>NC_134088.1:59041359-59693502 GCF_000715075.1 Nicotiana tabacum
GTTGTTGAGCTCAGGGACCTCCTCCGAAATGTTGATCCTCTTTATGGATAGTGCCTCCAACGCAAAGGGGTCTGGGCTTGGCATCATGTTGAAGCCACCGACGGGTAATGTAGTTAGGTAATCTATTAGAACTGTAAAATTGAATAACAATGAAGCCGAGTATGAGGCCATGATTGCAGGTCCTGAACTAGCTAAAAGCCTAGGGGCCGAGGTGATTGAAGCTAAGTGCGATTCTCTCCTTGTGGGAAACCAACTCAATGGAATGTTATATGTCATAGAGGAACAAATGCGAAGGTACCTGGATAAACTATATGTGATGTTACATCTGTTCAAGGAATGGAGTTTGCAACATGTACCTTGGGATCAAAATAGGGAAGACGATGCTCTTGCTAACTTAGGATCATCGGTTGATGATGATGAATTCAACTCGGGAATGGTCATACAACTCATGATATCGGTAGTGGAAGAAGGCCACGCCGAGATAAACTTGACAAGCTTGACTTGGGACTGGAGAAACAAGTATATAGATTACCTAAGAACCGGAAATCTACCCTCAGATCCTAAAGAATCGATAGCTCTGCGCACAAAGGCGGACTGGTTCATCCTGTCTAAGGACAACAACCTATCCAGGGGAATTTTTGTGTTACACCCTATGTTTTCGTACGTAAGAGTAAGTCGTAAGTCAATTGATGTAAGCTCAGAAGTGAGATAATCTTGGAGAGCACATAAAGTAATTTAATCATGTTACCTTGGAGATTACAAATCTTTAAGATAATGGATAACAAGTACCAAGAGGGTTGAAAGGCTAAGAAGCTCAATAAATTGAAGAAAATAAGTTTCGTCAAATGTCGACAAGTTAGTAGGTTATATAATGAGTTATTTAGTCGTATGATAGTCGTGTGTTATGTTTTTAAGTCAAACAAGTTGTGGAACAAAAGTTGGCAAAGGTCATTACAAGTTACATTCATAAATGTGTTGAAAATTAGGTCAAATGTAGATACGCGTTTCTTCCAATTTACTTTGAATTATGGGGTGATCCACCTACAAAATTGAAGATCTATGAGTCTAGTTTCTAACGAATTTAACCGTTTGTTGGTACGAAGTCAGAGTAGAGATATATTCGCGTTTTTGGGAGACTGCGCCAAGCAGCTCTCTATGGGGCCCACAATGGTGGTTGAGATATATTGATATATATAAGACGCCTCAACCCCGTTTTAACTCATTATTTTTCAGTATCTTCAGACCCTAGACACCTAAAAATATCCTCTCAAGGTTCTCTCATGATCCAAGACCCAAACAAAGGGCAAACAACACAAATCAAGTGTCGGGAATCCAGTTGCGCTAGTAAGTTTCTTGTTGTTGCTGATTTTTAGGTGGTTCCAGCTCATGTGGGAGGTTGTTTTAAGTGTTTTAAGTTCTGTAAAATACTCTACCAAGGTTTTCATATCAACCCTAGGTTATTTCAAGTATTGCAAATGGATTACACCATATTTCAACATCAAAAGTTAGTTCTAGTGAAGAACAACACCTCTTTGAGGTTGTGTTGTCATTGAGGATAGTTGTGGGCTGTGTTTGGCTAAAATTTCAAGTTTTTACTACTGTATAATGTGAGTATAACAGAGTACTAATTTTGCTTAAGCTTTCTTGTATGTTGGTTAAGTTGTTAGGATGATAAACTACAAGATAGTACTTGGATTAGCTTAAGCCACTTCTATGGTGTTATATTGCCATTGAGGGCTGTTGTAAGCTAAATCTAGCTTGGATTTCGACTTGAAGCTACTGTAGGAGGTATTTGTATTGTTTTCTTGCATGTGCTTAAGATTATCTTGATGTTGATTAAGTTAAATGGATGTACTAGACATGAACTAGTGAATAAAGTTGCTAATTGAAGATAGTTGGAGTTGTGGAGTGTTCCTTTGTTATAAATATATGATATAAGGATGGAATCATTGATGAATGACTTCATTATCATGTTAATTATGCTGTTAAGTTAATGTAAGAAGACTATAAGGGGTGATAATGGGGTTGAAGGGTACTAAAGGCATTCAATCCAAGCTTGCCGCTCGTCGTGATATGTTGACGACTTGTTAATGAAATATTTTGCACCCTATTATTGATGTTGTTCTTATTGTATTGCTCTGGTTGTTGTTGTTGGAATATGGTATTGGAGTAGGCTCTTGTTACAAGGGATATGCTGCTCAAATTTACATAAAACCAACTACTAGCTTAAGTTACAGACTTAGCCTTTATTCAGCACTGATTTTGAATCTCCTTATGCTATGGTAGACTGAGTTGAGTTGTTTAAAGAGTTGCTTGGAAGCTATTAAGGACTCAATGAGGTTAAGGTATGTTAAGGCTAAACCTTTCCTTCATTTTGGCATGATCCAGTAACTACATGTGTTTAATAACGAGACTTAAAGAGAAGTTCATATTCCTAAATTTATGTACATTGGCTTAGTCTCTTAAGTTACAGTATTCTCCCTTATCGGGACTTTCTATTAAGTTAAGTATTGTCTTCTTCCAGTCAAGAGAGCAGAGGGTTTATATATATATATATATATATATATATATATATATACATATAATTTTACAGTATTTTCACCACCATTGAGCTATAATCGATAGGCAGGCCCCTATTGGGCAGCATCTGATCAGATGGTACGTTATATACCGAGCCTACTGTAGCTGAGCGCCTATGAGCGAGCCCAGAATGGATGAGATATAGAGACTAGTATGGACGAGTGCCTATGAGCGAGCCTACTACGACAGAGCAGTTACACAAACCGAGCCTTATAGGTCCGAACAATTATTTTACTTATTATATTGAGAGAGTTGAGTCAGTATCAGCAGGTAAGCATATCTTCATATTATCTTTGACTCCCAGTTACTTTCAGTTATTGTATTATCATTCCAGTTGCAGCTTTCAGTTATTCTATTGTCTTACATACTAGGTACATTATTTCGTATTGACGTCCATTTTGCCGGGGAAACTGCATTTCATGCCTGCAGATCCTAATAGACAGTTGGATAGACCTTCTCAGTAGACAGAGTCAAACATCAGCTTGGTTGGTAAGCTCCACTTCCTCGGAGTTACCAGGTCTAGACCTTGGAGTCCATTTTATATATACAGGTTTGATGGGTAGGTCGAGGCCCTATCCTGACCATGATACAGTTCCACTATCTCTAGAGGCTTGTAGACGAGTCCTTTATATTTTGTATATCACCAGATGTTCATGGCGGCATCGTCGGCCTGCACAGTTTTATATATCCGCTTTTGGGTATGTTTACCCCATAGATGAGAGAGGCGTTATTTTTTGATGATTCAGAATATGGCCTCATCAGCCTAAGTTGAAGGTTACCCCAGTAGAGTTCACAGTTACAGAGTGGTACGTTCGGGGCCGAGTATGGCACCGAGTGCCGGCCATGCCTCTTTAGGTTTGGGGTGTGACAGTTCGATGGCCCACTTGCCATATATCTGGGATCAGGAGATACCGAGTATGTTTTGAGGGAAGTCCACAAAGCCACTTGCGAGAACCATTCGGGTGCCGAATCGTTGGTTCGTAAGGTAATCAGAGCCGACTACTATTTATAGACATGGAAAAAGACACAAGGGAGTTCATACGAAAATGCAACGGATGTCAGAGGTATGCACCGATGATTCATCAGCACAGGGAGCTATTACATTCGGTGTTGTGACCCTAGCCATTCATGAAATGGGGAATGGACATCTTCGGTCCCCTGCCATGGGCACCCGGTAAGGCTCAATTTATATTATTTATGACTGACTATTTTTCTAAATGTGTGGAAACCTAGGCATTTGAGAAAGTCAGGGGGAAAGAAGTTAATGATTTCATTTGGGACCACATAATATGTCAGTTTGGAATGCTGGCCGAGGCCGTGTGCGACAATGGGAAGCAGTTCATCGGCAGTAAGTTGAGAAAATATTTCGAGGACCATAAGATCAAAAGGATCCTATCAACACCCTATCACCCTAGTGTGAACGGGCAGACGGAGTCTATGAACAAAACCATACTCCAAAACCTTAAGAAGATGTTGACTGACGCCAAAGGAAAGTGGAAGGAAATTTTGCCCGAAGTCATGTTGGCATATCGTACGACCTAAAAAAAAAGAACATCGTATGACCTCAAAATCTAGTACTGGGACCACCCCATTCTTATTGGTCTACGGTGACGAAGTGCTAATACAGGTCGAGGTAGGAGAACCGAGTCTCAGGTTCCGATATGCGACCAAAGAGTCAAATGAGGAGGCTATGAGTACGTGCCTGGAACTGTTCAATGAGAGGTGCGAGGCCACCCTCATCTGGTTGGCCACCCAAAAACAACTGATCAAAACGTATTACAATCGGAGAGCCAACCTCCGACACTTCAATGTCGGGGAATTGGTGTTAATAAAGGTGACACTGAACACCCGGAACCCGAACGAAGGGAAGCTGGGACCGAATTGGTAAGGTCCATATCGAATTATCGAGATCACCGACAAAGGATCATACAAACTCGAAAAGGTGAACAGTGAGCGACCATCGAACAACTGGAACGTAACCCACTTAAAACGATACTACTGCTAAGGTACGACCCCATTCATTTCTTTTCTTTACATATATTACGAATTGGACTAACTCTTGCAGGTAATAGCCAAGGAATGATGCAACTCTTAGGCCTGAAAGCACGCGTTGCACTCTTTTTTCCTTGAACCGATTTTGCCCCAAATGGGTTTTTAACGAGGAAACAGTGGATCGAGCTAACTTAGAATTGAAGACAGGCTATGAACCGGAGTTGAGGGTCACATCAACAACATCCGAGCCCTCTCTACGATCGGCCTTGAACAAAGGGGGCCATCACCCTCGGATAATGATTTTAGTAAGGAAGGAAACTTTTGTGCTCAATCAATATGGGCTCGGTGGATAGGAGTTATTGTAAGGGCCAAACGGTCAAATAAACCGTGCCTGCATAGACAACTTAAGCCATAACACGAAGTTTGTACACATTTGCAATCTTGTATGTTGCGCATAGAAATGAAAGAAAGTTTGTACCTTGCAGATACATATTTAGTCTCCTAAAAACTACTATATTTTTTTCCTTAAGGATATCGAGCCCAAGGGCCATCTCTATCCGGATCAAAGAGATCACCCACGCTCGGGGATTGTCATCCAAGGCAAACTCGGACGGCACGGGCTGTCGAAGCCCGGGGCATAAAAACCAATTAGGTAGTGCCCGAACTTTAAAGGCTGTGGCCACCTCCACTCGGGGACTATCGTCCTGGGAAGGCCCAAATGACTCAGGTACCAAAGCCCGGGGTAATAAGCCTATTGGGCAATACCCAAACTTAAAAGGCTACGACCATCCTAGAAACGGCTCGGAGAAGTCCGAAACCCATAACAAAACATAAGGCCTTCAAGAATTCTGAACCGGTTCAGTGGCTACCCTTGGCAAAATTATAATCTAAAAACTCCTAAGTAAGCACTTTGGAGAAAGCTTCCGGTCATACCAAGCCCCCACGAATTTTAAGCAAAATTACATCAGGAACAAGCCTTATTCGAACCTCCAAACTAGACCTTATTACTACGTGCTAAGGCATTTGAAATCTTTGCAAACGTGAAGAAAAAGCCAACAGAAACAAACTTGAAAATTGCCAAAGGGAAAAAAGAAAAGCCTTATATATATAAAAATATATTTTAAACTGCCTCAACAAAATATACAAAAATACAAAAACAAAGAAAAATCTACAAGGCGCCTAAGCCAGATCTTCGTCGGAGCCCGCCTCGTCACCGGGGCCATCGAGGTCTCCTCTGTCTTCGGGTTCACCGGTGCCCTCGGAGCATTCCTCATCCTCAGGATATGATAACTTCTTGGCCTCGGCCTTGAGCCTCTTAGCATTTTCAATTTCAGCCGATTGGGTTAAACCCCGGGCATGAACTTCTTTGAGAGCCTCCCTTCGGGACTGACACTTCACGTATTTGACAATGATTTTTAGGCGGTCCTGGGCTGCCTCAGCGTTGGCTTTGTACTGGGCCACCATCTCTTCAGCATCGGCCCTGGTTATTTCCTCCACTGACTTGGCTGCTTTAAGCTCGTTGGCAAGGGTGTCCCGTTCGGCAACGGGCGAGCCCAGTTGAGACTGGAGATCTTCGATATTTTAGGATCTGGCCTCAGTTTTCTCCCTCACCGCTTGAAGTTGGACCTCCACCGAGGCAAGCTGCTCCCGAGCAGTCTCCTTCTTTGAAGCCAATCAGTCCATTTTTCCCTTCCACTCTTCGGCCTCGCCTTAACCACGTCCATCTCGGCTCAAAGTTGGTCAATCCGATCAAGCTTTTGCTGGACCTGCGGGTTTTGACCGTTAGTCGCCGTGTATAGCTTGTCATTACTAACTTTAAAAATCTTTACCTGTTCCACCAAGTTGGCATGTTTTTTCTGAGCCGTGTCCAACTCGGTTCGAAGGTTCTTGAATTCTCCTTCGCGTTGCTCGCTGAGAATATTATACATGTCTCTCTTCTCAGTAAGCTCTTTGACTTCAGCCTCGAGTTGGCTAAGCTCATCCCGGTACTGGAGAGAGGTTTCATGGTGAAGCATTGAGGCCTGCAAAATAAGGAAAGGAAAAGGAATTAGTATCCTCAAAAACTGAATCCGACGATAAAAGACTATGATAACACCTTACTCGGTTTAGCGCCTGTTGTGCTTCATTGAACAAGCATGGCGCATCTACCTCATTCATTTTTTCCTAGTCTTCTTTAGTTACCAGGCACCAGAGGTAACTAGATATCTCGATAGGGGCGGAAAAAACCCGGGTATCCTTCGGAATGGTGATAAGAACTGATCGTTTTAGACCAGGATTCGTGCTCGGGGAGGGGAACCGGTTAATCAGACTCGGGCTCAAGTTCGGCCCACCAACCTCAGAGGATGAAGTTTTCCTCAGCACCTCTAAGTCACCCAACCCGGTGACGTCTTCCAGGGCGGTTGAGTTCACACCATCAAAGAAGCATTGAAGGGGATCGTTCACTCCATAGACCCCTTCGTTGGATCAAACATGGACTTTGTGAACAAGGGCGATTCTGAAATTTTCTATAACACCGAGCAGGGAGGAGCCGGTGTCTCGAGAAGTCTCGGCCAACACCCTTGCACCAGTATCGAGCACTTGAGAAGGACTAGCCTCCGTCGTTTCCCCCTCGACTGCCACCTGCTCCTCAAGGACAAATGGCTCATAAGCCACAAAATGTTTGTCCTCATCGGGCTCTTCCCTAAACCGGTAAAGTAAGTTCGAGTCAGTCACCCGGGAGCTGGAGCTTTTCTTTGACTTACGAGCCAACCTTCTCCTTAGTTTATTTTTCTCAATTTTCGGGGTACTCGGGGCCCTCCTCCTTTTCTTCTCTATGGCTGTGGCTCCAGGCTGCCCCGAAGTCGGAAGATCAGTGGGTTGGTCCTCGGCCCCTACCAAGGGCCTAAGCTCGATGGTCTTAGGCATGCCTGCAAAAAGAGAAAAGAAGCGATGATGACATAGTATTGAAAAAAGAAAGTCTAATGCTACTTATTCAGAGAAAGAAATCTTACCATGAGATCGGGCCTCCCAACGGCCATTCGAGAGCTCGCGCCACGAGCGTTCGGCATAAGGCATCTGTGAACAAATGGCCCCGATCCATTCCTTGAGCCGAGGAATTACGTTTGGGACTCGAGCAAGGGTTGCACCACAATAAATACCTATAAGAAAAAGGAAGACAAATCACAAAATCGACGTTTAAAAGGAAGTTACACTTACGTGATATGTTCCACTTCTCGGGGATCGGCCTCTACTCGGCAGGTATCAAGTCGATGGTCTTCACACGGACAAAGTGTCCTTGCCAGTATCAAATCGATGCTTGAAAATAGGGCTTTGCTGGCCCGACATACAAGGTTTATCAGTCTCCCCCGGAAGATTCGGGGACTGTATAAGCGGAGTAGATGATCGATGGTGAACGTGCATGAATCGATCTTGTTCACAAAGAATCGGAGGAAGATCACGATCCTCTACAGCTATGAGTGGACTTGGCCGAGGCATATGTTGTACCTCTTGTAGAAATCCAAGATGACCGGGTCTACCGGGTCCAATGTAAGGGAATAAGTGTAAACACTGAGATATCCCTCAACATGTGTAGTGATATCGTCATCAGGCCCGGGAATCACCACATTCTTATCCGCCAAGCTGCAGTCCTTTTGAACTACAGGAAGAACAACCTTGGTAATAGCGTAGATGTACCGTGACACCGCCTCGCATCGACCTTGAACCGAAGAAGGTTTGTTAACCTTGAATTCATCATTGACCAAACACCCCCCGGTGATGAACATTTTCAAGGGGGATCGGCTGCCGGTTCATTAGAGGTTGTGCCCGGGGCGGTCTCCTCGACCTCAGTGGTCGGCTGCGAAGAAGAAAGAGCATCTTTATGGGGAACGATCTTTGAAGTTCTTGCCATTTCTTTTATTTGGATAAAAAGGTATGAAACTATGAAGAAGAATGAGGAGATAAAGGGTGAGAACTTGCTAATAAAAACAAGCACACTGGCTTAAGTGAGGAGTAAAAGAAAGGTTGTAACTTGAAGAATGAAGGTAAGAATATTAAGGGATGAAAGAAGACGGTAATATCTTAAAAGATCTTGGATCTACCAAATGATTAGAATGCCTCTGAGATTCAATCACAAACCACTTTGCATCGGTTCTATGTAAAGGGATATCATTTTCCCTGAGGAAAAAGAGAAACCTACTGATTAAATACTAAATAAAGTACATATACTTTTTATTCAAAAAAATCAATATATACAATAATTACATTATATACGATATTCCGCACTTTATGGGTGTTGACACAAGTAGGCCTAGGCCAAGACAAGACACCTTCCTTCACTCTGCAATAGCCCGACGACTCTAACTTGACCCTATTTCAAGGTTTCCACTAAGCAACATTTTCTGATGATGGTGAAGAGTATTCTCCCACAATGTCTGTTGGCAGGTCGGCTTCCGGAGTTTGAGTCTCAAGCTAGGGATCATCACTTCCTTTAGCAGAAGCTCCGATATGAAATAACAATCTTTATAGATAGACTTTGAGATTCTTGAATAGCTACAGCATAGCCTTTTCGTCTCCAATCGTCTCAGAAGAGAAGACTAAGCTCAGACGAAGTGCAGTCCGCCCCGGCCCCTCCTTAGTGACTTTGGTCAGGAAAGGGAATAGGGCGCCGTTTTGCATTCAGGCACGACCTACCAACGACTGACACGTGTTAGGAGTCATTATAACGCGAATGACAGGACATTTCAGTTTCTTTGTCATTTTGTGTCGCAGTGTGTTGAAGAAGAGATCGAAGGGCTCATGTCGTTCCTCGTTATTTCTATAAAACTTACTCTCCGAGAAATGAGGGGACTATCTATATACGGATGAAACAAGAACCATAAGTTGGCCGGTTCCCGATAAAATAAATTGAGAAAGGGACATGATGACAAGGAGCAATAATCGAGGTAAGGGACTCATCGAGATAGGCTCCGGGGACACGACGCCTGCCCTCGAGTATATCGGGGCCAAAAGACTTTAGAGAGCATTATTGGGCAATCGAACATGATTAATGGAAGGCCGTAATATTCGTGACCAATCGGATATCACAACGCGGATCTCGACACGTACCGGCAGAAATCCAGTAATTGATTAAACAGGAGATTTTTAACTTTTATGGAATTGTACGTAGAGTAAGATTTCCTTACTATATAAAGGGGGTGTGATTATTCATTAAACAAATTATAACACGCATACCAAAGCAATATATTATTATTTTACTATCATTCAAAGTTCTTACATAGTCGATTAGTATTTCATTATTATAAGCTTAGGATCGAAGACGGATACCTCATTGAGGCTGCCCCCGAGTCCAGAATCACCCCCCCCTTTATTTTTGTCACACCCCAAACTTGAAGAGGCGTGGCCAGCACCCGGTGCCATACTCGGCCCGAGCGTACAACTATGTAACTTTGAACTCTATAGGGGTAACCCTCAACTTAGGCCGACGAGGCCATATTCTAAATCATCTTAAAATAACGTCTCTCTTATCTGAGAGGTAAACATACCCAAAAGCGGATATATATAACTGTGAAGGCCAACGAAGTCACCATGAACATCTACTGATATACAAAAATAAACAGGACTCATCTACAAGCCTCTAGAGATGACTGTATAATAGTTGGGACAGGGCCTCGACCTACCCATCAAACCTGTATAAAGAATGGACTCCAAGGTCTAGACATGGTAACATCGAGGGAGTGGAGCTTACCAACCAAGCTGATGTTTGACTCTGTCTACTGGGAAGGTCTATCCTGCTGTCTATCAGGACCTGCAAGCATGAAATGCAGTGTCCCTAGGAAAGGGACGTCAGTACGAAATAATATACCGAGTATGGAGGTAACAAAATAACTGAAAGCTGACACTGAACTAATAATATAATAACTGAAAGTAACTGGGAGTCAAAGATAGATAATCTGAAGTTATGCTTACCTGCTGATACTAACACAACTCTCTCAATATAGTTAGTAAAATAGTTGCCCGGCCCTATAAGGCTCGGTCTGTGTAACTGCTTTGCCGTAGTAGGCTCGCTCATAGGCGTTCGGCCACACTAGGCTCTGTATCTCGGCCATTCTAGGCTCGCTCATAGGCGTTCGGCCATAGTAGGCTCGGTATATAACTTGCCACCGATTATAGCTCGGTGGTGGTGAAAATACTGTAATACTATATTTATATACTCTCTACTCTCTTGACTCAAAAAAATAATACTTAACTGAATATAAAGTCCCGATAAGGGAGAATACTGTAGCTTATGAGATTAGGATAATGTACATAAATTCAGGAATACGAACTCCTCTTTATGCCACTTTATCAAACGCATGTAGTTACAGGATCATGCCATAATAAAGGAAAGGTTTAGCCTTAACATACCTTATCTTAATCTTTTCAATAACCACATTGAACTTGTCTCTTTGCACCTTACTCTACAACAAGGATAATAATACTATCATTAAGTTACGAAAGGTACAACTATCACCTATCAAACGATAGGTTTATTTTATATTAAAACAGGCAGCATCTCCCCTATAATCTTTACTTTCTAAAAATTCAAGATAATACTAACAACACAAGAACCCAACAATAACAACATATATACATTATTTTCCAACCTTATATACACCATAAAATACTACAAAACAACCCAACATACCCCAATCTATTCATACACAAAATGACCACCATAGTAGTGTCAAACAACTTGAAAATGTTACAACGAACGACCAGCCTACCAACCTGCATATATGTGGTGTTCCTACACACCATTTATCCTCCAAAACTTCATAAAAAAGTAGCAAAACAAGCAATCCAACAGCGACACAAAACAACCCACAAAACAGTCCACTACAAGTTGAATAACTCGAACTCACGACTTCCTATCACCATCCTGTGAGTTCTTACAATTATAGAACGAATTCCCATACATTTCCAGCAGAAAAAATGGATGAAAAACAGCAGTAAACTTATCTTATTTATTGAATAACTCAGATCCTATCTTAGTTTTTCAAACTCTAGGTTTTTCCTCCAACTAGAACTTGAAAAGAAGAGAAAATTAATTAGGGTTTGTGTGCAACTTGTGGGAGGATTTTTATAGGGGTTTATGTCTGGTTATTGTGATATATAAAGAGTGTTATATTTCAGGAGATAAGCCCTTAAATTGTCTCTTTGGCAGACTTGAAATATCCCCATTTTGTGCATATTTAATCCTCTCATTTAAGCAAGTAGGTGACACACCTACTTGTCACCTAGCAGCATGCGCTGTCTCTTAAAAACGTATATATCTCTCTACTCCGATGTCGTATCGACAAATAGTTTAATGCGTTAGAAAATAGACTTATAGATCTTCAATTTTATGTATGGAACAAACACACCGTAACTCTAAGTATATTGGGAGAAAATTGCAGTTACATTTGACCCAAATTTCAGTAAAACTTATGAACCTAACTTGTGATGACTTTCATCGACTTTTGTTCCACAATTCGGTTGACTTCAAAGCATGACACACGACTATCATATGACTAACATAAATCATAGCATAACCTCCTTATCATGTTAAGCACCCTAGTCTCACCCCAAAAGTACATGTTATAACATTCCCAACTTGTCGACTTTCGACGAACCATTATTTTCATCAATTCCGTTAGCTTCTGAACCTTCCAACCCTCTTCGTACTTGTTGTTCATGATATTTAATATTTGTAACCTCATAGGTAATATGATAACTTACTTTATGTACTTTTAAAGATGATCTCATTTCTGAGCTTACATCAATTGACCAATGACGTACTCTAACGTACGAAAATATAGGGTGTAATATCATTCCCCCCTTTGGAAAAGTTGTCCTTGAATGTTGACTGATGCACTTATCAATATCATAACCTATAGCTCGAATAAATACTTTACTACTCTCCTTTCTATCTAGGCAATTATTCTATGAATAAATTCAAAGGCCAGGGCATTCCCACCATTAGGCCTCTCTATCACACCATGACTTGTGGTCGGAATTCTTCTAATCTCGTAACTGTTGCTACCTTATGTCATGCAGCATGTACGACTCTGTCCTTATATGTGCGTCTATGTGACTCTTCTCTCCTTTTTCCTTCAGCTTTTAGCCAATCTCTAGGCCTCGCTTTGTGAATGTATACAAAACTATGACAAGCTATACCTCTAGGCATCTATAGGTGTACTGAAGTTCTTCGCTCGGTACTTATCGAACTTACGACTATTGTTGTATCTTGTTTCATAGCCTCGATTATCTATGCTTATGGCACTACTATATCTAGGTAGCTTATACTATACCATATCACTTACTTTGATATATTATTACCAAGGTTTGCTACCCAACTCCAGTTTAGTCTCTCGCTGCTTATCTTATATGTATAAATCTAAGTCCCTTAATGCTTCCTCATTACTGTTCATCTTAAGAATGACAACCTAATCTCATCTCATACTTTGGAACTTTGATCTATATATTATTGATTCACCTTAATGTTGATCTATAAACTACCACTGATAACTTGAAACCTCTTAAGAAATACATTGTCACTAGGACCCACGTCTTATCGAGGAAACATATGAAGTTATTTGCTTGATCCACCTAGGGATGATACAATACTTCAATAACCATATTTCATGGCATCCCAATGTGATTCATCTTATGGGGGTATTCTAATCCCATGCAATTCAAGAAATCCCTTCTCTTTGAATCAATACTCAATCAAAGGCCTAAATGTCATTCTCTTATCATTTATCACAATTACACCCTTATTCTACTACCAGGGAAACATTCTATCTCTTCTAAATGCTCCTAGTCTTAAACTCCTTCGAGTTCATTCAGGCTATACATAGCTTTCTATAATTTACGGAAACCATCAGTTCTGTTGTTTTGATGGGTTAAGTCCCGAGGACTTACCTATTCTCGTCAGCTTCTCACTGTTCTTTTTTGTATCCTTACTCCTGTCTACCTAAAACCTTGTCGGTCTACAATACTTTAGCTTGCGACCTTCACATATCTATTTATACTACTCACAAACTTTCTTTAACTTGCTAGCACCATAGATTTCCTTATATTATTCTAGAACCTCAAGCGAGACATCACATCGTCTCTAACTCTTCTTTACTCTCTTAACTAGACATCTCGGTACCTGGAAACCATAGGCTAGAAGATATCGCACCGACAATACTACTATCATTTCTGGATACTAAATCGCAACGCTTTTAACCCTCTATCTAAAATATGGATTATTCACAAGCTTCTGCACTCGGGTATCTCGTACTTTATTTATATTTACCATACTTACCTTTAAATCTCACGTCGCATCTTCTGTCTCTTTCATAAATTCCCTTCCACATACGTGGAATTCACATCTACACCTTGAATCCCTACTATAATACTTGCACCTCTAGTGCATGCACAATTCAGCGGGAGCTTTATACTGACTTCCTGTGAAGCTGGTACTCTTCTAACTGGCTTTATCATAGAGCTGTTATAGAATATGGCCGCTGTACCATCTCTTTTGTACTTCCGATATTAAGAGTGATTCTACAGTGATCTGAATCACGATTTCTATAATTATATGGGTCTAATAATTAGGATCCTGATTCACTTAGCTGATGTAACTCTTTAGTTCCCTCTTCTCTCTCAGCCTTTAAGTAGGCTTAAGCTATCTTCCAATCTGCGGCTTAGGGTATTAGTTATTACTTTAGCCTTTCGTAGACGCTATGGAACATCCATGATATAACCTTGTAACAATTCAGGCCTTTGTCTGTAATGTGGACTCAATTCTTTCTTTTAACCTATACCGAAGTCTCCCATAACTGTATGAATGTCAACATATATTTTGTATGGATAGTACTCTAAAATTTTAAGTGCGGTCATAACGTAACTAACTCCTGGTCGTTGATCGAATAATTCGTTTTGTTCCTTCTTAATTTTTTTTTAAATACAAGCAATTGCTTTTCCTAGTCATTCTACTACTCGCTATATGAATACATGGCATATCTTAGTTCCCGCAAATACCAAAATTTCGTGTAACTCATATGATTTCGAATATTACTTTGGATCTTACTTACCTTTCCTTAGTCACGATAGGTGCCACTTTCTTATGGAGTGCATACAATATTAAAGTGAGGCTGTTATTGAAAGATCATTTCTTCTTTAGGTCACTATGCTTATGTTGAAGCCTTCTTCCTTATTTCCTCATCTAGTCTTGCATTGCAGTACTTAGGGAAGACCCTTTGACTCCTCTAAAGCTACGAGCTTATTACATTGTATGCCCCACAAAATTTCTTATGTTCTTACTCGCCTATAATTATCCTTAGTTACTTACCTCCACGCCCTTGTGCTCGTAAGGTTGCTTCTGAATTGAAATTTTGATTGTCTCCCTCGTAGAACTATCTCTTATTTCCGTAACATTTATACGCTACCTTTAACTACCCCAACTCCTAGCTGAATATTTCTCAAGGATTATGATGTCGTATCTTCGAGACTGAATTTCCTATGCTAGGTTTCACTATGTTTATCTTGCATGATCTACTAATTTATCTTCGACCTCTTGTCTAGCCATAACTAAGCTCTTCATGAATCAACTACTAACTACTTGTCAGTCCATGCTCATAGTTATATTCTGCGTAACCTCTCTTGGGTTATGTCTTTTGTCTTAACTTACCTTTTGCACTGGCTCCTAATGTATCAAGTGTTCATTCGTACTTATTTATCAATAACATCTGGTGTGGGAATCTCTACTGCCTATACCCGGCGTCGTGCTTGCATAATGTTTTGTGGTCCTAACATATCTGTAAGATTTGAATAAGCGCAGTCTCATCCCTTTCACATTTTTGTCGCATTCTTCCTTTACCATTCCATAGTTACCTGAACCACTTAACTCCGAATTAATACCATATCACACAATCTTCCCTCCTTTAGGGGAGTACTAGCATTTAATCCTATGAAGATTTACCTATAAATGTTTTACCTCTTCATCTTTGGCGTATGTTCACATCTTCACGGACTATAACTTGCCTTACCGTAACCCGTCTGTACCAAAGATAACTAAATTTCTTACACACGAGGGTGACACCTAGTATAACTGGCACACTTAATCCCGTAAGCTTAACTTTGCTCAGAGTGCTTGCTTTAGGAAGCGTCTTCCTAAATGACCATTAAAGTTTATTCTTCCATTGTCTATTATATCATTGCTGAAACGCAATCTCCAAAATTCTCACAATGCTGACTATTATGAAATCTTTCGGTCCCTAAATCATGTTCGATTTTGTTTTCTTATTTACTAGACCATACTAATTTCTATCACCCCGGAGGTCTAACTTAGCCTTCTAGTAATCACGTTGGAGTCACCAACTCATTTCTCAAAATAAAGATATGACTTTATGGCCTATACTCTTTATGGTCTCAAGACATGTCACCTCTTGCCTTTTCCTTCACTTGACTATAGACTCTGTCATCCTGTCATATTTTGATTTACCGTTATCATCAATTTATTAAATCTTACTCATAATAATTCATTTACTCTCTTCTTATTCTCCTGCTAATATCTCTGTCTATTACCTTATTCTGAAAACTTCAAGAAAATATTCTTTCGTTTTTAGCTCCCCTCGCTCCATCTACTGTCTCTTCGGGTCGCCTACCATTCTCTCTTGACTAGGGACGGGGGAGATACTAAGGTAAATACTTATCCCTTCTAGGATTTCACTGCCTGTCTTCTAAAATTTCTGAACATTCTAGTATTCATATCTGACTATTCTATTCTAGAGTGCACCATATGGGTGTCTCGGAAGGAGATCTATTACCACGTTTGCACTATCTTTCGGAAATATTAGCTAATGATAACAATCTATCCACTATTTTGGGTTACTCTAACCCCAACTAGATCCTGATATCCTATCTTTCTCCTGAACAATAAATGTTAGCTCCCACAGGGCATAACTGAGATGGGTGTGGCCAATTGTATATATCTCTGTTACTGTGGAAAGTAACTCAGAATGCTTATATTTCTCTGCCTAAATTGTTAATACTGATAATCTTCACTAACTGTGTACCACGTACCATTCTTCACCTTACTTCTATTACTTGTTGAACGTTGTATCTACCTTCTGATTCTCTTATTGCTTTTTACCATATAAGTGGATAGATATTCATGCCTTAGGGTTCTTTATCAAGAAGCTTACACGTCTTAGTACACACATGATCAGCTAAAGACCTCACATTTACTCATTGTAAGCATGATGCAAAATCGAGTTCTTCTGACTCAACTCTTCTACCACCACATTCAATCTCTTACCAACTGTCTTTCTGGATGTAGGTATCGTTGTATTACGAATAAAACAAAAGTAAGGAGTTTGAATTCTTAAAACTGAGCTCTACCACATGATCTAGAGTAAGACGAAAGAGTGACAGTCCTAAATGCCCTTTAGCCTCCTGATTATAAGTGTAGTGCACAACACACCCATAAACAAGACTCTATTAGACATGGCTTGTAGACTCCCTAGGATAGAACTGCTTTGATACCAAGTTTGTCACACCCCAAACCTGAAGAGGCGTGGCCGGCACCCGGTGCCATACTCAGCCCGAGCGTACCACTCTGTAACTGTGAACTCTGGAGCGGTAACCCTCAACTTAGGCCGATGAGGCCATATTCTGAATCATGTGAAAATAATGTCTCTCTCATCTAAGGGGTAAACATACCCAAAAGCTGATATATATAACTGCGCAGGCCGACGAAGCTGCCATGAACATCTACTGATATACAAAATAAACCGGACTCATTTACAAGCCTCTATAGATGATTGTGTAATAGTCGGGACAGGTCCGCGATCTACCTATCAAACCTATATAAAAACATGGACTCCAAGGTCTAGACATTATAACTCCGAGGGAGTGGAGCTTACCAACCAAGCTGATGTTTGACTATGTCTACTGGGAAGGTCTATCCAGCTATCTATCAGGACCTGCAGACATGAAATGCAATGTCCATAAAAAGGGACGTCAATACGAAATAAAGTACCGAGTATGTAAGGCAACATAATAACTGAAAGATGAAACTGAACTGATAATATAATAACTGAAAGTAACTGGTAGTCAAAGATAATTTGAAGTTATGCTTACCTGCTAATACTGACTCAACTCTCTCAATATAGTTAGTAAAATAGTTGCCTGGCCCCATAAGGATCGGTCTGTGTAACTGCTCTGCCGTAGTAGGCTCGCTCATAGGTGCTCGGCCACACTAGGCTCTGTATCTCGGCCATTCTGGGCTTACTCATATGCGCTCGGCCATAGTAGGCTTGGTATATAACTTACCATATGATCAGAGGTTGCCCAATAGGGGCCGGCCTACCCATTATAGCTCGGTGGTGGTGAAAGTATTGTAATACTATATATATATGGTCTCTCTGCTCTCTTAACTGAAAGAAGACAATTCTTAACTGAATATAAAGTTTCGATTAGGGAGAATACCATAGCTTATGAGACTAGGATAATGTACATAAATCCAGAAATACGAACTTCTCTTTATGCCTCGTTATCAAACGCATGTAATTACGGTATCATGCCAAAAGAAAGGAAAGGTTTAGCCTTAACATACCTTATCACAATCTTTTCAATAACCACATTGAACTCGTCTCTTTGCATCTTAATCTACAACAACGATAATAATACTATCATTAAGTTGCTAAAGGTACAACTATAGCCTAACGAACGATAAGCTTATTTTATATTAAAACGGGAAGCATCTCCCCTATAATCTTTACTTCCTCCAAATTCAAGATAACACCAACAATACAAGAACCTAATAATAACAACATATATACATTATTTTCTAACCTTATATACATAAACAAATACTACAAAATAGCCCAACACACCTCAATCTCTTCATACACAAAATGACCACCGTAGTAGTGTCAAACATTCCGAAAATGTTATGGCGAACGACCGGCCCACCACCCTGCATTTATGCGGTGTTTCTCCATATGCTTTCTCATCCAAAACACTGTAAAATAGTAGAGAAACACGCAATCCAATATCAACACAAAATAACCCACAAAACAGTCCACCACAAGTTGAATAACTCGAACTCACGGCTTCCGATCACCATCCCGTGAGTTCTTACAATTATAGAACGACTTCCCTTACATTTCTAGCAGAAACAATGGATGAAAGATAGCAGTAAACTTACCTTATTTGTTGAAAAACTCAGATCCTATCTTGGTTCTTCAAACTCTAGATTTTTCCTACAACTAGAACTTGAAATGGAGAGAAAATCAATTAGGGTTTGTGTGCAATATTTGGGAGGATTTATGCAGGGGTTTATGTCTGGTTATTTTGCTATATAATGAGTGTTATATTACAGGAGATAAGCCATTAAATGGGATCTTTGGCTGACATGAATTAGCCCTTTTCTGGGCATATTTAATTCTCTCATTTAGGCAAGTAGGTGACACACCTACTTGTCACCTAGCAGACTGCGCAGTCTCACAAAAATACATATATCTCTCTACTCCGATATTGTTTTGACGAACGGTTTAATGCATTAGCAAATAGACTTATATATATTCAATTTGATGGGTGGAATACCCCGTAACTCTAAGTGTATTGAGATAAAATCGCTGTTACATTTGACCCCAATTTCAGTAAAACTTATGAACGTAACTTCTGATGACTTTCTGCGACGTTTGTTCCACAACTTGGTTGACTTCAAAACATAACACTACTATCATAACACTAACATAACTCATAGAATAACTCATAATATAATCTCCTTATCATGTTAGGCACCCTAGTCTCACCCCAAAAGTACATGTTATAACATTCCCAACTTGTCGACTTTCGACAAACCATTATTTTCTTCAATTCCTTTAGCTTCTGAACCTTCCAACCCTCTTCGTACTTGTTGTTCATCATCTTCAGTATTTGTAACCTCCGAGGTAACATGATAGCTTACTTTATATACTTTTAAAGATTATCTTATTTCTGAGCTTATATCAATTGACTTACGACGTACTCTAACGTACGAAAACATGGGGTGTAACAATTTTCAAGCGGTTTGATAATTTATTATACCTCTTAACTTTTTATTCTAAAAATCTTTACCGTTTGTATTAAATAAATTCACGTATCCTTAAAACCACTTATAAATTTATTTGTTATCCGATTTTGAGGGTAAACAAGAAAAATCAACACTTAATTAGGTACATGTGACCTTTTTTATTTATTTCGATTTATGGTGTACAAATATGTAATGACGTGTATCACACATAATATTTTTTATAGACGATATTCCTAGTATATATTTCATTCATCCGTTTCAATTGCTATATCATGACAAAACTCTTATTGTCGATATTGATATTGCTCTTGAAAGTAAAATATGAAGTTGGCCATGTGAGAAAACAACAATGAACTGGATTCTCAAATATATATCGGCCTCTTTAACTTCTACCATAGCGCTATGAATCAGTCCGAGGGCAACAGATCGAACAAACAAATGTGTATTATCCAAAATATGTATGATGAACTTTTATGTTTGAAGCAATAATATAGCATTGATATCGAAAATGGAATAAGGGTATATATATATATATATATATATATATATATATATATATATATATATATATATATATATATTCCACATGATATAGACAACCTTTAATTTCATTCACACGTATAGAAAGACATCTAGCTCCAGTTGATGTGTATCTAGCAGAAATAAATGCGTGTTTATTATGTCACAGAACAAAGAGATTTTGCAGCACCGAACTGAAAGAAGTGCTAAGGATGAGGTTCCGTGTCAAAGAAAGAATCGAGAGGGAGGAAGGTGTTTCAGATTCCTCAATCTCACACCATGGTTCTATACATTGCATAAAAAAAAGACACCATAATGCCTCTGAATTTTTTCAAATGCCGAATTACTCAATCGTACTGCTTCCTTTTAGCAAACGATTCAACTTAGCTCTTTCAATTTATTTTCAAATCTCTTACATGTAAAAATAAATATCTCTTAGGATATTTTACATAAAACTAAAAAAATTAATGAGCCACAAAACCAATTGAACCTTTTTAGAGAGGCTTTTAATTGCTTTTGATTATACAATTCATATGATACCTCTTCGTACGTCTTGATGATGACAAAAGAATTTGAGGATTGACCCTATATGATGAGTTTATGTTAAGACCCAAATCCCAATCTGTCGTGACAGCACCTAACACACCGGCTAGGCAAGCCGAAACATAACAATAAAGAACCAGAACAATAAATTTTATAGAAATAACATAAGTCTGAATTTTGATATAACAACAATACCGCTAATACAAAGTCAAATCCCCAGAAACTGGTAAATACAGAGTCATGAGATCTATAAAGGAATACAAATCTGGAAACTATAGAAAAATACTGTTTGAACTGAATCAACAATACATAAGAAAAGACAAGTCAAAAATGCATCCAAGGATGCAGCTCTACCTTGCCTCTTGAAGCTCGGTCCAATAGGTAAATCTACTGCTGATAACTAGTCACAACACCTAGATCTGCACAATTAAGTGCAGAGTGTAGTATGACTACAACCGGCCCAATGTACTCAATAAGTATCATAACTAACTTCAGCGAGGTAAAAGAAACATGAATTCTAAATGATACTAGCTATAACCTGTACATTTTTATCATTTTATGAAATACAGAGCAATAATAAAATCAAGTCATAAAGCACAAGAAGAAGCATCAGTGTGTGTATGTGTATAGTTACTCAACTACTCTACTAAGTCAATGTTCAACACATAGAGATGATGTGTAGTTAAATCAGGTAATTACCCCATAGAAATTTCAAGTAAAGATGAAATGCAAAATCTAAACAAACACTAGCCAGATATCCTCAACCTTTCCATATCCGAGCCAAACCACTGATCATTTTTCCTCAATATCCGCGTGTACATCATCAAGAGAGAAACATGAGAGGGTGACCCTAGGGGGAGAGATCCATATCCACACGCAAGCACGACCAATTGAACGTGCTACCAGCTAGGTGTGGTCACAAGCTCAATATCATATTCCGCGCAGATGGTCACAAGTTGTAACGACCCGACCGGTCGTCTTGAGCTTTAAGGTTCCGTTCAGTGGTTCGAGGTTTTGAGTAGTTTCATATTATGTATTATGACGTGTGTGCATGGTCGGATTTAATTTTCAGATGGTTCGGAATTAATTTGGATGAGTGATTCTCACCTTATATGCTTAAGTTGAAAATATCGACCAAGATTTGACTTTTATAAAAATGACCTCGTAGCGGTGTTTTGATGGCTCCGATAGGTTTGTATCATGATATTATACTTGGACGTATTCCCGAAATTGATTTTGGAGGTCCGTCGTTTAATTTGTGTTGTTTTACCTAAAGTTGGCAATTTAAAGGCTTAGAATTTTGATATGTTTGACCATATGTTGACTTCAGAGCTAACATGTTTTGATTTATGTTTTGGGACTTGGAATAGGTCAGTTTTGTCATTTGGTACTTGTCCGCAAAGTTTGGTATCATTCCGAGTTGACTTGATAGGAATCAGACGCGCGGTTGTGTTTTTAGAAATTCTTGACTTTCATGTGTTTTGGAAGTCCGATTCGTGGGTTAGGATTTGTTTTTACACTTTGATTGCGCGAGCGAGTTTGTGTTATGTTTTTACACTTGTGTTGATGTTTGGTTTGGAGCCTCGAGGGCTTAGGTGAGTTTCGGACGCATTGCAGAGTGTTTGATAGAGTTTAAGTTCTGCTGGTTTTTCACAGATGCCTCAGGCTTGCATTTTCGAGATATTGATAGCAATTTCGATATTAGTTAGTCTGTTATGTTCACATTTGCGAACACAGAGTTCGCATTTGCGATGGTCGGGCTGGGTAAACCTTCTCGCATTTGCGATTAGAAAGGTCACATTTGCAATCAGAAAGTTCGCTTTTGCGAGGTGTCCATGGTTCGTATTTGCCAACATAATGTCGCATTAGCGACAGTAGCAAGGATGTGAGGTTCTTCGCTTTTGTTATTGGTTTATCGCATTTGCAAACCCCAGGTCACATTTGCGACACATGCGCTAGGAAAAAAAAAGCTGAGGGACGAGATGTTTATTCTCATTTTCATATTTTGGAACCCTAGACTCGGTAGGAACACGATTTGGAGAGGGGATGTTCATCTACAAACTTTGGGTAAGTGATTCTAATCTATTTCTAATCATATTCAATCAATATATCAGAGATTTTAACATATAAATCATGTGAATCAAGTGAATATTTGTGAAACTTTATCAAGTTTTTGAAACATAAGAATTTGAGTTTTGAGAGTCGATTTGGACTCGGATTTTGAAACTAATCATATATGAACTCGTGGGGTCATGGGTAGTCTGAGTTTACCATTAGACCCGGGTTGACCAGGCGAGCCCGCAATTGGCTTTTGTTGACTTTTGAGGATTAGTGAAAAGATCGTAGCTTTAATTATTGGAATTGATTTCTCTTGCATTATGTGATGTTATTGAGTCGATTTTGGTTAGATTTGAGCCTAGCGGAGGTAAATTATAAAAGAAAAGCTATTTTTGAGTAATGATTGAAGGATTTTGAGGTAAGTATCTTGCCTAACAGTGTGTGGGGGAACTACCCTATAGGAATTGATTTGTTTGCACTAAATGAACTACGTGAAAGACATGTACCTGAGGTGACGAGTGTGTAAATGCTTATATGTGGAAATTGACCATCTAAACTCTTAGGTTTCTTATGTACATAAAAATGAAGTTGCCTTAACATGTTATATCCTCCATTGCTAAATTCACCTTTACATGCTTTAATTGAAGTGATTGGTTTGTGTTCTACCCTTTATTGCCAAATATACTCTTTATGCTTAAATTGAAGCGGTTGACTCTTTTATTGCCATGTTATTTCTTCCGTAGTTGAATACCTTTAATTGAAGTTATTGTCATCTCTTTCACTATTGATTTATCCTGTTTGAAGTCATTATTACATGCTACCTCTCTTATTGCTGAGTTATTCTTATTTGAAATCATTGTTACATGTTATATTTTCCAATGTTAAGTATTCTTAATTGAAATCATTGTCACATGTTATCTCTCATATTATTCAGTTACTCTTATTTGATATCGTTGTTATGCACCATCTCTGTCTCATTGCTGGGTTTTCCCTATTTGAAGCCATTATTACTAGTTACGTCTTTCATTGTAAGCCTATTCTTCCATTTCATTGTGTTTTCATAATTTTTGTATTGTTTTTATTGCCGTACTTCCGTGTTATCATTGTTGTTGTTATACTCAGTGTTGTTGAGCCAAGGGCTATGTGTGGTTGTGGTATTGGAACCATTTTGGGGAAATGTTGTGGCATATGGACATATGAGGTGCGAGTGTTATATTGTGTTGTTATATTTCTGGCACACGTGATATAGTTGAGAGGATTGTCGGGGAGTTCGCACGTGAGCTGTCCATGCTATTGTGATTATTGATGTTTGTACATGCGGCATGACAAGACGGGCTATATATATGTGGGTTTGTATATGTGGCGAGACAAGGTGGGAATATTATTATGCGCGTATGGCGAGACAAGGCGGGCACTTTCTTTATTGTTATGTACGTGGTGAGACAAAGGGGGATATATCGGGGATGAATTGTGATTACTTGTGATGGCCTGGGGGCATTGTTGTTGATAATATTTATGTAGTGGTGTGCCTACTTTGGGTGAGTCATGCATTTTACATTTTTTTGTGTTCTTTCCTATGTATCATTCGTTATCTTTGATCTTACTTGTTGACTCGAGTTGTGATAGAACATTTGCACAAGCATACGCCATAGTTAGTCACACATACTAGTCTGAGAAGATGAACTTTGATGTTTATTGATCATTTACATGTATTCTTGTATACACCTTCTATGCGTGAGTTGTACTATTGGCACGTGACTGTGTAGATATGAGATATTTCTGTTATTGGCATGTGAGTAGTCCGTGCGATTATGAGATATTATTACTTCTAGCACGTGAGTTGTCCGTGCAAATATGAGATATTGTCACTCTCTTATCACGTGAGTTGTCCGTGCAGATATGAGGTGTTAACACTATTGGCACGTGTGTTGTCCGTGCAACACGTGAGTTGTCCATGCAGTTGTGATTTATAATGTTGGCACAAGATTCCAAGTGACTAGGGTTTGTGTTTTGGGACCCGTGATTTGTGATTATGAGGTGTGGTGCCTCGGGGAACATCTTGTATAAACCTTGTGTGAAAGCGGTTATTTTTTTGTTTTGTTACCTGTTTTTCCCTTACTTGGTTTTACCGGACTTTAACTCTATTCTGCTTACTTTACGGCGTTATTACCTATCGCTCCTTGTTGTTAATTGTTGTTGTAGTTCTTATTGCAAGTATTGTAGCATCATTCTTACCATGTTTAGCTTTATATTGTTCCCTGTTAATTTTATATTCATACTTGTACAGGTTGTTATGTCTAGTAGGTGTCTTGACTGTTCCTCGTCACTACTCCACCGAGGTTAGTCTTGATACTTACTGGGTACCACTATGGTGTACTCATGCTATGCGTTCTGCATATTGTTGAGCAGATCCAGGTACTTCGGAGCGTGTAGGACATTAGTTAGCTCATTGTGAGTTACATCGGAGACTTCAAGGTATACTTGCTGTCAGGTTCGCAGGCCTCGGAGTTACCTTCTGAAATCTTACTTTGTACTATTTATTTCCATTTTGGAAGAGTTGTACTTAGAGATTTTCAAATAAACTCAGTAGAGCTTATGACTTGTACTACCGATTTTAGCTTATTATAGAAATTTCTATTTCAGGCTTAATAGTTAATTAGCTAAAAGACGGTTATCAATTCAGTAAGTTTTAGGCTTACCTAGTCTTAGAGACTAGGTGCCATCACGACTCCTAAGGAGGGATTTTGGGTCGTGACACTGGCATAACAATACAATCTGTCCGACATAGTCACAGGCATAACAACATAATCCATATGGCATGGTCACATGCAATACAACATAATCCGCCTGGCGTGGTCACATGCATAACAACATACTCTGCCCGACGTGGTCACCAGCATAACAACACAATCCGCCCAGTATGGACACAAGCATCCAGTCCAAATCATATGAGACAGAAGCAAATATACGAGAATAAATGTATATGATGAATGAATAACAAATTTCATGCTCCTGGACTGGTATAAGTGACGTGCTAAAGTGTAGGCATCTGCATAGTGTGCTAACATAACTCAAACTGGCATATTTCATTTTAGAGATAACAATTATCAAGTTCATTCACGAATTTAGCCTCTATGTAACCTCCAACATGTGTCAAATATTTCTCAACAATGTTACAAATATGAGCAACGTCATAGTTTAAAGCTTAGCAGTCAATTCTAAGCATATCATAGCCTAAGCACAACCCGAGAATGGATAAATAACCCAGTGTTAGCACATGGGCTAAAACCCCACACATGCACTCGCCCATAGCACGTAGCTATCACAAATAAATTAGGCAACTAGTTCCTCAACCAAGTTTAGAAGCCTTTCCCGCGTGTATCAACCTCCAGAAGGCTCGAATCTATCCAAAATAACACAATACTATCCATAAAGGCCATAGGAAGTGATCCCCAAAGACAAAGCTAGTATCTTTAACGCAAATCAAAAAGTCAACCCTGGGTTTGCACCTTGGAACCCAACAAAAATAACAAGTTCTGAAAACCTAATTAATTACTAGTCCAACCATACCAAAATCATCCAATTCTAACCATAAATCGACCCTCAAATCCTCAAACTTCACTCTCCAATAACATAGTCCAAAAATCCCCAAATTCTAACTTAGATTCATGAACATTAGGCGTAATAATCAATGGGTATTCAATATTTACGAACAAAAGTGACTAAAACACACTTACCTCTTTAGTCTTGGTGGAAATCTTTCCAAAAATCGCCCTAGTACGAACTTTTAAATCCCAAAAATGAGTTAAACCATTATACCATTCGATATTAATCTCTGCCCAGCGATCTCGCTTCTGCGGTCCTCAGTGTCGCACCTATGGACTCATCATCGCAGGTGCGAGATTTCATTAACTTTCCGACCCAGTGCACCTGCGGTCAAAGCTTCGCACCTAAGAGACCGCTTCTGCGGCCCTTCTCCTGCTCCTGCGAATCCGCACATGCGGTTTGCCTACCTCATCTATGACCAAGGGCAAGACCATCACACTCTGCACCTGCGGACCTCTCATCGCAGAAGCGCTTTTGCTTTTGTGGAAACAGCGTAGCACCTGCGGTCCTCCCAGACTTCAACTTCTCTTCGCATCTGCGGCCATTTCACCGCACCTGCGGTGTTGCATTCGCGGCCGATCCCACTGCAGGTGCGAACGTACTAGATGCCTGAAACTTCAACCAACACTTAAAGACCAAAACTCATCCGAATTCAATCCGGAACACACCCGAGGCCCCCATGGACCCCATCCAACAATAGCAATAAGTCCTAAAACACAATAAGAACTTGCTCAAAGCCTCAAATAATATTAAACAACACCAAAACCACAAATTGCACATTGATTCAAGACTAATGAAAAAACGAACATCAAACTTCTAAAACTAATGCCGAATCATAACAAATCAACTCCGATTGACATCAAATTTTGCACACAAGTCATAAATGACACAACGAACCTATTCCAACTCCAATAACCAAAATTCAAACCGGATAACCATAACGTCAACTCTTGGTCAAACTTATCAATCTTCAAAACCTTCGACTTTTCAATTTTCGTCAAAATGCACCAAATCAACCTATGGACCAAAATCACCATACAAAGCTATAGGAACCATCAAAACTCCATTCCGTAGTCGTTTGCATAAAAGTCAAACTCCAGTCAACTCTTATAACTTAAGCTTCCAACCTTGGTACTAAGTGTCCCAATTTACTTCGAACCATCCCCAGATCCAAACCAACCACCCCGGCAAGTCAAGTGAATAAAGAATAAGCAATAAAAAGAGGAACGAGTCTACCATACACGAAACGCCCACCGGCGTCATTACATTCTTACTTTCTTAAATAAACGTTCATCCTCGAATAGGTCTAAATTCATACCTGAAGTCTTAAATAGGTTTGGATAACTGTTCCACATCTCTCGTTCATCCTCCCAAATAGCCTCCTCGACTAGCTGGCCTCTCCACTGAACTTTCAATGAAGGTATATTCTTTGATCTCAACTTTTAAATCTGCCAATCCGAAATGGCCACCGGCTCCACATCATAAGTCAAGTCCCCATCTAGCTGTATCGTGCTGAAGTCCAACACATGGGATGGGTCACCATAATACTTACAAAGCATAGAAACGTTAAACACTAGGTGAACACCCGATAGACTAGGTGGCAATGCAAGCTTGCAAGCCACCTCTCCAATCCTCTGAAGCACCTCAAAAGGTCTAATATACCGAGGGCTCAACTTGCCCTTCTTCTCGAATGTCATCACACCCTTCATGGGCGAAACCTTGAGCAAAACATTCTCAACCACCATATATGCAACATCACGAACCTTCCTATCAGCATAGCTCTTCTGCCTAGAATGTGCTGCAGGAAGCCAATCTTGAATCATCTTTACTTTCTCCAAGGCTTACTGAACCAAATATGTACCCAACAACCTAACCTCTCCCAGTTCAAACCAATCAACTGGAGAACGACACCGCCGCTCATATAAGGCCTCGTAAGGAGCCATCCGAATACTCGATTGGCAGTTGTTGTTGTAGGTAAACTCAGCAAGCGGTGGTAACTGATACTAAGAACCACAAAATCAATAAGACAAGCATGTAGAATATCCTCCAAGATCTGAATGGTGCGCTCGGACTGTCCATCCTTCTAGGGGTGGAATGTTGTACTCAAACTCAACTCGTGTCCCCAACTCTCGCTACATTACTCTCCAAAATTGTGATGTGAATTGCATGCCTCAATCAGAAATAATAGACACTGGCACGCTATGAAGACGATCAATCTCGTGGATATAGATTTAAGCCATCCGATCTGACGAATAGGTGGTCATAATCAAAAATAAATGTGTTGACTCAGTCAACCGGTCCACAATCACCTGAACTGCATCAAATTTCTTCAAAGTCCGTGGGAGCCCAACAACGAAGTCCATGGTAACACACTCCTATTTCCACTATGGAATCTCAAGTCTCTAAAGCAAACCGCCCAGCCTCTGATGCTCTTACTTCAGTCGCCGACAATTCAAGTACCACGCCACATACTCTATTATATCTTTCTTCATTCTCCTCCACCAATAGTGTTGCCTTAAATCCTGAAACATCTTGGCGGAACCCCAGTGAATGGAATACTGCAAACTGTGGGCCTCCTTAAAAATCAACTCACGTAACCCATCCACATTGCGCACACAAATCCGACCCTGCATATGCCATACCCCATCACCTCTAATAGAAATCTCCTTGGCATCACAGTGCTATACCATGTCCTTAAGGACAAGTAAATGGGGGTCATCATACTGATGCTCTCTGATGCACTCATACAAAGAACATCGAGAAACCACTCAAGCAAGAAGCCGGCTAGGCTCTGAAATATCTAACCTCACGAACTGATTGGCGAAGGCCTGAACATCCAATGCTGGCAGTCTCTCACCAATTGGAATATATGTAAGGCTACCCATACTCTCAGCCTTTTTGCTCAAGGCATCGGCCACCATATTGGCCTTCCTGGAATGATACAAAATGGTGATATCATAGTAATTTAATAGCTCCAACCACCTCCACTTCCTCAAATTTAGATCCTTCTGCTTAAACAAGTTGTTGTAGACTCTGATGATCTGTAAATACCTTACAAGACACGACGTAGAGATACTGCCTGCAAATCATCAATGCCTGAACAATAACTGCCAACTCTAGATCATGAGTGTGGAAGTTCTTCTCATGGGGCTTCAAGTGGAGCGAAGAATAAGCAATCATACTACCCTCCTACATCAAGACACAACCTATACCAATTCGAGAACCATCACAATAAACCATATATGAACCCGATGCTGAAGGGAAAACTAGAACTGGAGCTGAGGTCAAGGCGCTCTTGAGCTTCTGAAAGCTCTCCTCACACTCATCCGACCAACTGATCACCCTTCTGAGTCAATCTAGTCAAAGGTGCAACAATGGATGAGAAATCCTCCACAAAATGACGATAATATCCAGCCAAACTAAGAAAACTCTGAATCTTGATTTTGGCATTTGATAGATGATTTCAAAAGAGAAATTGGGGGGGGGGGGGGTGTCTAAAATTTCCTAAAGTTATTAATTGAGTTCTGAATGCTGATTCGGAGTCGGATTTAAATGAAATTAGTATAGTTGGACTCGTATTTGAATGAGTTATCGGAATTTGTGAGTTTTGGTTGACTTTGAGTATTTGATTAATGACTCACCCTTTATTGTCTGGGTTGGTTTACTTTGGCATTACTTGATATTTTTGAGTTTCTTTTGGCTAGTTCAAACCATTTGGAGGTTGATATGCACGGGATGGCATTTCTAAAGTATTATTTGGCTTGCTCGGTATTTGTTTTGGCTTACTTGAGGTAAGTATCTTGTCTAAACTTGGTTGAGGCACTAGTTGCCTGAGTTATTTTTATAGCTACGTGTTATGGGTGCTTACATGTGTGAGGTTTGAACCCATGTGCAAGCTCCGGGGAATTTATCCATACTTGGGGCGGTGCTTAGTCTAAGATATGCCTTGAATTAAGTGTTAAGCTTTAAGCTGTGACGTTTCTCATATTTGTAACCATGTGTGAGTTATTTGATCCATGCTTTGAGGTTACATAGAGGCTAATTTCCTGATGTAACTTTATATTTGCTATTCTCGTGATGAAATTGCCGATATGAGATATGATAGCACACTTTGCACATGCATAAACTTTAGCATGTCAGTTATACATGTCTAGGAGCATGTAATCTAATATTCATTGATCATATACATGTGTTCTTGCATATTTGCTTCTATGTGATATGATTCAGACTGGATGCCAGTGACCATGCCGGGCGGATTGTATTGTTATACTTGTGACCATGCCCGGTGGATTTTATTGCTATGCTTGTGACCATGCCGGGCGGATTGTATTGTTGTGCATGTGACCATTCCGGGCGGATTGTGATATAGCATGTGGCTATGTCGGGTGGATCCGTTATATTAAACTTGTTACCATGCCCTGCGGATTATGATATTGAGCCTATGACCACGCATGGCTTGTAGTATGTTGAATTGATCGTGCTTGCATGTGGATATGGATCCATCCCCCTAATTTTATCCTCTCATGTGCCTTCTTGATGGTGTACTCCCGGATTCTGAGAAACCAACATGTTTCTGGTTGATGTGAGCTCTAGGAGAGGTGGTTATCGTTATTTGGATCGGGTTGCACGCTGCAACAAGCCTTATTGGCTTATTGTTATTTGGATCGGGTTGCGCGTCGCAACATAATGATATTGGGTTATTGTATTTCATCTTTACTTGCAATTACCTTGACTGTTTACCTAATTTACTTGGATATATTTCATATATGCTGGATTGCTGACTGAGTAGAACACTTTACAATAAAGAACTTTGAGCACCAAGGTAGTTTTACCTATGATTTTCTTGATTTGATCATAAATCTATTCTATACCTATTGAATTTATGAACTATACAGGTGATAGCGAGTATCATTTATAATTCTTGATTCTATTACCTCGCCAAGGTTAGCTACGATACTTATTCAGTACATGGGGTCAGTTGTACTCATACTATACCTTTGCACCTTAGGTGGAGACCTTAGAGTCGATGTTGTTGTGTATGGTGGGAGCTGACATTGAAGACGTACCTGTGTTCCGGTTATTTCTACCACTTGTTCTTGGTAGTTCTATATTTGGATTTATTTATTTACATTTGAAACATATATTGTATCATTTTCTTATCATTATTGTAAATCTAAGTCTTAGTGGCTCGTGACTTGTACTTCCAGTCCTTGGGTAATTGTATAAAGGTTTAGTTAATTAATCATCATTTTCTCATTAATTTCATTTGGTTTGTTGATGGTTAGTTGGCTTATCTATCGGGCTGGGTTAGGTACCACCATGACTAGTTGGATTTTGGGTCGTGATAAGTTGGTATCAGAGCTCTAGGTTTATAGGTTTTACGAGTCATGAGCAAGTGTCTAGTAGAGACTTGAGGATCAGTATGATGACGTCCATACCTATCTTTGAGAGGCTACATGGAATTTAGGATAAACTTCTCATGTTTCTTTCTTTATCGTGAAGCATTGATTCATCTTGAAGTGTATCTCTTTGAATTCTTTTCACTCACTCGTATGTTATGTGAGCACTCGATAGCAACTGTGTATTGACGGCTTGTGACGTCATGGATGAGGTACGAGTTATGTTTCTTGCTTCTTGGTGATGGTCCAATATGGAGGACATGAGGACGTGATTCGGACTGCAACTTAGGATCGGTTGTTTCTATTGAGTGAATAAGCACTTTTGGACTTGTATGCCCGGTAGTTTCCCGATGAGTGGGATTGATGTGTCAGTGATTTATTGGATGGATATATGATTAATATGATGTTACTGTGAGATATGTTTAGATGGTTGGATGTTATGGGAATAGTTTGCTTGGGATGTGAAAAGGACTATTGCGTGCTTGATTTTTGTCTTGATGTGTTTTACAATCTCAAATTTTGAGCGTGTTAAGGATCTTTCATGTTATTCATTTTCGGGATGAAGTAGATTCTTACATTTTGTTGATGAGCTTAGACTCAAGAAGAATTAGTGAATGCATAGTGGTTGTGACTATGGTAGGGTGTAAAGAGATGTCAGTTTGAGGCTAAGCTGGTGGGTTATCTCTTTCAGGATGTTCTGAGGTTGTGTGATCCCTATGATGTTTCTATGAAGAGTTTCCTTTCTACCAGGTGGGTTATATGTGTTACAACTGAGTTTGGATCGCTTGAGGAGGTTGGCATGACTATCACAAAAAGTAATGTGAGATTAGCATATAATTTAAGGAATTTTATGATTGGTGTTACATGCACTTACGAAGGATTTTTTGAATTACCGTGCACAATTATGGCAGTGATGGAGTAAGGGTATTATGGGTTATCAGATATTATGTTCCATGGATTCGAGCCAAGTGGGGTAGTCTGATATCGATGTTCAGATTTCATGGTTGTGTGTTTTATTGGTTTCGGTCTGATGCATATTTGAGGATCAGTTGTGACCTGGAGAGGTTGGCTTTGAGGATGACTTGAGCAAGGGGATTGTTGGATTCATGATATGCTATACTTTATGGGAATACTGGAAATCTTGTAACGTTTTGAGTTTGTTATTCGTGGTTGAGGTAGTATACGTGAAGTAGGGATTCACTCGGTGGCTTAGAGATGTGGAGCACTTCCTTAGGTGTTTGGGTGCTATGGAGCACAGGTAGTTCGGCTTATTTTGTCAGTGAATTTGAGATTATAATAGGGTGAATGAATCCCGAGAAAGTTCTAACGAGTTCATGATTCATATGTGGTATTTGAGGAATTTCTGGATTTGTAAATAGATAAGATCTAAGATTTACATTGGATGGTATCGAGACTCGCAGTATTGTTAGATTATTATGGTTTCTACATTTTAGAATCGAAAGGGGTAACAGAAACAATTTTAGATTTACATAAGATCTCTTCAAAGTGGATATCTCGAATGCGGCATTTATGGGTACATAAGAGGGAATACAATGGCTTATGAGCTTTAGAACGACATAGTTTCTAGATAGGATTTCTTTTGGTGAGTTTGGTTATGGGTCGTAGTGTACTGGCAAGGAGAAATGTCAACTTAAGGGTAATTTGGAAGGAACTCAGAGAAATAAGATAGTTTGGTAGTCGGTTGGATCAACACGGTAATGGATATGATCGATACTTTTGGTTCTTATGATATGGTGAGGCTTTACCGGTGTTTTGTGCCAATACTCTTGGGTTTAGTGACCTACGTGACTTGGTTGAGTTAGTGGAATTTAGTTCTGATGGATTGGTTATGTGCATATGGGTTTCGAAGAGTTCATGACGGTGTCGACCTCGGCTTGAGATGGATATTTTCTATAGGTATATAAGGTTTGTTGCGTGTTGTGATTTTCCCGTAGATAGGGTCTAGTGGTAGGCTTCTAGCTGATGGAAAGTGTATTCTGCTGGTGGTTCAGAGTTGTTGATGAGGCTCTCGTACATCTTGCATGGTGGCATGACAGATGTGTTGCAACGTGTGGGATTGAGGTTCACATGTACAAGGTTGCAGTTTAGTTTTGACGGGAAGGTCATGCATTTTAGACGGCAGGGACGGTCTTAGATGTTTAGATGAGTGCTAGTACTACTTGGTATTACCTGCGAAGGGTGTACATTTCAGAAGGCGCACTGTGTTTTGACTTACAGATGCTTGACTAGGAATATGATAATCGCCTGGTTGATCAACTGCTGATGTTCAAATTTTGCTATGTGGCATGGAAGAAGTAAAGAAGTATTTCTTATTGAATGATTGAGTATGAGAGATGAGTTAGTCATTTGAGTGGTGGATATGAGATCAAATATGGTAATTCATGTATTCTAGGGGTTTGGAGACTATGAGGGTTCTTTTAGGGAGATGTTTCCTTGGATGCGGACTATGAAGGTATGGCTAAAGTTAGGCAGCTGATAATATGTATTATGGTTAGGTTATTGTGGACTTTTGGAACATTATTTATCTAATTGTGGATGACCGGAATTGAATTGGGGCCCGATAGGTAGGCCTAATGAGGATGTGTATTGTACACCGGGTCAATTTGTTGACTCAACACTACTATTGTCGAGGGAGGTGTGATTCAGTTAGAGTTGATCTTGTTCGTATTATGTTATGTCCTGTGAGTACCCTGCTATGCTATGATGGGTCGTAATATGTTGGTTATTTTCGCACAAGATGCATTTCTGTTTGGGTCTGGTGGCAGAATTCGAACAAGATGGTTCTTGGGGTACTGAGTGGTTGATTGCGCCTTGGTTATGATCTTTTCCTTCTTGTGGAATCAAGAGCTATCCGTTTCTCCATGGTTATGGTCGTTCATTTCATGTGTCTGTTGTTGATTTTGAACATTGTGGTTTGAGGTACTTCATGTGGATTGGGTACAAATAAGGTCCCACACTGTAGCAGAGTTATGTTGGGACATGATCCTTTTGGTTGATTTCGTGTGTCTTGGTTCTCCTTTGTGTGATAGGTTTATAGCATAGCGCTCGTGGTGGTATTTGTTGAGCTTGCGGGATGACTCTCTCATTTGAGTCATTCTTCATTTTTTGGGTACACTTGATTTGTTGCTTATCGGTGCACGGATTGCACAATTTGTGGCTTAAGGTTGTATTAGTGTGGCATGTTAGTAGAGTAGCTGTATTTAATGAGATGAGGTCATTGGACCTAGAATGAGTGTTACTGGATTTGATTCCGGTATGTTCGGAGGAATAATGTCAATAGTCAGCTTAGAATTGGGCTATGGTTCTTGTTCAACGAGAAAGTTATACGACTTGTTGATTTTATGGGTGGTAATAAGTCTCTGCGTGTTTCTTTCATCATTGGCAGTGCATAAAGGTTTACAACAAGGTTTTATTTGATATGAGATTTGTTACCGGTACCGGGTTTTCTATTGGGCAGCTACTATGATCGAAATGTATTTCTATGAGTGTGTGAGTTATGTAGTGTATCATGTAATTACATATTGGGTTATGGTTATGGGTTGATATGGCCTGCTCATGCTTATAAAGTGTATAGATGTGAGAATCGGGTCTTGTAATGGATTCCGGATGATAGAGGTTTGATTCCAAGGTTTATAGACTAAGGTTGTAGGAAGAATCTTCGGTTATGTTGAGTTGACGTACTTATACGGATTGGGGTGACGTGGAATCACCCCGGGTATGTGCATGGTAAGTTTACACAGTGATTAGATGGCTTTGGAATGACTCTTAGCACTTTCGAGGGCGAACATATGTTTAAGTGGGGGAGAATGTAACTACCCGACTAGTCGTTTTGAGTATTTGCACTTTGTTCTGTGGTTGAGGGCATGAGTAGATCCTATGATATATTATGACTTGAGTGCATCGTTAATTTTTATTTTCGAGGAATTCAAAATTGACTTAGATAAATGATTCTTATTTTAGAAGCTTTAAGTTAGAAGAGTTGATCAAGTTTGACTTTTGTGTATTTGACTCCGGATCGAATCTTTGATGGTTCCGGATGGTGATTTTGGACTTGGGAATATGCCCGAATTTGCATTTGATGTTTCTAGAAGGCTTCAACACCATTTAGCGAAATTTGGCAATTTAACGGTTTTGAAGGTTCATAGGTTTGACTGTGAGTTGACCTTGATGATACCGTGGTCAGATTTGTTTTCCCAGAAAATGAAATAGGTTTGGTATGTCATTTGTCTTGTGTGCAAAATTTGAGGTCATTCCGAGTTGATTTGATATGGGTGGGCACGAGTTTTGGAAGTTGAAAATTTAAATTTTATTAAGTTTGATTTGAGGTGCGATTCGTGATTTTGAAATTGCTATGTGTGAATTGAGGCCTCAAGTAGGTTTGTATTGTGCTTTGAAACTTGTTGGTATATTCGGGCGGGGTCTCGTGGGGAACGAGTATATTTTGGACCATTTTGGAGTTGCATGCATTGTTGGTTTTCGTGTGTTATTTGATACCGCTGGTGTTCTTCTCGATCGTGAAGGTCAATCCGCGATCGTGAGTGTGTTTTGGTCCATTGGTGCTTTGTTCATCGCGGATGCGACAAATGGTAAGCGTTCCCCAAGGGCTGGATTGGTTAAGTTTGTGTTCGTGCATGGGGAATCGCGGTCGCTTAGTGTTGCACGGGAGCTGGGAGCCGGGAGCCGGAGAAATCTTAATCATGTTCGTGTATTTCAGTTTGCATGCACGAAGCTATGGCATCTGTGGTCATCGCGTTTGCGTGGCCATTATCACGAACGCGTAGAGCATTTTGGTGGCAGTAGCGTTTGTTCTTCATGATTGCGAAGGAAGTCCCGCGATCGCGATGGATTCTGCTGTTTAGTGATTATAAGGTACTCTATATCGGACCTTGAGCTCATTTTATCACATTTTGAGTTGGGGAGCTCGTATTTGGGTGATCTTGGAGGCGATTTTCACCACATGGATTGGGGTAAGTGTTTTCCACTCGGTTTAGATTATATTTCATGATTCCATCTCTAATTTTGGCATTTGATTGAGGATTTAAGAAGAGAAATTGGGGGTTTCTGTTTTAATTTTCCTTAAGTTAATAATTGAGTTTTGAACATCGATTCAGAGTTGGATTTGAATGAAATTAGTATGGTTGTCTCGTATTCGAATGGGTTGTCGTAATATATGAGTTTTGTCGGGTTCCGAGGTGCGGCCTGGGTTTCATATTTTGGTTGACTTTGAGTATTTGATTAAAGATTCAACATTTACTGTCTGGGTTGGTTTCCTTTCGCATTGCTTGATATTTTTTAGAGTATTCAACCTTTACTGTCGTTTCTAGAGTATTGGTTGGCCTGCTCGTTATTTGTTTTGTCTTGCTTGAGGGAAGAATATTATCTAAACATAGTTGAGGGACTAGTTGCCTGAGTTATTGTGATAGCTACATGCTATGGGTGCGTACATGTGTGGGGTTTGAACCAATGTGCGAGCACCAGGTTATTTATCCATGCTCGAGTTATTGCTTAGGCTATGATTTACCTTGAATCGACTGTTAAGCATAAAGTTGTCACGTTTCTCATATTTGTAACCAGTTGTGAGCTATTTGATCCATGTTTTTAGGTTACATAGAGGCTAATTCTTGATCTTACTTGATATTTTCTTTTCTCGTGATGAAATTGCCGATTTCTGATATGATAGCACACTTTGCACATGCATACACTTTAGTTATGCATGGTACCAGGAGCATGAAATCTGATATTCATTGATCATATACATGCATTATTGTATATTCGCTTCTATGTTTTATATTTTGGACTGGATGTTTGGTACCATGTCGGGCGGATTCTATCGGTATGCCTGGGACCATGCCTGTCGGATTGTATTGTTATGCCTGTGTGACGACCCGATGGGTCATTTTGAGTACTTGCCCTCATTTCCGTATCTCGAGACCTCCATTATCTTCATTTGATGTTTCTTGGTTTGCGTGCATAGTCCGTGTCACTTTTTGAAAACCTTTTATGTGAAAATTTAAAGAAAACATGATTTTTGTCTTTAATAACTACTTGAGTTGACTATGTTCAACATTTTGTGAAAACGACCCTGGATCAGTGTTTCGACGATTTTGATAGGTCCGTATTGTGATTTTGGACTTTGGTGTATGCCCAGAAATGAAATCGGAAGTCCCTATGGTGATTTGACTCATTTTGCCCAAAGCTAATAATCTAGAAGTTTGGAAATTTCATAGGTTTGACCGTAGGATGACTTCTTATCTATCGGGTTTGGATTAGTATTTTGGAACTTGGTATAAGTGCGTTTTGTTATTTGAAGCTTATCTGCAAAATTAGGTGAAATTCGGAATTGGTTTGATATGATTCAGACGCTTAGTTGTGATTCTAGTGGTCTTGAGTTTTCCTTTGAAATTTCATTCATTTTGATGTTAAATTTATAGTTTTGGATGTTATTTTGTGATTTGATTGCACAAGCAAGTTCGTATGATGTTATTACACTTGTGTGCATGTTTGGTTTGAAGCCTGAGGGGCTCGGGTGAGTTTCAAAGGCGTTGCGGATTGATTCGGAATAGTTGGTGCAGCCTGCTGGTGTCTTTCCAGTTGTGGTGGTCAGTTGCAGATCTCCCATTTGCGAGGTTTGGCGCGCATTTACAAGCCCCGCTTTAGCGAATCATTTCCTTGCAAATAAGAGGTTACCCAATCCCAGACCTTGCTCGCATTTGAGAGCAAGGCCTGGGATTGGGTAACCTCACATTTGCGAGGAAATAGTTCGCATTTGCGAACTATATAGGGACGCTTTTGTGAGCAATTGGTCGCATTTACGATGCCTGGCAGAAATGGAACATCTTCGCATTTGCGAAGAATTTGGCCGCATTTGCAAAGGTTGGGTTTTTGTATTTGTGACTTCTGGGCTTCTAATGCATAGTGCACATTTGCGACCTTTTCTTCGCATTTGCGATGCTCACAATCGCGAACAGGACATCGCAATGGTGATATCTGCAGCTGGGTAAAAGAGGGAAAAATTGGGACTTAGCTAATTTTACACCATTTCTCAACCCTAAACATTCTAGAGGCAATTTTACAAGGATTTCGTTTTCCCAAAATCATTGGTAAGCAATTCTAATCCACTTTCTTTCAATTCCCCATTACTTTTCATGAGATTTCAACATCAAATTTCTTATTAGGATTTCCATGGTAGAAATTAGAGATGTGGGTAGAAATTGGGGATTTTATAAAATTAGAATTTAGACCTCAAATTGAGGCCGGATTTCTAAACAAATTACATAACCGAGCTCGGGGTAATTGAGTAATAGGGTTTTGGTCCGAACCTCGGGTTTTGGCCAAGCGGGCCTGGGGTTGACTTTTGTTGACATTTTAAAAAATGATCAAAATTTAACCTTTTTCATTAATGGGTAGTTTCTAAAGCTTATTTTTCAACCGTTTGATCGATAATTTGATAGATTTGGTTGGTTTGGAGGCCTGTTCAAAAGGCAAAGGTGTGGTTGATTGATTTCTTTGATTCACGAAGTGAGGTAAGTGTGGTGTCTAATCTTGATTTGAGGGAATTAGGGCTTGTTGAATTAATTGTTATGTGAATTATGTGGGGAGACAGCGTATATACGAGGTGATGAGTGTATATATGCCGTCATGTGATTTAGAATGTGGGATTTGGACATTTATTTCCCAGTTTTTCGATTATTCCATGATATTTTTTGTTATATGCTTTAAATGTTACATGTTCTCTTACTTGACTTCCATGCTATATTTGTTACTTATTATTTAACTGCTACTTTACCTTTATTTGTTCATTCCTCACATGATTTCTGATTTTTTATTACCTGTTTCTACTTGCTTTAATTGTATATATAAATTGTCACGTGTTTTACCTGCTTTTATTGTTCTTATATTATTTGATGCACTCTAAAATGTTGATTCTATGTTTATTCTATGGTTCTTTATTGTTTGTATATTTCACCCCTCTGTGTTGATACTTTGCAAGTATTGTTGTTGAGTTATTTGAGTTGAAGGTTTTAAATTATTTGGGAATCAGGTTGCACTATGCAACGGTATTGAACAATATTGAAATGATAAGAAGAAATAAGGTCGTATTATGAATGAACAGATGATGTTATGGTGGGATCAGGTTGCGCGCCGTAATGGATTTGATATGTTATATAGTATTTGTTTGAGATTCTGGAGTTATTCTTGGTGTTGTAATATGAGTCTTGAGGCTTTCTTATTCCGGGGCTCTCTGGTAGTTGGTTTTCGGATCCATCTCATGAGTTTATTGCTTTATTCTATTCCTTTTTTCCCTTTTATTATTATTTCGCACAAGTTATTTGCGAGTGACTTGCCATAGCCTCGTCACTACTTCATCGAGGTTAGGCTCGGTAGTTACAGGGTACATGGTGTCGGTTCTACTCATACTATACTTCTGCACTTCTCTTGCAGATACAGGAGTTGATCACAGCGGTGCATAGCGAGATTGCACATATCTAGCTACTTCTGGAGACTTGAGGTATAGTTGCACGGCGTCCGCAACCCTAAAGTCCCGTTCCATTCCATCTTTACTGTTTATGTAGTTTCAGAAAGCTGTATTTTTTGTTCAGACTTTATCTGTAGCACTTTAGATGCTCATGTATTTGTGACTTCGGATTCTAGGATATGTTTAGATTTCGTCATTTGAAATTTTATTATTGCATTTCGGGTTACTATAGTTGTAACGATCTGACCGGAAATTTTGAGAATTAGCGTTCTGTTTGGTGGCATAAAGTCTCAAGCAGCTTCATATTGTATATTATGACTTGCGTGTGTGGCCGAGTTCAGTTTTTGGATGATTCGGGATTGGTTTGGAAGAATGATTCTTGTTTTTGAAGCTTAAGTGGTAAGAGTTTGCCGGAGTTTGACTTTTGGGTAGAAGACTCCGGAATGGTATTTTGATGATTGCAATAGCTTCGTATGGAGGTTTGGGACTTATCCGTATGCCCGTATTTTGATTTGGGGGTCCGTCGTAGGTTGATTTGATGCATTTTGGCGAAAGTTAGAAAGTTAAAGGTTTGGAGGGTTGAGAGGTTTCACTGGAAGTTGACTTTGTTGATATCGGGTTCGGATTGCGATTCTAGGAGTTGGAATAGCTCCATTGTGTCCTTTGGGACTTACATGAAAAATTTGACGTCATTCCGGGATGATTTGATATGATTCGGCACAAGTTGTGGAAGTTGAAAGTTTATAAGTTCATAAGTTCGATTTGAGGTGTGATTCATAGTTTTGATATTTTTTTAAGTGACTTAAGGCCTCGAGCAGGTCCACGTTATGTTATGGAACTTGTTGGATGTTTGGACAGGGTACGAAAGGCCTCGGGTGTGTTTCGGATGGGCTATGGGATATTTCCTCCCATATTTGAATAGTTGTTCTGTCATCTCGTGTCTTCTTAATGACGTTCGCGCTTGTTCTTCCATGTTTGCGTAATGTTATGGTGGACTCAGGTGTTTTATTCTTCGCGGTCGCGAAGCTTGAGAGACTTATGCAATCGCGTTCGGGATTTGAGGTACGCAATCGCGTTTAAGGGAAGCTGGAAGGGGCATCAGACCTTTGTTATCCTCGATCACGTGAATAACACCGCGTTCGCAAAGAATGTTAGTCAGCTATTATTTTTTGTCTCCGCGATCATGAAGGTAATTTCGCGATCGCGATGAGTAAATCACTGGGTAGAATATAAAGTCCTCTATTTCGAGGGTTATGATATTTTTATCACTTTTTGAGTTAGTGATCTCAGATTAGGCCGATTTTTGGACGTGCTTTTCACACTTTGGATAGAGGTAAGTGTTCTTTACCCGGATTTGATTATATTTCATGATTCCATCTTTGTTTTTATTATTAAATTAGTGATTTGAATTTGGAAAATTTGAGGATTTTCGTAAAAACTTTTAAAAATGTAAAATGGGGATTTGAATGTCGATTTGATGTCAAAATTGGATAATTTTGGTATGGTTGAACTTATATCGGAATGGGTGTTCGAATTTTGTGACTTTTATAGGGTTTTGAGGTGCGAGCCCGAGGTTGACCTTTTGGGTTGACTTTTAGTTTTTCTTAAAGATCAAAGTTTTACTATCCAGAATTGTTTCTTATGGATTTTATTTATGATATTGAGTTATTTTGGGTAGATTTGAGCCGTCTAGAGGTTTGTTTCACACGAGGTCATTTTAGAGTATTGATTTGGCTTCTTTGAGGTAAGTATCTTGCCTAACTTTGTGGGGGGGGGGGAAGGGGGGAACTACCTCTTAGGATTTGAGTTGTTTGTGCTATTTGTGATATGTGAAAGTCGTGTACGCGAGGTGACGAGTGCGTACTCGGGCTTAATTGATGTTGTGTATAAGGGGGATGTTTTTCATAGTAGAGTTACTGTCACGCCCCAAACTCAGGGAGCGCGACAGGTGCTCAACCGAGAGAACCCGGCCGAGCAAGCCTGTTAGATTTTCTTCTACCCAAACTCATTCATGAATAAAGAGGAGATGTGCTCCATTAATCGAACACTGAAAAGATTTTATTAACAACTTCCTTTTCATTCCCATTAGCATCTTCATTCATAATTTCCAATATATTACAAGTTTATAGAATTAATGAAAAATATGATTTCCAAATACCAACATTTCTAGTTCAATTCCCCAACATCAACTACAACCCACAACCTGTCTACGGAGCCTCTAAGTACAATGGAAGAGTAATATGAAAATATCGGCAACAAGGCCCCGGCTATACCTCAAAACACAGTACATGAGAAACAAAAGATTCATGGCCCCAAAATGAAATGGGGCTCACCAAATCAGCTGAAAAGAGTGTACTGCTATCACTGATCAATGAAGCCTGCTGTCGAATAGTACTTGTATGTATAGCTAGAAATTCTCTTTCAAAATAGAATACCCATATAAGAAAAGGCAACACATAGAAACACCAAGTCACAATATCCAAATGTCCAGTTAAAACATAATAATTTTCAAAATATGAATTTCATATACATTTGTTTTTGTTGGGAGATCATTAGCACCGATATACCACTGTTCACAATATTACTATTCACAATACTAATGTTTACAATACCAGTGTTCACAATACCAATGTTCATAATACCGGTGTTCACAATACCAATGCCACCGTACTTTTAGCACGGAGTCCGATCACGACCCGACCGGCTAGTCTATCTCATTAGAGACATCAACCACAATTACTATCAATACCAATACCACCGTAATTTTAGCACGGAGTCTGATCACGACCCAATCGGCTAGGCTATTTCCTTAGAGAATTAACCACAATTACTATCAATACCAATACCACCGTAATTTTAGCACAGGGTCCGATCACCACCCGATCGGCTAGGCTATCTCCTTAGAGAATCAACCACAATTACTATCAATACCAATACCACCGTAATTTTAGCACGGAGTCCAATCACGACCCGATCGGCTAGGCTATATCCTTAGAGAATCAACCACAATTACTAGCAATACCAATACCATCGTAATCTTAGCACGGAGTCTGATCACGACCCGATCGGCTAGGCTGTCTTATTTGCAGACATCAACCAAAATCTCAATTTCAATTAAGAGGAATAGTTTTATTACATCAATCTCATCCCAAATAAGGGGAATAATTCACAAAATAACATAGGTGCAAATGTATTTACCTCATCATCTTTCACATTGTATAAATCTCACTAGTATTTTCACTCATTCACAATGATAATATTTCCTTGGCTCTTTTGGCCATTCATAAGATTCTTTATTCAAGGCACGATGACCATATTTGATATTCCACACTTTCATTTCTTCCCTCTCATGTATCATTATCATAAATATCAACATACATATAATATTCCGGAAGTCATAACTTTAAGTTCATTAGAAATGAACAATTTAAGCACAATAGATTTCTTTTCGAGAAATGGAGAAATATAATTGGCAATTGATGCGCAAGTTAAAATCATCAACAAGTAACACACCATTTATTCTTGAAATAATTTTCCCCAAAAAAGGACAATACTCAATTTTCACTCACGAATATGTAAGAATGCAAAACACATTGAAAATACTCACAAAGCATAGTATTTGTTAAAAGAGCCACATATGGCATGACTTGAGTACGAAAGCTTTTAGGCACTTCTATTTTCGAAGTCATTTTAAAACATTTGAGTCGAGGCTCATTTCATAATCTTTATCACATATTCTCATTTCATTGGCATCACTAGCCTGTCACCACCCAAAATCCAACTAGTCGTGATGGCACCCAACCCAACCCGTTAGGTAAGCCAATTACCAACTATCCAATTCCAATAACAATTATTAAAGCAATTTAAGTAAACAAAGGTCTTAATCTTATACAATCCCCAAGAACTGGTAGTACAAATCACGAGCTTCTAAGAATAGAGTTTACAAAGCGGAAATGAAATAAATACATAGTCTTTTTGAATAGTACATAAACAAAGATTTTATAAATCTAAGTCTACCATGAACAAGAGGCAGCTACAACAGGAACGCAGGTACATCTTCAAATCCGGCAACCATTGAGCATAGCAACAACTATAGCCAATATCTGCACGCAATGTGCAGAAGTGTAGTATCATTATAACCGACCCCATGTACTGAGTAAGTAACAAACCTAGCCTTAGGTTGAAAGTATTGACGAGCTTCCACCAAGGTCGGGTCCAAAACCAATAGTCCACAACTATCCATAACAACGTAAAACAAATAATACAAGAAGTAACTCAGAAATAAAATGCTCAGCTAAATCATGATTTCAAAAGTAATAGTTCTTCCTTTCAAGTATATCAGTGAAAACCCAAATCGTTTACCGAAGTTGCCGAAAATATGAATAAGTTTGAAAAGAATAATTTTTCCCAAAAATCCTTTTAATAATAAATGAGATGTTTCATTTTCCTTCCAGATAACCCGTGTAAAAACAAATGCATCACTATGCATGTATGTCATGTGTGCATGCCAATGCGATGCACTCAATGATAATATCATAAACAACCCCTCGGGCAGACCTCACAATCACTTATAAACAGCCCCTCGGGCATACCTCACCATCTCTTATACGTCCCAGTCACTCAGCACTCGGCACTCGGCACTCTGGGGGTGTGTACAGACTCCGGAGAGGCTCCTACAGCCCAACCGCTATAATCTGCAAGGATAACTCACGTGCTGCACGGACAACACACGTGCTATAATATCATATCAGAATCCACACGAACAACTTACGTGCCATAATAAGAAAATAAGGCCTGCTGCAGGCGGGTATCCCCGATCCACATAATAGTATAAATATATATAAAGCCAACATGGCCTGCTGCGGCGTGCAGCCCGATCCTAAAAATATCCTCACAATCAGGCCCTCGGCCTCCCTCAGTCATCAACCTCTCCAGTCTCTCTCTCATGGGCTCACAATGTCACGAGAATAGCCCAAAAATGATGATATGATGTATCAATAAATAACAACAGAGACTGAGATATGATATGTAATGAAATGAATATGACTGAGTATGAATTATCAATTTAAAACAAACAACTCACAACAAATATGACCTCTGCGGGACCCAAAATACTGGCACATAGCCTCAACATAATTTTTAATATGCTTTTCAGCTCAATTTCTTTAACACATAAAACCGCATGGAAAATGCCAATATTATTTAACTACAAAATTCCACAGAAACAATTATGTCACAATTTTTATAGTGCATGCCCACACGTCCGTCATCTAGCATGTGCATTATCTCCCAACAATTCACATAATACCTATATTCAGGGTTCATACCCTCAGCTCCAAGATTATAAGAGTTACTTATCTCGAACAAGCCAAATCCAATGTCGAGCAAGCTAAACAATGCTCCAGAGATTCCATTCTGCCTGTATCGACTCCCGAACAGCTCGAATCTAGTCACAATTAATTTGATTCAGCCCACAAAAGTGATAGGAATTAATTCCATAAGAAAATACTAATTTTCCATAAAAATCAGAAATTTAGCTCAAAATCGCTCGTGGGGCCCATGTCTCGAAATCCGATGAAACTCACAAAATCCGGCAACCCATTCGATTACGAGTTCAACCATATGATTTTCACTCAAATCCGACTTCGAATCGACATTCAAATCCCAAAAATTCATTTTATGAAGTTTCTACAATTTTTCCCAAACTTCCACCTCAAAGTACTAATCAGATGATGAAATCATTGATATATTGTTGTATATTCACCAAATTCGAGTTAGAATCACTTACCCCGATGAAGTTTTTTGAAAAACCCACGAAATATCGCCACAAACCGAGCTCCCTATGTCCAAAATGTGAAATAATACCCAAACCCCGGCTTATATAGTGGACCCTCCGAACTCCCACTTCTCTGTCCGCGAAATTCCAAGCACGGACGCGTCTCCCAGGTCCCGCGGTCGTGAAAAAATGGTGCGGTCCGCGAAATTCTTGGTGGCTGCATGCCAGGCTTTAGTATTTTGGCTATAACATTCTGTATAGATGTCCACATGACGACTTCTTTACCTTTCTGTATACAAAACACGAAGGGCTACAACTTTCATTTTTGAATCATCATAAAATTCCTTGTAGATCAAAAGATATAGGCTTCCGAAGTCGGACCGGCTAATCTGCAGAACTCCTTGGAGCGCGGCCGCGGCAGAATTATGCGGCCTGCGCAATTCCAAGCGTGGCCGCGAAATTGTGCTGAGGTCCACGAATTTCAAACCACCAGAACCATACCTGAGTTTCAGAAATGTCCGGACTCGCTCAAAACTCACCTCGAAATACGCTAGAGGCCCCGGGGACCTCAACCAAACATACCAACCAATCATAAAACACCATACGAATTTAGTCGAACCTTCGAATAACTCAAAACAACATCAAAACACCAAATTACTCTCGGATTCAAGCCTAAGAACTTCTAAACATACAAATTTGACAACTGATGCCGAAACCAACCAAACTATGTCCGAATGATCTTAAATTGTGCACACACATCACAAATGACACTACGAACCTATTCCAACTTCCGGAATTCCATTCCGACCCCGATATCAAATTTTCCACTGCCGACCGAAATCGCCGAATTTCTAACTTTCGCCAATTCAAGCCTAATTCTACTACGGACCTCCAAATAATTTTTCGGACAAGCTCCTAAGTCCAAAATCACCATACTGAGCTATTGGAATTATTAGAATTCGAGTCCGAGGACACATAAGTCCCCATCCAGTCAACTTTTCTAACTTAAATTTCCAATTATGAGACTAAGTGTCTCATTTCACTCTGAATTCTTTCCGGACCGGAACCAACTAACCCGGTAAGTCATAAAACAATTGTAAAGCATAAATTGAACAGTAAATGAGGGAATGTGGTCATAATACTCAAAACGACTAGGCGGGTCGTTACATTCACCCCACTTAAACATATGTTCGTCCTCGAATGTGACAGGAGTTGTTTCCAAGTCACCAAATCACTAACCCATCTTACCATGCACGTACCCGGGGGTGAACCCACGTCACCCTATTCCATATAAGTTTGACAACACAATACAACTGAAATCATTGATTTAACTCTAGCCCATAAACCTTGGAATTTAATTTCCAACCTTTAGAATTTCTTTCAAGACACGAATCCTCCATTTACACACTGTATGAGTTTGAACAGCTGTATCAAGCCATAACCATAACCACAGACATAATCACCTAACATATTACCTAACTCGCATGCTCGTAGCACCATTCCTGATCACAGTGACTACTCCAAAACAAACCACATACTAGTATTAAATCCATATCGTACCAAACCTCATCTCAAAGCCTTCGTACACTGTTGATAATAAAAGAAACACGCGAAATTTCATGACCACTTACCAGATCAACAAGTCACAGAGCTCTCTTGCCCCAACCAGAACCATAAATCGCTTTCTGAGATGACTTTCAATATTATCCTTCAGAACATACCGTAATCAAACCTGATAGTAACCATTCTAGGTCCAATGACCTTATATTACTAAACACAACTATTTCCACAGACATGCCGCACCAATATAACTCAGAGCCCCAACCCGTGCCATCCGTGCACCAATACACAACAATTCAAATGTACTCAAATGAGAGAACTGCCCCACAATATTAACAAGTACCGCCACAAAGAATTGCTGAAAAATCCATCACACACCGTAGAACCATCACACGATTCTAACACAAGGTTCATACCTTAACATAACCCTGCTGCAATGCGTGACCCCATCCAAACGCTGGTCCATATTATATATCTCGAGCTACCCTGCTCAAAAATCAATAACCATAGAGAGGCAAAGGACAAAACATGTTACACAAAACCTGAAAGAACATAACCATTATGCAATCGATCATGCAATACCCTAATACTCATCACGCTCAAATTTTGCTATAAAGCTCAAATAGAACCGCACCATCTGTGCACATAACCAATTAATCACAACTCCTCGTAGCATAAAGGAGTAACTCACAGATCATTTCAGAACACGAATAAGTTCAACATCAACCGAATGACACATCCATCAATAATAGCAGTATGCAGCCAACCATTCCGACTCGGTGTAGAATACACATCTTAATTGGGCCTACCTATGGACCCCAAATCAACTCTCGTCACCACAACCATGAACAATCTGCTCCTGAAACTCCCACATTCCAAATTTATAGGAAACGTGAATCATCATAACTTATCCCAATTCTAGCCTTCGAATGACTAACATATCTTTCTTGCACGATCATTCCACAAGAAATACTCCCATAATTCTTCCGTGCCACATAGCATTAATTCGAATATCAGAAGTCTATCAACCATGTGAGTACCGCAATATTAATTATACATCCATGAGTCAAAATACAATGCGCCTTCTGAAATCCGCCCCCTTCTCATACAACACCAAGTAGTAATAGTGTTCATCTAGTTATTTGGAATCACCCATGTTGTCCAACATTCGTTACCTTCTCTTCAAGACTATACTGCCACCTTGTACATGAAAAATCTAGCTTTCGCACAACACATAACATCTATCTTGCCATCATGTGAAAAGCACATGAATCTTATTATCAACTTTGAGTCACCAATAATTTACATACCTTTTTAGTTAGAAACTTTTCTCTTGCTTCTTTCCAGGAGGAAATCACAATACACAACACATTCTCCACACCGGTAGAAACCATCAAGAATACTTTGGAATCCATTTGCATAACCAAGCCATCAGGACAGAATCTCTCTAACTCAACCAAGCCATGCAGTTCACCAAACCCAAGAATATTGCCACTAAAACATCTGTAAAGTCTTACCACGTCGTAATTACCCAAAGAACCGATCCTACCATTACCATATTGGTCCAGTCTACTACCCAGTTGTCCTATTTCTCCGAGTCCCTTTCGAATTTACCGTCAAATTAATACTTCTCCTTGCTAAAATACCACGATCTTTAATCACAATTCACCCCACAACCTAGCATAGAACCATAACGCCCTACGGCCCATAAGTAACTGTATTCTTCTTAAGCACCTTCAAAAATACTACAACTGTAACCCTTACTCTGAGAATACCTTATGTGAATTTGAAATTGTTCTTCTCACCTTCCTTATACTAAAATGTATAATCCATAGCAATACAGAATTTCCATAAGTCTTGGCACCATCAAATGCAAATCTCAGATTTTATCCATACACAAGTTTGGAGAATTTCTCAATTACTATATATAAACCTCGATCCTATTGGAACTTTCTTGAGAGTCACCCACTTTGTTCAAATCCAAATTGCACTACCCAAATGGGCCAAAAGACACGTGCCCCATTGACACAACAACACTCAAAGGAGTAACTCTACTTTAACACCACCTATCAAATTCATACTCCGTGCTCACTACATCATTCACCAATAACAATTCACTCATCCCACGATTGTCATATACTCCTAAGTTCAATATAACCCTTAACCAGGAATTTCTTTATTCGAGTCATTCTCGATCTCAACTTCTACAAGTCATCACTGATTTCCAAGTATGCCCCAAACCAAAACTAAAATTTAATATATAACCATAAAATTAAGCCGTCTACAGCAGGCTCCCCCACTTGGCTCAAAGCCATAAATTTAAACACTCAATAACTCACAATATCCATACTCTACTACTGCTCTAATACTTCTGTCAGTTCAACAAAAAATATTTCTCAAGCTCATACAACGCCAATAATAAAAATATCCCAAATCATCCGCTAAGCTCGCAATCATTCTCTTGACACTCATGTCAACTTTCTCAGCCAGATTCAAATTCAAATCTCCACACATATGCTCTGCTGGAGGAAAAGAAACTCTCCACTCACATATAAGGAACACACCTACGTAGATTACTCTCCAGGAGATAACCCACCTCCCTAGCCTCAAATTGGCATCTTGTTATATCTTTTCGCAGTCACAATTACTATGCAACCACTTAGTCAATCTGAGTCCAAACTCATTAACCAGACATGAGAATTTAATTTACCCCAAAATTAAACAATGTGAAAGATCCTTCAAAATATTCATACTCGAGAATGTACGCCACATCAAATCGATAATCAAGCACCCAAAGGCCATTCCCTTACATTTCACAGAAACACTTTTCGTCACATTCAAATAGTCTTAACACATCCCGCAGTCACATCATACCCATCATACCACCATTCCACCGCTCATCGAGCCACAAATTCTGCTGTAGGGTCATCACCGGACATATGAGCCCAAATGTACAGATTACAACTGAAGCTACCGAGCTTAAGCTACGGTCTAAACATGGTCTCAAGTCCTCCAGACTGACGCATTACCAAAACATAGAATACTCAACTCGAACTTTGTTCATGGAACCATAAGCAGGTGATGCACAGCTAATACCGAGCGCTCATGTGCACATACAAATATGTGGAAGGAATTCAAAGAGTTATGTCTCAAGCTGAATCAATCCCGCACGATAAGGAAAGAAAGATGGGAAGTATATATCCTAAATGCCCTGTAGCCTCTCGAAGAAAAGTATAGACGTCATCATACCGATTCGCAAGACTCTACTAGACACTTGCTCATGATTTGTATAACCTATGAACCTAGTGCTCCGATACCAATCTATCAAGACCCAAAATACAACTAGTCGTGATGGCACCTAACCCAACGCGTTAGGTAAGCCAATTACCAACTATCCAATTTCAATAATAATTATTAAAGCAATTTAAGTAAACAAAGGTCTTAATCTTATACAATCCCCAAAAACTGGTAGTACAAATCATGAGCTTCTAAGAATAGAGTTTACAAAGGGGAAATGAAATAAATACATAGTCTATTTGAATAGTACATAAACAAAGCTTTTATAAATATAAGGCTACCATGAACAAGAGGCAGCTACAACAAGAACCCAGGTACATCTTCAAATCCGGCAACCATCGAGCACATCAACAACTATAGCCAATATCTGCACGCAATGTGCAGAAGTGTAATATCACTACAACCGACCCCATTTACTGAGTAAGTAACAAACCTAGCCTTAGGTTGAAAGTAGTGACGAGCTTCCACCAAGGTCGGGTCCAAAACCAATAGTCCACAACAATCCATAACAACGTAAAACAAATAATACAAGAAGTAATTCAGAAATAAAATACTCAGCTAAATCATGATTTCAAAAGTAATAGTTCTTCCTTTCAAGTATATCAGTGAAAACCGAAATCATTTACCGAAGTTGCCGAAAATATGAATAAGTTTGAAAACAATAATTTTTCCCAAAAAACCTTTTAATAATAAATGAGATGTTTCATTTTCCTTCCAGATAACCCGTGTAAAAACAAATGCATCACTATGCATGTATGTCATGTGTACATGCCAATGCGATGCACTCAGTGATAAAATCATAAACAGCACCTCGGGCAGACCTCACAATCACTCATCAATAGCCCCTCGGACATACATCACCATCTCTCATGCCTACCAGTCACTCAACACTCGGCACTCGCATTCAGTAGGTACCTGCACTCACTAGGGGTGTGTACAAACTCCTGAGGGGCTCCTTCAAACCAAGCTCTATAACTCACGTGCTATAATATCATATCAGAATCCACACGGACAACTCACGTGCCATAATAAGCCAATAAGGCCTGCTGCAGGAGGGCAGCCCCGATCCATATAATAGTAATAATATATATAAAGCCAACATGGCCTGCTGCGGCGTGCATCCCGATCCTAAAAATATCCTCACAATCAAGCCCTCGACCTCCCTCAGTCATCAATCTCTCCAGTCTCTCTCTCATGGGCTCACAATGTCATGAGAATAGCCCAAAAATGATAATATGATGTATCAATAAATAACAACAGAGACTGAGATATGATATGTAATGAAATGAATATTACTGAGTATGAATTGTCAATTTAAAACAAATAACTCACAACAAATATGACTTCTGTGGGTCCCAAAATACTGGCACATAGCCTCAACATAATTTTTACTATGCTTTTCAGCTCAATTTCATTAACACATAAAACCGCATGGAAAATGCCAAAAGTTAAATTCCACAAAAATAATTATATCACAATATCTATAGTGCACGCCCACACGCCCATCACCAAGCATGTGCATCACCTCCCAACAATTCACATAATACCTATATTCAGGGTTCATACCCTCATCTCCAAGATTAGAAGAGTTACTTACATCGAACAAGCCAAATCCAATGTCGAGCAGGCTAAACAATGCTCCAGAGATTCTATTCTGCGTGTATCAACTCCCGAACGACTCGAATCTAAGTCACAATTAATTTGATTTAGCCCACAAAATTTATAGGAATTAATTCCATAATAAAATACTAGTTTTTCATAAAAATCCAAAATTTAGCTCAAAATTGCACGTGGAGTCCACGTCTCAGAATCCGATGAAACTCACAAAATCTGGCAACCCATTCGATTACGAGTTCAACCATACTATTTTCACTCAAATCCGACTTCGAATCGACATTTAAATCCCAAAAATTCATTTTATGAAGTTTCTACAATTTTACCCAAACTTCCACCTCAAAGTACTAATCAGATGATGAGATCATTGATATATTCATGTATATTCATCAAATTCGAGTTAGAATCACTTGCCCCGATGAAGTTTTTTGAATAACCCATGAAAAATCACCACAAACCGAGCTCCCTAGGTCCAAAATGTGAAATAATACCCTAAACCCCCGTTTATATAGTGCACCCTCTGAACTTACACTTTGCTGTCCGCAAAATTCCAAGTGCAGCCGTGCCTCCCAGGTCCCGCGGTCGCGAAAAAATGATGTGGTCCGCGAAATTCTTGGTGGCTGCATGCCAGGCTTTAGTATTTTGGCCATAACATTCTCTACAGATGTCCACATAATGACTTAGTTACCTTCTGGAAACTAGACACGAAGGGCTACAATTTTTGTTTTTGAATCATCTCAAAATTCCTTGTAGATCAAAAGATATAGCCTTCTGAAGTCGGACCGGAGAATCTGCAGAACTCCCTAGAGCGCGGCCGCGGCAGAATTATGCGGTCAGCGAAATTCCAAGCGCGGCCGCGAAATTCTGCTGAGGTCCGCGAATTTCAAAGCACCAGAACCATACCTGAGTTTCGGAAATGCATGGACTCGCTCAAAACTCACCCCGAAACACGCCTGAGGACCCTAGGACCTCAACCAAACATACCAACCAATTTCAAAACACCATACGAACTTAGTCGAACCTTCGAATCACTCAAAACAACTTTAGAACACCAAATTACCCTCGGATTCAAGCCTAAGAACTTGTAAACTTACAAATTTGACAATCGATGCCGAAACCAACCAAACCACGTCTGAATTTCCTCAAATTTTGTACACACATAACAAATGACACTACGAACCTACTCCAACTTCCGGAATTCCATTCCGACCCTGATATCAAATTTTCCATTGCCAACCGAAATCGCCGAATTTTCAGCTTTCGCCAATTCAGGCCTAATTCTACTACGGACCTCCAAATAATTTTCTGGATACGCTCCTAAGTCCAAAATCACCATACAGAGCTATTGGGATTATCAGAATTTAAATCCGAGGTTGTTTACACATAAGTCCCCATCCAGTTGACTTTTCTAACTTAAATTTCTAATTATGAGACTAAGTGTCTCATTTCACTCTGAATTCCTTCTGGACCCGAACCAACTAACCCGGTAAGTCATAAAATAACCGTAAAGCATAAATTGAGCAGTAAATATGGGAACGGGGTTACAATACTCAAAACGACCGGCCGGGTCGTTACATAGCCACAACTATAACCTTCATTCTTGGCACATTGGCCACACTTTGTATCTCCAATTTACTTATTTCACTTCCAACCATCTTTATAGATTATCATCAATAAGACATTTCCAATCAAGACTTTAGGTACACATATGAGCAATTAAGAGTCTTAAAAATATTAAGATTTTCTCACATAATTTGGCATCATAACCTTCATTTGGAAAATGACTCAAAGATATAGCATTTTAATACGCAAACCATACTTTGAACATCTATATTTCGACATAAGGCTCATTCGGGATAATACAATTTATAGGGAATAACCCGAAATATAGAAGTTAGGAATCTTGAGCCAATCATACTTGATCTTACAGAAATATTATGGAATTCGATTCTAAGAGAGAAAGTTTAGCCAACATATCTCGCTTTGAGCTTTTCTTAAATTACTACAACTTTCCGGAAATTCTAGCAATCCCAATCTATTTTGAGACATAACAAAATTGAACACAAATTAGGAAGATATTCATGGTTTCAGCTCACTTGAGCATTTTATCAAACACTAGGTGTACAAGTTTGGCTACAAGATTCGTCTATAAGATTTCCTTCATTCCACAACCCAATCTTTACTTATTTTAGCTCAACAATCTTCCCACAAACCTTATTGGTACAGGCATGTATAATGAACGCTCTTACACCCAAAAATCATACTCCCAATCACCCATCTTTTACCCCAATCTCGAAATTGAAGACTAGGGGTTTGAATCTTACCTCTTGAGTGAAGATCTTGTGAGATTTCCTTGTTGGATTTCAAGGCTTGAAAAGATCTTGATGAACAAAACACTTCATCTACTTCCTCTCTCTAGAACACTCTCACTTCTCTCTAAAATATCAGGTTTTAGCTCAAAAATTACTTAACCCATCTCTCTACCCGGCCTTGGGGGTATTAAATGAGCTCTTATGTGTGCGGCCGCTCACCTGGGCAAGTGGCCGCGCACCTGAGGCAGAAACTCTCAAATATGCGCGGCCGCGCATCTGGGGGCGCATATGACACAGGTTCAGTAAAATGCCCATAACTTGCTGTAGAAATATCCAAATGACAAACGGTTTGATGAGTTGGAAACTAGACTCAAAGGGCTTTAATTTTATAGGTAGATCACCACCTAAGGAATTATATTCATTTGAATTTGGGTCTTGTGCCAATTGAAATATCCTTTCCACTTAATGTATCCAACTTGTTCCACACAAGTTCTTGCCATTCACAAAACTCCTTGGTATGTTCCAACACACCTTAAACATACATTATCAATTCAAAATTATGTGTCTCTATCTCAGAGGTCTCGTTTAATACTCAAATACGTTATTCCCAAATACAGTTGGCGCACTTTAAAATCTTAAATCATTAGAAAAGTTTTACGGGGCCTTACATTCTCCCTCACATAGGATCATTCATCCTCGAATGAGGATTAGAGTCCGGACCCAAACACTAAACATAACTTGGCTCTTATTTCAAACATTTTAATCCCCCAAATTTGACTAACTCCAAAACCTTTCAGAAATTTTGCCAGAGTCTCCCCTGAAATTGGGTCTAACCACCTGCTAGAGAATCACCAAAACCACCGTAATAACATATCCATAACTCAACAAAGCATCACAGTATATTTCAACAACACTGATCTCAACATTAAGGGCATTACATTAACATAAGTGGTATCTAGACATGAGTTGCACATATTTAAATCATAACGCATATAAAGTGCCTTTCGATTCACAATCATTTGACTATACACTCAAGTGAAAATATTTTATTTCCTTAACACTTTTGGACCTCAAGGTGGCCTCCTCGACTTATAGACTTTGTCATAACACGTTAGCGGAGACAATCTCAAATTTTGGACTTATCTAACAAGGATGGCAAATAGATACCCCTCATAATCCAATTATCCATTAACTTCACATTCACTAGCTTTCACCGGAACGATAGACAAAGGATTTAAAATTACCTTCATAGACGGAGACACATGATACACCGGGTACACGGAGGACAATAAGAAGGGAAACATAATACTCATAGTTTGGCCTATTTCCTTCAAGATGTCATAAGGCCTAATGTTCACATATACTTTACCATCATTAACAATTCATCCAACATAGTCATAGAGAAAATCTTGAGAATAACTTGTTCACTTTCTTCAACTCTAAATCCCGACGCCGAACACCTAAACTAAACCTTTGGCGAACTCCAACAATTAGTCTAATATGTGCTAGCTTGAATATGACCATAAAAGTTCCTATCTAATATATTTGATCACGGGATGATGCTTCTTCTTTGACATGTTTAAACATTCAACCCGCATAGGTTACTATAAATAGGAACAACGAGGTCCGAGATTGGGCTGGAATTTTTCAACAATCCATCAATATGCTGAATAGGGCATTTTAGGAGGTTATATCATAAGAGACATGAAGGTTACTACCAATAGTGCTGGCATGGTTAATCATTGTGATGACATCATTGATTTGACAAATGAGGTATAGAGTTGCCTAGTATGCATTAATAATGTAGGGACCATGTTCATGATTCTGAGATTTAAAAGAAATGAGTTATGAAAAGGACAACAACAATTGTTTCATTTCATATGTGCCTTGTTTGGCAATAGTAGGCCTCAAAGTGAGATAGCCAAGTATATGACACTAGTCGCCTCTTGGAATGTAGGAAAAATCCGTTTAACTCGAAATGAGAATATTCTAACACTCTGAATGTGATATGGGTTTCAAGATACATGAAATTGCATTATGCTCTTAACAGTATTTGACACAAGAAACCTATGCCACAAACCCAATGAGGATGAAAAAGAAGTTGAACACTTGTGAGATTGTTATCATTCTCACAACTTAACCTTTGCCAATAGTTGATCCTGTGTGAGAGCACTAGAGATACGACGAATTTGTCTTTCAAATCAATATGCTCTCATGTTACTAGATGGTGAAAAGGATTCATGATAATATATACAAAGGAACAAAGTGGTTGTTCAAACCATATGAGCAACATACACCGGAGAGAAAAAGAGTGGCTCAAGAAGGACCTCAACACTAGGCTTACATTAGATTTGATACCACATAGGTAAATATTATGGTAGTGCATGCATAGGCATAAGTGAGCAGATGTTATCCATTTGAATCAAAAGGTTCTGTAAGAAATTCATGAGGTATAGTCCCTTATTGAGAATTTAGGGAAGCAAGTGGGAAGTATTACTCCTAGAGTTATAACTCAATTCAAGGACATAATTATATAGCTCAATTCCACAAGAGGTTGTAAATAAGAGAATTTGTGATAGAGTGGAGTCACGAATAATGCCTCTCATTCAAAGAGTAGATACATGCAATGTTTTGTGATTCAACGTTTTGGGTAAGACCATATTTATGTAGGCCTCTTCAATATGGATGTACATATACAACAAGGAAAATAATGCGGTGCTCATAATGATGTACTAAGGAGTGACTTACTTGATGACTTTAGATTGACAGGGCAGTACCTTAATTGAAGCCCCTCTACTCCACATCCAAAACATACATTAGTACCATAGTGACATACCCCCGAATGACATCTCATACACTTCACACAACGAGGATGGGGTCCTCTAAACTAACTCACCCTACTTACCTGATATTTACCCTTTTTGCATACATCATAAGCATTCCCCTTAGTCTTCCTCCAAGCCTTCATGGCGTGAGTAACAATCTTTGCAACAGCTCGTTGTATGGACATTTGTAATTGCCAAATCTACCACCCCTAACACGCTTCTGAGAATTCTCACAACATGACGAAAAAATGATCTCGCCCGCGTATCGGGCAGACCGGGATGGGTGTATCCAACCTAAGAGCATTTGTTCTTCTTGTGACCCCTCTTTCCACAACCATAACATATTTCAAGAATCATCCAACATAAACATGAGTGGCTAAACCCGAGTGACTCTTCTTTCATATCAAACATTTCGGCTTATTGATGCCAATAATCCTCTTTCATTTCTTAGGTTCTCTCACCACATAATCTGGTGGCATGGTGACATTAAACACTTCCCCTAGCAACTGGTTCTTTCATTCCCTCCTCGATGCCTCGAACCCGTGGGTTACTCATATAGAAAATAAGATATGACAAGGAAATTAGCTTCCTACCTTTAGCTCTATCGCACGATCTGGAGTATCAAAGAAGGGTGAAATTCTTAAATGTCCATGTAGCCTCCTCATTATAGATGTGGTCGACAACACACCGACAAGAAGGACTCTACTAGACACGGCTCCGAGACATCCTAGGATACTTTAAAACCTTAGGCTCTAATACCAAGTTTGTCACGCCCCAAACTCGGGGAGCGCGACCGGCGCTCAACCGAGAGAACCCGGCCGAGCAATCCTGTTAGATTTCTTTCTACCCAAACTCATCCATGAATAAAGAAGCAGATTTTTCCTCTGCATTGGAACACTGGCCGGTCTCTGAAGATTCCACAGGTACATCATCAGCTTCAATAGCAGATGATGATACATGAGCGGCAGAAGCAGATTTTTCCTTTGCATTGGAACACTGGCCGGTCTCTGAAGATTCCACAGGCACATCATCAGCTTCAATAGCAGATGATGATACATGAGCGGCAGAAGCAGAAGTTTCCTCTGCATTGGAGCATTGGCCAGTACCTGAAGATTCCACACCAGCTTCAGTAGCAGCAGATGTGCTCTGCTTTTCTTCCATTTCTGTCTTGCCCAGAAAGGATGTAATCCATTAATCGAACACTAAAAAGATTTTATTAACAACTTCCTTTTCATTCCCATTAGTATCTTCATTCATAATTTCTAAAATATTATGAGTTTATAGAATTAATGAAAAACATGATTTCCAAATACCAACATTTCTAGTTCAATTCCCCAACATCAACTACAACCCACAACCCGATCGGCTAGGCTATCTCCTTAGAGAATCAACCACAATTACTATCAATACCAATACCACCGTAAATTTAGCACGGAGTCCGATCACGACCCGATCAGCTAGGCTATCTCCTTAGAGAATCAACCACAATTACTATCAATACCAATACCACCGTAATTTTAGCACGTCACGACCTGATCGCCTAGGCTGTCTTATTTGAAGACATCAACAAAAATTTCAATTTCAATTAAGAGGAATAGTTTTATCACATCAATCTCATTCCAAATAAGGGGAATAATTCACAAAAATAACATAGGTGCAAATGTATTTACCTCATCATCTTTCACATTGTATAAATCTCCACTAGTATTTTTCAGTCATTCACAACGACAATATTTCCTTGACTCTTTTGGCCATTCACAAGATTCTTTATTCAAGGCACGGTGGCCATATTTGATATTCCACACTTTTATTTCTTCCCTCTCATGTATCATCATCATAAATATCAACATACATATAATATTTCGGAAATCACAACTTTAAGTTCATTAGAAATGAACAATTTAAGCACAATAGATTTCTTTCCGAGAAATGGAGTAATATAATTGGCAATTGATGCGCAAGTTAAAATCATCAACAAGTAACACACCATTTATTCTTGAAATACTTTTCCCCAAAAAAGGATAATACACAATTTTCACTCACGAATATGTAAGAATGTAAAACACATTGGAAATACTCACAAAGCATAGTATTTGTTAAAATAGCCACATATGGCATGACTTGAGTATGAAAGCTTTTAGGCACTTCTCTTTTCGAAGTCATTTTAAAACATTCGAGTCGAGGCGCATTTCATAATCTTTATCACATATTCTCATTTCATTGGCACCATTAGCCATAACTATAACCTTCATTCTTGGTACGTTGGCCACACTTTGTATTCTCAATTTACTTATTTCACTTCCATCCATTTTTATAGATTATCATCAATAAGACATTTCCAATCAAGAGTTTAGGTACACATATGAGAAACTAAGAGTCTTAAAAATATTGAGATTTTCTCACATAATTTGGCATCATAACCTTCATTTGGAACACGAATCAAAGACATAGCATTTTAATATGCAAACCATACTTTGAACATCTATCATTCGACATAAGGCTCATTCGGGATAATCAAATTTATAGGGAATAACCCGGAATATAGAAGTTAGAAATCTTGAGCTAATCATACTTGATCTTACGAAAACATTATGGAATTCGATTCCAAGAGAGAAAGTTTAGCCAACATACCTCGCTTTGAGCTTTTCTTAAATTTCCCACAAACCTTATTGGTACAAGCATGTATAATTAACACTCTTGCACCTAAGACTCATACTTCCCAATCATCCATCTTTTACTCCAAACTCAAAATTGAAGACTAGGGGTTTGAATCTTACCTCTTGAGTGAAGATCTTGTGAGATTTCCTTGTTGGATTTCAAGGCTTGAACAAGATCTTGATGAACAAAACACTTCATCTACTTCTTCTCAGTAGAACACTCTCACTTCTCTCTAAAATATCAGGTTTATCTCAAAAATGACTTAACCCATCTCTCTACCCAGCCTTGGGGGTATTAAATGAGCTTCTACGTGCGCGCCCGCGCACCTGGGCAAGTGGCCACGCACCTAAGGCAGAAGCTCTCAAATATGCGCGGCCGTGCTATGAAATATGTCCAGTAAAATGGCCATAACTATCTGTAGCAATATCCAAATGACGAATGATTTGATGAGTTGGAAACTAGACCCAAAGGGCTTTAATTTGATAGGTATATCACCACCTAAGTCATTTATATAAAGGTAATTCTATTCATTTGAAATTGGATCTTGTGCTAATTGAAACATCCTTTGCACTTAATGTATCCAACTTGTTCCACACAAGTTCTTGCCATTCACAAAACTCCTTAGTATGTTCCAACACACCTTAAAAATACATTATCAATTCAAAATTATGTGGCTCTATCTTGTAGGTCTCCTTTAATACTCAAACACATTATTCTCAAATACCGTTGGTGCACTTTAAAATCTTAAATCATTAGAAATTTTTTACGGGGCCTTACAGTTAGTTTCCCGTTCATTTTGTTGTTATTGAGATTCTATGCACATTGTGTTTGAGCCGTGGGCTATTTTTTGTGGAAATATTGATATTGTTGGTTCTTCTGGAAAGGTTGTGGCCTATGGGCACTTGTGGTACGAGTTGATATGTTGTGTTGTTGAGATGCTACAACATATGAATTGTTGTGTGTATTGGTTGTTGTTATGCAGAGCATAAGGGTGGCATCTCACTGTTGTTGTTATGCGGGGCATAAGGGTGGCATCTCATTGTTGTTGATTGTACGGAGTGATACGAGTGGCTATTGTATTATTGTCTGAGTTGAGCGATAAGGGTGGCTATAATCGAGCTATAATCGATGGGCAGTCCCCTATTGGGCAACCTCTGATCAGATGGTAGGTTATATATCGAGCTTACTGTGGCCGAGCGCCTATGAGCGAGACCGGTTGGCCGAGATATAGAGCCTAGTATGGCCGAGAGCCTATGAGCGAGCCTACTACGGCATAGCAGTTATATATATATCGAGCCTTATAAGGCCGAATAGCTATTTTGCTCACTATATTGAGAGAGTTGAGTCAGTATCAGCAGGTAAGCATATCTTCAGATTATCATTGACCCCCAGTTGCTTTCAGTTATCATATTATCACTTCAGTTTCAACTTTCAATATAGTGCCTTATGTACTCGGTACATTATTTTGTACTGACGTCCCTTTTGCCTGGAGATGCTGCGTTTCATGCCCGCAGGTCTCGATAGATAGGTCGAGAGTCCTCCAAGTAGGCGCTCAGCTCAGCAGAAGATATTGGTGCACTCCATTTGCTCCGGAGTTGCTTGTTTGATCAGTATGATTTAGATGTGTATGGTTTGGTATGGCGGGGCTTTGTCCCGACCTTTATGATAATTATGTACTCTTAGAGGCTTGTAGACATATGTCGTGTACGTGAAAGATTGTACGGCTTTGTCGGCCTATGTTTTGAGTTTATAAATGATCATGTTGGCCTATTAGGCCCGTATGTCATGTGTATATGATGAAGTAATAAGAAAGATATATTACGTTGGTACTCGGTCGAGTAAGGTACCGAGTGCCCGACGCAGCCCATTGGTATATTTATACTAAATCATATTAATTATTTGTCACGCCCCGAGCCTGGGGGCGAGACCGGCACCCAGTGCCTCACCTATCCTTGCGTACCACTTGCGACTAAGAGACTCTGAACATGTAATGTCATACTTTGGCCATGGGCCACATTACAAGATAATGTGCGATGCAAAATGTAAAACTGAATAGAGACTAACGCTGACTAAATATCAACATAAAGCTGGGCCGGCAAGGCCGATAATTATTACAACTGACAAGCCAACAAAATATACGTACAGGGCCTACAAGCCCAACATACTGCACTAACTGACAGGATATGTCCACAAGCCTCTACTGATGGATGTATTATGATCGGAACAGGGCCCCGACCTAACCATAACCTATCTACATATATATACACAAGATGTACATAAAACTTCTAGACCCGGTAACTCCGAAGGACGGGGATCTTACCGATAAAGCTGAACTCGGGCAACACCTACTGAGGAGGTCTACCCGTCTGTCTGTCTGAACCTGCACACATGAAATGCAGCGCCCCCAGAAAGGGATGTCAGTACGAAATGATATACCGAGTATGTAAGGCAATATACTGAAATCTGAAACTAAACTGATAATATAATAACTGAAAGTAACTACGGTTAAAAGATAATCTGAAGGTATGCTCACCTGCTGATACTAACTCTATTCTCTCAATTTAGTAAGTAAAATAGTTGTACGGCCTTATAAGTCTCGGTATATATATATATAACTGCTCTGCCGTAGTAGGCTCGCTCATAGGCACTCGGCCATACTAGGCTCTATATCTCGACAAACTGGGCTCGCTCATAGGCGCTCGGCCAAAGTAGGCTCGGTATATAACTTACCATCTGATCAGAGGTTGCCCAATAGGGGCCTACCCATGTGATTATAGGTTGATGGTAATAAAATTACTGTAATACTATATATGTATACTCTTGGCTCTTTTGACTGGAAAAAGGAAATACTCAAATGAATATGAAGTCCTGATAAAGAGAATATTGTAACTTACAAAAATAGAAAAATATACGTAAATTCTGGGATATGAATTTTTCTTTATGCTCCGTTATCAAACTCATGTATTAAGATCATGCAAAAATGAATGAAGGGCTTGGCCTTAAAATACCTAGAGTAGGGAAAAGTCCGTATGATGTTCTTGGAAAAAGGTTGAACCGTGCTCCGTTAGAATCGCAAAATTTTAGGTTGCTAAAGTTTCAGTAATTCTCGTTGGGTTGGTTGAAGAATCACGTTGCTTAATGTAATATTTGGAATATGATTCAAATGTTTGAAAGTGAAAAGTTGAAATCTCCTATGAATAGCCAACGTTTCCTCCACTTCTAATTGCAGTGTTTGAGAATGAGATTTGTTGAAAGCTTAAATGAATTCACTTCTAACGATAGAGTCTATGGTATGAAAATGTTAAAATCTGATTGTAGTATCTTGAGAATGAATTTGTTAAAATTATCAGAATGACTAACGTCCCCACTTGTCATTGTAGTATCTTTGTATGGAAATTCTTTGAATTGAAATGCCTTGTATTTGGCATATTAGGTTGCCACCTAATAAGAATGACTAAGAGTCATTCCTTTGACATGTGGATTGCTGCCACGTGGGGATGGGGGTGGGAAATTTTAATCTTTATCCACTTATTAGGTAATTAGGTAATGTCCCGTTACCCGATAATTAATCAATTTCCTGTATAATTAAGAATTGTCTCAAATTACTTAAAATTCTACTTATTTTTAATACACTTTATACATCATATTATCATGATCATATGGTATCTTGTATGGTACTAGTTCATAAATATCGGGTATTATTGCTCGGTCCATATTTTATCACAAATCGACAACTTTCAACTAAACTCATTTTCTTTAATTCGTGTACCCTTTATCCTTCATGGAACTTACTTATTACTTGTTATAAATAGCATAAATATGCTAACCTCAAGATAATCGCATCCCCCGAGTCTATGTCAATTAACGGAATACGAAAATTTAACGTACGAGAAATGCGAGATGTAACATCCTTCCTGTAACACCCCGAAAAAAAAAAAAAATTCGAAGTACTTAAGTGTAAGGTCTGGTGTAAGGCATAATCACTCTGCGGTCCGCATAATGGCCTCAGAAGTGAGCAGGTGAGGGCTATTCTGGAAGCAGCTATGCGGTTGACTATGCGACCGCATAACTGTTATACGGTGCATTATGCGACCACATAACAGTTATGCAGACCGCATACTGACCGCATACACAGACAGTTCTTTTGGCTATTTTGTAACTAATTATGCGACCGATATGTGGTCTGCATAACCATTATGCGGTCACATATGCGACCGCAGAACCTGTTTTGGAGCTCCAGTTTTGGGTTTTAAAACTCGGCCCTATTTCGTTAAATAAACTCTTTGGGTTATTTTTGAGCTATTATCTGACATTTTAGAGTAAGAGAGGGTGCCCTAGAGTGAGAAGGTATTCTCCAATAATTGTTCTTCAATTCTTGCCCAAGTTTTGGAAGATTGAGAAGGAAAACTCACCAGGTCTTCATCCTAGAGGTAAGATTCTACACCCTAACCCTCAATTTCGAATTTTGTGTAGAAATAGATAATAATCAAGATAATTTCTGGGCAAGAGGGTTGGTTATTTTACGTGCATGTATTATCAAATGGTGTAGAAAGATTGTTGAGCTAAAAATGGTAAAGGTTGGGCTGTGTGATGATGGAATCCTCCATAAAAGGACCTTGAAACCATAATGCACATCTAGTGTTTGATAAAATGCTCAAATGAGCTAGAACCGTGATCATCTTCCTAATTTTGATTGAATTTGTTATATTTCTAAAATAGATTGAAGTTGCTAAGAATTCCGAAATGTTTTAGAGTGTAAGAAAGCTCAAGTGAGGTATGTTGGCTAAACTCTTCTCTTAGAATTGAATCCCACGATATTCATGTAAATTATGTAAGTCCCGAGTGATTCATTATGAAATTAGCTATTCCGAGTAAGATTGGGTTGAAAGAAATATGTTCAACAAGCATCCCAGATGCTTTATTCATGTTATGTTACCAATTGAGGATGTGTTAAAATATGGGCTTTGCATTAATAATGTTTCGACTTTAAGTCAAGTTCAAATGAAGGATATTATGCCAAGTTTTGTGAAATATCACTATGTGCCTTAGACTCTAAATTGCTCACATGTGTACTACACACCTTGATTTGAATTGTAGTTATTGTTGATGATGATAATGATAATGTGAGCATGAAATACTGTAGATGGCCAACCTGCCAAGAATGATCTTATAATTATGGCCACTAGTGCCAATTAAATTAAAAGATGTGAAAGTATTATGAAATGCTATGATTGATATAAAAAGGTTGATGTCTCAAATAAGACGGCCTAGCCGATCGGGTCGTGATCCGACACCATGCCGCACACATGGAGGTAATTGTGCTGGAAATTGGTAATGATAGTAATTGTGGTTGATGTGTCTAATGAGACGGCCTAGTCGATCGAGTCGTGATCGGACTCCGTGTTAAAAATGGTGGTATTGATATTGAGAGTAATTGTGGTTGATGTCCCTAATGGATGGCCTAGCCGATCGGGTCATGATCGAACTCCGTACTAAATTTATGGTGGTATTGGTATTTATGGTAATTATGGTTGATTCTCTAATGAGATAGCCTAGCCGATCGGGTCGTGATCGGACTCCGTACTAAAAGTACGGTGGCATTGGTATTGTGAATACTGGTATTGCGGACAATGGTATATCGATACCAAAAATCTCCCAATGTGAGATATGGGAATTAATTTGAACACTGTCTTGATCCTAAATTGAGGTTTGATGTTAATTAAGGCTTTCATTGATATTATGAGAATCTTCTTTGTATTAATTGTCATTCGATTGAGAGGATTTTTAGTTATACATACTAGTACTATTCGACGGTGCTAACGTCCCTTTTGCCAGGGGCGCTGTATCTTTCAATGGATGTAGGTGATTCCACAGTAGGAGATATTGATCAGTGATAGCAGTGCACCTTTTTTCCAGCTGACTTGTTGAGCCCCACTTTATTCCGGGGTCATGAATCTTTTGTACTTGTGTATCTTGTTTGTGGTTTAGCCGGGGCCTTGTTGCCGGCATTATCATTGTACTCTTCTTTATCTATAGAGGCTCCGTAGACACAGTGTGGGTTGTGTATTGGTGCTGGAAAAGACAAACTATGTTATGTTGTGGATGTATTACTTGTCCATTTGAGACTTTAAAAGTGATGAAACTATTGGAAATGAATTGGTATTGTAGACATGAACACATTTTCGTCTAATTAATGATAATATGTATTATCTCTATTCATGGATAAGTTTGGGTAGAATAAAATATAATAGGCTTGCTCGGTCGGGTTCACTCGGTTGAGCGCCGGTCGCGCTCCTCGGTTTTGGGGCGTGACACTTCCCCCCTTAGAAATATTCATCCTCAAATGTTTACTCTTAGATACCTTGGAAAAATTTTGCCAGAGCCTCCTCCGTATACTAGACTAAAACCACCCTGCACGCAGCCAGAAAACATACTATACATACCACACTTGGCCTCACACAACTGTCTATTATAAATTTGGAAAGTCAAAAATAAGAGCTTACCTGAGAACCTACTGGCCTAAATAGGGTTGTGCTGAGGTATCCCACCTCCAACCATATCTCTTGTTTAAAACAGGTGGGGGAACTTAGACTTCATTTCTTCCTCCACTTCCCACGTCATCGCTTCCATATTCTTGCTTCTCCATAAGACCTTCACGGAGGCTACCTCCTTATTCCGTAGCTTGCAGATTTGTCGGTCTAGGATGGCAACCGGAATTTCCTCGTATGACAAGTCCTCTGTGATCTGTACATCATCCATGGGCACCACTCGGGTAGGATCACCAATGCACTTCCGTATCATTGATACGTGAAAAACCGGATGGACAGACTCCAATTCTGAGGGAAATTCTAACTCATAAGCTACTTGGCCCACTTTTTGAATGATCTTATAAGGTCCAATATACCGTGGGCTAAGTTTGCCTTTCTTGCCAAACCTCATCACGCCCTTCATAGGTGACACCTTTAAGAATACCAAGTCATTAACCCCAAACTCTAAATCTCGTCGCCGCACGTCAGAATATGACTTCTGATGACTCTGAGCTGTCAACAGTCGCTCCCGGATAAGCTTTACCTTTTCTATGGCCTACGGAATCAGGTCTGGCCCATGTAACCCAGATTCTCCAACATCAAACCACCCTATAAGAGATCTGCACCTGTGCCCATACAAAGCCTAGTACTGTGCCATCTGGATACTGGAGTGGTAATTGTTATTATATTCAAACTCGATAAGAGGTAGATGTTCATCCCAACGTTTTTTAAAATCCAGCACACATACTCGTAAGATATCCTCGAGCGTCTGAATTGTGCGCTCGACTTGCCCATCAGTTTGTGGATGAAAAGTTGTGCTGAGATTCACCTGAGTCCCTAAACCTTTCTGAAATGATCTCCAAAAATATACTGTAAGCTGGGCCCCACAGTCAGATATAATAAGTACTGGTACTCCGTGTAGTCGCACTATCTCCTTAATATATAATTTTGCATAATCTTCTTACGTACATGTAGATCTGACCGGTAGGAAATGAGCTGATTTAGTGAGCCTATCGACTATCACCCATATGGAATCGAACTTACGATGAGAAAGAGGTAAACCCATGATAAAGTCCATGTTTATCGCCTCCTATTTCCATGTCGGGATCTCTATAGTCTGCATTAGCCCTCCGTGCTTCTGGTGCTCTATCTTCACCTGCTGGCAACTAAGGCATTGAGCGACATACTTAGCAATGTTCTTCTTCATATCGTCTCACCAATATAACATCCTTAATGTCATGATACATCTTTGTCGACCCAGGGTGAATGGAGTACCACGAATAATGTGCCTCTGACATAATCCTGTCTCGTAGTCCTTCTACATCTGGAACACACAAACGACCCCTGTATCTGAGAACCCCGTCTCCCTTGAGTTCTAACAACGGCTTCTTCTGCTGCGGAACTCGCTCTCTCCACTTGACCAACTCTGGGTCCCCATATTGCTTCTCCTTTACTTCAACTATGAGAGATGATTTTGCAGTATTTTTGAGTACAACTCCACCATTTCCAGAGTATACTAACCGAACCCCCACACAAGACAATTGATGAATCTCTCTAATTAATTGTCTTTTTTCGGCCTCTACATGTTCTAAGCTACCCATAGATCGGCGACTTAAGGCATCTGCTACAACATTAGCTTTCCCTGGATGGTAGAGAATGTTAACATCGTAATCTTTCAATAACTCAAGCCATCACCTCTATCGCAAATTCAACTCTTTTTGGTTGAATATGTATTTCATGCTTTTATGATCTGTGAATACATCAACATGAACACCATATAAATAATGCCGCCATATCTTAAGTGCATGGACAACCACAGCTAATTCGAGGTCCTGGGTCGGATAATCCCGCTCATGCTTCCTTAACTATCTTGAAACATACGCAATTACTTTCCCATGTTGCATTAGGACACATCCTAACCCGACACCCGAGGCATCACAATACATGGCATAAACATCTGGACCCTCTGGAAGTGCTAAAACTAGTGCTGAAGTCAACCTGATTTTAAGCTCCTACAAACTCCGCTCGCAAGCCTCCGTCCACTGAAACTTAGTTGCTTTCTGCGTCAACTTCGTTAATGCTGCCGAAAGAAAAGATAATCCCTCTACGAACCTCCGATAGTATCCTGCTAAGCCTAGAAAGCTAAGAACCTCTATTGGAGTGGTAGGTCTAGGTCAGGATTTCACAGCCTCAATCTTATGAGTGTCTACCTTTATACCTCCATTGGATACAACGTGCCCCAAGAATGCTACGGACTTCAACCAAAACTCACATTTAGAAAACTTAGCATATAATTTACTATCACGGAGGGTTTGGAGTACTACTCGCAGGTGGTCCGCATGCTCATCATCTGAACGTGAATAAACCAAAATATCATCAATAAAGACTATCACGAACAGATCTAAATATGGCCGGAATAGGCTTTTCATCAAGTCCATAAATACGACAGGTGCATTCGTCAACCCGAAGGATATGACAAAAAACTCAAAGTGGCCATATCGGGTCCTGAAAGCTGTCTTGGGGATATCTCTCTCCTGAACTCTAACCTGGTGGTACCTCGACCTCAAATCTTTCTTTGAAAAGCATCTAGCTCCCTGCAACTGATCAGACAAGTCGTCTATCCTTGGAAGTGGATACTTATTCTTAATAGTTACCTTGTTCAGTAGCCTATAATCAATGCACATCCTCAGCGAGCCGTCTTTCTTTCACACAAAGAGTACCGGTGCACCCCAAAGTGAAGCACTAGGCCTGATGAAACCTTTCTTCAGCAAATCTTTTAACTGCTCCTTCAACTCCTTCAATTCGGCAAGTGCCATTCTATACGGAGGGATGCATATTGGTTGAGTTCTCGAAAGCAAATCGATGCCAAAATTAATCTCTCGCTCTGGGGAAATACCTGGAAGTTCATCTGGAAATACATCTGCATACTCTTTTACTACTGGAATAGACCGGGTGCCTCACCTAACCTTGCGTACCAACTTGCGACTAAGGAACTCTGAACATGTGATGTTATACTTTGGCCATGGGCCACATTGCAAGACAACTGCGAATACTGACTAAATATCAATATAAAGCTGGGATGACAAGGCCGTCATAACTACTACTGCTGGCAAACCAACAAAATATACATAAAAGGCCTACCAGCCCAATATACTGCACTAACTGACAGGATATGTCTACAAACCTCTACTGGTGGATATACCGTGATCGGAACAGATCTCCGACCTACTCATAACATATATACATATATACATAATATGTACATTAAGCTCTAAAACCGGCTACTCCAAAAAGCATGGAGCTTACCGATCAAGCTGAACTTGGGCAACACTTAATGAGGAGGTCTACTCGTCTGTCTGTCTGAACTTGTACGTATGAAATGTAGCGCCCCCAGAAAAGGGACGTTAGTACGAAATAATATACAGAGTATGTAAGATACTATACTGAAAGTTGAAATTGAACTGATAATATTATAACTGAAAGCAACTGAAAGTCTATGATAATCTGAAGATATGCTTACCTACTGATACTGACTCAACTCTCTCAATATAGTTAGTAAAATAGTTGTCCGGCCTTATAAGGCTCGATATATATATAACTTCTCCCCCGTAGTAGGCTCGCTCATAGGCGCTCGGCCATACTAGGTCTGTATCTCGGCCAACTGGGCTCGCTCATAGGGCTCAGTCACATTAGGCTCGGTATATAACTTACTATCTGATCAGAGGTTGCCCAATAGGGGCCTGCCCATCGATTATACCTCGATGGTAATGAAATTAATGTAATACTGTATATGTATACTCTCTGCTCTCTTGACTGGAAAAAGGAAATACTCAAATGAATATGAAGTCATGATAAAGAGAATATTGTAACTTACAAAACTAAAAAAATATATGTAATTTCCGGGATATGAATTTTCCTTTATGCTCCGTTATCAAACTCGTGCAATTACGAGATCATGCCAAAATGAAAGAAGGGCTTAGTCTTGACATACCTGGAGTAGAAAAAAATTCCGTATGATGTTCTTGGAAAAGATCGCACCGTACTCCTTTAGAACCGTAAATTTTTACGTTGCTAATAATTGTCGTTGGATTCCTTTTGGTTGCAAGAATTCACATTTCCTTGTGGGAAATTGGTAAGAACTTACGTTGAACTCTCACATCTGATTGTAATGTTTTGTTGGCATTGAAATTATTAGAGTTTGAGAATGAAATATGGTTTGTATTTAAAATCCTAGAATGAGGTGTCTTGGAATCACTATACTAGGCTTCCACCTATGCACAAATGACCAAGAGTCATTTCTTTGATTATGGTCCTGCTGCCACGTTTTGGGGGGTTAAGCTTATCTTATAATTTATTAATTAGTTAGGTATTATCTCGCTATCCAATAATTAACCAATTACCCACATAATTAAGAATTATCTCAAATTACTTAAAATTTTACTTATTTTTAATATACTTTATACATCATACTATCACGGTCATATGATACCTTGTATGGTACTAGTCCATAAGGATCGGGTATTATAGCTCGGACCGTATTTTATCCCAAATCGACAACCTTCAACGAAACTCATTTCCTTTAATTCGTATACCATTTCCTTTATGGCACTTACTTATTGCTTGTTATAAATAGCATAAATATGCTAACCTCAAGATAACCTCATACCCGAGTCTATGTCAATTAACTGAAGACGAAAATTTAACGTACGAAAAATGCGGGATGTAACATCTTATTTCCGAGCTTTCATCAATTTACTTATAACGTATTTTCATGTGCGAAAACATGGGGCGAAACATCATTTACCCCTTTTGGATCATTCGTCTTCGAATGTTGACTGATGTACTTATCATTTTCATAGCCTATGTCTTCCGAATACTTTATTACTCTCCTTGCCATCTAGGTAACTGTTCAGTGAAAAAGGCCAGGGCATTCCCCCCTTTAGGCCTCTTTCTCACACCACGACTTATGGTCGGAATCCTTCTAGTCTCGTAACTGTTGCTACCTTCTATAATGCAGCATGTACGACTCTAACCTTATAAGTGAGCTTATGCATCTCTTCTTTCCCCTTTTTCCTCCGATTTTTAGCCATTACTGAAGTTTTTCGCTCGGTATTTTGTCGAACTTACGAATACTGCTATATCTTATTTGATAGACCCAGTTATCCATCAATATGACTTTACTGCATCTAAGTAGGTCATATTATACCATAGCTCTTACCTCGATTTTTCGTTACTGAGGTCTGCTACCAAATTCCAGGTTACTTTTATTGCTTATCCAATATGTATAAATCTATGTCCTTTAATTCTTCCATATTACTGTTCATCATAAGAATGACAGCCTAATCTCATCTCAAACTTTATAACTTTTATCCATCCATTATTGATTCACCCCAATATTGATCTACTATCTACCCCTGATAACTTAACCTTTTATGTAACACTGCCGCTAGGGCTCAAGGGAACATCTGAAATGATTAGACTGATCTACCTGGGGCGATACCATGCTTTCATAACCGTATCTCACGGCATCCCAATGTGATTCACCTTGCGTGGGTATTTTAATCCTGTCCAATTCACGAGATCCCTTTCTTTTCTTCGTCAGATCATTACTTAATCGAAGGCCCAAACGTCATCCTTTATCTAGCACAATTACACCCTCATTCTATTACCAGAGCAACATTCCATTTCTTCTAAATGCTATTAGTCTTAGACTCCTTTGAGTTCATTCAGGCTATGGTGAGCTTTGTATAACTTAGAGAAACCATCTGCTCTTCTTATTTTTATGGGCTTAATCCTGAGGACATATCCATTTTTGTTACCTTCTCACTCGCCCGTTCTTATCCTTACTCCTGTCTTATGGAACCTTGTCGCTTCACCATACAATAGCTTGCGACCTACAAATATCTATTTATATTACTTGCAACCTTTTAACTTGCTTGCATCATAGATTTCCTTATGTCATTTTGGAACATCAAGCGAGACATCACATCGCCTCTAACTCTTCTTTACTCTCTTAGTCAGGCTTTTCGATACCTAGACCATGAGCTGGAAGATATGCTACTAACGACGCCGCTATTATTCTTGGATACTGAATCCCTACGCTTCTAGCCTTCTTAATGAAGTATGGACTATACATAACCTTCCGCATGTGAATATCTCGTACGTTGTTCATCTTTACCTTACTTACCTTAAAATCTCACATCACATATTCTATCTCTTTCATGACCTCCCTTCCACCTAGGTATAATTCACATTCCCGTCTTGAACTTCTATTATAATACATGCATCTCTTTACACAATTTCTTGAGAGCTTCATACTAACTTCTTATGAGATTGGTACTCTTCTATCTGGCTTTATCGTAGAGCCGTTATAGAATATGGATACTGTACTATCTCTTTTGTACCTCTGATATTTAAGAGTAATCCTGCAATGTTCTCAATCACGAGGTCTATAATTTTCTTTGTCCAATAATCAGTCTCCTGATTTACTTAGTTGATGTAACTCTTTAGTTTCCTCTTCCCTCTGATCAACCTTTATGTAGGCTTAACCTATTGCAGCTCATGGTATTATTTATTACTTTTAGCCTTTCATGGCGCTATGGAATTTCCATGATACAATCCTTTAGCAATTCAATCCTTTGTTTATGACCCAGGCTCAATTCTTCCTTTTAACTTATACTGGAACCTTCTACGGCTGTATGATTGTCAACATATATGCTGCATGTATAAAACTCTGAATTCTTAAGAGCGTTCATAACGTAACCAACTATGGATCATTGATCGAATAATTCCTTTCTTTCTATCTTAGCTTTCATTAAACGTAACACTTATACGGTACCTTTTTAACTTCCCCATATGAATATATCTCAAGTATTATAATGTCATCATAACTGCGAGGCTGAATTCCTCATTTTGGGGTTCACTTTATTTATCTTACACGATCTATTGATTTGTCTATATCCTCTTATCTAGCCATAACTACGCCATTTCTGAAGCAACTACTAACCACTCGTTGGCCCACTCTCATATCAATATTCTGTGGAATCTTTTTGGGGTTATTTCCTTTGTCTTAACTTACCTCTCGCACTGGCTCCTTATTTATCAATAACATCCTAGGCAAGAATCCTTACTTCCTTTCCTTGATGTCGTATTTGCATGATGTTATGGAATCGTAGCATGTCTGTAGGGTTTGAATAAGTGCAATCTCGTCCCTTTTTCATTTTATCGCATTCTTCCTTTACCATTCCATAATTACTAGAACCACTTAATTCTTACTTAATGCCATCTCACTCCACATTCCCCTCTTTAGGGAAGTACTAATATTTAGCACTACGACGATCTACTTATAGATGTTTTACCTCTTTATCTTTGGCTTCTTTTCACATAATCGATGAACCTTACTCACCTTGCGGAAACCCTTCTGTACCAAGGATAACGAAATTCCTTATTCACGAGGGTGACACCTAGTGTAACTGGCACATATAGACCCTTAAGCTTAACTTTGCTCCCATTGCTTGCTTTAGGGAAGCGTCCTCCTGAATGACCTTTAAGGGTTATTCTTCTGTTTTCCATTCTATTATCGTCAGAACGCAATTTCTGAAATTCTCATGATGATGACTATTATCAAATCACTCAATCCTTAATTCATGTTTAGTTTATCTTGTTCACCATCCCATACTGATTTCTATTATTCTGGGGTCTAACTTTCCCTTCTGATAGTTATGTTGGAATCACGAGCTTTTTTTTAAAATGAGGATATGATTTTATGGCCTATATTCTTTCGTTGTCTCAAGGCCGGTCACTTCTCGTCTTTCCCTTCCCTTAACTATCGACTCTATAATACTATTTCTTCCTCTCTTTTTTCTACCGTTGTTATCAATGTATCACATCTTACTCATAATGCTTCATTAACTATCTCCTTATTTCGCTGCTAATATTTCTGTCTCACTTTATTCTGAAAACTTCAACAAGACATTCTTTCCCCTTTCTCCATCTACTGGATCTTCGAATTTCCAAACATTCTTTCTCTACTAGGGACGGGAGCCACACTAAGGTAATATTTACCCCTTCCAGGCTAACAGGTGAAGATAGAGCACCAGAAGCCCAGAGGGCTAATGAAGACTATAGAGATCCCGACATGGAAATGGGAGGCGATAAACATGGACTTTATCACAGGTTTACCCCATTCTCCTCGTAACATATGGGTGATAGTCGATAGGCTCACGAAATCAGCTCATTTCCTACCAGTCAGATCTACATATACAGCATCAGATTATGCAAAATTATATATTAAGGAAATAGTGCGACTACACGGAGTACCAGTATCTATTATATCTGACAGTGGGGCCCAGTTTACAACACATTTTTGGAGGTCATTTTAGAGAGGTCTAGGAACTCAGGTGAATCTCAGCACAACTTTTCATCCACAAACTGATGGGCAAGCCGAGCGCACAATGCAGACGCTCGAGGATATGTTATGAGCATGTGTGCTGGATTTTAAAAGAAGTTGGGATGAACATCTACCTCTTATCGAGTTTGCATATAATAATAGTTACCACTCCAGTATCCAGATGGCTCCGTACGAGGCTTTGTATGGGCGCAGGTTCAGATCTCCTATAGGGTGGTTTGATGTTGGAGAATTTGGGTTTTATGGGCCAGACCTGGTTCAGCAGGCCATAGAAAAAGTAAAGCTTATCCGGGAGTGACTGTTGATAGCTCAGAGTCGTCAGAAGTAATAATCTGACGTGCGGCGACGAGCTTTAGAGTTTAGGGTTAATGACAGGGTATTCTTAAAGGTGTCACCTATGAAGGGTGTGATGAGATTTGGCAATAAAGACAAGCTTAGCCCACGGTATATTGGGCCTTATAGGATCATTCGAAGAATGGGCCAAGTAGCTTATGAGTTTGAATTGCCCTCGGAATTGGAGTCTGTCCATCCGATTTTTCACATATCTATGTTACGGAAGTGCATTGGCGATCCTACCGGAATGGTGCCCACAGACGATGTACAAATTACAGAGGACTTGTCATACGAGGAAATTTCGGTTGCTATCCTAGAGCGACAAATCCGCAAGCTAAGGAATAAGGAGGTAGCCTCCGTGAAGGTTTTATGGAGAAGCAAAAATGTAGAAGAGATGACGTGCGAAGCGGAGGAAGAAATGAAGTCTAAATACCCCCACCTATTTCAAACTGAAGATATGGCTCGAGGTAGGATACCTCAGCATAGCTCTATTCAGGCCAGTAGGTCATCAGGTATGCTCTCATTTTTACTCTCAGAATTTATAATGGACAGTTGTGTGAAGCCAAGTGTTGCTATTTATAGACAGTGGCCATGTGTGGCATGAATAGTATATTTTCTGGCTATGTAAAAGTTGGTTTTAGTCTAGTGTACGGAAGAGACTCTAGCAAAAATGTTTCCAAAGTGTCTAAGAGTAGACATTCGAAGATGAATGTTTCTAAGGGGGAAGGATGTTACATCTCGCATTTCTCGTACGTTAAAGTTTCGTCTTCAGTTAATTGACATAGACTCGGGGATGAGATTATCTTGAGGTTAGCATATTTATGCTATTTATAACAAGCAATAAGTAAGTGACACAAAGAAAAGGGTACACGAATTAAAGAAAATGAGTTTCGTTGAAGGTTGTTGATTTGGGATAAAATACGGTCTGAGCTATAATACCCGATACTTATGGACTAGTACCATACAAGGTACCATATGACCGTGATAGTATGATGTATAAAGTATGTTAAAGTGAGTAGTATTTTAAGTAATTTGAGATAATTCTTAATTATGTGGGTAATTGATTAATTATTGGGTAATTAATTAAAGAGTGGGATAAAGATTTAACCCCCCCTCCCCAACGTGGCAAGCAACCTCTTTCCCTTTAATGACTAAGCGCTAAAGAATGCAAGGCGTCACACTTTGGAAGAAATGTGACACCAAGCATTAATTAAAGGGAGCCACTTAAAGTTAACGATAATTCCCTAACTCAATTCATTTTTCTAATCTCTTAGAATGATTCGGCCAAGAACATTACAATACAATCACATTCTAATCCAAGGAGCATAGGAACGTGAATTTATTTTTCAAATAGCAACACTTTATATTTGGAATACAACACTTCATATCAGAACGTTAGAAATTCCAACAAGAATTATTAGCATTAGCAACGCGAGATTTTTCGATTTTAAGGGAGTATGGTGCAAACCTTTTGAAGAATATCATACGAGTTTTTTCCCCTACTCCAGGTATGTTAAGGCTAAGCTCTTCTTTCATTTTGGCATGATTTCGTAATTACACGAGTTTGATAATGAAGCATAAAGAAAAATTCATATTCCGGAATTTACGTATATTTTTCTAGTTTTGTAAGTTACAATATTCTCTTTATTGGGATTTCATATTCATTTGAGTATTTCTTTTTTTCAGTTAAGAGAGCAGAGAGTCTATATATATAATATTATAGTAATTTCATTACCATCGAGCTAAAATCTATTGGCAGGCCCCTATTGGGTAACCTCTGATCAGATGGTAAGTTATATACTAATCCTATTGTGGTCGAGCGCCTATGAGCGAGCCTAGTTGGTCGAGATACATATCCTAGTATGGCCGAGCGCCTATGAGCGAGCCTACTATGATAGAGCAGCTATATATATATATATACCGAGCCTTATAGGGCTGAAAAACTATTTTACTTACTATATTGAGAGAGTTGAGTCAGTATCAGCAAGTAAGCATATGTTCAGATTATCAGTTCAGTTTCAGCTTTCTGTATATTGCCTTACATACTCGGTACATTATTTTGTATTGACGTTCCTTTCTGGGGGCGCTGCATTTCATGCGTGCAGGTTCATACAGACAGACGGGTAGACTTCCTCAGTAGGTGTTGCCTAAGTTCAGATTTATCGGTAAGCTCCCCGTCCTTCGGAGATGCCGGATCTAGAAGTTTTGTATACATCTTGTGTATATATGTAGATAGGTTATTGGTAGGTCGAGGCCCTGTTCTGATCACAGTACATCTATCAGTAGAGGCTTGTAGACATATCATGTTAGTTAGTGCAGTATGCTGGGCTTGTAGGTATATTCAGTTGTAGTAATTATGACGGCCTTGCCGGCCCAGCTTTATGTTGATATTTAGTCAGCATTAGTCTCTATTCAGTTTTATGTTTTGCATCGCACATTATCTTGTAATGTGGCCCATGGCCTAAGTATGACATTACATGTTCAGAGTTTCTTAGTCGTAAGTGGTACGTAAAATGCTGTTTCAAAGATGTCAGTTCTTGTCACGCCCCGAACCTGGGGGCGAGACCGGCACTCGGTGCCTCACCTATCCTCGCGTACCAACTTGCGACTAAGGGACTCTGAACATATAATGTCATACTTTGGCCATGGGACACATTGCAAGACAATTGCGAATACTGACTAAATATCAATAAAACACTGGGCCGACAAGGCCGTCATAACTACTACAGCTGACAATCCAACAAAATGTACATAAAAGGCCTACAAGCCCAATATACTGCATTAACTGACATGATATGTCTACAAGCCTCTACTGATGGATATACTTGTGATCGGAACAGGGCCCGGACGTTATATACGCGTATATATGTATATATATATATATATATATATATATATATATATATATATATATATATATATATATACAAAGATGTACGTAAAGCTCTAGACCCGGCTACTCCGAAGGGTATGGAGCTTACTGATCAAGTTGAACTTAGGCAACACCTAATAAGGAGGTCTACCCATCTGTCTGTCTGAACCTGCACGCATGTAATGCACCGCCTCCAGAAAAGGGACGTCAGTACAAAATAATGTACCGAGTATGTAAGATACTATACTGAAAGCTGAAACTGAACTGATAATATAATAACTGAAAGCAACTGGAAGTCAATGATAATATGAAGATATGCATACCTGCTGATACTGACTCAACTCTCTCAATATAATAAGTAAAATAGATGTCCGGCCTTATAAGGCTCGGTATATATATAACTGCTTTGTCATAGTAGGCTCGCTCATAGGCTCTCGGCCATACTAAGCTCTGTATCTCGGCCAACTGGGCTCGCTCATAGGAGCTCGGCCACAGTAGGCTCGGTATATAACTTACAATCTGATTAGAGGTTGCCCAATAGTGGCCTGCCCATCGATTATAGCTCGATGGTAATGAAATATACTATAATATTGTATATATAGGCTCTCTTCTCTCTTGACTGGAAGAAGACAATACTCAATTAAATATGAATTTCCAATAAGGAGAATTCAGTAATTGATGAGACTAGGATAATGTATATAAATTCCGGGATATGAATATTTTCTTTATACCTCGTTATCAAACTTGTGTAATTACGAGATCATGCAAAATGAAGGAAGAGCTTAGTCTTAACATACCTGGAGTAGGGAAATATTCGTATGATATTCTTGAAAAAGGTTGCACCGTACTCCCTTAGAAGCGCAAAATCTCACATTGCTAATGTGCTAATAATTCTCGTTGGAATTATTTGGTGTAGGAATTGGTTGAAGAATCAAAATCACGTTGCTAATGTTTTATAGGAATTTCCACGAAATTGGTAACAATTTGTAACAAAGTCACTTTGCTAATATCCAAACCTCACGTCTGATGTGTGTTTGAGAATGAAAAGTGTTGCTTTTTATTTAAGATCCTAGAACTTAGGTGTCTTGAAATTGATAAGTTAGGTTGCCACCTAATGTAATGACTTAAAGAGTCATACATATGATTTAAGGGGTGCTGCCATGTGAATCCCCCTTACTTATCCACTTATCCACCATTTTCTTTAATTAATTCACTAATTCCCCCACTAGTACAATAATTAATCAATTACCTACATAATTAAGAATTATCTCAAATTACATAAAATACTACTCACTTTTAATATACTTTATAAACCTTACTATCATAGCCATATAGTACCTTGTATGTCACTAGTCCATAAATACCGGATATTTTAGCTCGGACTGTATTTTATCCCAAAATGTTAAACTTTGACGAAATTCATTTCCTTCGATTCTCTCACCCTCTTACCTTTATGAATTTATTTATCACTTGTTTAAAATAGCATAATGCTTATAATCATGAAATAATTTCATTCCCGAACTTGCATCGATTAACTTACGACGAAACTTTATTGTACGAAAATGCGGGATGTAACATCATTCCCTCCTTTGGAACATTCGTCCTTGAATGTTGACTGATATACTTATCATTTTCATAACTTATGTCCTCTGAATACTTTAGTACATTCCTTGCCATCTAAGCAACTATTCTGTGAATAATTCTAAGGGCCAGTATATTCCCCCCTTTAAGCTTCTTTCACATACCACGACTTGTAGTCGAAATTCTTCTAATCTCGTAACTGTTGCTAAGTTGTGAAAGGACGCTAAAGATGAAGAGGAAAAGCATCTATAGGCAGGTCGTCATAGCTCCAAGTCTTAGTACTCCCCTAAAGGGGGGAATATGGAATGATAAAGGAAGAATGCGATAAAAATGAGAAAGGGATGAGGTTGTACTTATCCAAATCCTACAGATATGCTACGATTCCAAAACATTATGCAAGCATGACGTCAAGGAAAGGAAGTAAGGGTTCCAACCCTGGATGTTTTTGATAAAAAAGGAGCCAATGCGAGAGGTAAGTTAAGACAAAATGAATAACCCAAGAAAGATTACTCGGAATATCGATATGAGAATGGGCCAACGAGTAGTTAGTAGTTGATTCAGGAAGAGCCCAGTTATGGCTAGACAAAAGGATAAAGACAAATCAGCAGATCATGCAAGATAAATGTAGTAAACCCCAACATGGAGAATTCAACCTCGCAGTAATGTCGTTATAATACTTGAGATATATTCAAATAGGAGTCGGGGTAGTTAAAGGTACCGTATGAGTGTTACGGGGTTAAAAGAAAGTGTCACTAGGAAGGCAGTCAAAATATCAGTTCAGAAGCAACTCGACAAACACAAGGGCATAAAGGTAAGCAACTACAGATGATTATAGGCAAGGAAGGACATCAACAGGTCCATAATAAGCTCACAGCTTTACAAGAGACAAGGGTTCTCCCTAAGTACTACAACGAAAGACTAGTTGGGGAAACAAGGAAGAAGGATTCAACCTAAGCACAACGACCTAAAGAGGAAATGGTCGTGTAATAACAGTCTCACAACAACATTGTAAGCACTCCAAAGGAAAGTGGCACCTACTGTGGCTAATGAACGGGAAGTAAAATTAAAAGTAATATTCAAGATCATATGAGTTGTATGGAATTTCAATATGTGTGGGCACTAAGACAAGCTAAGTATGCACGCAACAAGGAGGTAAAAAGATCAGGAAAAGTAATAGTTTACATTTAAAGAAAGTTGAGAAGGAACGAAAGGAATTCTTCGATCAATGATCCAGAGTTAGTTACATTATGAACGCACTTGCGATTTCGGAGTATACATATATGTTGATAATCATACAGCCGTAGAAGACTCCGGTATAAGTTAAAAGAAAGAATTGAGTCCAGGTCATAGACAAAGGATTGAATTACTAGAAGATTGTATCATGGATATTCCATAGCGCTCATGAAAGGATAAAGTAATAACTAATACCACGAGCTGCAGATCGGAAGATAGCTTAAGCCTACACAAAGGTTGATCAGATGGAAGAGGAAACTAAAGAGTTACATCAACGAAGTAAATCAGGAATCCGATTATTGGACACATAAGTTATAGGAATCATGATTGAGAACATAGCAAAACCAGCCTCATAAAACCATATTCTATAATGGCTCTACCATAAAGCCAGTTAGAAAAATACCAGCCTCATAAGAATTCAGTATGGAGCGCCCACCATATTGTATAGGCACCGTAGGTGCATGTATTATAATAGAGCTTCAAATGGTTGATGTGATTTATACCTATGTGAGAGGGAGGTTATGAAAGAGAGATAGAAAAATATGAGGTGATATTTTAAAAGTAAGTAAGGTAAAGGTGAACAACGTATGAAATACTCAAGTATAGAAGGATGAAAGTGGTCCACACTTCAGATAAATGACTAGAAGCACTAGGATTCAGTATACAGGAAGGATAGCAGCATCGTCAGTGGCATATCTTCCAGCCTATGGTTTCCAGGTACCAAGAGGTCTATTTAAGAGAATAAAGATGAGTTAGAGATGACGTGATATCTCGCTTACTATTCCGAAATAGCACAAGGGAATCTATGGTGCAAACAAGTTGAAGGAAGGTTGCGAGTAGTATAAATAGATATGTTTAAGTCCCGAGCTAAAGTATGGTAAAGCGACAGAGTTCTAGGAAGACAGGAGTAAGGATAAGAAAGAGTGAATAAGAAGGTGACGAGAATAGATAAATCATCGGGATTAAGACAATGAGAACAAGAGAGCTAATGGTTTCTCTAAGTTATAGAAAGTTCAGTATAGCCTGAATGAACTCAAAAGAGTCTAAGGTTAATAGCATTTAGATAGAAATAAAATGATGCCCTGATAGCGGAAAATACCCACGTAAGGTGAATCACATTGGGATGCTATGAAATACGATTAAAGAAGTATGGTATCGCCCCAAGTGGATCAGTCTAGTTACTTCAGATGTCCCCCGATGAGACGTGAGCCCTAGCGGTAGTGTTACATAAGAGGTCAAGTTATCAGTGGTAGATGATAGATCAATATTAGGGTGAATCAACAATAGATGAATAAAAGTTCAACAATATGAGATGAGATCAGGCTGTCATTCTTAAGATGCGTAGTAATGAGGAAGCATTAACTGACTTAGACTTATACATATGGGATGAGCAACGGGAGTAACCTGGAGTGGAAGCAGACCTCAGTAACGATAAATCGAAGTAAGAGTTCTGGCACAGTATGACCTATCTAGATACAGCAAAATCATGTGGATGGATACCAGGTCTATGAAACAAGATATGGCAACATTCGTAAGTTCAACAAAGTGCCAAACAAAGAACTTCAGTAATGGCTAAAAATCGGAGGAAAAAGAAAAGAAGAGTCGCATAGGTGTACTTACAAGGTCAGAGTCGTACCGACTGCATGATAGAAGGTAGCAACAGTTACGAGATTGGGAGGATTCCGACCACAAGTCGTGGTATGGGAAAGAGGCCTAAAGGGGGGAATGCCTTGGCCTTTGGATTTATTCAAAGAACAATTGCCCAGATGGCAAAGAGAGTACTAAAGTATTCGGAAGATATAGGTTATGAGAAGCATAAATGCATCAGTCAACATTCGAGGACGAATGTTCCAAAGGGGAGAATAATGTTACATCCCGTATTTTTGTATGTAAAAGTTTCGACGTAAGATAATCGACGTAAGTCCGGGAATGAGATTATTTTGAGATTATTTTGGGATTATAAGCATTGTGCTATTTCAAACACGTGATGAGTAAATTCGTGAAGGAGAGAAGGTAATCAAATAAAAGAAAATGAGTTTCGTCGATGTTTGGCAATTTGGGATAAAATACGGTTCAAGCTATAATATCCCGTATATATGGACTATTGCCATACAAGGTACCATATGACCATAATAGTATGATGTTTAAGGGTGTATTAAAAATAAGTAGTATTTTAAGTAATTTGCGATATTTCTTAATTAAATAAAAAATTAGTTAATTATTGGGTAATGGGAGATTACCTAGTTAATTAAGGAATTATTGGGTGATTAATTAAGCACATTTGGATAAGCATTATACTTCAAGGTGGCAGCAAATTAAGGCCAAGTTGATGACTCATTAGTCATTAGGATAGGTGGCATTAAGGGGTCGTTGGGCAATCTATCAAGATAACACATGGAAACTACACTTTGCCATTAAAAAAACGTAGAAGGAATTTCAAGTTAGTCATCTTTACAAATGCTATTCAATTGATATCAAATTTATTTTTGGAGGAGATGTTGGAAGCTCACATAAGACATTATGTTACAGTAGCAATGACTATTCTTAGATTAGTAAAGCAATTCATACGGAATTATAATGTCTAATAATAACGAAATTTTTGCGATTCTAAGGGAGTACCGTGCAAACTTTTCCAAGAATATTATACGGATTGTTTCCTACTCCTGGTATGTTAAGGCTAACCTTTTCCTTCATTTTGTATGATCTCGTAATTACACAAGTTTGATAACGAGGTATAAAGAAAACAAATCATGTCCCGGATTTTATATATATTTTTTTAGTCTTGTAAGTTACAATATTCTCATTATCGGTACTTCATATTCAATTGAGTATTTCCTTTTTTCAGTCAAGAGAGCAGAAAGTCTATATATTATTGCAGTATTTTCATTACCATCAGGCTATAATCGATGGGTAGGCCCCTATTGGGCAACCTCTGATTAGATGGTAAGTTATATACCGAGCCTACTGTGGCCGAACGCCTATGAACGAGCCCAGTTGGCCGAGATATAGAGCCTAGTATGGTCGAGCGCCTATGAGCGAGCCTACTATGGCAGAGCAGTTATATATACCGAGCCTTATAAGGTCGGACATCTATTTTACTTACTATATTGAGAGAGTTGAGTAAGTATCAGCAGGTGAGCATATCTTCAGATTATTTTTGACTCCCAGTTACTTTCAGTTATTATACTATCAGTTCAGTTTCAGCGTTCAGTATATTGCCTTACATACTCGGTACATTATTTCTCTCAGTATAGTGCCTTACATACTCGGTACATTATTTTTTACTGACGTCTCTTTTGCCAGGGGACGCTATGTTTCATCACCGTAGGTCTCGATAGACAGGTCGAGAGTCATCCAAGTAGGCGATCAGCTCAGCAGAAGATATTGGTGCACTCCATTTACTCCGGAGTTGCTTGTTTGGTCAGTATGATTTAGATGTGTATGGTTTGGTATGGCGTGGCTCTGTCCCGACCTTTATGACAATTATGTACTCTTAGAGGCTTGTAGACATATGTCATGTACGTGAAAGATTGTACGGCCTTGTCAGCCTATGTTTTGAGTTTATAAATGATCATGTTGGCCTATTAGGCCCGTATGTCACGTGTATATGATGAAGTAATAATAAAGATTCGATACGTTGGTACTCGGTCGAGTAAGATACCGAGTGCCCGTCGCGGCCCATCAGTTTGGGTCGTGACAAAAGTGGTATCACATTTGTCACGCCCTGAGCCTGGGGGCGAGACCGGCACCCAGTGCCTCACCTATCTTTGCGTACCACTTGCGATTAAGAGACTCTGAACATATAATGTCATACTTTGGCCATGGACCACATTACAAGATAATGTGCGATCCAAAATATAAAACTGAAAAGAGACTAACACTGACTAAATGTCAACATAAATCTGGGCCGGCAAAGCCATCATAATTACTACAACTGACAAGACAACAAAATATACGTGCAGGGGCTACAAGCCCAACATACTGCACTAACTGACAGGATATATCTACAAGCCTCTACTGATGGATGTACTGTGTTCGGAACAAGGCCTCGACCTACCCATAACCTATCTACATATATATACACAAAATGTACAAAAAACTTCTAGACCCGGCAACTCCGAAGGACGAGGAGCTTACCGATAAAGCTGAACTCGGGAAACACCTACTTATGAGGTCTACCCGTTTGTCTGTCTGAATGCAGCGCCCCCATAAAGGGATATCAGTACGAAATGATGTACCGAGTATGTAAGGCAATATACTGAAAGCTGAAACTGAACTGATAATATGATAACTGAAAGCAACTTGGGGTCAAAGATAATCTGAAGGAATGCTCACCTGCTGATATTGACTCTATTCTCTCAATTTAGTAAGTAAAATAGTTGTTCCGGCCTTATAAATATATATATATATATATATATATATATATATATATATATATATATATATATATATATATATATATATATATAAAACTGCTCTGGCCGTAGTAGGCTCTCTCATAGGTGTTCGGCCATACTAGGCGCTGTATCTCGACCAACTTGTCTCGCGCATAGGCGCTCGGCCACATTAGGCTCGGTATATAACTTACCATATGATCAGAGGTTTCCCAATAGGGGCATGCCCATCGATTATAGCTTGCTGGTAATGAAATTACTGTAATACTGTATATGTATACTCTCTTCTCTCTTAACTAGAAAAAGAAAATACTCAAATGAATATGAAGTCCTGATAAAGAGAATATTGTAACTTACAAAATTAGAAAAATATACGTAAATTTCGGGATATGAATTATTCTTTATGCTCCGTTATCACACTCGTATAATTACAAGATCATGCCAAAATGAAAGAAGGGCTTGGACTTAATATACCTGAAGTAGGAAAAAATTCGTATGATGTTCTTGGAAAACGGTTGCACCGTGCTCCGTTAGAATCGCAAAATTTTACATTGCTAAAGTATTTCTCGTTGGGTTGGTTGAAGAATCACGTTGCTTATGTAATATTTGGAATCTAATTCAAGTGTTTGAAAATGAAAAGTTGAAAACTCCTAAGAATGGCCAACGTTTCCTCCACTTCTAATTGTAGTGTTTGAGAATGAGATTTGTTGAAAGCTTAAATGAATTCACTTCTGACGGTAGATTCTTTGGTGTGGAAATGTTAAAATCTGATTGTAGTATCTTGAAAATGAATTTGTTGAAATTCATCAGAATGACTAACGTCCCCACTTGTCATTGTAGTATCTTTGTATGGAAATTCTTTGAAGTAAAATGCCTTGTATTTGGCATAATAGGTTGCCACCTAATAAGAATGAATAAGAGTCATTCCTTTGAGATGTGGATTGCTGCCACGTGGGGATGGAGGTGGGAAAGTTTAATCTTTATCCACTTATTAGGTAATTAGGTAATGTCCCGTTACTCGGTAATTAACCAATTACCCGCATAATTAAGAATTGTCTCAAATTACTTAAAATTTTTCTTATTTTTAATATACTCTATACATTATACTATCATGGTCATATGGTACCTTTTATTATACTAGTTCATAAATATCGGGTATTATTGCTCGGCCCGTATTTTATCCCAAATCGACAACTTTCAACGAAACTCATTTTCTTTAATTCGTGTGCCCTTTATCCTTCATGGCACTTACTTATTGCTTGTTATAAATAGAATAAATATGACAACCTCAAGATAATATCATCCCCTGAGTCTATGTCAATTAACTGAAGACGAAACTTTAACGTACGAGAAACACGAGATGTAACATCCTTCCCCCCTTAGAAATATTCGTCCTCGAATGTTTACTCTTAGATACCTTGGAAAACTTTTGCCAGAGCCTCCTCCGTATACTAGACTAAAACCACCCTGCACGCAGCCAGAAAACATACTATACATGCCACACTTGGCCTCACACAACTGTTTATTATAAATTTGGAAAGTCAAAAATAAGAGCTTACCTGAGAACCTACTGGCCTGAATTGGGCTGTGCTAGGGTATCCCACCTCGAGCCATATCTCTTATTTGAAACAGGTAGGGGTATTTAGACTTTATTTCTTCCTCCGCTTCCCACGTCATCTTTTCCACATTCTCACTTCTCCATAAGACCTTCACGGAGCCTACCTCCTTATTCCCTAGCTTGCAGATTTGTCGGTCTAGGATGGAAACCGGAATTTCCTCATATGACAAGTCCTCTATGATCTGTACATCATCCGTGGGCACAACTCGGGTAGGATCGCCAATGCACTTCTGTAGCATTGATACGTGAAAAACCGAATGGACATACTCTAATTCTGAGGGCAATTCGAACTCATAAGCTACTTGGCCCACTTTTCGAATGATCTTATAAGGTCCAATATACCGTGGGCTAAGTTTGCCTTTCTTGCCAAACCTTATCACACCCTTCATAGGTGACACCTTTAAGAATACCCATTTATTAACCATGAACTCTAAATCTCGTCGCCGCACGTCAAAATATCACTTCTGACGACTCTGAGCTGTCAACAGTCGCTCCCGCATAAGCTTTACTTTTTCTATGGCGTGCTGAACTAAGTCTGGCCCATGTAACCCAGATTCTCCAACATCAAACCACCCTATAGGATATCTGCACCTGCACCCATACAAAGCCTCGTATGGAGCCATCTGGATACTGGAGTGGTAACTGTTATTATATGCAAACTCGATAAGAGGTAGATGTTCATCCCAACATTTTTTAAAATCCAGCACACATGCTCCTAACATATCCTCAAGCGTCTGAATTTTGCGCTCGGCTTGTCCATCAGTTTGTGGATGAAAAGTTGTGCTGAGATTCACCTGAGTCCCTAGACCTTTCTGAAATGATCTCCAAAAATGTGCTGTAAACTGGGCCCCACGGTCAGATATAATAGATACTGGTACTCCGTGTAGTCTCACTATCTCCTTAATATATAACTTTGCATAATCTTCTGCTATATATGTAGATCTGACCGATAGGAAATGAGATGATTTCGTGAGCCTATCGACTATCACCCATATAGAATCAAACTTATGATGAGAAAGAGATAAACCCATGACAAAGTCCATGTTTAGCGCCTCCCATTTCCATGTCGGGATCTCTATAGCCTGCATTAGCCCTCCAGGCTTCTAGTGCTCTATCTTCACCTGCTGGTAACTAGGTGTAATACCCCGAAATATTTCGAAGTACTTAAGTATAAAGCCTGGTAAATTTTGCAAAGAAAATAATGTTTCATGGTGCGAACTAGGCTTACATGTTTGAGGATTTTAGAAATTATTTGGACTTTTTGGGTTGAACAATGCACTGGAAAGTACAGGAAATTTTTTGGCAAAAAAGCGAGTTTATGCTGTTCATTATGCGACCGTAAAATCACTTTGCGGACCGCATAATGGCCGCAGAGTGAGGCAATTAATTGGGCCAGTGGAATGCAATTATGCGGTCGACTATGCGACCGCATAACTGTTATGCGGTGCACTATGCGACCGCAGAACAGTTATGCGGACCGCATAGTGACCGCAGACACAGACAGATTTTTGGTCATTTTGGACACTAGTTATGCGACCGGTATGCGGTCGCATATCCAACCGCAGAACCCGTTCCGGAGCTCCATTTTTTGAATTTTAAAATAAGACCCTACTTCGTTAAATACACGCAAATGGTCATTTTTGAGCAAATATTTTGATGCTTTAGAGAGAAGGGAGAGTGTTTTAGAGATAGAGAGAAAACCCTAGGCTAATTATTTATCAAGTCTTGCTCAAATCTTGGAAGATTAACAAGGAAAACCCACAAGTTCTTCATGTAAGAGGTAAGGTTCCATACCCTAGTTTACAATTTCGAATTTGGGTAGAAGACGGTTGATTAGGAGTATGATTCTTGGGTATGAGAGTATTATCTATACATGCATGTACCAAAAAGATTTGTGGAAAAATTGTTGAGCTTAAATAAGTAAGGATTGGGATGTGTAGTGAAGGAAATCTTGTAGAGGAACCTTGTGGTTAAATTTGCACACCTAGTGTTTGATAAAATGCTCAAAAGAGCTGAGACCGTGAATATCTTCCTAATTGTTGTTAAATTTTGTTATGTCTCAAAATAGATTGGGATTGCTAGAATTTCTGAAACATTGTAGTAATTTAAGGAAAGCTCAATTGAGGTATGTTGGCTAAACTTTCTCTCTTGGAATTGAATTCCATAATATGTCCGTGAGTTTCAAAGCATGGGTTGCGTATTAAAAATGTTGTGGCTTGAATCGTATTTCAAATGAAAGCTAGTTTGCCAAATTGTGTGAGAAAATCTCAATATTCTTTAGACTCTTAATTGCTCATATGTGTACCTAAAGTCTTGATTGAGAATGTCTTATTGTTGATAACCTATAAAGATGGTTGGAAGTGAAATAAGTGAATTGAGAATATAAAGTGTGGCCAACGTGCCAATAAGTTATGCTTGTGACCAATGGTGCCAAAGAAATGAAATAATGTGAGAAAGATTATGAAATGAGCTTTGACTTAACTATTCCCAAATTGACTCCGACAATATAATTGGCTAAAAGTATATGAACTCAAGTGATGCCCATATGCTGTTTTAGCTAATGCTATGCTTGTAAGTCTTTTTCAATGTGTTTTGAGTTCTTACATATTCATGAGTGGAAATTATGTATGATTTTAATTTGTGCTTCGATTGCCAATCATTTTACTCTATTTATTGGAAAGAAATCGATTATGTTTAAAGCCTTCATTAATAATGAACTTAAAGTTGTGATTTCCGGAATATTCTACTTGTTGATAATTATGATGATGATCTATGAAAGGGAAGAAATAAAAGTGTGGAATATGAAATACGGCCATTGCTCCATGAATAAAGAATCATATGTATGGCCAAGAGAGCCAATGAAATAATAATATTGTAAGTGATTGAAAGTACGGATTAAGTGATATGTGGTGTGAAAGGTTATGAGATGTACGTATTTGTACTTTGTTTCCAATGTGTTATGAAACCCTATGGACGGTCTATGAACGCATAGGTACATTGTGTTATGAAATCCTGTGGACGGTCTATGAACGCATAGGTACATTGTGTTATGAAATCCTGTGGACGGTCTATGAAACGCATAGGTACATTGTGTTATGAAATCCTGTGGACGGTCTATGAAACGCATAGGTGTATTGTGATATGAAATCCTGTGGACGGTCTATGAAACGCATAGGTATATTGTGTTTATGAAATCTTATGGACGGTGTATGAAACGTATAGATGCGTTGTGTATAAGAAGTATAGGTGTACAGTATGAATAAACACTATGGACGGTCTATGAAATGCATAAGTGTATAATATGATATGTGAACACTAAGGACGGTCTAATGAGACACATTATAGGTGCCCCTTTTGTTGTCCTTGTTTGTACAGGTTGTTTCAATTACATTATATTATGTGTTCCACGTATAGATTATGTGGGCATTCTATTTTGGAAGAGGATTTCTAGTTATACATACTAGTGCTATTCGACAGTACTAACATCCCTTTTTTCGGGGGCGCTGCATCTTTAATGGATGCAGGTGGTTCGACATCAGGTGGCATTAATCACTAATAGCAGTACACTCTTTTCAGCTGATTTGGTGAGCCCCACTTTATTTCGGGGTCATGTATATTTTGTTTCTCATGTACTTTATGGTTGAGGTATAGTCGGGGCCTTGTTGCCGGCATTTTCATATTACTCTTCAGTTGTACTTAGAGGCTCCGTAGACAGGTTGTGGGTGGTATTTTATGTTGGAAATTGGATTAGAATTGTTGGTATTGGGCAACATATTTTTCATTAAATCTATAAACTCGTACTATTTTGGAAATATGGAATGATGTTGTTAATGGGAATGAAATGGAAGCGGTTAATGAAATATCTTCAGTATTTGATTAACGGAGTACATCTCCTCTTTATTCACGGATGAATCTGGGTAGAATGAAATCTAACAGGATTGCTCAGTCGGGTTCACTCGGTTGAGTGCCAGTCACGTTCCTCGGTTTTGGGGCGTGACACTAGGGCATTGAGCGACATACTCAGCAATGTTCTTCTTCATATCGTCTCACCAATACACATCCTTAATGTCATGATACATCTTCGTCGACCCAGGGTGAATGGAGTACCACGAATAATGTGCCTTTGACATAATCCTGTCTCGTAGTCCTGCTACATCTGGAATACACAAATGACACCTGTATCTAAGAACGCCGTCTCCCTTGAGTTTTAACAACGGCTTCTTCTGCTGCGAAACTCGCTCTCTCCACTCGACCAACTCTGGGTCCTCGTATTGCTTCTCCTTTACTTCAGTTTTGAGAGATGATTTTTCAGTATTTTGGAGTACAACTCCACCATTTCCAGAGTCTACTAACCGAACCCCCAAACAAGACAATTGATGAATCTCTCTAATTAATTGTCTTTTTTCAGCCTCTACATGTGCTAAGCTACCCGTAGATCGACGACTTAAGGCGCCTACTGCAACATTAGCTTTCCCTGGATGGTAGAGAATATTAACATTGTAAGCTTTCAATAACTCAAGCCATCGCCTCTGTCGCAAATTCAACACTTTTTGGTAGAATATGTATTGCAGGCTTTTATGATCTGTGAATACATCAACATGAAAACCATATAAATAATGCCACCATATCTTAAGTGCATGGACAACCGCAGCTAATTCGAGGTCGTGGGTCGGATAATTCCGCTCATGCTTCCTTAAATGTCTTGAAGCATACGCAATTACTTTCCCATGTTGCATTAGGACACATCCTAACCCGACACCCGAGGCATCACAATACATGGCATAAACATCTGGACCCTCTGGAAGTGCTAGAACTAGTGCTGAAGTCAACCTGATTTTAAGCTCCTACAAACTCCGCTCAAAAGCCTCCGTCCACTGAAACTTAGTTGCTTTCTGCGTCAACTTCGTTAATGCTGTCGAAAGAGAAGATAATCCCTCTACGAACCTCCGATAGCATCCTGCTAAGCCTAGAAAGCTACGAACCTCTGTTGGAGTGGTAGGTCTAGGCCAGGATTTCACAGCCTCAATCTTTTGAGTGTCTACCTTTATACCTCCATCGATAAAATGTGCCCCAAGAATGCTACGGACTTCAACCAGAACTCATATTTAGAAAACTTAGCATATAATTTACTATCACGGAGGGTTTAGAGTACCTCTCGCAGGTGGTCCGCATGCTCATCCTCTGAACGTGAATAAACAAAAATATCATCAATAAAGACTATCACGAACAGATCTAAATATGGTCGGAATAGGCTTTTCATCAAGTCCATAAATACGGCAGGTGCAATTGTCAACCCGAAGGACATGACAAGAAACTCGAAGTGGCCATATCGGGTCCTGAAAGCTGTCTTGGGGATATCTCTCCCCCGAAATCTAACCTGGTGGTACCCCGACCTCAAATCTATCTTTGAAAAACATCTAGCTCCCTGCAACTCACCTAACCTTGCGTACCAACTTGCGACTATCTGTCACGCCCCGAACCTGGGGGCGAGACTGGCATCCGATGCCTTACCTATCCTTGTGTACCAATTTGCGACTAAGGGAATCAAAACATATAATGTCATACTTTGGCTATGGGCCACATTGCAAGACAATTGCGAATGCTGACTAAACATTAATATAGAGCTGGGCCGACAAGGCCGTCATAACTACTACGGCTGGCAAACCAATAAAATATACATAAAAGGCTTACAAGCCCAACATACTGTACTAACTGATAGGATATGTCTACAAGCTTCTACTGATGGATATATTGTGATCGGAATTGGGCCCCGACCTATTCATAACATATATATAAAAGAGGTACATAAAGCTCTAGACCCGGGAACTCCGAAGGGCATGGAGCTTACTGATCAAGCTGAACTCGGGCATCACCTAATGGGGAGGTCTACCCGTCTGTCTGTTTGAACCTGCACACATTAAATGCAGCGCCCCCAGAAAAGGGACGTCAGTACGAAATAATATACCGAGTATGTAAGGCAATATACTGAAAGCTAAAACTAAACTGATAATATAATAACTGAAAGTAACTGGAAGTCAAAGATAATCTAAAGATATGCTTATCTGCTGATACTGATTCAACTCTCTCAATATAGTAAGTAAAATATCTGTCCGGCCCTATAAGGCTCGGTATATATATATAACTGCTCTGTCGTAGTAAGCTCGCTCATAGGCGTTCGGCCATACTAGGCTCTGTATCTCGGCCAACTGGGCTCGCTCATAGGTGCTCAACCACAGTAGGCTTAGTATATAACTTACCATCTGATCAGAGGTTGCCCAATAGGGGCCTGCCCATCGATTATAGCTCGATGATAATGAAAATACTATAATACTGTATATATAGGCTCTCTTCTTTCTTGACTGGAACAAGACAATACTCAATTGAAAATAAAGTCCCGATAAGGAAGAATACTGTAACTTATGAGACTATGAAATGTACATAAATTCAGGAATATGAATTTCTCTTTATGCCTCTTTATCAAACTCGTATAATTACAAGATTATGTCAAAATGAAGGAAGGGCTTAGCCTTAACATACCTGGAATAAGGAAAAATCCGTATGATATTCTTAGAAAAGGTTGCACCGTACTCCTTTAGAATCTCAAAATCTCACGTTGCTAAAGAGCTAAGAAATCTCGTTGGATTTTTTTTTTTGAAGAAGTTTTGTTGAGATTTTGTTGTGTTGAAGCTATGTCCATTTTGAAATTACTTACTATATATAAGTGAGAGTTGGAATGGACGAACACATAGGAACACATGTACTGCACTGTTTCGTAACACTGTGTACTGTTTTCCTCTTGATAAAACACGCGTACTGTATTTTACCATCTAAAAATGTATACTGAATCCCTTTCCCTCTCTCACCGGCGATTTTACTAAGGTGTTGTGCATGGATTTCAGTAGTTGTAAATCATATTCTTTATAGTCTTTTGCCTATATTTTATTTCTCTTGTTGCGATACAACATAGTGAGTAAGTAAACGTTTGATTTTCTTTGTCGTGGAGATTACTGATTGAACCTAACGTCCCTTTTGAAATGTTTATAATAGAGAGAAGATTATAAGATTGCCTTTGATTATTTTAAGGCCAAATAAAGCAAAATGTAAATTTTCTAGGTAGGTGATTACACGTAATAGTCACTTGTGTTAATCATCTTAGCTTGCCACCTTTCAATTTGACTTATGAGTCATTTAGGTTGAAGGGTGGGCTGCCACATAGTCAAATTTTAATCCTTACCCAATAATTACCTAATTAATTAGGTAATATCCCACTACCCAATAATTAACCAATTGCTCACATTTTTAAAAATTATCTCAACTTACTTAAAATACTACTAACTTTTAACAAACCTTATACACCTTACTATCATGGTCATTAGGTACCTTGTATGGTACTAGTCCATAAGTACCGAGTATTTTAACTCGGGCAGTATTTTATCCCAAAATGACAAACTTCGACGAAATTTATTTTCTTTGATTTACTTACCCTCTCACCTTCACCAATTTACTCATCACTTGTTTGAGATAGAATAATACTTATAATCCAAAAACAATCTCATTCCTGAAATTAAATCGATTAACTTACGACGAAACTTTAACGTACGAAAACATGGGGTGCAACATCATTCCCCCCTTTGGAACATTCGTTTTCGAATGTTGACTGATGCACGTAATCCCCATGTGGATCAGTCTAGTTACTTCAGATGTCCCCCGATAAGACGTGAGCCCTAGCGGCAGTGTTACATAAGAGGTCAAGTTATCAGTGGTAGATGATAGATCAACATTAGGGAGAATCAACAATAGATGGATAAAAGTTCAACAGTATGAGATGAGATCAGGCTGTCATTCTTAAGATGAGCAGCAATGAGGAAGGATTAAATGACTTAGACTTATAGATATAGGATAAGCAACAGGAGTAACCTAGAGTGGAAGCAGACCTCAAGACCGATATATCAAAGTAAGAGTTTTGGTACAGTATGACCTATCTAGATGCAGCAAAATCATGTAATGGCTAAAAATCATGTAATGGCTAAAAACAAGATATGGCAACATTCGTAAGTTCAACAAAGTGCCAAGCAAAGAACTTCAGTAATGGCTAAAAATCGGAGAAAAAAGGAAAGAAGAGTCGCATAGGTGCACTTACAAGGTCAGAGTCGTACAGACTGCATGATAGAAGGTAGCAACAGTTACGAGATTGGGAGGATTAAAACCAAAAGTCGTGGTATGAGAAAGAGGCCTAAAGGGGGAAAATGCCTTGGCCTTTGGATTTATTAACAAAATAGTTTTTCAGATAGAAAAGAGAGTACTAAAGTATTCTGAAGACATAGGTTATGAGAAGCATAAGTGCATCAGTCAATATTCGAGGACGAATGTTCCAAAGGGGGAATAATGTTACATCCCGCATTTTTGTATGTTAAAGTTTCGACATAAGATAATCGATGTAAGTCCGGAAATGAGATTATTTTGAAATTTTTTTGGGATTATAAGAATTATGCTATTTCAAACACGTGATGAGTAAATTTGTGAAGGAGAGAAAGTAAGCAAAATAGAAGAAAATGAGTTTCGTCGAAGTTTGGCAATTTGGGATAAAATACGGTTCAAGTTATAATACCCCGTATTTATGGACTAGTGCCATACAAGGTACCATATGACTATAATAGTATGATGTATAAAGGTGTATTAAAAATTAGTAGTATTTTAAGTAATTTGAGATATTTTTTAATTATATGGGAAATTAGTTAATTATTGGATAATGATAGATTACCTAGTTAATTAAGGAATTATTGGGTGATTAATTAAGCACATTTGACTAAGCATTACACTTCAAGGTTGCATCAAATTAAGGCCAAGTTGATGACTCATTAGTCATTAGGATAGGTGGCATTAAGGGGTCGTTGGGCAATCTATCAAGATAACACATGGAAACTACACTTTGCCATTAAAAAAACGTAGAAGGAATTTCAAGTTAGTCATCTTTACAAATGATATTCAATTGATATCAAATTCATTTTTGGAGGAGATGTTGGAAGCTCACATAAGACTTCATGTTACAGTAGCAACAGCTATTCTTAGATTAGTAAAACAATTCATACGGAATTACACTGCGTAATAACAACGGAATATTTTCGATTCTAAGGGAGTATGGTGCAACCTTTTTCAAGAATATCGTACGGATTTTTCCCTACTCCAGGTATGTTAAGGCTAAGCCCCTTTTTTTTTATTTTGGCATGATCTCGTAATTACACGAGTTTGATAACGAGGCATAAAGAAAAATTCATATCCCGGAATTTACGTCTATGTTTCTAGTTTTGTAAGTTACAATATTATCTTTATCGGCACTTCATATTCATTTGAGTATTTCCTTTTTCCAGTCAAGAGAACAGAGAGTCTATATACATAGTATTACAGTAATTTTATTACCATCGAGCTATAATCGATGGGCAGGCCCCTATTAGGCAACCGTTGATCAAATGGTAAGTTATATACCGAGCCTACTATGGCCGAGCATCTATGAGCGAGCCCAGTTGGTCAAGATACAGAGCCTTGTATGGCCGAGCGCCTATGAGCGAGCCTACTACGGCAAAGCAGTTATATATATACCATGCCTTATAAGGCTGGACAACTATTTTACTTACTATATTGAGAGAGTTGAGTCATTATCAACAGGTAAGCATATCTTCAGATTATCATTGACCCCAGTTGCTTTCAGTTATCATATTATCAGTTCAGTTTTAGCTTTCAATATAGTGCCTTACATACTCGGGATATTATATTTGTACTGACGTCCCTTTTGCATGGGGACGCTGCGTTTCATGCCCGCAGGTATCGATTGATAGGTCGAGAGTCCTCCAAGTAGGCGATCAGCTCAGGAGAAGATATTGGTGCACTCCATTTTCTCCAGAGTTGCTTGTTTGGTCAGTATGATTTAGATGTGTATGGTTTGGTATGGCGGGGCTCTATCCCGACCTTTATGACAATTATGTACTCTTAGAGGATTGTAGACATATGTCGTGTACGTGAAAGATTGTACGGCCTTCTTGGCTTATGTTTTGAGTTTATAAATGATCATATTGGCCTATTAGGGCCCGTATGTCACGTGTATATGATAAAGTAATAAGAAAGATACGTTACGTTGGTACTCGGTCGAGTAAGGTACCGGGTGCCCGTCGCGTCCCATCAGTGTGGGTCGTGACAAAAGTTGTATGAATGAGTGCCTCACCTATCCTCCCGTACCAACTTGCGACTAAGGGACTCTGAACATATAATGTCATATTTTGGTCATGGGCCACATTGCAAGACAATTGCGAATACTGACTAAATATCAATAAAAAACTGGGCCGACAAGGCCGTCATAACTACTACAGCTGACAATCCAACAAAATGTACATAAAAGGCCTACAAGCCCAACATACTGCATTAACTGACAGGATATGTCTACAAGCCTCTACTGATGGATATACTGTGATAGGAACAAGGCTCCAGCCTACTCATAACACACACACACACACATATATATATATACACACAAAGATGTACATAAAGCTCTAGACCTAGCAATTCTGAAGGGTATGGAGCTTACCGATCAAGCTGAACTTGGGCAACACCTAATAAGGAGGTCTACCCGTCTGTCTGTCTGAACCTGCACGCATGAAATGCAGCGCCCCCAGAAAAGGGACGTCAGTACGAAATAATGTATCGAGTATGTACGGCACTATACTGAAAGCTAAAACTGAATTTGTAATATAATAACTGAAAGCAACTGGAAGTCAATGATATTCTAAGGTTATGCTTACCTGCTGATACTGACTCAACTATCTCAATATAGTACGTAAAATAGTTGTCCGGCTTTATAAGGCTAGGTATATATATAACTACTCTGTCGTAGTAGGCTCGCTAATAGGCGCTCGGCCATACTAGGCTTTGTATCTGGGCCAACTGGGCTCACTCATAGACGCTCGGCCATAGTAGGCTCGGTATATAACTTACCATTTGATCAACGGTTGCCTAATAGGGGCCTGCCCATCGATTATAGCTCGATGGTAATAAAATTACTGTAATACTATGTATATAGACTCTCTGTTCTCTTGACTGGAAAAAGGAAATACTCAAATGAATATGAAGTCCCGATAAAGATAATATTGTAACTTACAAAACTAGCAAAATATACGTAAATTCTGGGATATGAATTTTTCTTTATGCCTCGTTATCAAACTCGTGTAATTACGAGATCATGCCAAAATGAAGAAAGAGCTTAGCCTTAACATATCTAGAGTAGAAAGAAATCTGTATGATGTTCTTGGAAAAGGTTGCACTGTACTCCTTTAGAATTGTAAAATTTTACATTGCTACAGTTCTAAAAAATTTCGTTGGATTGGTTGAAGAATCACGTTGCTTAATGTGTAAAAGTTCTCGATGGAATTGTTGAAACTTGTAGGAATTCTTAGCGTTCTGATTGTAAGGATTAGTTGAAGATTTTGTAAGAAATCTCTTTGAGCTAATGTCAGATTGTAGTATTTTTGCATTGAAAATGTTAGCATGAGGTGTATTGTAATTAACACCTTAAATTGCCACCTACCCAACATGCCTAATGAGTCATTGGTTTGGGTGGTGGCTTGCTGCCACATAGGGTGGGTGAGGTTTTTTTTAATCTTATCCTATAATTAATAATTAATTAGATATTATCAAGCTACCCGATAATTAACCAATTACCCACATAATTAAGAATTATCCCAAATTACTTAAAATATTGCTCATTTTTAGCATACCTTATACACCTCACTATCATGGCCATGTGGTACCTTATATGGTACTAGTCCATAAATACCGGGTATTTTAGCTCGGGCCATATTTTATCCCAAAATATCAAATTTCGACGAAATTCATTTTCTTCGATTTGCTTACCCTCTCACCTTCACCAATTTACTCATCACTTGTTTAAAATAGCATAATGCTTATAATCACGAAATAATTTGATTTCCGAACTTGCGTCGATTAACTTATGACGAAACTTTATCGTTTGAAAATGCGGGATGTAACATCATTCCCCCCTTTGGAACATTCGTCCTCGAATGTTGACTGATCTACTTATCATTTTCACGAACAAAACCGATGGGCTGCGATGGACACCCGGTACCTTACTCAACCGAGTACCAACGTAACGTATATTTCTTATTACATCATCATATACACGTGACATACGATCCTAATAGGCCAACATCATCATTTATAACTCAAAACATAGGCCGACAAGGCCGTACAATCTTTCACGTACACGACATATGTCTACAAACATCTAAGAGTACATAATTGTCATAAAGGTCGAGACAGGGCTCCGCCATGCTAATCAGTACATGTCCTAATCATACTGACCACATAAGCAACTCCGAAATAAATGGAGTGTACCAACATCTTCCGCTGAGCTGATCGCCTACTTGGAGGATTCTCGACCTGTCTATCGAGACCTGCGGGAATGAAACGCAACATCCACAGGAAAAAGGGACGTCAGTACAAATAATGTACCGAGTATGTAAGGAATGAAAATCAGTAAATAATGTACCGAGTATGTACCGACATGTACGTCTACATAGCTCTATGAATCATTTCATTTTTATAATGTTATGCATATGCGTATAAATGTCATACCATGAATAGGTATTTGTGTTCATAACATCATCAAGCCTCTGAGGGCATCCCATCATATTATTTCGGCCACTGTAGGCAAATGATCAACGTATACTAACTGATCAGGTGGTGATACGTATATAACGCCGTAACCTTTTTTCATATCCCATATACATATAATATACATATATGTGCGTATATAACGTCGTCTAGTCATGGGTCAATATATATGTATAAATGAATGCAATGCATAAGAAGTACGTCAATACAATCTCTCGGAACATCATAAGACCATTATACCTCTGATTAATATCATGAAACACACTTTATCAACTTACGTATTTTTTGAGATCTATGAACATACGATAGAATAATAAGACATATGGGAATTCAAGAACATAGGCATCTCTAATACTTCTATGAATCGAGTCATTTATGGAAATTGTGCATTTGCTCATTTCGTTCGTGTCGTATAGATCATGCCAAAAGAAAGAAGGGATAGCCTTAACATACTTGAGCCGATTCTCTTGATAATCCCTCTAACACACGTTAATTGCGATAACATGTAACGACAGATCGAAGTAGTGGAAAATTCGCATGATATTCTTGAGAAAGATTGCACTGCATTCCTTAGAATCGCAAAATTCCGTTTCTATTACGCAGTATACTTTTGTATAAAATATTTGTTGAAGCAGAGTCACGTCAATCTATCTCACTCTGCTGCTTAACTCCAAAATGAGAAGCTATGATGCAGGAAACTGTCCAGTCATAATATTTATAAGGGTCTCCCGCTAAACAAACTGTTATCAAGTAGAGAGGCAAACTCAAGAAAAAGAGACAGAAATAATTTGGTAATCCCGAGAACTTTTGATTGCGACTCCAACATAGCTTTCTTTTTATCTGGTAATTCTTGTAATGCAATGTGAAGAAATAGAAAGAAATGGGGGAAACCGTAGCTTTGGGATCTTGAATTGTCACTTAAGAATTTGCTTCTTCTGGTTTCAGTATGAATTGTTGAGTCATTCACCGTAAGTGACTTATTTACAAGCTATATGAAATCCCTTACCTTTAGGATTTGTGGTCCCCACTTTTGGGGTTTAATTTATCCAAAATTGCCCTAACGTGCCACCTACCTATCAAGACCAAATAGTCATAATTACTTCAAGGCTTTGCTGCCGCGTTGGTTGATTTCATTCTTATCCAAATATTTGAATTAATTATTCACTAATCACTTGATAAATTTGTTAATCTCCCATTAACCAATAATTATCCGATTATCCATATAATTAAGAATTATCTCAAATTACATAAAATATTGCTCATTTTTAGCACACCTTGTACACCTCAGTATCATGTTCATGTGGTACCTTGTATGGCATTAGTTCATAAATACCGGGTATTTTAGCTCGGGCCGCATTTTATCCCAAAATATCAAACTTCGACGAAATTCATTTTCTTCGATTTTCTTACCCTCTCACCTTCACGAATTTACTCATCACTTGTTTGAAATATCATAATGCTTATAATCTCCAAAATAATCTCATTCCCGAACTTACGTCGATTAACTTACGACGAAACTTTATCATACGAAAATGCGGGATGTAACATCTCATTTTCCGAGCTTCCATCAATTTACTTATGGCATACTTTTACGTACGAAAATATGGGGTATAACATCATTCCCCCCGTTGGAACATTCGTCCTCGAATGTTGACTGATGCATTTATCATTTTCATGACTTATGCCTTCCGAATACTTTAGTACTCTCATTGCCATCTAGAAAACTGCTCTTTGAATAATTCTAAAGGCCAAGGCATTTCCCCCTTTTAGGCCTCTTTCTCATACCACGACTTGTGGTCAGAATCCTTCCAATCTCGTAACTGTTGCTACCTTCCATCATGCAACATGTATGACTCTGACCTTGTAAGTGCGCCTATGCGACTTTTCACGGATCTTTTCCTACTCCAGGTATGTTAAGGCTAAGCCCTTCCTTCATTTTGGCATGATCTCATAATTACATATGTTTGATAACGAGAAATAAATAGAAGTTCATACTCCCGAATTTATACATTATCCTAGTCTCATAAGTTAAAGTATTCTCCCTTATCAGGACTTTATGTTCAATTGAGTATTATCTTCTTCCAGTCAAGAGAGCAAAAAATCTATACATACAGTATTACAGTATTTTCGTTACCATCGAGCAATAATCGATGGGCAGGCCCCTATTGGGCAACCTCTGATCAAATGGTAAGTTATATACCGAGCCTACTATCGCCGAGCGCCTATGAGCGAGCCTAGTTGGCAGAGATACAGAGCCTAGTATGGCCGAGCGCCTATGAGCGAGCCTACTAAGACAGAGCAGTTGTATATATATATCGAGCCTTATAGGGTCGGACAATTATTTTACTTACTATATTGAGCGAATTGAGTTAGTATCAGCAGGTGGGCATATCTTCAGATTATCTTTGACTCCCAGTTACTTTCAGCTATTATTATTATCAGTTCAGTTTTAGCTTTCAGTTATATTATTTCCTTACATACTCGGTACATTATTTTGTACTAACGGCCCTTTCTCTGGGGATACTGCATTTCATGCGTGCAGGATCAGATAGACAGACGGGTAGACCTCCTAAGTAGGTGTTGCCCGAGTTTAGCTTTATCGGTAAGCTCCACGTCCTCCGGAGTTGCCGGGTTTAGAAGTTTTGTGTACATCTTGTGTATATATGTATATAGGCTATGAGTAAGTCGGGGCCCTTTTCCGATCTCAGTACATCAATCCGTAAAGGGTTGTAGACATTTCCTATCCATTAGTGCAGTATGTTAAAACAAGATATGGCAACATTCGTAAGTTCAACAATGTGCCAAGCAAAGAACTTCAGTAAAGGCTAAAAATCGGAGGAAAAAAGGAAAATGAGTGGCATAGGTGCACTTACAAGGTCAGAGTCGTACAGACTGCATGATAGAAGGTAGAAACAACAAGATTGGGAGGATTCCGACCACAAGTCGTGGTATGGGAAAGAGGCCTAAAGGGGGAATGCCTTGGCCTTTGGATTTATTCATAGAACAGTTGCCCAAATGGCAAAGAGAGTACTAAAGTATTCGGAAGACATATGTTATGAGAAGCATAAGTGCATCAGTCAATATTCGAGGACGAATGATCCAAAGGGGAGAATAATGTTACATCCCGCATTTTCGTATGTTAAAGTTTCATCCCCCATTTTCGTACGATAAAGTTTCGTCGTAAGTTAATCGATGCAAGTTCGGGAATGAAATTATTTCGTTATTATAAGCATTATGCTATTTTAAACAAGTAATGAGTAAATTGGTGAAGGTGAGAGGGTAAGCAAACCGAAGAAAATGAATTTTATCGAAGTTTGACATTTTGGGATAAAATATGGCCCGAGCTAAAATATCCGGTATTTATGGACTAGTACCATACAAGGTACCACATGACCATGATAGTGAGGTGTATAAGGAATGCTAAAAATGCGCAATATTTTAAGTAATTTGGGATAATTCTTAATTATGTGGGTAATTGGTTAATTATCGGGTAGCGGGATAATACCTAATTAATTATTAATTATAGGATAAGATTAAAAGAAAACCTCCCCCGCCCTACGTGGCAGCAAGCTACCACCCAAACCAAATGACTCATTAGTCATGTTGGGTAGGTGGAAGTTTAAGGAGTTAATTACAATACACCTCATGCTAACATTTTCAATGAAAAAATACTACAATCAGACATTAGCTCAAAGAGATTTCTTACAAAATCTTCAACTAATCCTTACAATCAGAATGCTAAGAATTCCTACAAGTTTCAACAATTCCATCGAGAATTTTTACACATTAAGCAACGTGATTCTTCAACCAATCCAACGAAAATTTTTAGAACTGTAGCAACGTATAGTTTTGCGATTCTAAAGGAGTACAGTGCAACCTTTTCCAAGAACATCATACGTATTTTTCCCTACTTCAGGTATGTTAAGGCTAGGCTCTTTCTTCATTTTGGCATGATCTCATAATTACACAAGTTTGATAACGAGCCATAAAGAAAAATTCGTATTCCGGAATTAACGTATATTTTCCTAGTCTTGTAAGTTACAATATTCTCCTTATCGGGACTTCATATTCAATTGAGTATTTTCTTTTTTCAGTCAAGAGAGCATAGAGTCTATATATACAGTATTATAATATTTTTATTACCATCGAGCTATAATCGATGGGCAGGCCCCTATTGGGCAACCTCTGATCAGATGGTAAGTTATATACTGAGCCTATTGTGGCCGAGCGCCTATGAGCGAGCCCAGTTGGTCGAGATATAGAGCCTAGTATGGCCGAAGGCCTATGAGCGACCCTACTAAGACAAAGCGTAGTATGGTCGAGTGCCTATGAGCGAGCCTACGACGGTAGAGCAGTTACACATACCGAGCCTTATAGGGCCGGACAACTATTTTACTTACTATATTAAGAGAGTTAAGTCAGTATCAGTAGGTAAGCATGTCTTTAGAGTATCTTTGACTCCCAGTTACTTTTAGTTATTATATTATCAGCTCAGTTATTTCATACTAACGTCCCTTTTTGGGAGTGCTGCATTTCATGCGTGTAGGTTCAGCCAGATAGTCGGATAGACATCCTCAGTAGGTGTTGCCCGAGTTCAGCTTTATCGGTAAGCTCCCCGTCCTTCGGAGTTGTCAGGTCTAGAAGTTTTGTGTACATCTTGTGTATATATGTATATAGGTTATGGGTAGGTCAGGGTCCTGTTACGATCACAGTACATCTATGAGTAGAGGCTTGTAGACATATCCTGTCAATTAGTGCAGTATGTTGGGCTTGTAGGCCCTGTACATATATTTTTTGGCTTATCAGTTGTAGTAATTATGACGGCCTTGCCGGCCCACCTTTATGTTGATATTTAGTCCGTGTTAATGTCTATTCAGTTTTATATTTTGCATCGCATATTATCTTGTAATGTGGCACATGGCCAACGTATGACATTACATGTTCAGAGTCTCTTAGTCGCAAGTGGTACGCAAGGATAGGTGAGGCATTGGGTGCCGCTCTCGCCCCCAAGCTCAGGACGTGTGAGATTATTTTGAGGTTAGCATATTTATGCTATTTATAATAAGAAATAAGTAAGTTCCATAAAGGAAAGGGAATACGAATTAAAGAAAATGAGTTTCGCTGAAGGTTGTCGATTTGGGATAAAATACGGTTCAAGCTATAATACCCGATACTTATAGACTAGTACCATATGATTGTGATAGTAGGATGTATAAAGTTTGTAAAAGTGAGTAGTATTTTAAGTAATTTGAGATAATTCTTAATTATGTGGGTAATTGATTAATTATTGGGTAATTAATTAAAGAGCGGGATAAAGATTTAACCCCCCCCCAACGTGGCAAGCAACCCCTTTCCCTTTAATGACAAAGCACTAAAGATTGCAAGGTGTCACACTTTGGAAGAAATGTGACACCAAGCATTAATTAAAGGGAGCCACTTAAAGCTAAGGATAATTCCCGAACTCAATTCATTTTTCTAATCTCTTAGAAAGATTCTGCCAAGAACATTACAATACAATCACATTCTAATCCAAGGAGCATAGGAACGTGAATTTATTTTTCAAGTAGCAACACTTCATATTTGGAATACAACACTTCATATCATAATGTTAGAAATTCCAACAACAATTATTAGCATTAGCAACGTGAGAGTTTGCGATTTTAAAGGAGTATGGTGCAACCTTTTCCAAGAATATCATACGAGTTTTTTTTTCCTACTCCAGGTATGTTAAGGCTAAGCTCTTCTTTCATTTTGGCATGATCTCGTAATTATACGAGTTTGATAATGAAGCATAAAGAAAAATTCATATCCCGGAATTTACGTATATTTTTTTAGTTTTGTAAGTTACAATATTCTCTTTATCGGGACATCATATTCATTTGAGTATTTCCTTTTTCAAGTCAAGAGAGCAGAGAGTCTATATTTATTATATTACAATAATTTCATTACCATCGAGCTATAATCGATGGGCAGGCCCCTATTGGGCAACCTCTGATCAGATGGTAAGTTATATACCGAGCCTATTGTGGTCGAGCGCCTATGAGCGAGCCCAGTTGGTCGAGATATAGAGCCTAGTATGGCCGAAGGCCTATGAGCGACCCTACTAAGGCAGAGCAGTTATATCTACTACGGCAGAGCAGTTATATATATATCGAGCCTTATAGGGCTGAAAAACTATTTTACTTACTATATTGAGAGAGTTGAGTCAGTATCAGCAAGTAAGCATATGTTCAGATTATCAGTTCAGTTTCAGCTTTCTGTATATTGCCTTACATACTCGGTACATTATTTTGTATTGACGTTCCTTTCTGGGGGCGCTGCATTTCATGCGTGCAGGTTCAGACAGACAGACGGGTAGACCTCCTCAATAGGTGTTGCCCAGTTTAGCTTTATCGGTAAGATCCCCGTCCTTCGAAATTGTCGGGTCAAGAAATTTTGTGTACATCTTGTGTATATATGAAGATAGGTTATGCGTAGTTCGGGGCCCTGTTCCGATCACAATACATCTATCGGTAGAGGCTTGTAGACATATCCTATCAGTTAGTATAGTATGTTGGGCTTGTAGGCCCTGTACATATATTTTGTTGGCGTGTCAGTTGTAGTAATTATAATGGCCTTGCCGGCCCAGCTTTATGTTTATATATACTCAGCCTTAGTCTCTATTCAGTATTATATTTTGCATCGCACATTATCTTGTAATGTGGCCCATGGACAAAGTATGACATTACATGTTCAGAGTCTCTTAGTCGCAAGTGGTACGCAAGGATAGGTGAGGCACTGGGTGCCGGTCTCGCCCCCAGGCTCGGGGCGTGTGAGATTATCTTGAGGTTAGCATATTTATGCTATTTATAAAAAGCAATAAGTAAGTTCCATAAAGTAAAGGGTACACGGATTAAATAAAATGAGTTTCGTTAAATGTTATCGATTTGGGATAAAATACGGTTCGAGCTATAATACCCGATACTTATGGACTAATACCATGCACGATAGCATATGACCATGATAGTAGGATGTATAAAGTGTATTAAAGTGAGTAGTATTTTAGGTAATTTGAGATAATTCTTAATTATGTGGGTAATAGATTAATTATTGGGTAATTAATTAAAGAGTGGGATAAAGATTTAACCCCCCTCCCCCCAACGTGGAAAGCAACCCCTTTCCCTTTAATGACTAAGCACTAAAGAATGCAAGGTGTCACACTTTGGAAGAAATGTGACACCAAGCATTAATTAAAGGGAGCCACTTAAAGTTAAGGATAATTCCCTAACTCAATTCATTTTTTTAACCTCTTAGAAAGATTCTGCCAAGATCATTACAATACAATCACATTCTAATTTAAGGAGCATAGGAACGTGAATTTATTTTCCAAGTAGCAACACTTCATATTTGGAATACAACACTTCATATCAGAACGTTAGAAATTCCAACAAGAATTATTAGCATTAGCAACGTTAGATTTTGTAATTTTAAGGGAGTACGGTGCAACGTTTTCCAAGAATATCATACGAGTTTTTTTTCCTACTCCAGGTATATTAAGTCTAAGCTCTTCTTTCATTTTGGCATGATCTCATAATTATACGAGTTTGATAACGAATCATAAAGAAAAATTTATATCCCTGAATTTACGTAAATTTTTCTAGTTTTGTAAGTTACAATATTCTCTTTATCGGGACTTCATATTCATTTGAGTATTTGCTTTTTAAAGTCAAGAGAGCAGAGGGTCTATATATACAGTATTACAGTAATTTCATTACAATCAAGCTATAATCGATGGGAAGGCTCCTATTGGGCAAAGTCTGATCAGATGGTAAGTAATATACCGAGCCTACTATGGCCGAGCACCTTTAAGCGAGCCCAGTTGGTCGAGATACAGAGCCTAGTATGGCCGAAGGCCTATGAGCGAGCCTACTACGGACAGAGCAGTTTTATATATATATATATATATATATATATATATATATATATATATATATATATATATATACACACACACACACACACACACACACACACCCGGACAACTATTGTACTTACTATATTGAGAGAGTTGAGTCAGTATCAGTAAGTAAGCATATGTTCAGATTATCAGATAAGTTTCAGCTTTCTGTATATTGCCTTACATACTCGGTACATTATTTTGTACTGACGTCCCTTTCTTGGGGCGCTGCATTTTATGCGTGCAGGTTCAGATAGATAGATGGGTAGACCTCCTCAGTACGTATTTCCCTAGTTGAGCTTTATCGGAAAGCTCCCCATCTTTCGGAGTTGTCGGGTCTAGAAGTTGTATGTATATCTTGTGTATATATGTAGATAGGTTATGGGTAGGTCGGGGCCCTATTCCGATCATATTACATCTATCGGTAGAGGCTTGTAGACATATCCTGTCAGTTAGTACTATATGCTGGGCTTGTAGGCCCTGTACGTATATTTTGTTGGCTTGTCAGTTGAAGTAATTATGACGGCCTAGACAGCCCAGCTTTATGTTGATATTTAGTTAGTGTTAGTCTCTATTCAGTTTTATATTTTGCATCGCACATTATCTTGTAATGTGGCCCATGGATAAAGTATGACATTACATGTTCAGAATCTCTTAGTCGCAAGTGATACGCAAGGATAGGTGAGGCACTGGGTGCCGGTCTCGCTCCCAGGCTCGGGGCGTGTTAGATTATCTTGAAGTTAGCATATTTATGCTATTTATAACAAGCAATAAGTAAGTGTCATAAAGGAAATGGTACACGAATTAAAGAAAATGAGTTTCGTTGAAGGTTGTCGATTTGGGATAAAATATGGTCCGAGCTATTACACCCGATACTTATGGACTAGTACCATACAAGGTACCATATGACCGTGATAGTAGGATGTATAAAGTATGTTAAAGTGAGTAGTATTTTAAGTAATTTGAGATAATTCTTAATTATGTGGGTAATAGATTAATTATTATGTAATTAATTAAAGAGTGGAATAAAGATTTAACCCCCCAACGTGGCAAGCAACCCCTTTCTCTTTAATGAGTAAGCACTAAAGAATGCAAGGTGTCACACTTTGGAAGAAATGTGACACCAAGCATTAATTAAAGGGAGCCACTTAAAGTTAAGGATAATTCCCTAACTCAATTCATTTTTCTAATCTCTTAGAAAGGTTCTGCCAAGAACATTACAATACAAACACATTCTAATCCAAGGAGCATAGGAACGTGAATTTATTTTCCAAGTAGCAACAATTCATATTTGGAATACAACACTTCATATCAGAACGTTAGAAATTCCAACAAGAATTATTATCATTAGCAACGTGAGATTTTGCGATTTTAAGGGAGTACGGTGCAACGTTTTCCAAGAATATCATACGAGTTTTTTTCTCTACTCCAGGTATGTTAAGGCTAAGCTCTTCTTTTCTTTTGGCATGATCTCGTAATAATACGAGTTTTATAACGAAGCATAAAAAAAATTCATATTCCGGAATTTACGTATATTTTTCTAGTTTTGTAAGTTACAATATTCTCTTTATCGGGATTTCATATTCATTTGAGTATTTCCTTTTTAATGTCAAGAGAGCAGAGAGTCTATATATACAGTATTACAGTAATTTTATTACCATCAAGCTATAATCGATGGGAATGCCCCTATTGGGCAACCTCTGATCAGATGGTAAGTAATATACCGAGCCTAGTATGGCTAGCGCCTATAAGCGAGCCCAGTTGGTCGAGATACAGAGCCTAGTATGGTCGAAGGCCTATGAGCGAGCCTACTACGGCAGAGCAGTTATATATATATCGAGCCTTATAGGGCTGAAAAACTATTTTACTTACTATATTGAGAGAGTTGAGTCAGTATCAGCAAGTAAGCATATGTTCAGATTATCAGTTCAGTTTCAGCTTTCTGTATATTGCCTTACATACTCGATACCTTATTTCGTACTAATATCCCTTTCTGGGGGCGCTGCATTTCATGCGTGTAGGTTCAGACAGACAAATGGGTAGACCTCCTCAGTAGGTATTGACCGAGTTCAGCTTAATCGATAAGCTCCCCGTCTTTCGGAGTTGCTGGGTATAGAGGTTTTATGTACATCTTGTGTATATATGTAGATAGGTTATAGGTAGGTCGGGGCCCTATGCTGATCACAGTACATCTATCAGTAGAGGCTTGTAGACATATCCTTTCAGTTAGTGCAGTATGTTAGGTTTGTAGGCCATGTACGTATATTTTGTTGGCTTGTGAGTTGTAGTAATTATGGCGGCCTTTCCGGCCTACCGTTATGTTGATATTTAGTCAACGTTAGTCTCTCTTCCGTTTTATATTTTGCATCGCACATTATCTTGTAATGTGACCCATGGCCAAAGTATGACATTACATGTTCAGAGTCTCTTAGTCGCAAGTGGTACGCAAGGATAGGTGAGGCACTGGGTGCCGGTCTCGCCCCCAGGCTCGGGCCGTGACGAAATGTCATGACCCAAACTGATGGGCCGCGATGGGCACCCTGTACCTTATTACTTCATCATATACACGACCCAACGTAACATATCTTTCTTATTACTTTATCATATACACGTGACATACAAGACTAATAGGCCAATATGATCTTTTATAAACTCAAAATATAGGCCGACAAGGCCGTATAATCTTTCATGTACATGACATATGTCTACAAGCCTCTAAGAGTACATAATTGTCATAAAGGTCGGGATAGAGCCCCGCCATATCAAACCATACACATCTAAATCATACTGACCAAACAAGCAACTCCGGAGCAAATGGAGTGCACCAATATCTTCTGCTGAGATGATCGCCTACTTGGGGGACTCTCGACCTGTCTATCGAGACCTGCGGGCATGAAATGCATAATCCCCATGCAAAAGGGACGTTAGTACGAAATAATGTACCGAGTATGTAAGTCACTATACCAAAAGCTGAAATTGAACTGATAATATGATAAGTGAAAGCAATTGGGGGTCAATGATAATCTGAAGATATGCTTACTTCCTGATACTAACTCAACTCTCTCAATATAGTGAGAAAAATAGTTGTCTGACCTTATAAGGTTCGGTGTATATATATATATATATATATATATATATATATATATATATATATATATATATATAAATAAAACTGCTCTGCCGTAGTAGGCTCACTCATAGGCACTCGGCCATACTAGGCTCTTTATCTCGGCCAACTAGGCTCGCTCATAGACGCTCGGCCACAATAGGCTCGGTATATAACTTACCATCTGATCAGAGGTTGCCCAATAAGGGCCTGCCCATCGATTATATCTCGATGGTAATGAAAATACTGTAATACTGTATATATAGACTTTCTGCTCTCTTGACTGGAAAAAGGAAATACTAAATTAAATATTGTATGACTCTGACCTTGTAAGTTCACCTACGCGACTCTTCTTTCCTTTTTCCTCCAATTTTTAGCCATTACTGAAGTTCTTTGCTTGACACTTTGTTGAACTTATGAATGTTGCCATATCTTATTTCATAGACCTGGTTATCCATCCACATGATTTTGCTGCATCTAGATCGGTCATACTGTGCTAGAACTCTTACTTCGATTTATCGTTATTGAGGTCTGCTTCCACTCCAGGTTAATCCCGTATTTATGGACTAGTACCATACAAGGTACCATATGACCATAATAGTATGATGTATAAGGGTGAATTAAAAATAAGTAGTATTTTAAGTAATTTGAGATATTTCTTAATTATATGGGAAATTGATTAATTATTGGGTAATGGAAGATTACCTAGTTAATTAAGGAATTATTGGGTGATTAATTAAGCACATTTGGATAAGCATTATACTTCAAGGTGGCAGCAAATTAAGGCCAAGTTGATGACTCATTAGTCATTAGGATAGGTGGCATTAAGGGGTCGTTGGGCAATCTATCAAGATAACACATGGAAACTACACTTTGCCATTAAAAAAACGTAGAAGGAATTTCAAGTTAGTCATCTTTACAAATGATATTCAATTGATATCAAATTCATTTTTGGAGGAGATCCTGGAAGATCACATAAGACTTCATGTTACAGTAGCAACGGCTATTCTTAGATTAGTAAAGCAATTCATACGGACTTACACTGCATAATAACAACGGAATTTTTGCGATTCTAAGGGAGTACGGTGCAACCTTTTTCAAGAATATCGTACGGATTTTTTCCTAGTCTAGGTATGTTAAGGCTAAGCGCTTCCTTCATTTTGCATGATCTCGTAATTACACAAGTTTGATAATGAGGTATGAAGAAAAAATTCATGTCCCGGAATTTACGTATATTTTTCTAGTCTTGTAAGTTATAATATTCTCCTTATCAAGACTTTATATTCAATTGAGTATTTCCTTTTTCCAGTCAAGAGAGCATAAAGTCTATATATACAGTATTACAGTATTTTCATTACCATCGAGATATAATCGATGGGCAGGCCCCTATTGGGCAACCTCTAATCAGATGGTAAGTTATATACCGAGCCTACTATGGCCGAGCGTCTATGAGCGAGCCCAGTTTGACGAGATACAGAGCCTAGTATGGCCGATCACCTATGAGCAAGCCTACTATTATATATATATATATATATATATATATATATATATATATATATATATATATATATATATATATATATATATATATATATATATATATATATATATATATATATATATATATATATATATATATATATATATATATATATATATATTTTACTCACTATATTGAGAGAGTTGAGTCAGTATCAGCAAGTAAGCATATCTTCAGATTATCATTGACCCCCAGTTGCTTTCAGTTATCATATTATCAGTTCAGTTTCAGCTTTTGGTATAGTGCCTTACATACTCGGTATATTATTTCGTACTGACGTCCCTTTTGCATGGGGACGCTGCGTTTCATGTCCCTAGGTCTCAATAGATAGGTCGAGAGTCCTCCAAGTAGGCGATCAGCTCAGCAGAAGATATTGGTACACTCCATTTGCTCCGGAGTTGCTCGCTTGGTCAGTATGATTTAGATGTGTATGGTTCGGTATGGTGGGGCTCTGTCCCGACCTTTATGACAATTATGTACTCTTAGAGGCTTGTAGACATATGTCGTGTACGGAAAATATTGTACGGCCTTGTCGGCCTATGTTTTGAGTTTATAAATGATCATATTGGCCTATTAGACCTGTATGTCACATGTATATGATTAAGTAATAAGAAAGATACGTTACGTTGGTACTCGGTCGAGTAAGGTACCAGGTGCCCATCGCGGCCCTTCGGTTTGGGTTGTGACATCTTCTCATCCATTTTTGCACCTTTGATTAGGTTGTTCAAGAAATGTGCTCCATTCAGGTGGTTTGAGGAGTGTGATGAGAGCTTTTAGATGCTCAAGATTGCATTGACTATATCTCCAATGTATGGCCTATGGGTTCGGGAACTTACACAGTGTATTGTGATGCGTCGCGTATTTGGCATGGCGCGATGTTGATGCAGGACGGTAGGGTGATTGCCTACGGGTCATGGCAGTTGAAGGTTCATGAGAAGAATTATCCTATGCATGACTTATGGTTGGCAGCTATTGTTCACACATTAAATACTTGGAGGCACTATCTGTACGGTGTTCATTGTGAGGTCTATACTGACCATCAAAGTCTCCAACATCAATTCAAGAAGGAGGACCTTAATTTTTTGCATCAGAGATGGTTAGAGTTGCTTACAGACTATGATATCACAATATTATATCATCCAGGGAAGGCCAATATTATGGCCGATGCATTAAGTATGAAGGCAGAGAGTATGAGCAGTTTGGCATATTTACCTGTAGCGGAGAGGGCACTAGCCATGAATATTCAGGCCTTGGACAATCAGTTTGTGAGATTAGATGTTTCAGATCCTAGCCGTGTCCTTGCTTGCGTGTGGCTCAATCATCGTTGTTGGAGCGTATCAAGGCTTGCCTGTTTGATGATCCTCACTTGATGCTGTTGAGGGACACGGTTCAGTGGGGTGGTGTTAAGGAGGTTGTGATTGGTGATGATGGTGTTATGCAGCTTTGAGGCCGGATTTGTGTCCCAAGTGTCAATGGGTTTAGAGATTTGATCCTTGAGGAGGCTCACAACTCACGATATTCCATCGCCCAAGTGTCACGAAGATGTACCGTGACTTAAAATAATACTATTGGTCATAGAGAATGAAGAAAGATATTGTTTCCTATGTCTCTTGGTGCTTGAATTGTTAACAGGTAAAGTATGAATATCAGAAACCGGGATGGTAGATTCAGATATTGGAGATTTAGAAATGGAAGTGGGAGCGTATTACCATGGATTTTGTTGTCGGGATCCTACATACCTTGAACAAGTATGATGCAGTTTGGGATATTATGGACCGGTTGACTAAGTCTACATAATTCATTCAAGTGGTGACTTCCTATTTTTCAAAGTCGTTGGCTCAAATTTACATATGTGATAATATCTTCTTGCATGGCGTGCCCATATCCATCATTTCTGACTGTGGCACGTAGTTCACATCGAAGGTTTGGAGAGCAGTGCAGTGAGAGTTAGGCACATAGGTTGAGTTGAGTACAATAGTTCAATCTTAATACGGATGGAAAGTCCGAGCGCACTATTCAGATCTTGGAGGACATGTTAGGTGCCTGTATTATTGATTTCAAAGGTTCATTGGACCAGTTGCTTCCATTAGAAGAGTTTGCCTAGAACAACAACTTTCAGTCGAGTATCCAGATGGCTCCTTATGATGCCTTATATGGGAGGAGATGTCGTTCTCTAGTTGGTTGGTTTGAGGCAAGGGAAACAAGGTTATTGGGCACTGATTTGGTCTGTGATGCTATGGAAAGGGTTAAGGTGATTCAGGAGCGGCTTCATACAACACAGTCCAGATAGAAGAGTTATGCTGATACGAAGGTTTATGATGTTGCATATATGGTGGTGAGAAGGTTCTGCTCATAGCTTCACCCATCAGGGGTGTGAAAAGGTTCGAAAAGAAGGGCAAGTTGAGCCCTCGGTATATTGGCCCTTTTGAGGTGCTTGAGAGGATTGGGGAGGTGGCCTACAAACTTGCATTACCGCCTAGTCTATCAGGTGTTAATCAAGTGTTTCATGTTTCTATGCTCTTGAAGAATTATGATGATCTGTCACATGTTTTGGACATCAGCACGGTACAACTTGATGGGGAGTTGACTTATGATGTGGAGCTTGTGGCCATTTTGGATCGGCAAGTTCGAAAGTTGAGATCAAAGGATATAGTATCATTGAAGTTCAATGGAGAAGTCACCCGGTCAAGGAGGCTACTTGGGAAACTGAGCAGGAGATTCATAGCAGCTATCCACAACTTTTTTTGAAACCCCAGGTATGATTCTAGACCCGTTCGAGAACGAAAGTTTGTTTAAGAGAGGAAGAATGTAACGATTCGGCCGGTCGTTTTATTTATTGTATCCCACATCCTTTATTTATTGCTACTCTATGTTCAATTATGGTTGTGTGACTTCCTGGGGTGGTTGGATTGGTTTCGGAAATATGTTGGAGTGCATTGGGATACTTAGTCTCAAGGTTGAGGGCATAAGTTGAAAAAGTTGACTTGAGTTTCACTTTTGTGTAGATGATTCCAGAATGGAGTTTTTTATGGTTCAAATAGCTTCGCATGGTGATTTTGGACTTAGGCACATGTCTGGATACTGATTTGGAGGTCTGTAGGCTTGTTCGAGGCTTTTTGGCGAAAGTTGAAAAGTTAAAGGTTTGAAAGGTTAAGAGGTTTGACCGAGAGTTGACTTTATTGATATCAGGTTCGGATTTTGGTTCTAGAAGTTGGAATAGGTTTGTTATGTCATTTGGGACTTGTGTGCAAAATTTGAGGTCATTCGGAGTTTTGTTGGTATAGTAAGGCATTAGTTTTAGAAGTTCGAAGTCCATTAGTTTCGTTAGGCTTGAAATGAGGTGCGATTCATGATCTTGGTATTTTTATGTGAATTGAAGGCTCGAGTAAGTATTTATCGTGTTGTAGGACATGTTGGTATGTTTGGATGGGGTCCCGAGGGCCTCATGTGTGATTCGAATGATGTGTAGATCATGTTTGGACTTAGTAGAAATGTTGAAGTTCCAGATACTGGTGCGATCGCACCTGGGACAGTATGGCCATAGGTGCGAAGCCGCAGAAGTGGTAGATGTATCACAGAGTGGAAAAGTTGGGCAAGGCAGTGGTTGTAGATGCGGACAGGGAGCCACATTTGCGGAAGCGTAGATGCGCTAGGTTATCCCCAGATACGGAAAAGGCTGGGGACTTCAGAGTTCGCAGGTGCGAAGGTAGTCCGCAAAAGCGGACTCGCAGATGCGGAGCATTTGTCCGCAAATGTGGAATGGTGGAGACTACAAAAGGAACGTAAATGCGTGATTTTGGCCGCACCTGCGGAACTGCAGATGCAGTTAAGTGAGCTGCTTGCGCCAGAATCGTTAGGTAGAAGAGCAAAATCAGGGTTTGAGCCATTTATCTCATTTTGGACTTGTGGAGCTCGGCTAAGGGCAATTGTTGAGAGGTTTTTTGCCACAATTGAAGAGGTAAAAAGAGTTTAATAACTTTCTTTGTTAGATATTGATTACCCGTTGATTATTACACCTAGTTTATGTAAATTTGAAGTTAAATTTGGGGGTTTAGACCATGTGGTTGGAGAGTGAGATTTAGTGATTTGGGGGGTTGATTCATCGATGGAATTGGATAAAATTAGTATGGTTGGACTCGTAATTGAATAGGAGTTTGGAATTTTTGAATTTTGTCGGGTACCGGTGTGCGGGCCAGGGTTGACCTTTTGGGTTGACTTTTTGATTTTAATTAAAGACTTTAGCTTTATCATTTGAGATTGTTTCCTATGGCTATTTTTGAGAGTATTAAGTTGTTTGTGGCTAGATTTGAGTCATTCGGAGTCCAATTCATGAGGCAAGGGCCATTTGGAGTATTGATTTGCGCATTTTGAGGTAAGTGACACATCTAAACTTGGATTTGAGGGTATTTAACTATGGAAACTACGTAGTATGAAAGATATTGGGGTGAAGTACACGCTCGGTGACGGGTGTGTGTACGTCCACTGGTGTTTTCATGATTTGAGGAGGCTTTTAGACTACTACCTAGCTTGTTTTGCTATCATACCTTGTTGTACCCGTATTTTCCCTACTTGTTCAAATATTTGAACTGTGATACATGTTAGACATCATGTATAAGCTATGTGCTAATTGTTTGGGACTTGATAGGGCTATAGTTGTTGTTACACATGCCCTCAGTTATGACGCCATATCAGTCTATAATATCTCTATCTCAATACTTTCTTATTTGATTCCTCGCATGTTGTTGATGACATATATGTGTAACATTGTTGGACTGATGATGGTGAGATGTAATTTTCTGAGACATTCATAGTTAATGACTTAGTTTGGGCCATGTAGCTGGTTTAGTATTGATTTTTGAGGTGACGCGGACTCTAGGCCCGTATTGGGCTAAGTGTTATTGTTTTTGGGCGACCCGTGAACCAGGCCTCACTATTGGGCTAAATGATTATGATTAGCGCTTTGGCTGGATCCACCCCTCCAGAGTCTGACATACCAGCAGTGGGTGCAAGCACAATATTTCATATGAGTGCTTGATGATGGGTAGTTATGCCAGGTACCCGTATAGTGCTAAGTATGATTATTTTTTATGGATCCACTGTGATATTATTGTTCTGACATGTAGGTATAGAAATATACTTTGTTCATGCTAGCTGATAAATTGAAATGTCATATTCGTGTTATGCTTGTACTGTTACTTGAAGGCATGTCTAAAATTCTAGAAATGTGAACCAACTGAACATTGTATCGTTGATTTTGTTGCTTATATTATTTTCCTTTATATCTTGAGCTATTATGGTCCGTTAAATGTTGATCTCTAGCTGTTCCTTTTGAGCTCGTCACTGCTTTCAATCAAAGGTTAGTGTTGTTCTTATTGAGTAAATGGGGTCGGTTGTACTCATACTACACTCTGCACTTCGTGTACAGATCTAGGTACTTTTGAGCACAATAGTTATTTAGAATTTTGTTTCTACCAGTTTTGGGACACTACGAGGTAGCTGCCACACCATCCGAAGACCTTGAAGTTCTCTTTCATTTTCTGTTATTACTGTTTTACTATTCAGATAGTTATATTCAAAATTTAGCCTTGTATTTTGATACTCATTAGTGCTAAAATACTCGTTGACACTAGATTTTGGGGATGGTTGTAGTAGTATTATGGTTGTATTCTCATTTATTTCATGATATTTCTACTGTTCAGTTTATTAAACTTTGTTTTATCAATTCATTGTTCTATTGGTTACTGTTGGCTTTCCTAGCAAGTAGTGTTAGGCACCGTGGCAGCTTCGTTGAGTCATTTCACGATCAAAAATCTCAAACACGGGGCTGTGATGGCGCCTAACACTCGCTTGCTAGGCAAGCCAAAATTAGCAAAAGAATTAATTGATTTAATCAATTTAAAATAAAAAAAATTAAGAATTAAAGGCTGAAATACTGAGAGACTAGAATGTTACAAGTAATAAAATCATAAGTCATTCTGTCTATGCTAATCCCAGAAATCCAAAGTCACAAGTACATGAGAGACTAGAATGTTACAAGTATAGTATGAAATGAAATACAACGGTTCGAAACAAGATAAACAGTAAATAAAGATAGGAAGGGGACGTTAGAGTCTGCGAACACTTTGCAGCTCTACCTCAAGTCCATAGATAGTTCTGATCCGAGAAATCTCCTCTATATGCCGCTAGGACCAACTTCGGGATCTGCACAAGAAGTGCAGAAGTGAGTATGAGTACAACCAACCCCATTTATCCTGTAAGTGTCGAGCCTAACATCGACTAAGTAATGACAAGGCTATGACAAGAAACTCACCATAAACCTGTGCGAATAATAAATAGAAGAACATAGAAATATAGAGAAAACAAATAAAACTCATAAGAACTGGACCAGAAGGTCATCTAACAGAGGACACCAAAATAACATCATCTCACAACCTCATACCGCATCACAAAAATGTCATGACCCAATTTGTCGTTTTCAGCTTTAGCATTCTGTTCGGTGGTTTGAGACCTTGAGTAGCTTCATATGATATATTATGAATTATGTGTATGGTCGGTTTTAGTTTTCATGTGATTCGGGATTGATTTGGTAGAATGACATTTGGAAGCTTTAAGTTAAAAGAGTTTACCAAGGTTTGACTTATTGGTAAATAGACTCAGAATCGAGTTTTTATGATTCTTGTAGTTTTGTATGATGATTTTGGACATGTACATATGTTCGGATTCAGTTTTGGAGGTTCCTAGAAGGATTCGACACTATTCGTCGAAAGTTGGCAATTTGAAGAACCTAAGAGTTCATAAGTTTGACAAGAGTCGACTTTGATGTTATTGGATTCCAATTGTTATTTCGAGACTTTGGGTAGGTCTATATAGTTGAATTGAACTTGTGTGTAAATTTTGAAAGTAATTTGAAGTGTGTAAGTGTGATTCAGACACTCTTTTGAAGGATTGAAGATTTAACAACTTAGGAGAAATTCTATTCGGTTTGAGCCTCGATTCTTTGTTGTGATATTTCTGTGGGTATTTTTGTACTTGTTGGTATGATTTAACGGCTGTGTTTTGGATCATTGGTTGAGGGACTAGTTAAGTTAAGGATTTGGAGTTTGACAACGGTCAGTATCAGGACAAGACGACATCTTTACGATGTTTTGTGCGTGCGAGCAGGTTTGTCGTGTGTTTTATGATTGAAATGCATATATAATTTTTGTCCAGGAGGTACCGAATGAGTTTTGGGTGCTTAAATAAAGTTTTTGCTGTTGTTGAATTTTCTGGTGAAAATAATTTCGAAAATACCGATTATGTTCCTGAAATTTTTAGACTTCTTTTAAAACTTTAAAACATCATATCTTACTCATTTTAAGACCAAATTGGGTGATTCAAAAGGCTATCTTGGGTGTAATCTCGCAAGAATTATGTTGCGCTTATCAAATCTGAGTTTCAGGGTCATCTATGATCTGGTTCGAGCTGAAGCAATTGCTGCTTTTGCTTACCTGTTTCGGAATTTAGTCACTTTTTCTCACAAGGTTTTAGAGCTCGAATTCGGGTGATTTTGGATGGGATTTTTACAATTTGGATTGGGGTAAGGTTTTTTACTGGGATTTATTTATATTTCATGATTCCAACCTTGAGTTTAGCGGTTGCTTGATCAATCAAATTGAAGAAATTGGAGATTTTAGTAAAAACTTTTCTAAAACATAAATTGATGATTCAAGGGTCGATTGGAGGTCATATTTGGATGAAACACATATATCTGAACTCTTATTGAAATAAGTGTTTGAAATTTGTGCATTTTATTGGGTTTCGAGGTGCGGGTTCGGGATTGAATTTTTATTTTGACTGTTTATTTTTAGTTAAAGATCGAAACTTTATTATTCATAATTATTTTCTATAGTTTTTATTTATGATATTAAGTTATTTTGGCTAGATTCGAGCCATCTGGAGGTTGATTTCAACAGGAAGGGATTCATAGAGTGTTGATTTAGCTTATTTGAGATAAGTGTCTTTCCTAGATTTGTTGGGGGAACTTTTCCTACTAAATGATATTATTTGCTACATGCGGGGATGATGCATATACGAGGTGACGAGTGTATAGGAATGTGCCAGGGTTTCCATGCTCGGGAGGGGAAATTATATGCTTCTTTATGCTTCGTTGAACATGTTGATCCCTTGACTTATGCTTTATTTAATTTTATGACTAATAAACTCAATTATCTTTATTTTAATATATTGTTTTTCGAGACTATTTATATACTTGAATGATCGTAGAATCATGAACACCCATTTATACTTGTTAGTGTCATTTTACTTGAGCTTTATTATCCGTAATAGGAGATGATGATTAGGGCCTTAAGGCTATATTTGGCACGAGGGTATTTCTGTGCGGTTGATATTGTAAGTCCCCGTAAAATTTCTCCAGGAATTTAAGTTTTTATGGTACAAAGGTAAGCTAATGTGCTACAACACGAATTTTTGGATGGTGCAATGCATAGTAGAGTTGGTAGAAAAATTTGCAGAAAATGACGATTCTATGGTCCATTATGCTATAGCGGATCTGTTCCGTTGACCACGAAATCGCCATAGAATGAATCAGAGGCAAATCAAATATGAAAACCATTTTGTGGCCATTCTGCTAGTCGCATAATCATTCTGCTAATGCAAAATTGAGTCGTGGAATTGACCAGACCAAACCCAGAATTTGAAAACCATTTTATGGCTATTCTGGTAGCCACATAACCATTCTGCTACCGCGAAATTGCATCACGAAATTAATATATAATTTTGTGACCATTTTTCTGGCCACATATATATTCTTCTACCACGGAATTGCACCACGTAATTGACTTCGGGGGTTATTTTTGAAAATTTTCTAACCCGACCCCATTTTAATAAAAAGGTATAAGGGGGTCATTTGGGAGCAATTTGTTTTTGATATTTTAGAGAGAGGAAAGGGATCTAGAGAGAGAATGAAGGGAACCTACATCTTCATGCTTCAAATTCATGATCAAGCTTTGGGGATTCAAGGGAGGAAATTACAAGAACTTCATTTAAGAGGTAAGGTTCTTCTCCCTAGCCCTAAATTTCGGGATTTGGATTGAAAGTAGGTAATGAGAAGTATGATTCTTAGGTGTGGGAGTTGTGTCTTTGTGCATACATTGTTGGTAGGGAAGTTGTTGAACTAAATTGGGTGAATCATTTGTTGTGGGATGAAGGGATTCCACCATAGAAATCTTGTAGTGAAATATGCACACCTAGTGCTTGATGAAATACCTAGGTGAGTTGAAACCAGGAATCTTTTCCTAATTATGGTTTAATTTTGTTATATCACTAGTTGATTGGAATTTCTAGAAGTGTTGGGACATTGTGGTAATCTAAGGCACGCTCAAGCAATGTATGTTGTCTAAACTACCTCCACGGAATCAAATTCCATGCTTTCGCTGTGAACTCCAAGTACGTTTGCCCAAAGTACAAATTCTTGTCATGTTAGATTGTCTTGAACACATGATTTATCATATGACAATATGCTTAGGTCTTGATTCAATTTTTTTATCCCTATTCATCCCACAAAGATACATCACATTAGGGTTGATTTAAGAAATGTCTATGACTCCAATTTATGTTTCAAATGAATTGGGTATAGCTTCATTGTAAATGTTTTCAATGTGTAATATGCTCTTTCTTCCTCATGAGTAGAGGCTATTGTGTTCCGCAGTATTTTATATGTTCTATGGTCACCCATGGCAAGTAAAAGGGAGTGATAGTACGAACATGAAATGTGGATGCTTGCCAAAAATGAGAATTTTGAGGTTGATTTAAGGAATGTCTATGATAGAACGAACATGAAAATGAGAACATGAGGTTGATTTAAGAAATGTCTATGACTACAATTTATGTTTCAAATGAAATGGGTATAGCTTCATTGTAAATGTTTTCAATGTGTCATATTCTCTTGCTTCCTCATGAGTAGAAGCTATGGTGTTCCGCAATGTTTTAAATGTTCTATTACAATCCATGGCAAGTAAAAGGGAGTGATAGTACGAACATGAAATGTGGATGCTTGCCAAAAATGAGAATTTTGAGGTTGATTTAAGGAATGTCTATGATAGAACGAACATGAAAATGAGAACATGAGGTTGATTTAAGGAATGTCTATGACTCCAATTTATGTTTCAAATGAAAGGGGTATAGCTTCATTGTAAATGTTTTCAATGTGTCATATGCTCTTGCTTCCTCATGAGTAGTGGCTATGGTGTTCCGTAATATTTTAAATGTTCTATTACCACCCATGGCAAGTCAAAGGGAGTGATAGTACGAACATGAAATGTGGATGCTTGCCACAAATGAGAATTTTGAGGTTGATTTAAGGAATGTCTATGATAAAACGAACATGAAAATGAGAACATGAGGTTGATTTAAGGAATGTCTATGACTCCAATTTACGTTTCAAATGAAAGGGGTATAGCTTCATTGTAAATGTTTTCAATGTGTCATATGCTCTTGCTTCCTCATGAGTAGTGGCTATGATATTTTAAATGTTCTTAATGTTCTATGGCCACCCATGGCAAGTAAAAGGGAGTGATAGTACGAACATGAAATGTGGATGCTTGCCAAAAATGAGAATTTTGAGGTTGATTTAAGGAATGTCTATGATAGAACGAACATGAAAATGAGAACATGAGGTTGATTTAAGGAATGTCTATGATTCCAATTTATGTTTCAAATGAAATGGGTATAGCTTCATTGTAAATATTTTCAATGTGCCATATGCTCTTGCTTCCTCATGAGTAGAGGCTATGGTGTTCTGCAATGTTTTAAATATTTTTAATGTTCTATGGCCACCCATGGTAAGTAAAAGGAAGTGATAGTACGAACATGAAATGTGGGTGCTTGCCAAAAATGAGAATTTGGAGTATTGTATGTTCCAATGGTTTCAATCATAGTGTGTGCGCTTCTAAAATAATAAATGCAAATGACTTTGATTTAAGCCCCCAAGAATCAAGAACTTAGCTTATGACCTTAAGATGACAAGCGAGCACATAACGAGATGAAAGAGAGATGCCCTATGCTAGATAATGATGAACCTTATGAAAAAAGAATTTGGTCCATGTGCCATTAAAATATACTCATTTATCTACCATGAATGTGCTAATGTAATGAGTTGTATTTATCCATGATGAGGACGAACATGAAGTACTCCAATAATTCGGGAACTTACGACCTTAAATGTAGTGTTAAACATGTCACTTTGAGTTTATATATGGTCATGTGCATAATGATGTGTTATGAACCCTATGGACGGCCTATAAAACGCATATGTGTATAGTACATATGAACCCTATGGACGTCCTATGAAACGCATAGGTATATAATATAAATAAAACTTATGGACGGTCTATGAAATGCATAGGTATATAGTATAGGTGAACCATATGGACGGTCCATGTAACGCGTAGGTGTAGAGTATTGGTGAACATTATGGACGATCTATGAAACACATAGGTATATAGTATAGGTGAACCCTATGTACGGTCTATGAAATGTATAGGTGTATAATATAGATAAACCATATATTGTAAGAGAGGGATATGGACAGTTGGGTGAGACGCATAGCTAGCACGAACAATAGGTGCCACATTGATTTCCCTTGTTTGTACATGTTGTTACATTTATATTATATTTTGTATCTTGCGCATAGTTCATATGGCTCACATGATTCCAAAAGAAGTTCAGAATGATGTATGTATAATAAGACTTGACATGTTATTCTATGGGTCATTTCGTAGTTTCTTGATGTACTTCATTTGCCTCTTATTTGAGTTACCGTATTTTCATATGTTGTTCTATCTGCCTTACATACAAGTACTATTCCACTTGTACTCACATCCCTTTTGTCGGAGACGCTGCATCTTTTAATGGATGCAGGTATACTTCTACTAAATGATGCGGATCTTTGATAGGGTTCTTCCTCACTACTCAGCTTATGGTAAGCCCGCTAGAATTCTAGTGGGTATTTGAGTCTAGTTCGTTTTATATACTTAAGTATATATTGACATAGAATCTCCATGTACACTGCGGGTCATGTACTTAAGTTTTGAGTTTTGTCATGTATTTATGTTCACAATATTTACAGATATTTATAAAGCTATGTATCCATCAGGAGAAGAATTTTAGGCCATTGAGCCAAATGTTTTTAATTTAAAACTCAAGATCTAACTATATTATGGTAAATCATGCATGAGTAATGATGAGAGGTTGATGTAACATAAGATATCTCGACTGGGTTAATTCTATGGAGCACTGGTCACGCTCCCCAAGTTTGCGGCGTGATAGCTTGGTATTAGAGCACAAGGTTTAAGAGTCCTAAGGTGTCATGGAGTTGTGTCAGTAGAGTTCCTCTTATCAGCATAATGTGTGAGGTGCCCAATTGTCATCATAATGGAGGAAGGAAAAGTTAAGGACACGACCAAGGTAAGCAAGGTCATAGAGTTGTCCTCGAGAATTTGAGAATTCCTGAATGGGTTATTATAGGATTATATATGGAGGTAACAAGAAAGCTTAATTTTCATAAATGATTTGGATTTTACAGAGATTCACGCATGGGTTTCAAATATAGAGTGAGGGATGGCACATGAATAAGTTATGTATGAGGCCCCAAAAAGAGTGATTCTGAAACTCTAGAATGGTAAAATATTTTAAAGAGCACCCTGGGATAGAGAAGTTAAGAGCCAAGTGCGAAAGTTGTGCCCCATGCTTTTAGGAGGATTAGCCAAGATGGGATAAGCACCCAATGACTAGTGTGGTGCATGTTAATGAAGTTACACAAATTTCTCATGGGTCAAGGTAAAATAAGAGGTAGAAATGTGTTTAACATGATATTGACTACATATTTGTTTTTGTGCAAGGATGATATACCATGAAAGACGGTCCTTAGAATATAGTAGGGGTCAATCGAGGTTTTGCGTTGACGGGTCATGACCAAGTAGCTCACTGATGGGGTGGTTGAATGCAAAATGAAATGAATCATGTGGGTAAAATAGGCAAGTCCATGGTATTGAAAGCATGATATATAGGAGAAAATGTTTAAGATGGTAACCACCTCGAAGGATCTATAGGTATGTCCAACAGACGTAGGGTTGACTAGTGCATATGGGTGGGGTATGAGAACCATGCTTGTGTACATAAGATTTGGAAAGAAAAATGAGTAGCTCAGGCCCATGATGTGTGAAAAGTATGACCTGGAGGGTAATGGTGGTGTTATGTGTCTCTCTCTCATGTGACGAATAGTTATGAATGAAAGAATGATGAGTTCATTGTGCCATCTAATCCTTGTTTGGCAATGGTAAGTCCCTCAACCCCTTCCACTGTGTTCCATTGTATGTTTGAATGAGTATGACCATGGAGTTACATGCCTTGCATGTTTTACCATGGGGTGATACTTCTTGACATGTTTGGAACTCCAACCATGGTAAGTTTAATTCATATTGGAATAACGAGGTGATATGACAATTGCAATTGGGAGGGGGAAGTCACATGTATTAATCCAAGGTTATAATGTGATTTACGTAATTAGAAAGGATGTTTAAGGGGTTATACATATAAGAGAAAGGCGAGGGTGAAGGTGTATGCTCTTAGTCACTATATAGGAGTATGTACATAAGCTTTCATATATAAGGAAACTCAAGTTGCTTTTCATTATCAATATCCAAGTGTGGACAAACGTGATTAGGATGTTTCACGAATGTTACATGAGGCTGAAGGGTGATGCTAGAAATTTGAAGATCCTGTTTTGTATTGCCTCTTCAAATTAGATGTTTAGGAAGGCAAGAGAAGTTGTATAGTGCCCATAATGATGTACTCTAGTATGTCGAATTGCGACTGGGTCAAGGAGTGGCTATAGAAATATGTTTTAGGAGTATAGGACAATGAAAGCCGTGGTTATCGTGTATTGGGTTGTTGTCACACTGTGTGGTGTCTCGTATGGTAGAAGATATAAATCCCTCATGGGATGGTCCAAAATTGGTGTAGCAGAGTTGATAGGGGCCAAAACTCGTTTACTAAACTATGGAAAAAGTCAAGATCATCATGAAATTATTGTGTGTTAAAACAATGTTAGGAGTTTACTTTCTATGAGTTATGTTCAAACTTGTATTATTTATACAAATGCCCCATTTTGTTAATATAATGCCTACGACGTCATGGTTGGTGTTGTTTGCATGTTTATGGTGCAATGTGGTGTTATATATAAGTTATTAGGATTGATTTATTAGATTCTCTGACAGGTGGATAGGCCCAATTACATGAAAAACTCTGCCAAATTTTGGGGGCTTGGGGTGTGAATAAAGAGCTAAGTCATATCGGGTATTTTGTGGTGGACCCTAACCCTCATTTGAGGACGAATGATCCAAAGCGGGGGAGGATGTAAGGCCTCATAAAATTTTGACAAGAATTTAAGTTTTTATGGTGCAAAGGTAAGCTAATGTGTCACAACACAAATTTTTCGATTGTGCGATGCATAGTGGAGTTGGTAGAAAAATTTGTAAAAAATGACGATTTTGTGGTCAATTATGCTATAGCGGAACTTTTCCACTGACCACGAAACCACCATAGAATGAATCAGAAGCAACTCAAATTTGAAAACCATTTTGTGGCCATTCTGCTAGACGCATAACCATTCTGTTACCGCGATATTGCATCGTGGATTTGACATACCATTTTGTGGCCATTCTGATGGCCACATATCTATTCTACTGCCACGGAATTGCTCTACATAATTGACTTCGGGGGTTATTTTTGGAAATTTTCTAAACCGACCCCATTTTAATAAAAAGGTATAAGGGGGCCATTTGGGAGCAAAAGAAAATCTGATATTTAAGAGAGAGGAAAGGGATCTAGAGAGAGAGAAGGAAGGGCACCAACATCTTTATGCTACAAATTCTTACTCAAGCTTTGGGGATTCAAGGGAGGAATAATTTCATTTAAGAGGCAAAGTTCTTCTCCCTAACCCTAAATTTCAGGATTTGGACTGAAAATAGGTAATGAGAAGTATGATTCATAGGTGTGGGAGTTGTGTCTATGTACATGCATGGGTGGTAGGAGGTTGTTGAACTAAATTGGGTGAATGATTTGTTGTGGGTTGAAGGGATGCCACCATAGAAACCTTGTAGTGAAATTTACACACCTAATGCTTGATGAAATGCCTAGGTAAGCTACAACCATAAATCTCTTCCTAATTATCCTTTAATTTTGTCATATATCTGGTTGATTGGAATTGCTAGAAGTGTTGGGACGTTGTGGTAATCGAAGGAAATCTCAAGCAAGGTATGTTGGCTAAACTCCCTCCATAGAATCAGATTCCATGATCTCACTGTGAACTCCAAGTACCAATTCTTATAATGTTAGATTGTATTGAACACATGATTTATCATATGCCAATATGCTTAGGTTTTGATTCAATTTTTTTTATCCTTATTCACTCCCACAAAAATATTTCACATGAGGTTGATTTAACGAATGTCTATGACTTCAATTTATGTTTCAAATGAAATGGGTATAGCTTCCTTGTAAATGTTTCCAATGTGTCATAAGAACTTACATCCTTATACGTAGAGGCTATGGTGTTTTGAAATGTTTTAAATGGTCTTAATGTTCTATATCCACCAATGGAAAGTAAAAAGGGAGTGATAGTATGAACATGAAATATGGCTGCTTGCCAAAAATGAGAATTTTGAGGTATTGTATGTTCCAATGGTTTCTATCATAGTGTGTCTGCTTCTAAGCTAATCAATGCAAATGAATTTGATTTAAGTCACCAAGAATCGTGAACTTAGCTAATGACCTTAAGATGACTAGCGAGTACCGAACAAGATGAACGAGAGATGACCTATGCTAGATAATAAGGAAACTTATGGAAAATGAATTTGTCCCATGTACCATTGAAATCTACTGATTTATCTACCATAAATGTGCTAATGTAATGAGCTGTGTTTCTCTATGATGAGCACGAGCATGACGTATTCCAATGACCCGATAACTTACGACCTTTAATATTATGTTAATCATGTCAATTTGAGTTTATACATGGTCATGGACATAATGATGTGTTATGAACCCTACGGACGGCCTATGAAATACATAGGTGTATAATATAGATGAACCCTATGGACGACCTATGAAACGCATAGGTGTATAATATAGATGAACCCTATGGACAAACTATGAAACACATAGGTATATAGTATAGGTGAACCTTATGGACAGTCTATGAAACGCGTAGGTGTATAGTATAGGTGAACACTATGAATGGTCTATGAAACACATAGGTGTATAATATAGATGAACCATATATTGTAAGAACGGGATATGGACGGTCTGGTGAGACACATAGCCAGCACAAACAATAGGTGCCACTTTGATTGCCCTTGTTTGTACATGTTGTTACATTTACATTATATTTTGTATCTTACGCATAGTTCATATGGCTCACTTGATTCCAAAAGAAGTTCAAAATGATGTATGTATAATAAGACTTGACATGTTATTCTATGAATCGTTTAGTAGTTTCTTGATGTACTTCACTTGCCTCTTATTTGAGTTACCGTATTTTCATATATTGTTCAATCTGCCTTACATACGAGTACTATTCCACGTGTACTAACTTTCCTTTTTCTGGGTGCGCTGCATCTTTTAATGGATGCATGTATACTTGTACTGGATGGTGCAGATCTTTGATAGGGTTCTTCCTCACTACTCAACATATGGTGAGCCTGCTACAATTCTAGTGGGTATTTGCATCTAGTTCATTTTATGTACTTAGGTATCTATTGTCATAGAAGCTCCATGTACATTGTGGGTCATGTACTTAGGTTTTGAGTTTTATCATATATTTATGTTAACAATAATTATAGATATTTATAAAGTTATGTATCCATCAGGAGAAGAATTTAGGCCTTGAGCCAAATGTATTTAATTTAAAAGTCAAGATCTAATTATGGTAAATCATGTATGAGTAGTTATGAGAGGTTTATGTAACATAGGCTGGCTTGACTATGTTAATTCTGTTGAGCGTCAGTCATGATCCCCAAGTTTGGAGTGTGACATACATGATGTTGGCACGATGAGTATTGCTGTGCAATGTGAAATAGGATTGGTCGATTAGTTGTTCCCATGTGAGAGGAATGGTAGTTGGATCTTGTTATGATTACTCATTCGTTAAACATTTATATGCCCTCTACTTTGGTTTCCATTAATGTTTTGTTGTTTTGTATGTTACTTTCCAATTTGTGTTCCTTATGTTGTTTCCTCTGTGTGTTCCCATCTGGCCTGTTACTGTTATATCTATGATTCTACCATGCGTGTTATTGTTACTCCTATGTTTGTACTTGGCTTACTTTTGTTACATATCCTTTCGAATTCATTACTTTACTTGTTATTATCCCAAGCATGCCATATGCCTATATTTGTTACGTGATTTACTTATTAGATGTCTTGACTTGTTACCTGCCTTTCTTTGTTATATGCCCTTACTTAACACATGCCTTCCTTTGTTACATGATTAACATATATCTACTTGATGCATGTTTTTACTTGACGTACATCTTTCCCCATTTCATACTCTACACTATTTTTCTTAGCAAGATTGGGTGATATTTGGATTTGTTGGGTATTTGTGCTTTGTGGAAACCTTTTCTTTATATGTAGGAGACTAGCTCTGTGATTTTGTGTTTCTCATATTACTTTGTTGAGTTTGTGTTTCCTAGTTGAATGTCGCATGTGTCATGATCGAAAATCTCACCTTAAAGATCGTGATGGCACCTAGTCTATAAAACTAGTTAAGACGATTACTTACAACAATTAAAGTAATTAACAGGATATGTTTTAAAGAAGAGTTTATCATAAATACTGAAATACAAGTGATACAAGCCTACGGGGTAATCATAACAATCTTCCCAAGAGTAGGTAGTACAAAGTCATGAACTCTAGCTGATTACATAAAAGTATCTCAAACACAATACAATACTATTCTGATAGCGAATTAACAGTACAATTCAAAGGGAAAAGGTCTCCGAAGGACTTTAGCGATCGAGTAGACCTATCTTGAATCCTCGCGATCAAAGAAGCTAATACTTCCTGGATTTAGAGTCTCCAACATCTAGATCTGCATAAAAATGTGCAGCAGCATAACATGAGTACACCACAAACGGTACCCAATATGTATCAAGACTAACCTCGGTGGAGCAGTGAAGAGGCACAAGTCAAGACACCTACTAGACATAATAACCTGTGTAGAATATCAGTATAGAGCTAGTATCCACATTATCACAAATCACAAATACCTGACACCTAGTGTCCACATTATCATTCACAACCACACGGACATCTCACGTGCCAATATTTTGATCCGTCCGGCATGGTCACAAGCTCACTATCACAATCCACCCTTCATGGTCATTGGCTCAATAACACAATAGAATCAGATTTTACACGAATACATGAGCATGATCAATGATTATCAAATTTCATACTCTTGATCTTGTATAAATGACATGTTACGGTGTATTCATGTACAAGTATACTATTACACACCAAATCAACAAGTAATATCAAGGACATTGAGTAGCCCATCAGAAATAACACAACGAGTCACGTAACGTGCATGACACACACAAGGAAACTAACACCATCACACGAATATCATCAATAATGTGCCCCCAGGCCATCACATATCATCCATGAAATAACCACCCTTATCTCTACGCATTGACAATGTAATATAGCCACCGCTATCATTCCGCCTAGATAATAAACATAATAGCCACCAATATCGCTCCGCACAGACGATATATCAGTAGTCACCCGTATCACTCTGCCCAGACAGTATATCAGTAGCCACTTGTATCACTCCGCGCAGACAACATATCCATAGCCACTCGTACCATTCCGCCTAGACAATATATCAATAGCCACCTGTATCACTCCGCACAATCAACAACAGTGAGATGCCGCCCTTATACTTTACATAGCAACAGTCAATCCATACAACAAATCTGCAGTTGCCAAAATCACAACAACACGACATATCAACTCGTACCACACATGACCATAAGCGACAACATCTCCAAAATAACAATACCAATATCACCATAACATATAACCCAAGACTCAACCATAATAAGTACAAGAATCTCAATAACCACAGAATGAAACCAAAAATAACTCAACAGTGAAAGATACTCCCTAAAAACAACAACTTCAACTAAACAGGTTAATAACTCTCACTAACTCTAACATCCATTACTTGCTTAAGAATAAACTTAACAATGAAAGGCATGACATGTAATAACAAACAAAATTAAATACATATAAGTGTAACTCGACAACGGTAGATAGAACAAATACTAATAACCTCAATTAAAGCATACATGAATAAACTTAACAATGGAAGATAGAACACATAAATAACAAATTCAATTGAATGCATATAATAAGCCTAAGAGTCTAAACCTGTCAATTTCAACTTATAAGGCCATGTACATACTCGTCACCTCATGTACACATCTTCCTCAAAATTCAAAAAATTGAAATTAAACCAAATCCTACGGGGTGGTTCCCCCCCCCCCCACAATGTTAGGCAATATACTTACCCAAAAGAAGCTAAATCAATACACTAAGAAGCCCTTACCGTGTGAAACAACCTCCGTACGACTCAAATATAGCAAAAATAACTTAATATAATAAATTAAAATCACAGAAAATAATTACGGATAATAAAGCTTCGATCTTTAATGAAACTAAAAAAGTGAACCCAAAATGTCAACCCCAAGCCCGCACTACGGAACCCGACAAAGCTCACAAAATCTGAATACCCATTCTGATACGAGTCCAACCATATAAAAATCATTGAATTCCAACCTCAAATCGGCATTCAAATCATCATTTTATGGTTTAGAAACGTTTTTACTAAAATCACCATTTCTCCAATTCAATTAATCAATTAAATGATAAAAATAAGAATGGAATTGTGAATTATAACTAAATCTGAGTAAAAAATACTTGCCCCAATCCAAATCGTGAAATTCCTCTCCAATATCGCCCAAAACTAAGCTCTCTAACTCAAAATTTGATAATATAATCAAACCCTTGATAAATAAAGCTTATACCCCCGATTCCGAATTTGCGAACCAAAACACGTTCCTGCGAGCCCTCATTTGCGAGCAAAGGATCGTATCTGTGATATTAACCTATAAGACCAAAAGCCGCATCTGCACACCAGAATTCGCATTTGCAGCGGCGCAGAAGCGCAAAAGTATCCGTAGAAGAGGATACTCACCCGGAGCCTCAAACCCGCATCTAGACGCGATCTCGCACCTGCTGTCCCATGTACGTAGAAGCGAAATACCTACCAATGCAAAATCTCACAGAAGTGACACAAAATCACGCAGAAACAAGTCTGCATCTACACTCCAACATGCGCAGATGCGAAACACCAGAACCAGGTCTGCCTAACAACAAGGAATTGATCTGAAACTCAATCAAAGCTCACCCGGGCTCCTCGGGACCCCGTCCGAACAGACCAACAAGTTCCAAAATATAACACAGACTTACTCAAGGATTCAAATCACGTATAATAACATCAAAACTACAAATCGTAGCTCAAATCAAACTTAATGAACTTTTAAACTTTCAATTTCCAAAACTCGTACCAAACTATATCACATCAACTCGGAATGACCAGAAATTTTGCATGCAAGTACCAAATGACACAATGGACCTATTAAAACTCCCGAAACAAAAGTTCGAACCTGATATCAATAAAGTCAAGCCCTGATGAAACCACTCAACCTTCCAAAGCTTCAACTTTCCAACCTTCACCAAAAAATATCAAATCAACCTACGGACCTCTAAATCAAAATTCGAACTTTTGCCTAAGTCCAAAATCACCATACATATCTATAGAAATCATCAAAATACCATTATCTTGTCGTTTACTCAAAATTCAATGAAAATCACTCTTCCAAAACATTCCCGAACCTCTTGGAAACCGAAAGCAATAACCACTCAAGTCTCAATACATCATACGAAGCTACTCAAGATCCAAAATCGCTGAACGAAATGCTGAATCTCAAAACGATTGTCAGGTCGTTACAACATGTTAGTTTTCTTGGCATTACCTTGCAAATTTCCCATGTATGGTTGTTGTATAATAGTTATGTATGAATTTATTATATATGGGATCGGGTTGGACGCCGTAACGATATTAATATTATATATGGGATCGGGTTGCATGCTGTAATGATATTAATATTATATATGGGACCGGATTGCACGCCGCAACTGTATTGATATTATATGTGGGATCGGGTAGCACGCCGCAATGGAGAAGAAATTATATATGGGATCAGATTGCATGCCACAACAGAGAAGATTTATTATAGTTATTCTTGTCTATTGCTTTCTTTTAATGTATTGTGTGGTGAAACTGAGAAGTGATGATATTTAGGGGACCTTTATCAGTTGTATTCTTGTTTCACCTGTACTTGATTATTTTGTGTCTCTTTATTGTATTATTCTCTCTGTTATCATCTATGCTGCTAAAATATTGAGTGAGTATCTTTTAATTTAAAACCTCGTCCCTAATTTACTATGGTTAGTCAAGATACTTACTGATGTAATGGCCCGCTCACATATTTATTGCCTCATATATATTCATTTGTAGTTTCATGACTTGCCGGGGTGGTTGGTATTGTTTTCGGGTATGTTTCGGAGTAAATTGGGACACTTAGTCTCAAGGTTGGAGGCTTAAGTTGAAAGAGTTGACCGGATTTGACTGTTGTATGCGCGACTCTGGAATGGTGTTTTGATTGTTCAAATAGCTTTGTATGGTGATTTTGGACTTATTTGTATGACTGAATATTGATTTGGAGGTCCGTAGGTTGATTTGGTGCTTTTTGGCAAAAGTTGAAAAGTTGAAGCTTTAAAAGCTTGAGAGGTTTAACCAAGAGTTGACTTTGTTGATATCGATTTTAGAATTTGGATTTGGAAGTTGGATTAGGTCCATTGTGTCATTTGGGACTTGTGTGCAAAATATGGGTCATTTAGAGTTGGTTTGATATGATTCTGCGTTAGTTTTTTAATTTAGAAGTCCATTAGTTTCACTAGGCTTGAATTGGGGTGCGATTCGTGGTTTTGATATTGTTCTATATTATTTGAGGCTTTAAGTAAGTTCGTATTGTGTTTTCGGACTTGTTGGTATGTTTGGGTGGGGCCCTAGGGGCCTCGGGGGTGTTTTGGATGGTTAACATATCATGTTTTGACTTGGTGTTATTGATGAAGGGACTCCGGCTTCTGGTGCTTTCGCACTTGCGGTAGGTATGGCTGTAGATACGAAGTCGCAGGTGCCTCCATGATCGCACACGTGCAAGGTTGGCTAGGCTGGGGATAAACTACAGACGCGCGTGGAGTTCTGCAGAAGCATATGCGCTTCTGCGCGGAAAGATCCGCAGGTGCGGAGTATGGTTGGTAGAGCCAAGATCACAGATGCAGAAGGAAATCGCAGGTGCGGATGTGCAGGAGCATGTGCTTGACCGCAGAAGTAGTCCTGTATGTGTGATGTTTGGACCGCATGTGTGCTTGGTCGGGGAGTTAATGAATTTCCGTACCTGCGATTGTTTTTACGCATGTGCAACCTATTGGATTGTAGATGATGATTGCTTGGACAAGATTATAAATCGAGGGTTTGGTCATTTCTTCTCATTTTTGGATTTTGGAGCTCGGTCTAGGGCAATATTTGGAGTACTTTCCTCCATAATTGAAGAGGTAAGTATCATTTAATTACTTTTGATGATAAATATTGGTTACACATTGATTATTACACCTAGTTTATGTAACCGTTAAGTGAAATTTTGTGATTTTAGTCTTTGGTATTGGAGAGTGAGATTTGGTGATTAGAGGGTCGATTTGTGGATGCAATTAGATGGAATTAGTATAGTTGGACTCGTTATTGAATGGGTGTTCAGAATTTGTGAATTTTGTCGGGTTCCGGAGTGCAAGCCTGGGGTTGACGTTTTGGGTTGACTTTGCATATTTGATTCTAGACTTTAGCTTTATCATTTGGTATTGTTTTCTATAGCTATTATTGGTGGTATTAAGTTATTATAGCTAGATTCGAGCCTTTTAGAGATTGATGCATGGGGGAAAGGCTTGTTAGAGGGGTTATTTAGCTTGCTTGGGGTATGTATCTTACCTAAACTTGGTTGAAGCACTAGTTGCCTGGGTTATTGTGATAGCTATGTGCTATGGGTGCACACATGTTTGGGGTTTGAACCCATGTGCGAGCACCTGTGTTTTTATCCATGCCCGGGGTAGTGCTTAGGCTATAATATTCCTTGTATTGATAGTTAAGCTTTAAGCTTTGATTTTTCTCATATTTGTAACCTTGTTGTGAACTATTTTATGGATGCTAGACGTTACATAGAGGCTAAATCCCTGAATGAACTTGATAATTGTTATTCTTTGATGAAATTGCTTATTTGAGCTATGATAGCACTCTTTGCATATGCCTACACTTTAACATGTCATTTATACCAGTTAAAAAGTATGAAATCAGTTATTCATTTATCATTTACATGCATTATTGTATATTTGCTTTTGTGTGATATTATTTGGACTGGATGCATGTGAACACACCGGGCGGATTGAGTTGTTACTCATGTGAACACGCATGGCGGATTGAGTTGTTATGCATGTGACCACGCCGGGCGGATTGCGTTATGCCTGCAGCCACGCCGGGTGGATTGTGTTGTTATGCATGTGACCATGACAAGCGAATTGAGTTGTTATGAATGTGACCATGCCTGGCGGATTATGTTGTAATGCGCGTGACCACGCAGAGCGGATAGTGTTTTTATGCCTGTTACCACGCCTGGCGGATTGTGTTGTTTTGACTGTGACCATGCCGGGTCGATAGTACCTTATGCATGTGATCATGCCAGGCTGGTAGCATGTTGGATTGGCCATGCTTGTGTGTGGATATGGATCCATCCCCCTAGTGTCACCCTCTTATGTTTCTCTCTTTATGGTATACACGCGGATTGAGAAAAACTGATCAGTGGTTTGGTACGGATATGGAAGTATTCTAAAAAATCTTGCCAGTGTCTGTTTTGGATTTAATATTTTGTCTTTACTTGCAATTTCCGTGTTATTTACTTTATTTACTTGCACATCATCTTTATATGCTGGATTCTTGACTGAGTATAGTACTTGAGGAAATGTGCACACACAGAGATAGTTCCTTCTATGCTTACGAGTTGATTATATCATTGTTCTGTACTTGTTGAATTTATGAATTGTACATGTTACAACAAGTAGCATTTATGATTCTTTCTTTTTTTACCTCGCCGAGGTTGTTTATGATACTTTCTGAGTGTATTCGGTCGGTTGTAATCATGCTACACTTTTCACTTAATTGTGCAGGTGTTGGACCCAGTCATTATTAGCAAAGGCTTGTAACAGAGCTGATCAGAAAGTATTGTATTTTGGTCATTTCAGACTTGTATTTCAGTATTAGAGCTCTTGAATATGTGTTTACCAGTCCCGAGCGAGTTATCATGTATTACCACGATTATGTTATTTTGAGGTTTTAAACTTATGTTATTTATATAAATTCCACTATTTTGGTTCTTTATTGTTATGTCTGGCTTGCCTAGCAAGTGTGTTAGGCGCCATCACGACTGGCTGGGTTTTGGGCCGTAACAAGTTGGTACCAAAGTCCAAGGTAATAGATATTATGAGTCATGAGCAAGTTTAGTAAGGTCTTTTTGATCGGCACAGAGACGTCTGTACTTATCTTCAAGAGGCTACAGAACCTTTTGGAAAACTTCACTTTCTTGCATTCTTGTCGTGCGGATTTGTTATTTCTGAAGTTTGAGCCTTTACTCTTCTATTCTTTCTCAGATGGTGGGACCGAGGTGGGGCTCGCACTATAGCAAGAGCAGCACCTGTAAAGCGACTAGTTGCTCCAGCTAAAAGCAGGTACTAGATATTATTGAGCCTGTGGGACCAGCTCTAGCTCCAGCAGTGCCTATCATTATTCCTAGTCTTTAGGATGCCTTGGCTCAGGTGTTGACTGTGTGCATGCACCTGGCTCAGGTCCTTTCAGTTCCAGATGCACCAGCTACCTCATAGTCTGGGGGAGGTGCCCAGACCCCTACCGCCCATATTCCAGAGCAGCTAGCTTAGGGTCACAAGACGCCGGGTGTAATACCAATTCAACTTGGGCCAAGGATGGCCACCTTTGAGCAATGAGGAGCAGAAGAGGTTAAAGCCATTTGGGAGGGTTAAGCCTCCAGAGTGCAGTGGAGTAGAGTCAGAAGATGCTCAGGATTTTCTAGATAGGTGTCGGTGGATTCTTCGCACAACATATATTTTGGACACTAGTGGGCTTGCATTTACTACTTTTCAGCTGACAGGGGTAATTTACAGATGGTGGCAGACTTTTGAGTTGAGCAAGACAGCCGACATAATACCACTTACATGGCATGAGTTCTCAGTTCTCTTCTTAGAGAAGTTGTCCCACAGACTCGTAGAGAGTAGTTGCGTAGGTAGATTGAGCAGCTATGCCAAGAGGGTATGATAGTGACTCAGTATGAGACGAGGTTTGCAGATTTGGCTTGTCATGTAGTATGGTTGGTTCACACTGAGAGGGAGAGGATTAGGAGGTTCATTGTTGGCCTCAAGTATGGTTTACGTTTTAGTATGGCTCGAGAGGTTACAGGTGCTAGGTTTGACCAGGTAGTCAAGATTCTTAGACGCTTAGAGCTGGTTTGCAGGCAGGAGCATGAGGAGCAGGAGGCCAAGAGGCCTCACAGTTCAGGTGGTTTCAATAGTGCCTCATATGGGGGTCAGTTGTACTACAATAGAGGCCATCCTTCTAGATGCGTTCAGGCAACTCGCATGTTCCACATGGTTCTTCAGTTAGCCACAGTTCCTATAGTGCACGCCAACTCAGTCATCATTCAGTGCATTGCTGGCACCGAGTTCTTACCGTGCTCCATCTGCCCAGGTTTACAAGCGGTAAAAAATGAACCTATGAACCTCTGAAATCCATAACACAAGCACGTAACATGTCCTCCATGATTTGAATAGTGCGCTCAGACTGTTTATCCATCTGGGGATGAAATATTGTACTCAACGCAACCTGTGTGCCCAACTATCACTGCATTGCTCTCCAAAACTACGATGTGAACTATGTGCCTCAATCAGAAATGATGCAAATGGGCATAACTTGCAGGCGGATAATCTCCTAGATGTAGATCTGAGATAACCTCTCAGACGAATAAGAAGTCAGCGGAATGAAGTATGAGGACTTAGTCAACCGGTCCACAATAACCCAAACTGTATCATATTTCTTCAAGGTTCGTGGTAAGCCTACCACAAAATCCGTAGTGATGTTCTCCCACTTCCACTACAGTATCTCCAATCTCCGAATCAACCCTCCCGATTTCTGATGCTCATACTTCACCTGTTGACAATTCAAACACCAAGAGACACAAGCAACAATATCATTCATCATATCCACCACCAATAGTGATGTTTCAAGTCACGGTACATCTTCGTGACACCTGGGTGAATGTAATAGCGTGAATTGTGAGCCTCCTCAAGGATCAAATGTAATAGCACCATCATAACCAATCATAACCTCCTTGGCACCACCCCGCTACACTGTGTCCTTCAATATTACAAGGGAAAATCATCAAATTGGCGATCCTTAATATGCTCCAACAATGATAACTGAGCCATAACACAAGCACGAACCCGAATATGCTTCGAAACATCCAATCTCACAAACTAATTGGCCAAAGTCTGAACATCCATGGCTAGTGTCATCTCTACTACCGATAAATATGCCAAACTTCCCATACTCTCTGCCTTTCTACTCAATGCATCGGCCACCATATTGGTCTTCCGCGGATGATAAAAATAGTGATATCATAGTCTTTCAGCAACTCTAACCATCTCCGCTGTCGTAGATTAAGATCTTTTTGCTTGAACAGGTGTTGGAGACTCCGATGGTTGGTATAGACCTCACATGGGACTCTAAATCTTCAATGTGTGAACAATAGATGCCAACTCTAAATCATGCACATGTTAATTCTTCTCATGAACCTTCAGCTGTCGAGATGCATAGACAATCACCCTACTATGATGCATCACAATACACAATGTATGATCCTGAACCCGTATGCAATACCAACATCGGGGCTGTAGTCAAAGAACGCTTGAGCTTATGAAATCTATCCTCACACTCCTTAGACCTCCTGAATGGGGCACACTTTTGGGTAAATCTAGTCAAAGGTGAAGCAATGGACAAGAAACGCTCCACAAAACGGTGATAATAACCTGCCAAACCAAAGACGCTCCAAATCTCTGTAGCTGAAGATGGTCTAAGCCAACTCTGAACTGGCTCAATCTTCTTCGGACTTACCTTGATCCCTTCACTGGATACCACGTGCCCCAAGAATGCCACAGAGTCAAGCCAAAACTCACACATGGAGAATATAGCATACAACTTCTTCTCCCTCAAAATCTGGAGTACGACCCTCAGATGTAGCTCATGATCCACCCCGCTACGAGAGTAAACCAAGATGTTGTCAATGAATACTATGACAAAAGAATCAAGATATGGCTGGAATACACTGTTCATCAAGTGCATAAAGGCTGCTGGGGCATTGGTCAGCCCAAAATACATCACCAAAAATGCGTAGTGACCATAGCGGGTCATGAAAGTCGTCTTAGAAATATCTAAATCTCCAATCTTTAGCTAATGATTCCCCAACCTCAAATCAATCTTCAAAAACACTCTAGCAACCCTGAAGCTGATCAAATAAGTCATTAATGCGTGATAAAGGGTACTTGTTCTTAACTGTAACTTTGTTCAACTACCAGTAATCAATACACATCCGCATAATACCATCATTCTTCTTCACAAATAGAACCGGTGCACCCCAAGGCGATACACTACGCCTGATGAAACCCTTATGAAGCAACTCTTGAAGTTGCTCTTTCAATTCTTTTAAATCGGCTGGTGCCATACGATATGGAAGAATATAAATAGGCTGAGTGTCGGTCATCAGGTCAATACCCAAATCAATATCCCTGTTAGATGGCATGCCCAGGAGGTCTATAGGAAACACATATGGGAAGTATCTCACTACCGGAACTAACTCAACGGTAGGAGTTCAACACTAACATCCCTCACGAAGGCCAAATACGCTAGATATCACTTCTCAACCATCTGTTGAGCTTTAAAATATGAAATCACTCTACTGGGGACATAATATAGGTAACCTTTCCAGTCAACCCTAGGCAACCCCGACATCGCCAACGTCACGGTCTTAGCATGACAATCCAGAATATAGTAACATGGAGACAACCAATCCATGCCTAAAATCACGTCAAAATCCACCATGCTAAGGAGTAAAAGATAAATTCTCATCTCTAATCCCCCAATAGCCACCACACACGACTGATACACACGGTCCACAATAACAGAATCATCCATCGATGTAGATACACCCAAATAACGAGCAAAGTATGATGACACATATGAATAAGTAGAACCAGGGTCAAATAATATAGAAGCATCCCTGTGGCACACTGAAACAATACTTATGATCACGGCATCAGAAGCAAGTGCCTCTGGTCTAGCTGGAAATGCATAGCAACGGGCCTGACCACCACCTGATGGACCTCTCCCTCTAGGGCAGCTTCAAACTGCCTGAGTCCCACCCCTAGCTGGGTATGCGGGTGGTGTAGCTCCTAGTGCTGACATCCTAGGCTGAGAGCTCTCCTGTGGGATCCTACTCAGTAGTTTGGGGCAATCCCTCTTAATATGACTCAAGTATCCACACTCATAACAATTCCACCACGGAGGAATTTTGAAAACCTAAATAGCTGCTCATATAACCCTGAACAGATGGAGCACGGTAGGAACTCTGTGCTGGCATCACACTGAATGATAACTGAGACTCTGGTTGGTTGGTTTGAGCCTGGGGAGGATAGGTTGTTGGGTACTTATATGGTCTGTGATGCTATGGAGAAGGTTAAGTTGATCTCGGAGCGGCTCCCTACAGCATAGTCCGGGTAGAAGAGTTATGTTGATAGGAGGGTTTGCAATGTTTCTTATATGGTGGGCCAGAAGGTTTTGCTCAGAAGTTTGCCCATGAAGGGTATGATGAGGTTTGAGAAGAAGGGAAAGTTGAGCCCTAGGTACATTGGCCCTTTTGAGGTGTTTGAGAGAGTTGGAGAGATGTCCTATTGACTTGCCTTGCCACCTTGTCTATCGGGAGTTCACCACGTGTTTCATCTTTCGATGTTCCAGAAGTAATATGGTGATCCATCTCATATTATTTACTTCAGAACAATTCAGGTAGATGGAGATTTGACTTATGATCTAGAGCGGTGGCCATTTTGGATTGGCCGGTTTGAAAGTTGAGATCAAATAATATTGAAGTCAGAAAGCCCAATGGAGAGGCCAGCCGGTCGAGGGGGCTACTTGGGAGACCGAGCAGGAGATGCGAACCAGATATACCCACCTTTTTGAGACCCCGTGTATTATTCTAGACCCGTTCGAGAATGAACGCTTGCTTAATAAGGGAGAACATAACAACCCGGCCGGTCATTTTGTGTAAGTTGAACTGCTCCCCTATTTATTGTCTCCTCTATGTTCATTTGTGGTTTTATGACTTGCCGGTGTGGTTGGTTTGGTTCGATCATGTTTCAGAGTGAATTGGGACATTTAGGCTCAAGGTTGGAGGCTTAAGTTGAAAGAGTTTACCGGAGTTTGACTTTTGTGTACACGACTCTAGAATGGTCTTTTGATGGTTCAAATAACTTTGTATGGTGATTTGAAATCAAGATTGACTACGGCGATGGTGTTGACCTTGCTAGAGGGTACAAATGGGTTTGTGGTATATTGCGATGCTTCAAGGATCGTGCTTAGGTGTGTATTAATGCAACACGGCAAGGTTATATCCTATGCTTCCAGGCAACTCAAGAATCATGAAAAGAACTATCCAACACATGAGTTAGAACTTGAGGCGGTGGTTTTTGCATTAAAGATTTGGCGTCATTATTTGTATGGGGTCCATGTGGATGTATTCACGGACCACAAGAGCCTTCAATATATTTTCACACGAAAGGAGCAGAATTTGAGGCAGAGAAGGTGGATTGAGTTACGCAAGGATTACTACATTGATATCCTATATCACCCGGGAAAAGCCAATGTGGTGGCGGATGCTCTTAGCTGGAAATCTATAAGAAGTTTGGCTCACTTGGAGGTATGTCAGAGGCCGTTAGCCAGGGAGGTTAACCAGTTAGCTAGTTTGGGAGTTCGTCTTGCGGACTCTAGTGAAGTAGAGGTAATTGTGCAGGATCGGGCTGAATCATTGCTCGTTGTGGAAGTCAAAGAGAAGCAATACGACGATCCATTGTTGGTACAATTGAAGGAGGGGATTCATAAACATAAAACTGTAGCTTTTACTCTTGGCATGGATGATGGTACACTAAGGTACCAAGGGCGGCTATGTGTTCCAAATGTAGATGGTCTCCGGGAATGAATCATGACCGAGGCTCACATTCTAGGTATTCCGTGCACCCAGATTCTACGAAGATGTATTGTGATTTCAAGTAAGTCTATTGGTGGAATAACATGAAAAGGAATGTGGAGGACTTTGTGGCAAGGTGTTTGAATTGTCAGCAAGAGAAGGCCGAACACCAACGGCCTGGTAGGTTGGCACAGAACAGAGAAATTCCAAAGTGGAAGAGGGAAATGATTAATGTGGACTTTGTGGTAGGCTTACCACGCACTCCGTGCAAGTTTGACTCAATTTGGGTGATTGTGGATCAACTCACGAAATCAGCACATTTCTTGCCAGTTAAATCTACCGACACTGCGGAATAGTATGCTCAGATGTATATCAAGGAAATAGTCAGGCTACATGGCACTCCAGTTTCTATCATTTCCGATCGAGGCGCTCAATTCACGAAAATGTTTTGGAAGAAATTTCAGCAAGGTATGGGTACTTAGGTGAATCTTAGTACAACCTTCCATACACAGACCGACGGGCAAGCAGAGCGGACTATTCAGACGCTTGAGGACATGTTGCGTGCTTGTGTTCTTGACTTCAAGGGTAGCTGGGATGATCATTTGCCACTCATAGAATTTGCTTATAAGAACAGCTTTCATGCTAGTATTCAAATGGCACCATTTGAGGCATTATATGGTAGGAGATATAGAGCTCCCATTAGGTAATTCGAAATTGGGGAAGCTGAGTTGATAGGGCCAAACATCATGCATCAGGCTATGTAAAAAGTTAAAATCATTAAGGAGCGGTTGAAGACTGCTCAGAGTTGTCAGAAATCCTATTCGAATGTTCGTCGCAGAGACCTAGAGTTCAAAGAAGATGATTGGGTATTCTTGAATGTTTCCCCCATGAAGGGTGTAATGCGATTTGGAAGGAAAGGGAAATTTAGTCCGAGGTACGTCGGGCTGTACAAAATCATTTGGAGGATTGATCAGGTGGTGTACAAGCTTGAGCTACCACCCGAGATGTCATCAGTGCGCCCGGTATTCCATGTGTCTATGTTGAAGAAGATAGTTGGAGATCCGTCAGCTATTGTGTCGGTTGAGACCATTGAAGTTAGTGAAGAACTGTCACATGAAGAAATTCTAGTTTCTATTATTGATCGGCAAGGCCGAAAGTTAAGAAATAAAGATATTACATCCGTGAAAGTACTATGGTGAAACATCAGATTGAAGAGGCTACTTGGGAAGCTGAGGAAGAAATGAAGAAAAAGTATCCTTATTTGTTTGAATAGCCATGTATTTATAAAGTTGTGTTTTATGAAAAATCTAAGGGTTACCTTCTACGAATTATGTATCTTTTGTACAGTTGATGTTAAGGGTGCTCTATTTCTGGTAATATATTACTCATGAGGACACATTAGGTGTTGTTAATGTGTTATATTGCGTAATTGGATTATATATATGTTTTGAGGATGTGTTTCTGGGGCTCTCTGACTGGTGAATAGGCCCAGTTACATGGGAAACTCTAGCGAAATGTTTTGAAATTTAAGGAGTTAGTCAAATTTGGGACTGCTGGTGTGTGGTATGAAAACTGAGTTGCATAAGATGCTAATAGTGAACCTTGACCCTCATTCAAGGATGAATGATCTTAAGTGGGGGAGGATGTAAGGCCCCGTTAAATTTTTCCTAAAACCCCAGATTCTGTTATGCCGGGGTAGACTCTCATTGTATTGTTATGCATGTGACCATGCCAGGCGGATAGTATTGTTATGCCTATGACAATGCCGGGCGGATTATGTTGTTATGCTTGTGACCATGGCAAGCGGATTGTACTATTATGTCTGTGATCACGCCGGGATGCACATTGAATAGGTCGTGTTTGTGTGTGGATATGGATCCATCCCCCTAGGGTCACTGTAAGGTCCCGTGAAAATTTTCCTAAAAATCAGGGTTCCGTGATGTCGGGGGCCTGTAGAGGGGGTTCCATGATACCGGGGTAGGCGTAGAGGTTAATAATATGACCTTTTGGATTGAATAGTGTGCTGGGGAGTTGAAGGAAAATATTTGGCAGAAATAGGCATTTCTGTGGCCCATTATGCGGCCGCATAATCACTCTGCGTACCGTAGAATGGCCGCAGAGTGGAGCAGCTACTTGGGCCATTTGTTATGTCAATTTTGCGGCCAATTATGTGACCGCATAACCATTTCGCGGGCCGCACTTTTGTCGCAAAATCAGCATTAGGATTTTTCTGAAGGGAGGTTCTACGCCGCATTATGCGACTGCATAACAGGTCTGTGGGCCGCATAACTACCGCAGACCCAGGCAGATTTTTTTCTAGTTTTGGGCACCAAATTATGCGGCCGATTTGCGGACCGCATATCCATTCTCCGATTGCATATGCGACCGCATATCCTGTTCTGGAGCTTCGTTAATTAGACATTTTGTCCCATTTTTTAGCTAAAATCTAACATTTTGAGAGTGAGAGAGTGATCTTCAACAAATTATCCTTAAATTCTTGCTCGAATCGTTGAAGATTAACAAGGAAAACTCACTAGGTCTTCATCCTAAAGGTAAGATTCTACACCCTAACCCTCAATTTCAAATTTTGTCTAGAATTGGATAATTCGTAAGATACGTTTTGGGCATGGGAGTTGTTCATCTTGCATGCATGTGTTATCAAAGGGTATAATAAGGTTGTGAGCTAAAAATGGTAGAGAATGGGTTGGGGAATGGTGGAATCTTTCACAAAAGCGCCTTAAAAACCTTAATGCACACCTAGTGTTTGATAATATGCTCAAATGAGCTAGAATCATGATCATCTTCCTAATTTTGGTTCAACTTGTTGTATTTGTAAAATAGATTGAAGTTTTTGATAATTCTGGAATGTTTTAAGAGTTTAAGGAAGCTCAATCGAGGTATTTTGGCTAAACCCCCTTTTTCTTAGAATCGAATCACATGGTGTTCATTTAATTGGTGTAAGTCCCAAAGTGATCATTATAGAATTGGCTATTCCTAATGTGTTTGTGTTGAAGGATGTATGTTCAATATTTATTCTAAATGCTTCTTCATGTCATCTTACCATTTGAGGACGTGTTCAAAATGTGGAATATGTGCTAGAAATGTTAAGACTTCAAGTCAAGAACGAAATAAAGGTTGTAATGCCAACTTGTATGAAAATCCTATATGTACCTAAGATTCCCAAATTGCTCGTATATGAATTTAATGTCTTGAATGGAAAGCCTTATTGTTGTTGATAATGATAATTATGTTTGAATATGGAAAAAAGGGACTGGAATTATGAAATACGACCAAGTGCCAAGAATGACTTTATAATTGTGGCCACTAGTGCCAATAAACTGAAAGGATATGAAAGAAATATGATGTGAGATGATTGACTGAAAAAGGTAATATCTTGGGTGAGACGGCCTAGCCGATTGGGCCGTGATTGGACGCCATGCCGCACACATGGTGGTGACTGTGCTGGAAATGATAATTGAATTTATGGTTATGGTTGATGTCTCAAATGAGACGACCTAGACGGCCGGGTCGTGATCGGACTCCGTGTAACAATACGGTTGTATTGTGAATTATGGTATATCGGCACTAAAGATCACCCAACCTAAATACATGGAAAATGACTTGAAAACTTATGTGATCCTTAACTTGATGTTTTAGTTTATTTGAAGCTCTTATTGAATTCTTGACTGTTCCCCTTGTATCATTATTCATTCTATTGAAATGGTGTTTAGTTTTCCATACTAGTACTATTCGACAGTACTAACTTCCCTTTTGCCGGGGGCGCTGCATCTTTAAATGGATGCAGGTGGTTTTATAGCAGGTAGTGTTGATCAGCGATAGTGGTACATCCTCTTCCTAGCAGACTTGGTGAACCCTACTTCATCCCGGGGTCACGTATTTTATCTTTTGTTCCTATTTTTATAATGTCTCAAGGTATAGACGGGGCCTTATCGCCGACACTATCATGAATCTTTTGTATCTTTTAGTGTCTTTGTAGATACTATATGGGTTGGACATAGGTGCTGGAAAAGTCAAATAGATTATCTTGTGTTTTAATCTATAGTTTTACTCGAATCACAAGAATGTGTGTATTTTTGGACTTTAAAATGATGTAACCAATGAGATAATTTAGTATTGTATATATGAACCTCCTACTGTTTAATTAATGAAATCATGTCTTCTCTTGGTCATGGAAGAGTTGGGTAGAAAGTATCTACAGGCTTGATCGACCAGATTTACTCGGTCGAGCGTCGGTCGTGCTCCCCGAGGTTTAGCCGTGACAGTCACCCTCTTATGTGTCACTCTTTATGGTGGACAAGCGGATTGAGGAAAACTTATCCGTGTTTTGGTACGGACATAGAAGTTTTGAGGAAAATCTTGCCAGTGTCTGTTTTGGATTTTGCATTTCATCTTTACTTGCAATTTCCGTGTTATTTACCTGATTTACTTATACATCATCTTTTTATGCTGGATCCTTAACTGAGTAGAGTACTTCAGTATTTGTGCACACACACATAGATGGTTCCTTATGTGCCTATGATTTGATTAAATCATTGTTCTGTACTTGTTAAATATATGAACTGTACATGTTATAGCAAGTATCATTTATAACTCTTGCTTCTTTTGCCTCGCCGAGGTTGGTTATGATACTTGCTGAGTAGGTTGAGTCGGTGGTACTCATGCTACACTTTGCACTTAAATCTGCAGATCCAGGTGTCGGACCCAATCATTTGTTGCTGAGGCTTATAGCAGAGCTCATCATTGAGATTCAAGATAGAACTGCATTCTCGACTGCAGTCTTGATGTCTCTTTTCTTATGTACTTGTCTTTATTTCAGACAATATTGTATTTTGGTCATTTCATACTTGAATTTTCATATTAGAGCTCATGACTCTTTATTTACCAGTCTTGAGGGAGTTATCATGTATTGGCACTATTATGTTATTTTAAGGTTTCAGACTTATGTTATTTCTATAAATTCCAATATTTTGGTTCTTATTGTAATGTCCGGCTTGCCTAGCAAGTGCGTTGGGCGCCATCACGACTGTTTGGGTTTTGGGTTATGACAACTGAGTGCATGGAGTCAGTTGTACTCATACTACACTTATGCATCTTATGTTCAGATCTTGGAGCTGCATAGCTGTGGAAGACAAAGCCTAGCATTGAATACGTACCCGCATTCCAGATTCAAGATACCATTTGTTCATGGTAGTTTATAATTTTAAATTCTATTTATGTAAACTTCAAATATATATTGTATTTATTCTTTATACTAGTTTGTAAATCTAAATCATAGTGGCTCATGACTTGTACTACAAGTCATTGGGAAATTGTATAGAACTCAGTTATATCATTCTTGTTGTTTTAATATTTCACTAGGGTTATCGATTTGTATGTTAGGCTTACCTAGCAATGGGTTAGGTGCCATCACGACTATGTGTATTTTAGGTCATGACAAGATGGTATTAGAGCACTATGTTCATAGGTTCTACCAGTCATAAGCAAGTGTCTAGTAGAGTTTTGTGGATTGATATGATGACGTCCATACCTATATTCGAGTGGCTACAGGGCATTTAGGAAACTTACCTTCTTTCATTCCTTATTGTCCGATCTTGAAGTCTACAACTTCAATTTCTTTCCATTCATCTGTATGTGATGTTGACCACCAAGTACCAGCATGCACCGACAGCTTGTGATGTTGCAGGTGGGTTGAGAAGGGTGGTGGATGCTTGATCATCGTCTCGATGTTTTTGGTTGCCTAGTTGTCATGACCATGGTGGGGGCATGGGAAGGTGTTGATTTGAGTCTAGCAGGTGGGTTATCTCTTGCGTGAACATTTGAAGAAATTGGGATCGTGACACTTCTATTTAGTGGAATGCATAACTTGTCATTTCAGAGCATTTGAGGAAGCTGGCTTGACTGTTACAAGGACGAGTATAGAGTGTTTTACTACTATTCTTGAATATGTTTACGAAGTATTCAACTGACTAACAGTGTGAGACCGGGGAAGCTATGAAGGAAGTGTATTGCGGTTATATCTTGTGAATATATTTATGATTTGTTGCAACTGGTTGAGATGGATACAGTGTGTTATAAGAGAACCAGAAGGAGTCATGGATGTTGAAATTTGGTTCTAAGGCTTATCGGTTAAGGTTAAAGGAAGAATCTTCAGTCATGATTGCATCGATGGGCTTTTATGGATTGAGGTGACGTGGGATCACCCATGAGTATAGGTATGGTGGGGTTATACAGTGATTTGATGTCAAGCCTCAACCCGGGGGAGCGCGACCGACGTTCAACCTAGATACCCCGGTCGAGCAAGCCTGGACAATGTCGTCTACCGAACTCACCCATGAATAAAGAGAATATACATTTCATTAATTAGATAGTAAGATGTCATGTGAACAACCCCAGTTCATTGACATAAGTTGCGTCATTAGCAAGTCTAAAAAATAGTACACTATACAATCATAGTTGAAGTGGAATAGGTGATACAATTATAACACTTTTAGTTTAACATTCCCAAAACGAGGTACAACCCACACTATGTCTACGAAGCCTCTAACAGAAGCAAAAGACTGCTACGACAACGCCGACAACAAAGCCCCGGCTATACCTCAAAATGCTATACACAAGGGACAAGAGATACAAGACCCCGAATTGAAGTGGGTCTCACCAAGTCAGCCGAGGAGAGGGTGTATTGCTATCACTGTTCTGTGCTTCCTGCTGTGGAACCACATGCATCCATTAAAGATGCAGCGCCCCCGACAAAAGGGACGTTAGTACAATTGGAATAGTACTACTATGAAAAACTAAACACCCTCTCAATAGAACGAGTAACAGTACAATGCGAAAGAAACATGAAATCAATGAGGGCCTCAAACAATATTTAAGTATCAAGTTAGGAAAAAGGATAAATTTCACGTAAGTTTCAATATTTAAAGTTGGAAGATCTTTAGTACCGATACACCACCGTGCTTTTCGCATGGAATCCGATGTCAGCCCAACCATATAAGCCGAGATGTACACTCATAATACCACCATGTGTGTGGCATGGCGTCCGATGTCAGCCCAACCATATAAGCCGTCTACCCCCAATGTCGTGTAGGTCGACGTTGATGAGCACAAAACAAACACCTAAATATGCTTGCTAGTCGAATATAGTAATATATAATATTGTATCCACATGGATTGGAGTTAAACAATATTATCATAGTTTGTAGCTAGATTGTTATCCAAGATGATCAACAATTGAGAATTATGTGATTTAAAACTAAAATTAACTAAGAGTCTAAACTATTGACTTATGACAATAGCAACAATGAGTAAGCAAAGAAGGTTATCAGTGGGAGAAAATAGAGTTTTGATGGAATTGGTGCAAGATAATTGTTTGGGATCTAACTCTAGATAATCCACTTCTAATGTTCAAGTGAGTCTCTTGAATTCACTCAATTATTAGTTCACACGTTTAGAAGAAACTCCTCTCTCGATTAAGTCTCAACCTCACAAGATGAACCAATTTTAAGCACGTGAGGATATGCAAGAATTCGTAGTAGATTGGTCTTTAGGAGAACCTCTCTCGATTATCCTCCTAGCTATATTTAATCAATGATTCAACTAGCTTCTTTTGATTACTAAGAAGAATATATGAATTCAACCAACAAAATATAATGCAAAGATATCACAAGGTATGTCTCTCTCGATTACATGAACTAGTGAATATAGATACAACAATTAAATTATTAAAAACGATTCAATTCATAAACTAGAGTTATAATCCACAAATAAATATCAATACACCAAATCCATCAAACCCTAAATAGGACTATTCCATAGATATGGAGAAATTTTTAACAAATATGTTTAAGTTAAAGGAATACATAAAACGACCCAAACTCGTGTCTTGAGTGAGGATTGAATGATGAATTCCTTGTGCTTTTGCTTCTCCAACTCCTCCTTAGCCTCCCTAGGTCTTAGATGTGTTAAAAGTCCTGAAAATAATGTCTTTCCATGTATATATACCAAGTAGGGTCGGGCCCAAATGAAAATACCTTTTCCTATGCGAAATTGGACAATCACTCTGTAAATGTTGTACAGGCATGCCGCATGGGGCGACGCGCCAGGAGGGGCATTAGTGGGAAACTTTAGAGATCTAGTTCTAACACGCAGTAGGGATTTTGTATAGGCGCGGCATGCCATGTGCTGCCCCACGGGCCACGAGTGTGTTGTTTTCTTAGAGTACGGAGTTTTCTTGATGTTTTGATATCCAGACGTGGTTCTCAACCCCCGAACACGATCCCGACTTAATCCCTTGGGCTTTTACTCAGACTTCAAATCTCCAAATCACTCGAATTCATTCCACAAAATCTTCATAGCTCGGAATCACTCCTACAAGGCATAAAACACACAATTAGTGCAAAACACTGGGGATTAAAGCTCGAACTCAATTAAAGTACAATAAATTAGAGTGCAATAAGCGACTAAAATACGAGATTATAGCCTACCATTAACACCCCAGACTTAAACCATTGTTCTTCTCGAGCAATCAAACTATGCTTTAGAAAGACACAACCTTTTTAAACAACCCTCCTTACTCATCACACCCAGAATATGTAAAATAGACTAAGCACAATAGTGTAACATCCTAGCCTCAAGATTTGACTCAAAAGCACCACGCATTATTTATAACCCGCTCACTAACTCTAACACAGAGGTCAAAGACATTACATTTCCTTCATGAATCAAGTGCCCTCACACAAAAATTAAGAGTAGTTCCACACACCATAAACTTAAGAACAGTTAGGAACTCAAGATAGAGATAAATGACTCACTCTCAGAAACAATATTCATATGTCACAAAAGATGCACCACATGCGTTCCCGTAGTGTACTACTCTACTAATTGAGTTCATTCAGTCAAGGATCAAATAGGACTTTAAATGGTTGTAATGTAAGCTGTGGGACGGGTAGGATACATTTAGATATAAGAGTGACTATACCTCCCTAAGCACTTTAATACATACACTTTTACATTCAAACCCCACACTTATGTCAAACCAAAACTCCACCTTCACATCAATATGCATTAACTCCCTATTTCTTTAAGCATAATTACATCAAGAGTTACCACTGTCAAACAATAATTACACAACAATACACCATTGTTTTTCTTTCTTTTTCAATTCAAGTGGCTCTTACCTTTTCAAGACATTGCACCTTTCTCTTTATTTCATTATATCCACTCAAAAGACAATCCAACAACCCACACTTTAACTTTTATTAAGTTCATAACAAATTCAAGTGCTCATGAGAGGTAAGAGGTTCAAATATATGATCTATTCAAAAATATGGGTAAGGCTTGTAATGTGGTTGCCAAAGAAACAAGATTATAGGCTCAAATTAACTAAGATACATAACAATTGGGTGGGTAAAGGCATATAACTGGCTCAAAGGCAGAGAACAGATATATCACTTCCAAGACTGAATAAAACTACTATTTCACTTTGCAAACACACGGGGAAAGTTCTAGACATCAAATGCAATGCACAAAATAACACAAAACCTCACACACACATGGCACCTAACTCACTCAGGATCGGACTCATCAAGACACTCTAGTCAAAGCAGTTAAGCAAAGTTAAGATCATACAATTTAAGGTACTTATACAAGTGTCAAAACCTGAGCCCAAGCATCACAACTAAAGCACTCACTATTCTCAAGGCATAACTAAGTCACGAGATATTGCATTCAATTCAAATCACAGCACAAGTTTTTCTACTACTAATAAAAATAAAAACTAACTATACCGGGTTCAAACAAAACCCTTGAAAAAGAACTGTGGCACAAAGAAAAGCTATGGGCGAATAAGTACACTACCTACACAAGAAAATCCTTTTTGTCATTTTCCTTCGACTTAATTCCCTCAAGAAACCTGTTGAATGATATCCATCATTGGGATAAATCAAAAATTATAAAATTTTTACGTTTTTTTTTCTATTTTTTTCTCTCTCTAACTACTACAACTAACAAAAGGAAACTAATAGAGATACATACAACATAAGGTAGAGGAAACTTCCCTAAATCTCTAGTTGGGGTCTGAGTTGAAGTCGGGCTCCATTCGTCTTGCCTGAACTAGTGCACACATCCATGCAAACAGCTTTTTCTCAGCCTTCTTCAGGTACACCCCACACTTGTGTTTTTCCCTAACTGCAACCTTCTCTTTCACGCCTTTCACCTTCCATTCAACACTTGCAGCTGGCTTCTCCTTTTTTTACCCCCATTTCTATATCCATCTTGAAAGTCACCATCTCCTCAACCACTCTAACCATGAGTTTTCTATCATGTATGTCTAATATTGCTCTACCAGTCGCTAAGAATGGTCTTCCTAGGATAATGGGGGCCTCCTTGTTCTCCTCCGTTTTCACCACAATAAAATCTATAGGGAATACAAACATATCTACCCAGACTAAGACATCTCCACTATCCCATCGGGTATTATAGTTGTTTCGTCTGCCATCTGCAAAGATATTAGTACAGACCTTATCTCTCCAATCTCATTCTCCAGTTTCCTATAAATAGACAAAGGCACTAGATTAATTGAGGCATCAGAATCACATAAAGACTTATCAGAATTAATAGTGCCTAAAGAGCAAGGTATAGTAAAACTCCCTGAATCTTCACACTCTTGCAGAAGTTTATTTTGCAAGATTGCACTGCAATGCTCTGTGAGCTTGACCACTGAGGTCTCTTCTATCTTCCTATTCTTTGTAAGGATATCCTTCAAGAATTTGGCATTACCTGGCATTTGTGAGAGGACTTCAGTGAATGGCCAATTTACATTAACCTATTTTAGCATATCCAGAAATCTCTTAAACTGCTTGTCCATCTTTTCTCTATATAGCTTTTGGGGAAACGGTAGAGCACGCATATGCTCGCTCTCATTAGATTCCTCCCTTCTTGAGGTTTGCTCTTTCTTTTTCTCGGCTCTCTTCTTGCCTTTCTTCTTCTTATCAACTTCAATTTTCAGCTTCTCCCCACTTTCTTTTTCAGGTAAAACCTCTTTTTGGGTTGGAGTGGGATGTTTCAATACTTGCCCGCTTCTCAAGGTCACAACATTCACTGTTTCTTGGAATTTCTCTTAGTATCAGCTGGGAGAGTTCCTGGAATTCTCTCAAACAATATAGTTGCAATTTGTCCCACTTGCTTCTCTAGATTTCGAATTGTTGCCCCATGAGCATCTAGCCTCTCATCAGTTACCAGGCAGATTTTACTGTTGAGGCTGAAATTGCGGCCTTGGTTGTTTCACAAAACCAGGAGCTCCTTGTCCCTGAAATCTAGGTTTGTTTTGTTGCCATGCATTTGCAGTACCCCAGGTGAACTCCATGAAAAATAGGGGTGCTTATGACCAATTGCATTGAATTTATAATTCCCCATAGCATTCACTTCCTCAGTTGAGGCTTGACACTCATGAGTAGGGTGTCCTCCTCCACATATATTACATGTTGCATGAGGCTCACTTTGTATCGAAGCTAAGGTCAGCCTTCGTATTTCCATAGCCATAGCATCAAGTTGTACCTGCACAGATGTATTAGCATCAACTTAGTGAACATCGGTTGATCTTCTTCTTTCAGCACTCTCAGAGGGCCACTAGTTTTCATCTTCAGACAACTCATCTAATATTGTGACTATCTCTTCTGGAGTCTTCTTCATCAACGAGCTTCCAACTGCATTACTCAATGTTCTACGTCAGGTCGGTGTCAATCCATCCCAAAATTCCTGGAGTTGCATCCAGAGTTCAATTCCGCTATGTTGACACTTTCGAATAAATTCCTTAAACCTCTCCCAAGCTTCAAACACGGTTTTAGTATCTTTCTGGCAGAAGTTATGAATTTTTCTTCTAAACTTGCCAATCTTAGTTGAGGAGAAATATGTATCAAGAAATTTTTGGTCATCTCCTACCATGTTCTAATTGATCCCTGGACCAAGCTTCGATGCCGCTACTTTGCATCATCTTTAAGTGTGAAGGGGAATGCCCTTAATTAAACTTCATATTGTGACACACCATTGTATTAAAAGGTGTTCATAATCTCGTCGAAATCCATTAGATGGTTGTTTGGATCTTCGTTCATCTTTTCTTTGAAGATACAACAGTTTTGAAGGATTTCGATCAACCCTTGCTTCAACTCAAAATTATTAGATGCAACTGGAGGTGGTCTAATACTTGATAGTCCTTGGTTGTACACCGGTCTAGCATAATCACCAAGTGGTCTCCCAGTATCGGGAGCTATATTTCATAACTGATCTACAACCAATGGTTGATTTTGAGTAATTCTCCGACCCTTCTCTTCTTCATAGACAAGTTGTGCATTTCGAAGAGTTGCTTCTTCAGCATCTCATGCAGCTTTTTCTCGTTGTTGGGCTGCCTCTCTTGCAGCCAAATCCACATTATCATCATCTTTAGCCATAGTTTCTTTAGTTGAGGATTGCCTAACCTCTGTATTCTCAGGAGATTTCTTTTCTTCCTCAACTGTCGCAGTTATTTTTCTATCTCTAGTTCGTATGGTAGCACTTCCTTTCTAGAAGATCGAGTCATGCACCAATTTAACATGTAGCCTACGCACAGTTAAAGAACACCAAACGTAAAAAGAGAAAAATAAAATAAAAAGAAAAATTCCTGCATTAGTGCTACAAACAATTAAAAACACTCTTGATTGCCAATCTCCGGCAATGGCGCCAAATTTTGACGAGGGCCAAACACACACTAAAATATACTTGGTAGTCGAATATAGTAATATATAATATCGTATCCACATGGATTGGAGTTAAACAATATTATCGTAGTTTGTAGCTAGATTACTATCCAAGATGATCAAAATTTGAGAATTATGTGATTTAAAACTAAAATTAACTAAGAGTCTAAACTATTGACTAATGAGAATCGCAACAATGAGTAAGCAAAGAAGGTTTTCAATGGGAGAAAACAGAGTTTTGATGGAATAGGTGCAAGATAATTATTTAGGATCTAACTCTAGATAATTCACTTCTAATGTTCAAGTGTGTCTCTTGAATTCACTCAATTATTAGTTCACACATTTAGAAGAAACTCCTCTCTCGATTAAGTCTCAACCTCACAAGATGAACTAATTTTAAGCACGTGAGGATATGCAAGAATTCGTAGTGGATTGGTCGTTAGGAGAACCTCTCTCGATTATCCTCCTAACAAGGTTTCATCAGTTATTTAACTAGCCTCTTTCGATTAGCAAGAAGAATTGATGAATTCAACCAACAAAATATAATGCAAAGATATCACAAGTTATGCCTCTCTCAATTACATGAACTAGTGAATATAGATGCAACAATTAAATCATCCAAAACGATTCAATTCATAAACTAGAGTTATAATCCACAAACAAATATCAATACACCAAATCCATCAAACCCTAAAGAGAATAACTCCATAGATATGGAGCAATTCATCACAAATATGTTTAAGTTAAAGGAAAACATAAAACAATCCAAACTCGTGTCTTGAGTGAGGATTGAATGATGAATAATTTGTGCTTTTGCTTCTCCAACTTCTCCTTAGCCTCCCTAGGTCTTAGATGTGTCAAAAGTCCAAAAAATAACATTTTTCCATGTATATATACCAAATAGGGTCGGGCCCAAACGAAAATACCTTTTCCTATGCGAAATAGGATAATCACTCTATAAAATTTATACATACGTGCCGCATGGGGCGCCGCACCAGGCGGGGCGTTAGTGGGAAACTTCAGAGAGCTAGTTCAACCTACGCTTCCTCTGTGACTTAACTATACTCCCAAAGCATTTATTATATAAAGGGTTTACAACACATTTCATAATCTTTCACACATCTTTCCATTTCATTGGCACTAGTGGCCACAATTTTAAGGTCATTCTCGGCACGTTAGCCGTATTTCACATTTCATACGCACCCTATAACTTTCAAGTGTTACCATGGATTATCATCAATAATAGAATTTCAAATCAAGACTTTAAGCACACACATGACCAAACACGAGTCTTAGGCACGTTGAGTTTCTCTTCCACTATTAGGCATACTAGCTTGCAATTGAAACATGATTTTCAAAGCACAACACCTTTGGTACATTGATCATACTAGATTACATCCTCGGAGGGAATCATGATATGATAGGAACATTTGGGACACATTTTGGGTGCATACAGTTTTCAACTCAACACTTATTTAGAATTATCAAATCTATTGGGAAGGAATCATGACATGAGACATAAAAATTTGAGCCACCCATAATCGCAACTTATGAGGACGTCAGGGAAATCGATTCTATAAGAGAAGTTTAGCCAACATACCTTGTTTGAGCTTCCTTGAATTACTACAAGGTTCCAAAACTCCTAGAGACTACAATCTAATTAAAGACACGATAGAATTTAACTATAATTAGGAAGATACTCGGGGTTTCAGCTCATTTGAGCATTTTATCAAGCACTAGGTATGCATTAAGGTTTGTAGGTCCTATTATGGTGGGTTCCTTTACCCCACAATAAATCCCCACTTTAATAGGCCACCCACAGTCACTGCACAACCTCCCTACCACCTTTATTAACACATGCATTTATAAATAATAACTCTTACCCTCAAAACCTTCTTCCCTAACCCAAATTTTGAAATTGAAGGCTAGGGGTAGAATCTTACCTTTTAAATAAAGACCTTGTGAGTTTTCCTTGTGAATTCTCTAACGTTTGAGCAAGGATTGATGAGCAATAAGCTTAGGGACATTCCCTCTCACTCTATGGCACTTCCTCTCTGTAGAAATATCAGACTTTCTCTTTACAAATGGTCCCTGGCGACTATATATCGAAATAGTAACGGGTTATAAAATTAGAAAAAATAAAGCCCCGATGTAGATCTGCGGTAGCATACGCGACCGCATAACACTTTTGCGATCTGCAAAATGGATCGCGGAATGGCTTTCCGAAACTGGGCATTTATGTGCAGGTATGTGACCGCAGACCAATTATGCGATCGCATAAAGGACGGCAAAACCTCCTTCTGAAATTTCTCATGTTGGCTTCTGCGATGGATGTGGCACGCGAAATGGTTATGCGGTCTCATAGTCGACAGCAAAACAACCTACAAAATTTGCCGATTTCTTTTCTTCACTCTATGGTTGATCTGCGGTCCGCAATCAGTTCTACGATCGCATAGTGGATTGTAGAAATGCCCTCTTATGTAACATTTTTTCTTCAACTCCCCAACGCTCTATTCAACCCAAAAAGTCCGTACCGCTACGAGGTTGTGAGCAGCGAAGATTTTCTACAACCTCAAATGCATTAGCCCATATCGGCACCACAAAACCTCGGGTATTAGGTGAAATTTTATAGGGCCTTACATCCCCCCCGCTTAGGATCATTCGGCCTCGAATGAGGGTCAAAGTCCACCATTAGAATCTAATGTGACCCAATTATTACTTCACACACAAGCAGTTCCAAATTTAGACTAACTCTCTAAATTTCCAAAAATTTCGCCAGAGTCTCCCTTGTAATTGGGCCTATCCAGCTACTAGAGAATCCAAAAACCAGTCCTAACAACATAACCACAATACAATGAAGTAAAGCAACATGGAAACAACACCGGCCCCAATGCCATAAACATTACATTACCAAGGAGGAGTATACTTAACATAAGTTGTACATGGGAAACATAATTTGTAGAAAGTTAGCTTCTAACATCATGGACACAATTACATAGCTATTCAAATAAGTTAAGATACTTCTTCTTCATCTCTTCCTTGGCTTCCCAGGTGGCCTCTTCGACTTGTTGGTTTCGCCATAACACTTTTACGGAGGCAATATCTTTGTTTCTCAGCTTTCGAACTTTCCCATAAAGAATGGCAACTGGAATCTCTTCATATATCAATTCCTCATCAACCTCTACAGTCTCAATCGGAACAATAAACGATGGATCTCCAACCACCTTCCTCAACATGGATACATGAAACACCGGGTGCACTACAGACATCACTAGAGGTAGTTCTAGCATGTAATCCACCTGATCAATCATCTGAATGATTTTGTACGGTCCGACATACCTCAGACTCAATTTTCCTTTCTTACCAAATCGCATTACCCCCTTCATGGGGGAAACTTTCAAGAATACCCAATCATCCTCTTGGAACTCTAAATTCGTATGACGTACATCTGAATAGGACTTCTAATGACTCTGGGTAGTTTTCAACCATTCCTTAATGATCTTAACCTTCTCCATAGCCTGATGTACGAGATTTGGCCCTATCAAGTCCGCCTCGCCAATCTCGAAACTCCCAATGGGTGATCTACATCTCCTGTCATATAGAGCCTAGAACGGCGCCATCTGAATGCTAGCATGATAACTATTATTGTAGGAAACTTCTATACGTGGCAAATGATCATCCCAGCTACCCTTGAAGTCGAGAACACAAGTGTGCAACATATCTTCAAGCATCAGAATAGTCTGTTGTGCTTGCCCGTCGGTCCATGGATGGAAAGCTATACTAAGATTTACCTGAGTACCCAACCCTTGATGAAATTTCTTCCAAACGTTAGCTGTGAACTGTGACCCCCGATCAGAAATGATGGAAACTGGAGTGCCATGCAAACTGATTATTTCCTTGATAAACTACTGAGCATACTATTCCGCTGTGTCAGTAGCCTTAGCAGGTAAGAAGTGTGCTGATTTTGTGAGTCGATCCACAATCACCAATATTGATCATTTCCCATTTCTACATCGGAATTTCTATGTTATGTGTCAACCCACCGAGCCTTTGGTGTTCGGCCTTCACTTGCTGACAATTTGGACATCTTGCCACAAAGTCCGCTATATTCCTCTTCATATCATTCCACCTAAGACTTATTTAAGATCTTGATAAATCTTTGTAGAGCCCGGGTGCACGAAATATCAAGAAGTGTGAGCTTCTGTCATGATTCTTTCCCGGAGACCATCTACTTTTGGAACACATAGTCACCCTTGGTACCTTGGTGTACCATCATCCATGCCAGGAGAAAAATCCATGGTCTTATGTTTAAAAATTCCCTCCTTCAACTGTACCAACAACGGATCATCGTACTACTTCTCCTTGACTTCCACAACCAGCGATGTTTCAGCCCTATTTTGCCAACTGATGAATCACTTTGGCCAACGGTCTTTGATATGCCTCCAAGTGAGCCAAACTGCCCATAGACTTCCGTATAAGAGCATCCACCACAACATTAGCCTTCCCCGGATGATATAGGATATCAATGTCATAATCTTTAAGTAACTCAAGCCATCTTTTCTGCCTTAGATTCAATTCCTTCTGCTTAAAAATATATTGAAGGCTCTTATGGTCCGTGAATATATCCACATGGACCCCATACAAATAATGACGCCAAATCTTCAATGCAAAAACTATTGTCGCGAGCTCTAAGTCATGTGTTGGATAGTTCTTCTCATGATTCTTGAGTTGCTTAGAAGCATAAGCGATGATCTTGCCATGTTGAATCAATACACACCAAAGTCCTATCCTTGAAGCATCACAGTACACCACAAACCTATATGTACCCTCTGGTAGGGTCAAAACTGGTGTTGTAGTAAATCTTAATTTCAACTCCTGGAAGCTTCTTTCACAAGCATTTGACCATTGGAACTTAACCGCCTTCTGCGTCAATTTAGTCAACGGAGAGGCAAGGGTAGAGAACCCCCTCCATAAATTTTCTGTAATATCCAGCTAAGCCCAAAAAACTACGAATCTATGTTGGGGTTATAGGTCTAGGCCAATTCTTCACCGCTGCAATCTTTTGAGGGTCAACCTTAATTCCTTCTCTAGAGACAACAAGACCCAAGAATGTGACAGATTCAAGACAAAATTCACATTTTGAAAACTTCGCATACAACTGGTGTTGATACAAAGTCTACAGAACCGCCTTGACAGTATCGGCATGGTCCTCTCGACTTCATGAAGACAACAAAATATCGTCAATGAACACTATCACAAAAGACTTAAGGAATAGCTTGAAAGCGAGGTTCATAAGATCCATGAAAGTTGTCAGGGCATTTGTTAGACCAGAAGATATTACCAGAAATTCAAAGTGCCCATACCGGGTTCTGAAAGATTTTTCGGAATATCCTGCTCCCTGATCGTCAATTGGTAATACCCGGATCTCAAATCAATTTTGGAGAAATATTTAGCACCTTGCAATTGATCAAACAAATCATCTATCATTGGATGTGGGTACTTATTCTTGATCGTGACCTTGTGGAGCTGCCAATGGTCAATACACATTCTCAGTGACCCATCTTTCTTACTTACAAAGAGAATCGGTGCGCCCCAAGGCGACACACTCGGCCGGATGAAACCCTTCTTGAGCAAGTCCTTCAATTGATCCTTTAGTTCTTTCAATTCTGCCGGTGCCATTCTGTACGGTGGAATAGATATAGGCTGTGTGCCTGGCATCAGATCAATCCCAAAATCAAGCTCCCTATCTGGTGGGACCCCGGGAGCTCATCTGAAAAGACCTCAAATGAATTAGCCCACCTCGGCACCACGAAACCCCGGGTTTTAGGTGAAATTTTATGGGTCCTTACATTTGATGGCTTTGAAAAGACTCTTGGCACGCTCGAGGACGAACGCATATTTAAGTGGGGGAGAATGTAACGACCCAATCGGTCGTTTTGAGCTTTAGCATTTCGTTCGGTTATTTGGTACTTTGAGTAGCTTCACATAATATATTATGACTTGCGTATATGGTTGTTTTTTTTAGTGGTTCGGGATTGACTTCGTAGAATGACTCTCGATTTGGAAGCTTTAAGTTAAAATAGTTTACCAAGGTTCGACTTTTTGGTAAATAGACTCAGAATTGAGTTTATATTATTCTGGTAGATTTGTATTATGATTTTGGACATGTGTGTATCTTCGGATTTGATTTTGGAGGTTCCTAGAAGGATTCGACACTATTTGTCGAATGTTGGCAATTTGATGAACTTAAGAGTTCATACGTATGATTAAGAGTTGACTTTGATGTTATTGGACTCCAATTGATGTTCCAAGATGTTGGATAGGTCTATATAGTTGAATTGAACTTGTGTGTAAAGTTTTGAAGTAATCATAAGTGTGTAATTGTGATTCGGACACTCTTCTGAAGGAATGGAGATTTAACAACTTAAGTGAAATTCTATTCGGTTTGAGCCTCGATTCCTTGTTGTCATATTCCCGTGGGTGTTTTGAGCCTTTGGAGAAGTTTGGATAATGTATTTTTACTTGTTGGTATGATTGGATGCGGGTCTCGAGGGGCTCGGGTGTGTTTTGGATCGTTGGTTGCGAGACTTGTTAAGTTAAGGATTTGGAATTTGACCATGGTCAATATCAAGTGAAGACAATCTCTTTCTGGTATTTTGAGTGTGGGTCAGGTTCATAGCGTATTTTATGGTTGAAATGCATATAGGGTTTGAGTTCGGGAAGTTCACAATGAGTTTTGGGTGCTAAAATGAAGCTTTTGACGTTGCTGATTTTTCTGGAGCAAACAATTCCGAAAATACCACTTATGTCCTTGAAATTGTCAAACTTCATCTAAAACTTCAAAACATAATATCTCCCTCGTTTTAAGACCCAATTGGGTGATTCAAAAAGCTATCTTGGGTGTAATCTCGCAAGGATTATGTTGGTCTTATCAAGTGTGAGTTTCAGGGTTATCTAAGATCTGATTCAAGCTAGAACATCAGTTGCATGTTTTTACTTGTTCCGCAATTTAGTCACTTTTTCTCACAAAATTTTGAAACTCGGGTTTGGGAGATTTTGGATGGGATTTTCAGATTTGGATTGGGGTAAGTATTTTTTATACGGATTTATTTATATTTAATGGTTCCAACCTTGAATTTAGTGATTGTTTGATGAATCAAATTGAAGAAATTGGGGATTTTAGTAAAACCTTTTCTAAAACATAAATTGATGAATTGAGGGTCGATTTGAGGCCGGATTTGGATGAAATAACATATTTGGACTCGTATCAGTATGGGCATTCGAAATTTGTGCATTTTATCGGGTTCCAGGCTGCGACCCCAGGGTTGACTTTTTGTTTTGACTTTTTGATTTTATTTAAAGATCGAAACTTTATTATTCGGAATCATTTCCTATGGATTTTATTTATGAAATTAAGTTCTTTTGGCTAGATTCGAGCCGTACGGAGGTTGATTTGCACGTGAAGGGCTTCTTAGAGTGTAGTTTTAGCTTATTTGAAGTAAGTGTCTTGCCTAGCTTTGTTGGAAATATTTTTCCTACTAATCGATATTATTTGCTACATGTAAGGGTGATGCATATACAAGGTGACAAGTATATAGGCATGTGCCAGGGTTTTCAAGATCGGAAGGGAAAATTATATGCTTCTTTGTGCTTTGTTGGACTTGGTGATTCCTTGCCTAATGCTTTATTTAATTCTATGACTAATAAACCTAATTATCTATGTTAGAAATCACGCTAGAATATATGACATCTTAAAAGGATTTAAATGTATTATTTTTTAGACTATTTATATAGTTGAATGACCGTAGCATCATGAACACATATTTATACATATTATTGTCATGTTACTTGAGCTTCTTTATCCGTAATAGCAGATGATGATTGGGTACTTAGGGCTATGTTTGGCACAATGGGTATTTTTCTATGCGGTTGATATGATGTTGGCACGATGAGTATTGCCGTGCAATGTAAAATAAGATTGGCCGGTTGATTATAACCATGTGAGAGGAATGTGAGTTCGATTCTTGATATTATTACTCGTTCGTTAACCACTTACATGTCCTATATTTTGGTTTACATAAATGTTTTGTAGTTTTCTATGTTACTTTCCCGTTTGTGTTCCTTAAGTTATTTCCTTTGTGTGTTCCTATTTGGCATGTTACTGTTATATCTTTGTTACTACCTTGCATGTTGCTATTACTCCTATGTTTGTACTTGACTTTCTTTTGCTACATATCCTTTCGAATTCATGCCTTTACTTGTTATTGGCCCAAACATGGCATGTGCCTCTATTGCTATGTGATTTACTAATTTGATGTCTTCACCTGTTATCTGCCTTCACTTAATACCTGCTTTCACTTTTTATATGCTCTTACTTGCCAAATGTCATCACTTCTTACATGATTTCACTTATTACATACCTCTACTTGATGCATATTCATACTTGACGTACATCTTTTCCCGTTTAATGTTCTATACTACTTTGCTTAGCCAGATTGAGTGACTTTTGGATTGGTTATGTTTTGTTCTTTGTGGAAGCCTTGTCTTTATATGTAGGAGTCTAGCTCTGGGATGCTATGTTGCTCATCTTACTTTGTTGAGCTTGTATTTCCTAGTTGAATTCTGTGAGTTAGTTTTCTTGGCATTACGTTGTAAAATTCATGTGTTTGGTTGTTGTAGAATAGCAATAGTTATGTGGAAATTTATTATATATGCAATCGGGTTGCACGTTGCAATGATATTAACATTATATATGGTATCGGGTTGCACACCACAATGGTATTGATATTATATGTGGGATCGGGTAGCAAGCCACAATGAAGAAGAAATTGTATATGGGATCGAGTTGTACGCTGCAATGGAGAAGATTTATTATGGTTATTCTTGTCTATTTCTTTCTGTTATCATGTTGTGTTATGAAACTAGGAAATGATGATACTCCAAGGCCTTCTGTCAATTATATTCTTATTTCATCTATACGTGATTATTTTGTGTCTCTTTCTCCTATTGCTCTCTTTGTTATCATCTACATAGGTACAATATTGAGAGAGAGAGAGAGAGTATCTTTTAACTTAAAACCTCGTCTCTACTGAACTGAGGTCAGTTGTACTCAGACAATACTTTTGCACGTTGTGTGCAGATCTTGGAGGTGCATAGCTATGGAAGACAAAGCCTAGCATTGAAGACGTACCCACATTCCAGATTCAAGCTACATTTTGTTCATGCTAGTTTAGAATTTTAAATTCTATTTATGTAAACTTTAAATAGATACTATATTTATTCTTCATACCAGTTCGTAAATTGAAATTATAGTGGTTCATGTCTTGTACTACCAGTCCTTTGGAAGTTGTATAGAATTCAGTTATTATTATTCTTGTTGTTTTGTTCTTTCATTTGGGCTATTGAATCATATATATGGCTTACCTATCACTGGGTTAGGTGACATCACGACTAGGTAGATTTTAGATCATGACAAGTTGGTATCAGAGCACTAGGTTCAAAGATTCTATGAGTCATAAGCAAGTGTCTAGTAGAGTCTTGCAGATCGTTAAGATGTTGTCCATACCTATCTTTCAGATGCTACAGGGCATTTATGAAACTTTCCTACATTCAGTCCTTATCGTACGAACTTGTTTCAGCTTGAATCTTGCATCTTCAATTTCATTCCATTCGGTTGTATGAGAAGTTGATCACCAAGCACCAATGTACACCGACCGCTTGTGATGTTGCAGGTGGGTTGCAAAGGGCTATGGATGCTTGATCACTGTCTCGATGTGTTTGGTTGCCTAGTTTCTGTGACCATGGTGCGGTCATGGGAAGGTGTTGATTCGAGTCTAGTCGGTGGGTTATCTCCTGCGTAAAGATTTGAGGTCGTGTGTTTCTTATAAGGCTTCTATTTGGTGGAATGCACATCTTCTCATTTCAGAGCATTTGAGGAAGATGGCTTGATTGTCACAAGTACAAGTATGCATTTGGCAGAATCATCAGAGTGTTTTATGACTAGTCTTACATATGTTTATGACGTATTTAGCTGACTAAAAGTGCGGGACTGTGGAAGCTATGAAGGAAAGGTATTGTGGGTTACCGACGATGTGTTCTATGGCTTCGAGCGAAGTGGTGGAGTCTATTATCAATGATCGGATTGTACGATTATGTGTTATATCAGTTTCTGGACTAAGGGACGCTTGTGGATTATCTATTTCTTGAAAATGATGACTTCGGGAATGACCCGAGAATGTTATTCGCGGTGGATGTAGTGTGAAAGGAAAAGGAATCGCTAGGCTGCTTCTTTGTATATTCATGTGTTGGTAAAGCACGAGTTATTTGCTGCATATTTGTTGTGTATTAGAGATTAGAGCAAGGTGAATGACTATCGAGGAGGTGCCGATGAATTCAAGATTCACATGTGGCATTTAAGCATTTTCATATTTGTGTATGGTTAGGGCTTGAGATCGCCAATGTATGGTGTCTGGATTTGCGTTACTTCTATATCGATATTGACTCTACATGATAGCATTGGCGAGATGCAAGAAATGTTTTTTGGGTTTGCAGAAGGTCCCTTCAGAGCGAGCATTTCAAGTTTAGTTACTTTTAAGGTTTGGCATCCTACGTCATTCAGTTGAGTTAGAGGAAACCAATCATAATGATTTGATGATATGCTAATGGGTTTCGAATAATTCATGATGGTTACAGCCACGATTCAGGGTTGATGTCTTCTACGGATATAAGAGGTATGATGCATTGTGATGTTCTATAGGATTAAGTTAAGTAGGAAGTTCCTGGTAGATAGGGTGTTTATCCTACTGGTGGTTCTGAGTTGATTATAAGATTTTTTATATTTCCATTAGCTGGCATTGATAGTCACTGTGAGCCGTGTGGGATTGATATTTGCATGGGCAAGGGTGCGGTTTAGTTTCGAAGGGAAGGTCATGAGTTCTTTAAGGCATGGACGATTTCAGGTGTTTAAGATAATACTAGCATTATTTGATGTCTCCTGAGTAGAGTGCGCAATTTAGTAGGCGGATTGTGTTTTGACTTGTGGATGCTTGACTAGTATTTCAACAATCGCTTAGTTTTGGGCCACTGAGGTTCATGTTTTGCTACATGGCACAGAAGAACTATGTGAGTATTTTCCGTAAGATGATTGTGTATGGGTGATATATTAGTCATTTAAGTTGTGGACTTGGGATCGGATACGGTGATTTCGATATACTTGAGGTTTAGAGACTGAATGTTCAAGTAGGTAGACTATTCCGTGATTACGGACTATGAAGATATGATAAGAATTGGATAGTTAATAGTAAGTGTTATGGATCGGTTTCTATGGATCTTTTGGAAGGTTGCTTACCTATTTGGGGATAATCGGAATTGGTTTGGGGCCTATTTGTAGGCCTAATGAGACTGGGTATTCTATACCAGATCGGGTTTGCTTACTCTTATGCACCTATTACTGAAGGTATATTATCGGGCATAATGGATGTTATTCGTACCTTTATCTATGTGATATACTTCTCTCTTATACTATGATGGGTGGTGAGGGTACTTGATTATTGCACACATGTTGTAATCCCGTTTAGGCGTTGTGATGATAAATGAGCAAGATGGCTCTAAAGATGTTGGTTTGATTATTGCACCACAATTGTGCTTACCCTTTTCCCCACATTGTATTATGCCTACTCACCTTCCCACTTTTATACTTGTGCACTCTCGTGTTTGATGATGACGCACATGTTCTTAGTGAGCACGAGCATTATGGCTTGATGGGTATCCCTATGTATATTGATATGTTTGGGATCGGGTTGCGCTCCGCAACGGAGTTATGTGGAATACCTTTCCTTGTGTTTACTTCGTGTTTTTTGTTTTCCCTTAGTGGAATGAGTTCATGAAATTATTCTTTTGTTGATTTAGCAGTTGTACATGTCAGATAGTCCTCATACCTTGTTTTTCTTTTTTTGGATATAGTTGAGTTATTGCTTGTTAGGTGTACGGACCCGTTGTGTGAGGTTCCATGTGGCTTTTTGTTTGTTTTGTCAGTTGGGCTGCTTGTATTGGGTGAGACGAAGATTTTGATCTTGGGATTTGCACTACCATATTGAGGTAAGGAATTTTAGGAAGAATAACACCATATTTCTGCTCAGAATTTAACGATGGTCCTTGTCAGACGGGAGAACTCCATGACTTGTTGATTGGGTGAGTGGTTACACATTTTTACATGTTTCTTTCATCATTGGCAGAGTACGAAGGTTTGGAACAAGGTTTTATTTGATATGAGGTTTGTTACTGGTACTGGGTTTGGTAATGGGCAGCTATTGTGGTCAAGGATATTGCTATGGACATATGAGAGATGGGCTACATTTTTAGGTTAGATCTTGTAAATATAATTATGATTTGTTGCAACTGGTTGAGATCGATACAGTGTGCTATGCGAGAATCAGATCTTAGAAGGAGTCCTGGATGTTAAAATTTGGCTCTAAGGCTTATCAGTTAAGGTTAAAGGAGGAATCTAAAATTCAGACTTCTTTTAAAACTTCAAAATATCATATCTCCCGCATTTTAAGGCCAAATTAGGTGATTCAAAAGGCTATTTTGAGTGTAATATCGCAAGGCTTATGTTGGGCTTATCAAATATAAGTTTGGGGGTCATCTATTATCTGATTGGAGATGGAACAACTGCTTCATTATTTTTACTTGTTCCGGAATTTGGTCACTTTTTCTCACAAAGATTTTGGAGCTCAGATTTTGGCGATTTTGGAGGAAATTTTCACAATTTGTATTATGGTAAGAATTTTTTTACTCTTATTTGTTTATATTTCATGATTCCAACCTTGACTTTAGCGATTATTTGATGAATCAAATTGAAAAAATTGGGGATCTTAGTAAAAACCTGTCTAAAACATAATTGACGACTTTAAGGCGATTTGAGGTCAGATTTCAACGAAACACATATATTTGAACTTGCATTGGAATGCGTGTTTGAAATTTGTTAATTTTATTGGGTTCCAAGGAGCGAGCCATGGGTTGACGTTTTGGGTTGACTTTTTTATTTTAGTTAAAGATCGAAGCTTTATTATTCTGAATCGTTTCCTATGATTTTTAGTTATGATATTAAGTTATTTTGGCTAGAATTGAGCTGTTTAGAGGTTGATTTGCACAAGTTTGGCTTCTTAGAGTGTTGATTTTAGCTTATTTGAGATAAGAGTCTTGCCTAGATTTGTTGACGGAATTTTTCCTATTAAATGATATTATTTGCTACATGCGGGGGTGATGCATATACGAGGTGACCAGTGTATAGGCATGTGCCAGAGTTTCCATGCTCGGGAGGGGGAATTATATACTTCGTGTGCTTCGTTGAATTTGGTGATTCCTTGACTTATGCTTTATTTAATTCTATGATTAATAAACTTAATTATCTATGTTATAAATCATGCTAGAATATATGACATCTTAAAAGGCTTTAAGTGTATTGTTTTTCGAGACCCATTTATATCTATTATTGTCATGTTACTTGAGCTTCATTATCCGTAATAGGAGATGATGATTGGGGCCTTAGGGATATGCTTGGCAGGATGAGTATTTCGGTGCGGTTGATATGATATTGGTAAAATGAGTATTACTTTGCTGTGTGAAATAAGATTGGTCGATTCGTTGTTACCATGTGAGAGGAGTGGGAGTTGGAATCTTATAATGATTACTCGTTCGTTAAAAACATACATTCCCTATACTTTGGTTTTCATTAATGTTTTGTCATTTTGTATGTTACTTTCATGTTTGTCTTCCTTATGTTGTCACCTCTGTGTGTTCCTATTTGGCATGTTACTATTATATCTATGTTCTACCTTGCTTGTTACTATTACACATATGTTTGTACTTGACTTACTTTTGCTACATGTCCTTTCAAATTCATGTCTTTACTTGATATACGCCTAAACATGCGACATGACTCTATTTCTTATGTGATTTACTTATTAGGTGTCTTGACTGGTTACCTGCCTTCACTTACTACATGCCTTCACTTAATATTTTTCCTTACTTGCTATATGCCTTTACTTGTTACATGATTTCACTTATTGCATACCTCTAATTGATGCCTATTCTTACTTGACCCGTTTCATGTTCTACACTTCTTTGCTTAGTCGGATTCGGTGACTTTTGGATTAGTTGTGTATTTGTTCTTTGAGGAAGCCTTGTCTTTTTATGAAGGAGACTACCTCTGGGATGCCGTGTTGCTCATCTTACTTTGTTGAGTTTGTATTTCCTAGTTGAATTCCATGTGTTAGTTTTCTTGGCATTACGTTGTAAATTTTCCGTCTTTGGTTGTTGTACAATAGTAATAGTTATGTATGAAGTTATTATATATGGGATCGAGTTGCACGCCGCAATGATGTTAATATTATATTTGTGATCGGGATACACGACGCAACGATGTTAATATTATATATGGGATCTGGTTGCACACCGCAACAAAGAAGATTTATGTCTATTGATTATTGTTGTCGTATTATGTTGTGAAACTGGGAAGTGATGATATTCTGGGGTCCTCTATCAGTTGTATTCTTGTTTAATCTATACGTGATTATTTTGTGTCTCTTTCTCGTATTACTCTATTTGTTATCATCTGCACAACTAAAATATTGAGTGAGTATCTTTTAACTTTAAACCTCATATCTACTTCACCGAGGTTAGTCAAGATACTTATTGAATACATGGGATCGGTAGTACTCATACTACACTCCTACACCTTGTGTGCAGAGGGCAGCGTAGCTATGGAAGAGAAAGCCTAGCATTAAAGACGTACCCGCATTCCAAATTCAATCTACCTTTTGTTCATGGTAGTTTAGAATTTAAAATTCTATTTATGTAAGCTTCAAATAAACATTGTATTTATTCGTCATACCAGTTTCTAAATCTAAATCATAGTGGCTCATGACTTATACTGCCAGTCCTTGGGAAGTTGTATTGAATTAAGTTATTATCATTCTTGTTGTTTTGATCTTTCACTTGGATTATCTATTTCTATGTTACGCTTACCTAGAAATGGGTTAGGTGTCATCACAATTAGGTGAATTTTGGGTCGTGACAAGAGAATAGAATACCACGGCTACAAATAGTACAACATATCAGTTCCCATTGTTGCGCACAACCGGATCCTATTACCAAAATAACATATGTTGCGGTGAGCAACCCGATCCCAATATCATTTCATTTTCATTATGTTGCGGCACGCAACCTGTTCCCAATGTCATTTTATTTTTATTCTGTTGCGGCGCACAATCCGTTCCCAATATAATTTCAGTTTCCTTCTGTTGCAGTGCAAACCCTTTTCTAAACCTTTTTATTAATATTAACAACTCAATAAGATAAATTCAAAACTCACAACCAAAAAGGGTGACTAAAGCGTTTAAACCACTAAGGAAATACAAGTACAAACAGAGAACAACCAATAACTCAAGTTCATAAAGTATGCTCACATCGTAAGCCAACACGAACCTTGACAAATCATTAACACAATATAACATAATAAAGTGCAACAAGTAACATGTAAAGCACTAAAGGCAAGTAAAGGCGTGAAATTGTAAAGACGTTCATCTAACACAGGTGAAAACATATAGTAGGTAAAAGAAAATATTATTTAAGGAAAGAATAAATTGAAACATGCAACAATTAATGATAGGTAACAAGTAAAGGCTTGAATGACAATAAATGACATGTAGCAATCAAAGCATGTAACGAGATATGCCATGGAATAAATGGTGACATAATGATAAATAACCCACCCATCATGCTTTAACCCATGACAACGCAAGTACAATTGTCACTTTGCATATACGTCGTTCCCACACATAATTCACTTATCAAATAGACTAAACAAGTCCTAATTCTCTCAAGTCAAAGTTAACCATGACACTTACCTCTTTCCGAAATCAAATTAACAATCAATCACGACGTTTCCTTTAGAACAAACCTCCAAACTAATCGAATCTTGTCAAATATATATTTTACAATTTAAAACAAGCTTTAGAAACTACCCACGAGTGAAAAACGTTCAATATATAACTAAATTGAAAAAGTCAACAAAAGTCAACCCCGAACTCGCTTGGTCAAAATCCGAGATTCAGACCAAATCCCGATTACCTATTCATCCTCGAGCCTGGATACGTAATTTCTTTTGAAATCCAACCTCAATTTGAGGTCTAAATCTCAATTCAACAAAATTACTGAATTCTACCCAAAACCCATAATTTCTACCTTTAAACAACTAAATTTAAGGATATAAATCATTGGGTGTTTATGGAAATAAATTAAAACTAGATGAAAAGCAATAATCTATGAAGTTGGGATGAAAGTCTCTTCAAAAATATCTCCAATTCGTGCTCTACCTCTCAAAATTGGTGAAATATAACCAAATCCCAATTTTAGCTTTTAACATAACTGGGTGTCAGGTGTTGTTCGCGTTCGCGGAGTACCTACCGCTTTCGCGAAGTACAAAGACAAACTGGCCTTCGTGTTCACGAGGTCCGCACCGCATTTTGAAAGGCATCACCCGAGCCAAGCCTCCACGTTCGCATTCACGAATTTGTGTTCGCGATGGAGACCTCATCTGCCCTCCCCAAACATCCCAAGCCTATGCATTCGCGTGAGAACTTCCACGTTCCTGAAGGACAGTACCCCAAGACATCGCGCTCGTGAACTTACCCTCGGTTTTCGTAGAGTAACTCGACCCCAGTTCTAAGTTTCTCCTTCACTATTGCGATAGAGGCTTTGTGATTGCGAAGCACTTAGATACATAAGAAAACCAGCATAGACAAGGCCAAACATTATCTGAAATCAATCCACAACTTATCCAAACCACCCCACCCCACCCCACCCCCCCTCAAATGCGAATATTGACACAAGTATAATAACATCATACAAACTCTCTTGCTAGCTCAAATCATTAAAATAACATCAAATATCAAGAATCTATCATTAAAACTCAAGATTTTTCAAAAGTTAAAACTCATTTTCCAACTTCCCACATTATGATCTGAAACGCCTTCGAATCTCCTGTGACCCCAACGAAACATGCGTACAAGTCCAAAAGCATCACACGAACCTACCGGAATAATCAAAATACCAATCTGAGGTCGTTTACCAAGAACATTGACCATGGTCTACTCTAGTTATTTTTAAAGCAAAAATCATGTTTTCTTGATAGTTTCACATATAAGCTTTCCCCAAAAATGATACGGACCACGCAGATAAGTCATATATCATCAATTAAAGCCACAAAAGGTCTCAAAAAATAGAAAAAGGTGCTAGTGCTCATAACAACCTATCGGGTCATCACATTATATACCTCTAAAAGAATCGTTCGTCTTCGAACGGACATAGAAATGTAACTAGACGGGTAAAAAGGTGTAGGTATCTTCTCCTCATATCGGAATCGGACTCCCACATAGCCTCCTTAATCGGCTGACCTCTCTAATGCACTTTCATAGAAGGGAATGTCTTCGATCTCAACTTTCGAACCTACCGGTCTAGAATAGCCACCGGCTCCTCCTCATAGATCAAATCCTCATCAAGTTTCTCCATGCCGAAGAATAAAACATGTGACCTATCCTCATTGTACTTACAAAGCATGGAAACGTGAAATATAGAATGTACCTCTGCTAGGCTAGGAGGAAATACAAGTATACAAGCAACCTCCCTAACTCTCTCCAATATTTCAAATGGGCTAATAAACGTCGGGCACAACTTCCCCTTCTTCCCAAACCACATCACGCCCTTCATAGGCGAAACTTAGAGAAGAACCTTCTCACCCTCCATGTAAGCCACATACCGACCCTTCCGGTCTGCATAAATCTTTTTCTTAGACTGAGATGAGCGAAGTCGCTCCTGAATTAGCTTAACCTTTTCCAAAGCATCACGAACCAAATTAGTTCCAACAATCTAGCCTCATCGTGCTCAAACCAACCAACCGATGAAAGACATCACCTCCCATTTAAGGCCTTATATGTAGCCATCTGGATGCTCGACTGATAGTTGTTGTTGTAGGAAAACTGCGCCAGAAGTAAAATCTGGTCCCTCTGACCCCCAAAATCCATAGATCATGCCCGCAACATGTCCTTCAGAATATGAATAGTGCGCTTAGACTGTCCATCAGTCTAAGGGTGAAATGCGATACTCAACGTGACCCGCATGCCCAACTCATGTTGCACGACTCTCAAAAATGCAATGTGAACTACGTGCCCCGGTCAGATATTACGGAAATGGGAACATCATGTAGGAAGATAATCTCTGGATGTAAATCTGAGCCAACCTCGCTAAAGAATATGATGTCATCACCAGAATAAGGTGTACGGACTTAGTCAACCGCTCCACGATCACCCAAACTACATCATATTTCCTTAACATATGTGGATAGCCTACCACAAAATACATAGTGATGTGCTCCCACTTTCACTCTGGTATCTTCAATCTCCGAGTCAACCCACCTGATTTCTGATGCTCGTACTTCATTGATAGTTTCAATATCGAGAGACATGTCTGATAATATCTTACTTCATTCTCTGCCACCAATAGTATTGTTTCAAGTCACGGTACATCTTCGTGACACATGGGTGAATAGAATACTACGAACTGTGAGCCTCCTCAAGGATCGAGTCTCTCAACCCTTCAACGTTTGGAACACAAATCCAGCATTGAATCCGCATAGAACCATCATATCAATCATATCCTCCATAGCACCACTGCGATGTATCGTATCTTCAACACTAATAAGTGGGGATCGTCAAATCGGTGAGCCTTGATACGCTCCAACAATGATGACTGCACAACAACACAAGCGAGAACCCGTCTAGGCTTCGAAACATCCAACATCACGAACCGATTGGATAAGGCCTGAACATCAATGGCTAGTGGACTCTCCACTATGGCCTTCCCCGGATGATATAATATGGTGATATCATAGTCCTTCAGCAACTCTAACCATCTCTGCTGCCGCAAATTAATGTCCTTCTACTTAAACAGGTGTTGGAGACTCTGATGGTTGATATCGACCTCACATGGAACACCGTATAGATAGTGCCTACAAATCTTCAACACGTGAACAATGGATGCTAATGACACGTAGGCAATCACCCTACCATACCACATCAATACCGCGCCAAGTCTAATACGCGATGCATCACAATACATAGTGTAAGATCCTGAACCTGTAGGCAACATCAACATTGGTGCTCTAGTCAATGCAGTATTGAGCTTCTAAAAGCCCGCCTCACACTCATCAGACCATCTGAAAAGAGAACACTTCTGGGTCAACTTGGTCAATGGGGCTGAGATAGATTAAAACCCCTCCATGAACCGACGATAATAACCCACCAAATCAACGAAGCTCTAAATCTTTGTAGTTGGTATAGGTCTAGGCTAGTTATGAACAGCCTCAATTTATTTTGGATCCACTTTAATACACTCGAAAGATACAACATGGCCCAAAAAGGTAACTGACTCTAACCAGAACTCACACTTCAAAAACATGGCATGTAACGAATGATCCTTCAAAGTCTGAAGTATGATCTATTGATATTGCTCATGCTCCTCTCAACTACGAGAGTAAACCAAGATATCATCAATGAAACCAATCACGAAGGAATTCAGATAAGGCTTGAACACCCGGTTCATCAAATCCATAAAGCTTACTGGTGTACTAGTCAAGCCAAATGACATCACAAAGAACTCGTAGTGACCATATCGAGTCCTAAAAGTTTTAATAGAGACATACGATGCCCTAATCTTCACCTGATGGTAGCCATATCTCAAATCAAACTTGGAAAATACCTTGGCACCCTGAAGCTAGTCAAATAATTCATCAATCCCCATCAACAGATACATGTTCTTAATAGTGACTATGTTCAACTGACGATAATGTATTCATATCCTCAGCGATCTATCCTTCTTCTTCACAAATAACACTGGTGCACCTCAAGGCGAGACATTCGGTCTAATGAATCTCTTGTCAAGCAATACTGCAACTGCTTTTTCAATTCTTTCAACTCAACTGGAGCCATATGATATGGTGGAATAGAAATGGACTATTCCCGGAACCAAGTCAATGCAAACGGCGATATCCATCTCGAGTGGCATACCCAAAAAACCCGTAGGAAAAACATTTAGGAACTCATGCGCAACCGGAATCAAATCCATGGATGGAACATCGGTACTAGAATCACAGATATAAACCAAATACTCCAAACACCCGTTCTCGACCATACGCTGAGCCTTCGCATATGAAATGACCCTGCTAGTGGAGTGACCAAGATTCTCACTCCACTCCACCCTAGGCAACCCCAGCATAGCTAACATCACAGTCTTGGCGTGACAATCAAAGATAACATGATATGATACGGGGATAGCTGATCCATACCGAGAATAAACTCAAAATCTACCATATCCAATAACAGAAGATCAACCATGGTATCGTAAGCCCCAATAGTGACCAAACAAGAGAATGATGCACAACAATAGAATCCCCAATGGGTGTAGACACATAGGCAGCAGTATCCAAAGAATCACGGGACATATCCAAATATGAAGAAAACTAGGGTGAAAAATACGAATAAGTAGAACCCGAATCAAAGAAAACGAATGCATCTCTATGGCAAACCGGAATAATAACTATTATAACTGCATCAGATGACTTAGCTTCGGTTCTAGCTGGGAATGCATAGCAATGGGGATGAGCCCCACCAATCCGACCTCCACCTCTCGGATGGCTCTCACTACATGTCTCTATCTCTATCTCTCTGACCTCGACCTTTGGCTACATAATCCCCGCCTCTAACTGGCGGTGCGCGTGGTGGAGCAACCGGTGCCAGAACTATGGCACGAGGTACCCTATTGTGGCTTACTGCTCCTCAATCTAGGACAGTACCTCCTTATATGGCATGCATCTCCGCACTCAAAGCAACCCCTCGACTGACATAACTACTAAGTTTGAGACTGTTCATGATGACCTAAATAACCATTGTAGTAACTCTGTAGCGGTCGTGCACTAATACGAGCTGAATGTCATGGGACCATTTTTCTGAGGGATTCATGAGGACAGCAAGATAGCCTGACTACTACTCTTGCTTCAGTCCAAACCAATAATTAGCACGATGTCGTGCTTGAACCAAGGCAATCACACAATCTCAAAGGTTGGAAGATAATGAAATTAAAGACACACAAAGATGGGAGGCCAAGGGCAATATTCGGGTTTAATTCATATACAAAGGAAGGAAATATAAGTGTATGAGATCTGCCTTCTAACAAGGCATATATATGTCTATATATATATAATGAATATCCACAGGCAGCTAGGCTAGCTGTGGACCCGTCCAGCTGTGGTGCACTGCTTTATGTTGGCATCATGTGATCTCCATGAATGTGTTGGCAGCCCATGTGCCAATGGTCTTGTCAAGCTGTTGTGCCCCATTTCTTGTTGGCAGATAGTTGCCTCCACGATTTCCCAGATAGGCTGTGGTTCTACCCAGCTGTGCAGCACATGCCTTTGCCGGCAGTGAGTTGCTTCCATGATTGTCCTAGTAGGTTGTGGTCCTTCCCAGTTGTGCTGCATGTGACTTTGCTGGTAGAGTGTGGCCTCCATGAAGGCTCGGACAGAATGTGGGATTATTGCCTACATGTGCAAAGGCCTTTTCGTCTTTGGCAGCAAAGTTAGGCTCGGTCAGTAGCCCTTTAGGCGGCGAATTTGGTCAGAAAATATGTGGGTCAGACCACTTGAAATGGCGTCGACCGCGGCACTACAACGGTTCAAGTAATTGTGAACTTGATCTTTGAACAGCCATAGCACCTCATATTTTTCCCACGATGCCTCCTATGGCGGTTGATAATGGCCTCGACTTCCTTGTCGTCGACCGAAGGAGTTACAAAAATATTTGGTCGGCTGGATTGCCTCCACTCCATATCACCCTTGTCTCCACAAGGTGCCTCTAACGGACTGACAGGACCCGACTCAAGCAACTCTTTGGGTTGCTTTGTTGTATCCTCCAACTCTGGAGGTGCCATGTACGGACTCATGGCCTGTGGCTTCGCCCATGGTATGAAGTCCTTCTCCTTAAGGACTTCCTGTTCACAAGGAGTCAAGGTTTTGTCCACCTTGACCTCCTTAGTCTCTGTCCCGACTGCCAAAACCATTGCTCCCTCGCCCTTGAAGCTTTCACGATTTGTATCGCGGAAAGTTGAATAATAACTTGCGGCACCCGAACTGTCGGTACCACACATGGACCCCTCGGGTCATAAATGTAGATCTAGTTGAGATATGGGCAGATGAAGGCCTTCACTACATCCCAATAGTCCAGCCCCAGTACCAGATCAAACACATCTAGGGAAGCGATAAAGAAACTCACATTTCCCTGCCAAGCTCCTAAGTTGAGCTGCACATTGCGGGTAACTCCTTTCATGTTGGTGGGTTTGGCGTTTACCGTCTTTAGTATGGAATTGCTAGGACCAAACGCAAGGCCAAGTGACTTATCCTTTGCTTCTGACACAAAGTTATGTGTCGCACCGGTGTCTACCATGATACAGACAGATTATCTGTTCAATCTTGCATCTACGAACAGGGATCCTGGCTCTCTCGATCGGGACTCCTTGCCAGTTACATCGTCGCCCAATGAGTGAACTAGTTTGGCAATGTCATGCTTCCGTTGGGCAGCTGGCTTTACAGCAGGCATTTTGGCTACTACCGCGCCAAGTATCATGTTACCAAGATGAGCTATGCCCGGCTGTTGTTGAACTGCTTCCTCGGCCTGTTCATCAGCTTGGACTTTCTCTTCTGTTAGCCTTCGCTCGGCCGCAATTAAGGCACCGAGTTTCTTCAAAGAAGGACAATCCTTGTAGCCATGACTAGGGTCCTTGCAAAAGTAACAACCATTGCGAGGACTAACTTCCTTCTTCTTTTGGTTATACCGGTCGCGCTAATGAGATGCCTTGTTGCCTCCTTTTCTGGAATCGCGGTCCGGGGCAGCAACTTGCTTGCCCTTGTATTAATGTCCATGGTCTCCACTAGGTTGGAAGTTGGTGTATGTTGCCTTTTTGGCTTCCATTCTATAATCATTTAAGGACTCAGCCACCACGATATCTTCATCGACGTCTTGTACTTGACACCACTGCAATTCCTATTTGGCCCAGTTTTGAAGGCCATCTATGAAGGTGAATAGCAAGTCATCCCTTGCCATTTTCGAAATATGCAAGATGAGTTTGGTGAATTCCTTCACGTACTCACTAATGGAAGTTGTTTGTCTGAGCTCTCTCAACTTCCTATGTGCCTTTTTGACAATGTTTTGGGGGTAGAACTGGCTCTTTAGTTCGAACTTGAACTTTTCCCAGCTTTTGATGGAGAAAGTTCCCTTCTCCATGTCGGCTTTCTTCCTCCTCCACCAAAGCATAGCGGTGTTGGCAAGATTCATCTTTGCTGCCCGGATCTTGGCAGCCTCATCAACGATGCTAAGGTTCTCAAAGTAGTCTTCCATCTTCCAGATGTAGTTCTCTACATCTTGAGCATTTTGTTCGCCCCTAAAATCCTTTGGTTTTGGACCCTGGATTTTGGTTTCACGCACTGTTACATGTCCAGTGCCACTGGCTAACCTTGCAGCCTGCAGTTGTTGCTTTAGGGCTTCAATTTCCCGGTACAACGTCGATACAGCCTTTGTCAGCTTAAGCTCAAGGTTGGCCAGTCCTTCCTTGTGCTCTTCAATCACTTGATCAAACATCTCTTTGACGTCTCCTAACCCGTCTAGGGTAGTAGACTCAAGCGAGCTGAAGTTGTGTTCAACAACTTTCATGTGCCGATTTAAAGCATCTAAACCACCTTCGGTGAGATCCATTCTCACGCCTAAGTGATTTGAGGTAGAAGACTCACAATCTTCACCACGACCAACTTGTTGTGGGGGTAGCTCAAGAACTGGCGCCTCACTTGTTATGGCTATGGAGGGATCTCGCGCTTTGCTCGTACCTCTCATCTTTGGTTTCGGTCTCTTTGTTGGTGACTCGTCTCTCCCACGAATGTTGTCTAAATTAACATTATCTCCATCAGTAACCATGGTCAATTAACCTTGCTCTTATACCAATTGTCACGGGACCGTTTTTGTTAGGGCTCCGTGAGGACGGCAAGATAGCCTAACAATTACTCTGGCTTCACTCCTAACCAATAATAAGCACAATGTCGTGCCTGAACCAAGGAAATCATACAAAATCAAAGGTTGGAAGACAATGAAATGAAAGACGCACAAAGATGGGAGGCCAAGGCCAATTTTTGGATTTAATTCATATACAAAAGAAGGAAATACAAGTGTATGAGATCTGTCATCTAACAAGGCATATACATGTCTATATATACAATGAATGTCCACAGGCAGCTAGGCTGGCTGTGGACCCGTCCAGTTGTGGTGCACTACTTTATGCTGGCATCATATGATCTCCATCAATGTGTTGGCAACCCATGTGTCAATGGTCTTGTCCAGCTGTTGTGCCCCATTTCTTGCTGGCAGATAGTTGCCTCCATGATTGCCCAGATAGGTTGTGATCCTACCCAACTGTGCAGCACATAACTTTGCTGGCAGTGAGTTGCTTCCATGATTGTCTTGGCAGGTTGTGGTCCTGCCCAGTTGTGCTGCATGTGACTTTGCTGGTAGAGTGCGGCCTCCATGAAGGCCCGGACAGCCTATGGGATTGTTGCCTCCATGTGCAAAGGCCCTTTGTCTTTGGCAGCCAAGTTAGGCTCAGTTTGTAGCCCTTTAGGCAGCAAATTTGGTCGGAAAATATGCAGGTCAGTATATGAAGGTACATTGAATACAGGCTTCTTGGAACAAGACACGTACGCACTATGACCACTTGAAGGACCATGAGACACCTGAAGTGCTGACTGAACCGGCCTGATAAGATGGCCTCTATCAAATGAACCCCAGCCTTTAGACGAGACATCACTGAAACCACCAACATGAGGAGGCCTCTTCTCAATTGTCGCATCTTTACCCTAGCAACGAATCCTCTCGATCCGCCTCGCAATCTCTACAACCTGAGTAAAACAAATATCATCTTTGCTCTCTCTATACATCTATAGCATTATGCCATAAGCAAGGCCATCTATAAACCACTTCGTCCTCTCCCTCTTAGTAGGTATCAAGATAGTTGCATGGCATGATAAATCGATGAATCTTATCTCATACTCAGTACCAGTCATCTTACCTTACTAAATGCGCTCAAACTGACTACAAAAGTCCTCTCTCTAAGTTAATGTGATGAACTTCTCTAATATCAACTATGAGAACTGAGCCCAAGTGAGACAAGGTGAACCTGCTGGCCTACCCCAAATGAATTCCTGCCACCACCTCTTGGCAGAACCAGTCATGTGAAAAACTGTGAAATAATCTCCGTCGGTCTCCACTATACCCACGTTGCATAATATTTCATGGCAACGTCTAATATATCCTGGGGGTCCTCAGAAGGTGAACCACTAAACTGAGGGGGAAATAATTTGGTAAACTTGTCTAATCTCTTCAGGCCTCGGACGACATCGTGGGTCCCTCCCCGGACTATGTAGTAATAACAAGCTGAACTGCTCCAACTAGTAGAACTGCCAGAGTTTGATATCTATGAGTCGTGTGATCCGTAGTGTGAGTAGCGGGAGTCTAGCCTCCTCCCCCATCCAGAGAGATGACTGGTTCCATAGGGAACACACTGGCCTGCGCCACACTCTCCATACGGTCAACCAGGCATACTAGGGCGTCCTCATGTACTGAGGTAGCAATGAACCCCTCTGGGACTTGAGTTGGTCCTAATGGCATGGCCAAATAGGATCTCCTCATCCTGCTCGATCTGAGGCTCTGCAATAGGTTCTGTTGTGCGTGCTCTAAGCTGAGCTCTGCCTCTACCTTGGGCTCTACCTCAGCCCTGGCCTCTACCTTTAGTAGTGGTTGAGACCTTGGGCTCCGGCTCTTAATCAGTGGTGGATGTTGTACGTGTCCTCACCATTTGTGAGAACACGAATAGAATAATTCAAACTCAATGATAGAATAAAGTCGACGATAGAGAAATAAAGAAAGTGAAATTTCCTAAGCCCTTTAGCCTCTAGAAGATAACTAAAGACGTCTACACGCCGATCAACAAGACTCTACAAAGCCTGCTTTTTACTCATGAGACCTAGGTAACCTAGTGCTCTAATACAAACTTGTTAAGACCCAAAATCCCAACCACGGAGCCGTAATGGCACCAAACATCCACTTGGTAGGAAAACTAACATTAGCTAAAGAATTTTCCAATTTAACAGTTTTGAAAGCTGAATATTAATAATTAAAGAATGAAATACTCTGTATACATGTAGTAAAACCATAAGTAACACTGTCTAAACTAATCACAGAAATTTTGAGTCACAAGTACAAGAGAGACTAGAATACTATAAATATAGTCTAAAATAAAATACAGTTGTTCGAAACAAGATAAATAGTGAAACAGGATAAGGAAGGAGACTTCAGGGACTGCAAACGTCGTACGGCTCTACCTCAAGTCTTCTGGATAGATCAGATCCTAGCAATATCCTCAATGCGCTACTAGGGCCAACACCAGGATCTGCATAAGAAGAGCAAAATTGTACTATAAGTACATTCGACCCCATGTACTTCGTAAGTGTCGAGCCTAACCTCGACGAAGTAGTGACGAGGGATATGACAAGACACTCATACTAAACATGTACAGATAATAAATAGAAGGACAATAGTAATATAGAGAAAACGGATAAACTCATAGGAACAGGACCCAAAGGTCCACTAACAGAGAGCCCCAGAATAACATCATACCCCATTGCGGCGCGCAACCTGATCGTAATATCATTTCAATATTTATCGCGGCGTGCAATCCTATCCAAATATCATATAAATAACTGTAGTGCGCAACCCGTTCTCGTTATCAATTCATTTCTATTTTGTTGATGTGCGTAACCCGTTTCCAATATCAATTCACCATTATAAACAACTCAACACAACCAATTCCGAAATTCCAACACAAAAAGTACTAAAGCATACAAAACACCAAGGGACTACGGGTACAAACAAAGAAAAACCAACATCTCATATTCATTAACCTTGATAAATCATAAACACAAGAATAATTAAGGGCTCACACAACCAGATATAACATAATAAAGTACAATAGGTAAGGTGAAGGCAATAAGGGCAAATAAAGGCATGAAGTGGAAATGATGTTCAAATAATACATGCAGGATAATATACAAATATTGATCGAGGAATGTATACACAGAAATAGGTAACAAATAAGTGACAGATAAATATTAAGGCATAAGTATCAAGTATTTAATTGTACCAATCAAGGCACATAATGAGATATTGTCACAACCTAACCTGCAGGGCCGCGACAGGTACCCGGTACCTTACTCAACTGAGTACCAACGTAACATATCTTTTTTATCATACCATTATGGATAAGTGGTCCAGAAGGTCCGTCATGAGATAACCAGAATACAACATAAGGGAATACTTGACATAGGATGACCCAACATGATATACAAACTTATACATGTGACATACGGGCCTATAAGGCCGACATGATTATTTGTACACACAAAACATTAACCGAAAAGGCTACACAAGTATCCATATACATGATGTATACAAGCCTCTAAGAGTACATAAACATCATAAAGATCGGGACAGGATTTCGCCATACTAATCAATACATATCCAAAGCATACTGACCAAAAAGGCAACTCCGGAACAAGTGAAGTGCACCAATACCTTACGCTGAGCTGATAGCCTACTAGGAAGACTGCCATCATGACTATCAGGACTTGTGGGCATGACATGTAGCATCCCCAGGAAAAAGGGACGTCAGTACGGATAACGTACTAAGTATGTAAGTTTAAAAAAGCAGTATATAAAAGACATGAAAGAAACACTAAGTAAATGACTCAACCTATAAACTAGAACAACTTTGTGAATCATGAAACATTTATAATGTCATGCATATATGTATAAATGTCATGCCATGCATAGGTATATGCGTACATAACATCATCAAGTCTTTGAGGGCATCCCATCATATCACCCCGACTTCTATGGGCAAAGTCATCAACGTATACCAGTTGGTCAGGAGGTGGTGCATATATAACGATGTAACCTTTCCTCATACCCCATATACATATAATATACGTGTATATAATGCCATCTGGTCATGGGTCAATGTACATGGATAAATGAATGCAATGCATAATGAAGTAAGTCAATAAGATATCTTGGAATGTCATAAGATCATTAGGCCTTCGGATAAACTTTATCAACTTACGTATTTTCTGAGACCCATGAATAAATGATATAATAATAAGACACATGGGGAATCAAGAATATATGCACCCTTCGCGAGAATTGGTCTGCGGTCGCGAAGATTGGGGAGTTAGTTCTACTCGAATGTGTGAGAGGTGCGTGCGAAGAAGGAAGAGGAGACTTGGGATGTCAAACGCGTTGTTCTATGTGTTCGCATGTGTGTGTCTGCAATAGCGTCATGTTGAGGGGATTAGTCACCGCGTTCGCGAAGAATATTATTTAGGGTAGCATTTTGTTGTTCTTCGCCATCGCGAGAGACTTTCTGCGATTGCGAAGAGGAAAAACTGGGGCAGACAATTTAATTAGAAAAAATGAGGGTTAGAGTATTATTTCACATTTGGACTTGGGGAGCTCGGCTAGGGGCGATGTTTGAGAGGGATTTCACTACAAATCAAGAGGTAAGCTATTTTTGATCACTTTTGTCCAATAATATTCAATACCCATTGATTTCTACACCAAGATTATGTGTTTTTAAGGTGCAATTTGGGGGATTTTGGACTAGGGATTGGAGTGTAAGATTTGGGGGTTTGAGGGTCGATTTGTGGTCGGAATTGGATGATTTTGGTATAGTGGGACTCATTGTTAAATGGGTGTTCGAATTTTATGAATTTTATTGTGCTCTAAGGCAGTGGCTCGGGGTTGAATTTTTGGGTTGACTTTTGTATTTTGGTTAAAGGTCTTAGCTTTATCATTTGGAATCAATTCCTATAGCTTTTATTGATAGTATTACGTTATTTTTGGCTAGATTCGAGCCTCCCGAAGATTGATACACATAGAAAGGGCTTTCTAGCTAAGTTATTTGATTTGCTTGAGGTAAGTATTTTATCTAAACTCGATTGAGGCACTACTTGCCTAAATTATTGTGATAGCTACATGCTATTGGGTGCGCACATACATGCGATTGAACCCATGTGCTGACACCGGGGTTATTTATTCATGCTCGGGTTGTACCCAATCTATATTGAGCCTAGAATTGACTGTTAAACCTTAAGCTATTATGTTTCGCTCATTTGTGACATTGTTGTGAACTATTTGAGCCATTTCTGAGGCTGCATAGGGGTTTAATCCCTGAATGAACTGATAGATGTTATTCTATAATGAAATTGCCGGTTTGAGCTATGATAGTACACCTTGCACATGCCTACACTTTAGCATATTGTTTATACTAGTCTAGGAGCATGAGATTTGTTATTCACTAATTTCATATCTGTATACTTGTTTATTTACTCATGTATGTTATGGTCGGACTAGGTGCCTATGACCATGCCGGGCGGATTGTGTTGTTGTGCCTGTGACCATACCGGGCGGATTGTGTTGTTATGCCTGTGACCACGTTGGGCGGATTGTCTTGTTATGCCTGTGACCATGCCAGGCGGATTATGATATTGAGCCTGTGACCATGCCGGACTAGTAGCACGTTGAATTGGTCGTGCTTGCATGTGGATATGGATCCATCCCCCTAATGTCACCCACTCATGTTTCTCTCTTGATGGTGTACACGCGGTTATTGAGGAAACTAATGAGTGGTTTGGTACATATATGGAAAAGTTGAGGAAATCTGGCCAGTGTTTTGTTTGGATTTTGCATTTCATCTTTACTTGCAATTTCGTTGATCATTTATCTGATTTAACTGTATATCATCTCTATATGCCGAGTATTGACTGAGCAGGGTATTTTGAGAAACTGTACACATACACACACATATGTTTTCTTACTGAACTTTATGATTTGATTCTATTATTATTTTGTACCAGTTTAAAAGATGAATCTACACAGGTGATAGCTAGTATCATTTAATAATTTGTGTTTCTCTTATCTTGCCGTGTTTATTTACGATACTTATTGAGTACATTGGGTTAGTTGTACTCATACCATATTATGCACTTAATTGTGCAGATCTCGGTGTGGGAACCAGTTATCAGCAGTAGGTTTGCTTGTTGGACTATCTGCTAGAGGCGAGGTAGAGCTGGATACTTGGTCGCAGTTTGACTTGTCTTTTCCTTTCATATTGTTGTTACACTTCAAACAATGTATTTATTGTTCAGTTTCAAACTTGTATTCCATTGTACAATCTCATGACTCGGTATTTACCTGTTTTTGGGGATTTACTTTGTATTAGCGGTTATATTGTATTAATACTTCAAACTTATGCTATTTCTATAAATTTTGTTATTATGTTTGCCTTCATTATCATGTTTCAGCTTGCCTAGCCGGTGTGTTAGGAGACATCACAACAGGTAGGGATTTGTGATCGTGATACATGCATTAACCCATTGTAGTGCATACACTCGTCACATTGCATATGCACCATCCCCACACATAATTAACATAGAAAATATACCAACCAATTTCTTATTCCCTCTAGTCAAAGTTAAATACGACACTTATCTTCCTTCGATATCAGATCAACAATCAAAAATGGCTTTTCCTTTAGAAAAAGCCTCCAAACCATCTGAATCTACCTAATATCAATCAATAATGCAAAACAAGCTTTAGAAACTACCCATGAATGGAAAAGGTTAAATTTTGATCAGATTTGAAAAAATCAACAAAAGCTAACTCTGGGCTCGCTTGGCCTAATTCCAAGATTCAGACCAAATTTTGATTAGCCATTCACCCCCATGTACGATTATGAGATTTTTTTCGAAATCCGACCTCAATCTGAGATCTAAATCTCAATTTTACAAAATTCCTAAATTCTACCTAAAACCCCTAATTTCTACCATGTAATTCATAGATTTGATAAAGAAATTCATGAAAAAGTAATGGGAAGTGATGGAAAATAAATTAGAGTTGCTTACCAATAAATTTGGGAAGACAAAGCTCTCAAGAAATCGCCTTAAGGGAGTCTAAGGTTGAGAAATGGTGTAAAATGAGTGCAACAGTGTCCATGAAATCGCAAATGCAACAATTCCCTCGCATTTGTGAAGGACACAATTACAGTAAATACGGTACAAGCTTTGCATTTGCGAAGCTGATTGGAAGTCCCAGTCATCGCAAAAGCGACAAAAGGGTCGCAAATGCGAAAATCTCCTAGTCTGCAAATGCAAAGAATTCATCGCAAAAGCGATATCCAGCCCCCAGATCCCTCTTCACAATTGCGAGCTTGACATCTCAAATTCGAGGCTCGCAATTGCGATCAGGTTCTCCCAAATGAGAGGCCTGCAACTTGACACCAGCAACATACTTGCACTAGCAGTTCCAAAATTAACCAAAGCTCGTCTGAAACTCACTCGAGCCTATCGGGCTCCAGTATGAACATGCACTCAAGTGTAATAACATCATATAAACTCGTTCGCTCACTCAAATTACAAAAATAACATCAAACATTAAGAATCACTAATCAAAACTCAAGGATTTTAAGTTAAAACTCAAGTTTTGCCAACTTTCATATAATGTGTCTATACGCCCTCTGGTCACTCAAAACCCCAATCAAACGTGCATACAAGTCCTAAAATATCATACGAACCTACCGGAATCGTCAAAACAATAATATGATGTTGTTGTGATGACCCAAAAGGTCATCTTATGTTTTAGAACTCGAATCTGCGCTCTTAAGCTTTAAAAATCTCATTTTTACTGTCCTCGATTTGCGTGCGCCGGGAAGGTTTCCGGAAAGCTTTTATGTTGAAAACTAATAAAAATAAGAATTTTTACCTTAAAAATTGATTTTAGTTGACTTCGGTCAACATTGTTGGTAAACGGGCCTGCATCCGTATTTTGATAGTCCCGGTGGGTCCGTATCGAATTATGGGACCTGGGCGTATGCCCAGAATCGAATTCAGAGGTCCCTAGCTCAAGTTTGGAAATTTATTTATTTTTAAGAATTGATTGATATTCGGCATTGTTAGTATCGGGTCCGCATTTTGGTTCCGGAGCCCGGTACCGGTTTGTTATGAAATTTAAGACTTGTTTGTGAAATCTGTTGAGAAACGGAGTTGATTTGACGTGATTCGGACGTCCAGTTGAGAAAATAGAAATTTTAAAGTATTTTTGAGAATTTCATTTGATTTGGTGCTAAATTCGTAGTTCTAGTTATTATTTTGGCGATTTGATTACGTGAGCAGGTCCGTATGATATTTCTAGACTTGTGTGCATGTTTGGTTTGGAGCCCCGAGGGCTCGGGTGAGTTTCGGATAGGCCACGGGATGTTTTGGACTTTAGAAATATGGTTTTTCTGGAGAGTCTATGTTCTGGCATGTCCTTCTTCACGTTCCCTAAGGTACTCTAGCGAACGCTAAGAGTAAACTGGGCAGCTGAAGTTTTCTTCTTCGCGAACGCGAAGTGATGGGGGACATACCCTTTGCGAATGCGACTGGCTCAATGCGAACGCGAAGCATGTGGGGACGTGGGGGGGAGGGGGGTTGGTCGTTGCTTCATCGCGAACATGAGCCATGTCTCGTGAACGTGAAGGCCAGGGGAAGTAATCATCACGAACGCGAGCTGGGTATCGCGAACGCGAAGGCTTGGCATCCATTACCCTTCACGAACGTAACACTGCTCTCGCGAACGCGATGAACACTATCGCCCAGCACTTAACAGAATCCAAAAACGGGATTTTAGCCAAAAACTCATTTCTCTCAAAAACCAAATGGTGAGAGGCGAATTTTCAAGAGCCATTCCTTCCCCAAATTGTTGGTAAGTGATTCTAAACCATTTTCTTTCAATTACCCATTCCATTTCTTGAATTTTCAACCTAAAATCCTGAGTTTTCATGATAGAATTAGGGGTTAGGGTAGAAACTAGGAATTTCAGGAATTTGGGGATTTAGACTTCAATTTGAGGTCAGATTCAAAAACTAATTATATATTCAGGCTCGCGGGGTGAATGGGTAAAATAATTTTGGTCCGAACCTCGAGTTTTGACTAAGCGAGCCCGGGGTCGATTTTTTGACTTTTTGGAGGAAAATTTGGGAAATTTAATTTATGCAATATAATTGATTCCTTTAGAAATATTTGATATTATTGAGTCATATTTTGAATAGATACGAGTGGTTTGGAGGTGAATTCAAAAGGAAAGGCTGTGATTGAGAATTAAGTGGCCTTCGGAGCGAGGTAAGTGTTGTGTCTAACCCTGACTTGAGGAAATTAGGAACCTTAGATTACTTGCTAAGTGAAATTCATGTGAGCTGCGTATATGTGAGGTGATGAGTACTTATGCGCCGCCAAATTTACCTGTTTTCCATGTTTCTCAGTTTTTCTTATATTGTCTCATTCCTATGCCTAATTGCGATGTGTTATACTAGTGTTGTTCAATTTATCGTTCTTATCATGTTTATGGATTTTCTGGTGAAAATTGAGTTTTTATTTCAAAGTTGAGATTGACCTTATGGAACCAAATGTTGAGGTAAGGTTTGTACTTGTTATTCTATCTCCCTGTTGATATTTATGCATTGCATTATGGTAAGGGAGAGTGTTAATGCATGAAGGGTGATGTCATGCCATATTGTGAGTGTTAATGCACGAAGGGTGATGCCGTGCCATATTGTGAGTGTTAATGCACGAAGGGTGATGCCGTGCCATGATATGAGAGTTAATGCACGAAGGGTGATGCCGTGCCGTTTCTATTTATTTTATGGTGAGATTGAGAGTAAAAGAACAAAGGGTGATACCGTGCATTTTTCCTTATTGTATTCACTATTCCTGTTGATTCATGGTATATTGACTGCTCCGGTGATCACTCTGTTATAGTTCTTTATCTTGTATTTCCCTCAGTATGTTCCCCTCCCGACATTTCCCTTTTTAGTTCTTCATTTCTGTTATTATCATATACACTGTTAAATTGTACATGTTGATTTGTAGGTGCCTTGGATTAGCCTCGTCACTACTTTGTCGAGGTTAGGCTCGACACTTATCAGTACATGGGGTCTGTTGTACTGATGCTGCACTTTGCACTTTCTGTGCAGATTTTGATACTGTCTCAGGTTGATCGAGATTTGCTACTGGTCTGCTATCCGGAGACTCAAGGTAGATCTGTCAGCGTTCACTGACCTTGAAGTCCCCGTCTATCTTTTATGTCCTACTTTTTTCTTTCATTCAAACAATTGTATTTCTTTCAGACTATTACTTATAGTAAATTCTAGAATGCTCGTGAATTGTGACTCCAGATCCGGATGGTAGTAGTTAATACAATTTTATGATATTTCGCACTTATTATATTTCATCTTAGTTAATTATTGTTAATTACTGAATGGGAATAAGGAATTGGTTAATGATTCTCTAACGTTGGCTTGCCTAGCAAGTGAAATGTTAGGCGCCATCACGGTCCCGTCGGTGGGAAATTTCGGGTCATGACAGTTAGTATCAGAGCACTAGGTTGCCTAGGTCTCACGATTCACAAGCAAGCTTAGTAGAGTCTGGAGGGTCGGTACGGAGATGTCTGTGCTTATCTTCCAGAGGCTATGAAGTTAGGAATAAGTTTCACTTCTTTTCTTTTCTGTCGTGCGATTTTACTTTCTCAATACTGAATGAACTCTTCTACTCTTATTCTATTGCAGATGGCCAGAACACGTATCGCTTCCTCAGCTGAGTAGCAGCTAGAGCCTCCATTGACAACTCCAGGGCAGAGGTCGAGGCCGTGCCAGAGGCCAAGGCAGGGGCGAGGCTTGAGCAGCAGCCCCAGCAGTGGAGGCTCAGATAGAGCTTGACGAAAAGATTCCAGCCCAGACTGTTCTTGCCGGACCAGCTCAAGTTCCGGAGGGGTTCATTGCCACCCCAGTACTTCAGGACGCTTTGGTCTGTTTGGTGGGCCTTATGGAGAGTGTGGCCCAGACTAGCGCATTTCCCATGGCACCAATAGTCTCTCAGGCTGGAGGAGAAGCCCTGACTCCCACCACTCCCGCTCCGGAATAGATAGCTCCCTAGTATCAGGCTCCGGCAGCTCAGTTAGTCGGATTAGTTCAGCCGGTTATTGTGACACAGGTCGGAGATGGGCCAGCTATGTCTTCTGAGGCTTTATGGAGATTGGACAGGTTTACCAAGCTCTTTCCTGTTCACTTCAGTGGTGCTCCTTCAGAGGATCCCCAAGAGTATCGAGACAGCTGCCACGAGGTTCTATGAAACATGGGTATAGTGGAGACCAATGGGGTAGATTTTGCTGCATTTTAGATGACTGGTTCTGCCAAGAAATGGTGGAGAGATTACTTGTTGACCAGACCAGCTGGGTCGCCTGCTCTTACTTGGGACCAGTTCTCTCAGCTCTTCATAGAGAAGTTTCTGCCTATTATATTGAGAGAGGAGTGTCGCCGTCAGTTTGAGCGTCTTCAGCAGGGAAGTATGATTGTTACTCGGTATGAGATCCGTTTTGTGGATTTGGCCCGTCATGCCATTCTTCTGCTTCCCACCGAGAGAGAGAGGGTGAGGAGGTTTATTGATGGATTTGCTCAGCCTATCAGATTGTAGATGGCTAAGGAGACTGGGAGTGAGATTTCTTTTCAGGCGGCTGCTAATGTCGCCAGACGAATCAAAATGGTTCTTACTCAGGGAGATCAGGGGTCTGACAAGAGGCCTCGTCATTCCGGTGAGTTCAGCAGTGCCTCATCTAGAGACAGGAGAACTTTTGGTAGAGGCCATCCTCCCAGACCGTTTCATTCAGCGCTCCAGGCATCCAACGGTGCCTCAGGTGGTCGTGGCCCTCAAATGCATTATTCCGACCAGTTAGCCTACGGTGCACCACCAACTCCTATTAGTGCACCTCCATTCCAGAGTTATCAGGGTGGTTATTCGGGTCGATAGGGTCAGTTTTAGGGTCAGCAGGCACAACAGTCGAGGTTATGTTATACTTGTGGTGATCCGAGGCACATTGCTAGATTTTACCCTCGGGCAACGGGCAACTCACAACAGCAGAGTTCTCATACCATGGTTCCGGCACCAGTTGCTGCACCACCTGCTCAGCAAGCCAGAGGCAGGGTTCACGCAGCCAGAGGTAGAGGTCAGGCCGTTAGAGGTGGAGACCAGCCAGCTAGAGGTCGTCCCAGGGACATAGTTGAGAGTGGTGGGGCCCAGCCCCGGTGTTATGCTTTCCCTGCCAGGCCTGAGGCTGAGTCATCTAACGTTGTTATCACAGATATTGTTTCAGTTTTCAGTAGAGATGCTTCAGTTCTATTTGATCCGGGATCTACTGACTCCTGTGTGTCATCCTATTTTGCTTCCTATTTGGTTGTGCCCCGTGATTCTTTGAGTGCTCCTATGTATGTGTCCACACCAGTGGGAGATGCTATTATTGTAGATTCTATTTATCGTTCTTTTGTGGTCACCATTGGGAGTCTTGAGACTCGTGTATATCTTCTACTTCTTGACATGGTTGATTTTGATGTCATACTAGGTATGGATTGGCTGTCACCTTATCATGCTATATTAGATTGTCACGCCAAGATGGTGACCTTAGCCTTGCAGGGGTTTCCTCAATTAGAGTGGAGGGGAAATCTTGGCCATTCTTCCAAAAGGGTTATCTCTTATGTGAAGGCTCGGCATATGGCCGAGAAGGGGTGTCTAGCTTATTTGGCTTATGTCCGCGATTCTAGTGCGGAGGTTCCTTCCATAGATTCAGTGCCGGTTGTTCGTGAGTTTCCAGAGGTGTTTCCTGCAGACCTGCCGAGGATGCCACTCGATATGGATATTGATTTCTGCATTGATTTGGCTCTGGGCACTCACCCTATTTCCATTCTGCCATATCGCATGGCCCCTCCAGAGTTGAAAGAATTGAAGGAGCAGTTGCAAGATTTGCTTGATAAGGGGTTCATTAGACCTAGTGTCTCGCCATGGGGTGCACCTGTATTGTTCGTGAAGAAGAAATATGGATCGATGAGGATGTGTATAGATTATCGGCAGTTGAACAAAGTCACCATCAAGAACAAATATCCATTGCCAAGGATTGATGATTTATTTGATCAGCTTCAGGGTGCCAAGGTGTTTTCGAAGATTGATTTGAGATCTGGCTACCATCAGTTTAGGATTAGGGCATCCGATGTTCCTAAGACAGCTTTTCGGATTCGGTATGGGCATTATGAGTTTCTAGTGATGTCATTTGGGCTAACAAATGTCCCAGCAGCATTCATGTATTTGATGAACCGGATGTTCAAACCCTACTTGGATTTCTTTGTGGTTTTGTTTATTGATAATATCTTGATCTACTCCCACAGTCGAGAGGAGCATGAGCAGCACCTTCGGATCGTTCTTCAGACTCTGAAAGACATCCAGTTATATGCTAAGTTCTCAAAATGCGAGTTTTGGTTGAGTTTAGTTGCTTTCTTGGGTCACATTGTATCAGCAGAGAGTACTCAGGTGGATTCTAAGAAGATTGAGGCAGTCAAGAATTGGCCTAGACCCATATCAGCTACAGAGATCCGTAGTTTCCTAGGTTTTGCGGGCTATTACCATCGATTTGTTGAGGGGTTTTCATCCATAGCAGCCCCGTTGACCAGATTGACCCAGAAGGGTGTCCCGTTTAGGTGGTCAGACGAGTGTGAAGCGAGCTTTCAGAAGCTCAAGACTTCTTTGACCACGGTACCGGTATTGGTGTGACCCACAAGTTCTGGATCTTATACAGTATATTGTGACGCATCTCGTATTGGTCTGGGTGCGGTATTGATGCAAGGTGGCAAGGTTATTGCATATGCTTCATAGCAGCTGAAGGTTCAGGAGAAGAATTACCTTATTCATGATCTAGAGCTGGCAGCCATTGTTCACTCGCTGAAGATTTGGAGGCACTACCTTTACGGTGTGCCATGTGAGGTATTCACTGATCATCGGAGCTTGCAGTATTTGTTCAAGCAGAAGGAACTCAATTTGAGGCAGAGGATGTGGTTGGAGCTATTGAAAGACTATGATATCACCATATTGTATCATCCCGGGAAGGCCAATGTGGTGGCCGGTGCTTTGAGTAAAAAATCAGCTAGTATGGGTAGCCTTGCATATATTCCAGTGGGTGAGAGACCGCTTGCATTGGATGTTCAGGCCTTGGCCAACCAGTTTGTGAGGTTTGATGTTTCTGAGCCTAGCCGTGTTCTAGCTTGTACAGTTGCTCGGCCTTCTTTGTTTGAGCGCATCAGAGATTGGCAGGATGACGATCCTCATTTACTTGTCCTTAGAGACACACTACGGCATGGTGGTACCAAGAAGGTTACTGTTGGATATGACGGAGTTTTGAGGATGCATGGTCGTATTTGTGTGCCTAATGTGGATGGGCTTCGTGAGTTGATCCTTAAGGAGGCTCACAGTTCTCGGTATTCTATTCACCCGGGCGCTGCCAAGATGTACCAGGACCTGCGACAGCATTATTGGTGGAGGAGTATGAAGAAAGATATAGTTGCTTATGTAGGTCGGTGCCTAAATTGTCAGCAGGCAAAATATGAGCATCAGAGACCCGGTGGTTTGCTTCAGCAGATGGAGATTCCTGAGTGGAAATGGGAGCGTATCACTATGGACTTTGTTGTTGGACTCCCACGGACTCAGAGGAAGTTCAACGCCGTATGGGTTATTGTGGATAGGCTGACTAAGTCAGCGCACTTCATTCCTGTGGCAGTTACCTATTCCTCGGAGCGGTTAGCAGAGATTTATATTCTTGAGATCGTCCGTCTTCACGGTGTGCCCGTGTCTATCATTTCTGATCGAGGTACGCAGTTTACCTCGCACTTTTGGAGGGCAGTTCAGCGTGAGTTGGGTACGCGGGTTGAGTTGAGCACAACATTTCATCCCCAGACGGAGGGCAGTTCGAGCGTACTATTCAGATCTTGGAGGATATGCTCCGCGATTTTGTTATAGACTTCGGAGGATCATGGGATCAGTTCTTGCCCTTTGCTGAGTTAGCCTACAACAACAGCTACTAGTCGAGCATTCAGATGGCTCCCTATGAGGCATTATATGGTAGGCGGTGTTGGTCGCCAGTTGGGTGGTTCGAGCCAGGGGATGCTCGGTTATTGGGCATAGACTTAGTATAGGATGCCTTGGATAAGGTCAAGATTATTCAGGATCAACTTTGCACAGCTCAGTCCAAGCAGAAGAGTTATGCCGACTGTAGAGTTCATGATGTTGCATTCATGGTCGGTGAGAGAGTGTTACTTCGGGTATCACCCATGAAGGGTGTAATGAGGTTCGGAAAGAAGGGCAAGTAGAGCCCTACGTATATTGGACCTTTTGAGATTCTGGAGAGAGTGGGAGAGGTGGCTTACAAGCTTGCGTTACCACCTAGTTTAGCAGTTGTTCATCCGGTATTCCATGTATCCATGCTTCAAAAGTATCATGGCGATCCATCCCATGTGTTAGATTTCAGCTCTGTCCAGTTGGACAAGGATTTGACTTACGAGGAGACACCGGTGGCAATTCTAGCCCGGCAAGTTCGCCAGTTAAGATCACAGAGTTACCCTTCAGTTCGAGTATAGTGGAGAGGTCAGCCTACTTAGGCAGCTACTTGGGAGTCCGAGTCCGATATGCGGAGTAGATATCCCCATCTTTTCACCAGCCCAGGCACTTTTCTATGTCCGTTCGAGGACGAACGATTGTTTTAGAGGTGGAGATTGTGATGACCCAAAAGGTCATTTTATGTTTTAGAACTCGAATCTGTGCTCTTAAGCCTTAAAATCTCATTTTTACCCTCCTCGATTTGTGTGCACAGTCCGGGCAGGTTTCCAAAAAGCTTTTATGTTGAAAACTAATAAAAATAAGAATGTTTGCCTTAAAAGTTGATTTTAGTTGACTTCGGTTAATATTTTTGGTAAACGGTCCCGTATCCGTGTTTTGACAGTCCCGGTGGGTCCGTATCGAATTATGGGATCTGGGCGTATGCCCGGAATCGAATTCGGAGGTCCCTAGCTCAAGTTATGATTTTTGATAAAAATTAAAAGTTTGGAAATTTATTTGTTTTAAGAATTGATTGATATTTGACATTGTTAGTATCGGGTCCGTATTTTGATACAGGTTCGTTATGATATTTAAGACCTGTATGTGAAATTTGGTGAGAAACGGAATTGATTTGACATGATTTGGACGTCCAGTTGAGAAAATAGAAATTTTAAAGTGTTCTTGAGAATTTCATTTGAATTGGTGCTAAATTCGTAGCTCTAGGTGTTATTTTGGCGATTTGATTGCGCGAGCAGGTCCGTATGATGTTTTTATACTTGTGTGCATGTTTGGTTTGGAGCCCCGAGGGCTTGGGTGAGTTTCGGATAGGCCACAAGTTGTTTTGGACTTTGGAAATCTGTTTTTTCTGGAGAGTCTGTGTTCTGGCATGTCCTTCTTCGCGTTCGCGAAGATACTCTCACGAACGCGAAGAGTAAACTAGGCAGCTGAAGTTTTCTTCTTCGCGAACGCGAAGGCCTGGTCATGAACGTGAAGTGATGGGGGACTTACCCTTCGCGAACGCGAAGCATGTGGGGACATGGGGGGGGGGGGGGGGGTTGGTCGTTGCTTCATCGTGAACGTGAGCCATGTCTCGAGAACGCGAAGGCCAGGGGGAGTAATCATCGCGAGCTGGGTCTTGCGAACGCGAAGTCTTGGCAGCCATTACCCTTCGCGAACGCGACAGTGCTCTTGCGAACGCGATGAACACTATCGCCCAGCACTTAACAGAATCCAAAAACGGGATTTTAGCCAAATTGTTGGTAAGTGATTCTAAACCATTTTCTTTCAATTACCCATTACATTTCTTGAATTTTCAACCTAAAATATAGAGTTTTCATGGTAAAATTAGGGGTTAGGGTAGAAACTAGGGATTTCGGGAATTTGGGGATTTAGACCTCAATTTGAGGTGGGATTCCAAAACTAATTACATATTCGGGCTCAGGGGTGAATGGGTAAGAGGATTTTAGTCCGAACCTCGGGTTTTGACCAAGCGGACCCGGGGTCGATTTTTCGACTTTTTGGAGAAAAGTTTGGGAAATTTAATTTATGCAATATATTTGATTCCTTTAGCAATATCTGATATTATTGAGTCATTTTTTAAATAGATACGAGTGGTTTGAAGGTGAATTCCAAAGGAAAAGCTGTGATTGAGAATTAAGTGGTTTTCGGAGCGAGGTAAGTGTTGTGTCTAACCTTGACTTGAGGGAATTAGAAACCTTAGATTACTTACTAAGTGAAATTCATGTGAGCGGCGTATATGTGAGGTGATGAGTACTTATGCGCTGCCAAATTTACCTGTTTTCCATGTTTCTCAGTTTTTCTTATATTGTCTCATTCCTATGCCTAATTGCGATGTGTTATACTAGTGTTGTTCAATTTATCGTTCTTATCATGTTTACGTATTTTTTGGTGATAATTGAGTTTTTATTTCAAAGTTGAGATTGATGTTATGGAACCAAATGTTGAGGTAAGGTTTGTACTTGTTATTCTATCTCCCTGTTGATATTTATATATTGCATTATGGTAAGGGAGGGTGTTAATGCATGAAGGGTGATGCCGTGCCATATTGTGAGTGTTAATGCACGTAGGGTGATGCCATGCCATATTGTGAGTATTAATGCACGAAGGGTGATGCCGTGTCATATTGTGAGTGTTAATGCATGAAGGGTGATGTCGTGCCATGATATGAGAGTTAATGCACGAAGGGTGATGTCGTGCCATTTCTATTTATTTTATGGTGAGATTGAGAGTAAAAGTACGAAGGGTGATGCCGTACATTTTTCCTTACTGTATTCATATTCCTATTGATTCATGGTATATTAAGTGCTCCAGTGACCATTCTTTAGTAGTTCTTTACCTTGCATTCCCCTTAGTATGTTCCCCTCCCGACATTTCCTGTTTAGTTCTTCATTTCTGTTATTTGTATATGCACTGTTAAATTGTACAGGTTGATTTGTAGGTGCCTTGCCTTAGCCTCGTCACTACTTCGTCGAGGTTAGGCTCGACACTTACCCGTACATGGGGTCGGTTGTACTGATGCTGCACTCTGCACTTTCTGTGCAGATTTTGATACCGGCTCAGGTTGATCGAGATTTGCTACTGGTCCGCTGTCCGGAGACTCAAGGTAGATCTGTCGGCGTTCACTGACGTTGAAGTCCCCGTCTATCTTTTATGTCCTACTGTTTTCTTTTATTTAGATAGTTGTATTTCTTTCATACTATTACTTGTAGTAAATTCTAGAATGTTCGTGAATTATGACTCCAGATCCGGGTGGTAGTATTTAATACAGTTTTATGATATTCCGCACTTATTATATTTCATCTTAGTTAATTATTATTAATTACTGCATGGGAATAAGGAATTGGTTAATGATTCTCTAACGTTGGCTTGCCTAGCAAGTGAAATGTTAGGCGCCATCACGGTCCCGTCGGAGGGAAATTTTGGGTCGTGACAGTTGTTTACTGAGAACATTGATCGTTCTCAAGCCTCATTTTAAGTCAAAAATCATGTTTTCTTTAACATTTCACAAATAAACTTTGCGGAAAATGACACGAACCACGGACACAAGTCATAAATCAAATGAAACTACGGAAGGTCTCGAAACATAGAAAAAAGACCTAGTGCTCAAAAAGATCTATTGGCTCGTCACAAAAGCGTGTACCTAAAGATTAGTTATATTAATAGCATGAAAGCCCTTAGCGAAATATCGTTCGCCTTTTTTACCTTTTAGAAATCAATTTTACATTAGACCAAATAGTTATTTAATTGTAAGGCCCCGTAAAATTTTGCAAAAGAAATTAATGTTTCAAGCTCGCCACGACTCGAACTTGTTGAGTTGAACAATGCAACGGAAAGTAAAGGAAGGTTTTTGGAAGAAAAACGCATTTCTACAGTCCATTATGCGACTGAAGAATCACTCTATGGGCCCCATAATGGCCGCAGAAGTGAGGCAGGAGAGGGCCAATTTGGATGCAATTCGGCGGTCGACTATGCGACCGCATAACTGTTCTGTGGTTCATTATGCGACCGCAGAACAGGTCGGTGGGCTGCATAGTGACCGCAAGCACAGACAGATGTTTGCCAGTTTTGGACACCAATTATGCGACCGATATACTCGCATATCGATTATGCGATCGCATATGTGATCGCTGACCTTGTTCCGGAGCTCCATTTTTGGGTTTTTAAAACCCGACCCTAGTTCCTTAAATACACTCGTGTATATCTTCTACTTCTTGACATGGTTGATTTTGATGTCATACTGGGTATGGATTGGCTATCACCTTATCATGCTATATTAGATTGTCACGCCAAGACGGTGACCTTAGCCTTGCAGGGGTTTCCTCAATTAGAGTGGAGGGGAAATCTTGGCCATTCTTCCAACAGGATTATCTCTTATGTGAAGGCTCGGCATATGGCCGAGAAGGGGTGTCTAGCTTATTTGGCTTATGTCCGCGATTCTAGTGCGGAGGTTCCTTCCATAGATTCGGTGCCGGTTGTTTGTGAGTTTCCAGAGGTGTTTCCTGCAGACCTGCCGAGGATGCCACTCGACAGGGATATTGATTTCTGCATTGATTTGGCTCTGGGCACTCACCCTATTTCCATTCTTCCATATCGCATGGCCCCTCCAGAGTTGAAAGAATTGAAGGAGCAGTTGCAAGATTTGCTTGATAAGGGGTTCATTAGACCTAGTGTCTCGCCATTTTTGAGCTATAATCTGACATTTTAGAGTGAGAGAGACTGCCCTAGAGTGAGAAGGTGTTCTTCAATAATTGTTCTTCAACTCTTGCCTAAGTTTTGGAAGATTAAGAAGGGAAACTCACTAGGTCTTCATCCTAGAGGTAAGATTCTACACCCTAACCCTCAATTTCCAATTTTGTCTAGAAATGGGTAATTAGCAAGATACTTTTTGGGCATGAGATTTATTTATTTTACATGTATGTGTTATCAAAGGGTGTAGGAAGATTGTTGTGCTAAAAATGGTAAAAGAATTGGGTTGTGGGATGATGGAATCCTCCATAAAAGGACCTTGAAACCTTAATGCACACCTAGTATTTGATAAAATGCTCAAATGAGCTAGAACCATTATCATCATCATAATTTTGGTTCAACTTGTTATATTTCTAAAATAGATTGAAGTTTCTAGGAATTCCAGAATATTTAGAGTGTAAGGAAGCTCAAGTAAGGTATGTTGACTAAACTCTTCTCTTAGAATTGGATCCCACGATATTCATGTGAATTATGTAAGTCCCGAATGGTTCATTATAAAATTGGCTATTCCAAGTAATATTGGGTTGAAAGATTTATGTTCAACAAGTATTCCAAATGCATTATTTATGTTATGTTATCAATTGAGGATGTGTTAAAAATTTGGGTTGTGCATTAGAAATGTTCTACTTCAAGTTAATTTCAAACGAAGGCTATTATGCCAAATTTTGTGAAGAATCTCTATGTGTCTTAAACTCTTAATTGCTCACATGTGTACTACATGCCTTGATTTGAATTGTTGTTGTTGTTGTTGTTGTTAATGATGTTGATGTTAGAAAGTGAAAAGGTGAGCATAAAATATTAAATATGGCCAACGTGCAAAGAATGATCTTATAATTATGGCCGTTAGTGCCAATGAAATGAAAATATGTGATAGTAATATGAAATGCGATGATTGATATAAAAGGTTATCTCGAATAAACAACCTAGTCGGTCGGGTCGTGATCGGACACCATGCCGCACACATGGTGGTGATTGTGCTAGAAATTGTAATTGAAATTGTGATTGTGGTCGATGTCCCTAATGGATAGCCGAGCCGATCGGGTCATGATCGGACTCTGTGTTAAAGATGGTGGTATTGATATTGAGAGTAATTATGGTTGATGTCTATAATGAGATAGCCTAGCCGATCGGGTCGTGATCGAACTCTGTGCTGAGAGTACGGTGGTACTGGTATTATGAATAATGGTATTGTGGACAATGGTATATCGATACTAAAAATCTCCCAATGTGAGATATGAAAATTAATTGAAACACTGTCTTGATCCTAAATTGAGGTTTGATGTTGATTAAGGCTTCCATTAACATTATGATAATCTTGTTTGTATTATTTGTCATTTTATTGAGGGGGTGTTTAGTTATACATGCTAGTGTTATTCGACAGTACTAACGTCCCTTTTGCCGGGGGCGCTGCATCTTTAAATGGATGCAGGTGATTCCACAGCATGAGATATTGATCAGTGATAGCAGTACACCTTCTTCCCAACTCACTTGGTGAGCCCCACTTCATCCCGGGGTCATGAATCTTTTGTACTTTGTGTATTCTGTTTGAGGTATAGCCGGGTCCTTATTGCCAGCATTATCATTGTACTCTTCTTTATCTATAGAGGCTCCGTAGACATAGTGTGGGTTGTATATTGGTGCTGGGAAGTAAAACTCGTTATGTTGTATTTGAATTACTATTTCCACTTTAGATTATGAAAAATGTGTGGAACTGAGACTTTAAAAATGAAGTAACTAATGGTAAGAAATTGGTATTGCAGACGTGATCACTTTTTTGTTTGATTAACGAAGAAATATATATATTCTCTTTAGTCATAAATGCACTTTATTCATGAATGAGTTTGGGTAGAAGGAAATCTAATAGGCTTGCTCGACCGGGTTCACTCGGTTGAGCGTCGGCCGCGCTCTTCGGTTTTGGGGCGTGACATTAATTTTTTTCTAAATTTTAGGACTTTGAAATCAACTAAAATATTGTTTGTTAAAATATTTTCTTATTAGAATAATGTATGAATTTCTAATATTTAGACTCTAAAATCAATTAAAATTTATAAAAATCCTTTCCAACTATGTAACTTAACTATCGTAGAAGTAAGTAAAAACGAAAGGAATACCAAAATCTGAATAATAAAGAACAACGAAACTTTTCACCATCCTAATCAGAAAAATAAATAAGTAAAAAAACCTAAAGTACGTACATAATACATTTCATTTTACAATATCTCTATGATAACTTTGTCCTTTTGTAACTAAAACATTCCTTATCATATCCGACTAAAATTCTTTTTGCTTGAGACCCCTCAATATGTATATAGGATTTTCACACAAAATGTGCCGACGTTATTATGTAGTTTAAACAGAAACCATGTTGATTATTAATTTGTGTTTAGTTATAAGAATTTATCATCGTATTATATAACCTCACAAGAGTTATGAACAAAAGAACATAACTAAAGTTCTCCCTATGTTATTTCAAAACTATATAATATGAACTATGCATAATACATTTTGACGAGCTCAAAACACACACTTAAATGATGCTCGCTAATCAAATATAGTATAGTATAATATCGTATCCATATGGATTGGATTTAAACAGTATTCTCATAGTTTCTAGCTTGATTGCTATCCAAGAGGATCAACAATTGAGATTTATATAATTTCTAACTAAAATTAACTAAGAGTCTAAAGCGATTGACTAATGACAATCGAAACACATAAGCAAAGAAAGTTATCAGTAAGAGAAAATAGGATTTTGATAGGATAGGTGCAAGATAATTATTTGGGATCTAACTATAAATAATTCACTTCTAATGTTTAAGTGAGTCTCTCGAATTCACTAAATTATTAGTTTATACGTTCAACAGAAACTCCTCTCTCGATTAAGTCTCAATCTCACGATATGAACCAATTTAAGCTATGTGAAGATATAAAAGAATGCGTAATGGATTGGTATTTAGAAGAACCTCTCTCGATTATCCTTCTAACTAGGTTTAATCAATGATTCAACTAGTTTCTTTTCATTACTAAAAATAATTAATGAAGTCAACCAACAATTTAATACAAAGATATCACAAGTTATGCCTCTCTCGATTACATGAACAAGTGAATATAGATGAAACAACTAAATCATCCAAAAATACTTCAATACATAAAACTAGAGTTATAATCCACAAAAAATCATCAATACATCAAATCCATCAAACCTTAATGGAAATACTACTCCATAATCATGGAGTAATATAATAAAAGTGTAAGAAAACATAGATTCGATCCAAACTCGGGTCTTGAGTGAGGAAGGAATGATGAAATCCTTGTGCTTGTGTTCGATACTATTTCACCAATCGAGTCATATTTATCCAATATATTCATACCTAACGATTTTTCACAAAGCGGTGACGAAAGGTATAACTTGTACAAATCTTTCCATTTTCCAAGTCGATCTGATCCATTCATTCGTAGAGCTATTTACTCGATCGCAAATATTTCTACTAACAGAGGGGCAAATAGTCAATTTTGAAAGAACTTATTGTCAAACTCTTTCAGATATGAATTTATCTGATTCAGAAGGGGAGAACTTGTATCAGTATCTCAATTTCAATTCAAATATGAGTTTGATTCACACTCCATATTCTGAAAAAGATTTATCATCCGAAAAGAGGAAAAAATGGAGCCTTTGTCTATAGAAATGCATTGAGAAATGGCAGATGTATAGAACCTTTCAACGAGATAGTGCTTTTTCAACTCTCTCAAATTGGAATCTATTCCTTCCAACTCCTCCTTAGCCTCCTTAGGTCCAAAATATGTCAAAAGTCTAGAAAATAATATTTTTTTATGTATTTATACCAAGTAGGGTCGGGCCCAGACGAAACCTCCCTTTCCTAGCCGAAATAGAAAAACTTGCAAACTTATTACTTTTCATGCGTCGCACTAAGCTACGTAGGGTGCGTAGTATTAGTGTAATTTTCTCGGTTGTAAACTCTCTGAACATAGCTTGTTTGACAAAATTTTGTACTGATGCTACCACTATTCCACGCACTATGCCTAGCATTAGTGTATTTTTCTGTCAGACCCAAAATTACAACTCTTTGAACTTCTCAAATTTCTGACGCACATTTGCACTGATACGTCGCACTGTGCTACGCATGGTGCGTCGCATTAGTGCATTTCCTTAGAGTGTTTCTTCTTTCTTGATTTTTGACGTCCAGAAGTGATCCTCGGCCCCCCCGAACACGATCCCGGCTATTCCCTTTGGCTTTTACTCAAAACTTCAAAGCTCCTATTATTTGATTTAGCTCCACAATATCTACATAACTCAGAATCATTCCTACACGGCATAAACTACGCAATAAGTGCAAAATACTACAAATTAAAGCTCAACACAAGTAAAGTACAGTGAATTAGAGTGCAATAAGCAACTAATACACGAGATTATAGACTGTCATCAACACCCCACACTTAAACCATTGCTCGTCCTCGAGCAATCAAACTACACTTCATATAGACACGGCATTTTTAAACAGCTCGCCTAACTCATCACACCAAGAATAATTAAAACAGACTAAGCACTCTAACGTAACATCCTCGCCTCAAGATTTGACTAAAAAACACCACGCAATTATCACAACCCGCTCACTTACTCTACACAGAGGTCAACGACATTACTTTTCCTTTGTTAATCAAGTGCCCTCACACAACAATAGAGAGTAGTTTCACATACAATAAAATTTAAAAATAATTAGGAACTCATGATAGAAAGAATTCGCTCACTCTCATAAACAGCATTCATATGCCACAAAAGACGTATCATAGGCTGGCCCGTAGTGTACTACTCTACTAATTGAGCTCATTCAGTCAAGGATCAAGTAGAACTTTAATTGGTTGTAATGTAGGCTGTGGGACGGGTAGGATACATTTAGATATAAGAGTGACTACACCTCCCTAAGCACTTTTATACATACAATTAACCATTCAAAACCCCACACTTATGTCAAACCATAACTCCACCTTCACATCAATATACGTCAACTCCCAACTTCATTAAGATCGGATATATCAAGAGTTACCACTATCAAGGAATATTTTTCACAACAATATAACTATTTTTCTTTTTCTTTTCTTATTCAATTCAAGTGGCTCTTACTTTTTCAAAACAAAGCACATTTCTCCTATTTCAATAGTTCCACTCAAAAGCCAACCCAACACCCCACACTTTAACTTTTACAAAGTTCATAACAAATTCAAGTGCTCATAAGAGGTAAAAGGTTCAAATAGATGGTCAATTCAAACAAATGGATAAGGCTTATAATGTGATTGCCAAATAAATATGATTAGAGGCTCAAAGGGGTGAACTAAGATACATAACAATTAGGTGGGTAAAAGCATATAATTGGCCTATATCACTTCCAAGACTGAATAAAACTACTATTTCGCTTTGCAAACACACGGGGCAAGTTCTAGACATCAAATACAATGCACAGAATAACACAAAAATCTCACACACACATGGCATATAGCTCACTCAAAATCGTAATTATCAAGACACTCTAGTCAAAATAGTTAAGATCATAGAATTTAAGGTACTTATACAAGAGTCAATACTGAGCCTAAGCGTCATAACTAAAGCACTCACTATTCTCAAGGCATAATAAAGTCAAGAGATATTGCCTTCCATTCAAACCAGAGCACAAGGTTTCCTACTCCTAACAAAAAGAAAAACTAACTACACCCGGTTCAAACAAAACCCTTAAAAAAGAATTGTCGAACAAAGAAAAACTAAGGGGAAATTATTACACTACCTAACAAAAGAAAATCTTTTTGCCTTTTTTTCTTTCGATTTTAATCCCTCAAGAAACCTATCGATAATATCCATCATCGGGAAATATCGAAAATTTAAAAAAAAATGTTCTATCTCTAACTACTAAAACTTCGAAAAAGAAACACATATACAAACATACATACAAATATCCCCCACCCCACACTTTAAGTTGTGGCATGTCCCCATGACACACAATTAAAAAGCATAAGGTAAAGGAAACTTCCCTGAATATCTCGTCGGGGTCTGAGTCAAAGTCGTGCTCCATTCCTCGCGCCCGGACTAATGCACATATCCATGCAGACAGCTTCTTCTCAGCCTTCTAGGGGTACACCCCATACTTATATTTCTCACTCACTGCAGCCTTCTCTTTTGCGCCCTTTACTTTCCACTCAACACTTGCAGCTGATTTGTCCTTTTGCACCCCCTTTCCTACCTCCATCTTGAAAGTTACAGTTTCCTTACCCACTCTAAGCATGAGTTTTATCTCTTGTATATCTAATATAGCTCTGCCCGCCGCTAAGAATGGTCTTCCTAGGATGAGGGGGACCTCCTTGTTTTCCTCCATTTTTACCACTATAAAATCCTTAGGAAATACGAACTTATCCACCCGAACTAACACATCTTCAACTATCCCCTCAGGTATTAGAGTCGTTTGGTCAGCCAGCTGCAACGATATTGGTGCAGACCTTATCTTTCCAATCTCCTTCTCCAACTTCCTGTAAATAGTTAGAGGCATTAAATTAATTGAGGCACCAGAATCACATAATGACTTATCGAAATTAATATTTCCTAAAGAGCAAAGTATAGTAAAACTCCCTGGATCTCCACACTTTTGTGGGATTTTATTTTGAAATATCGCGCTACAATGCTCTATGAGCTTGACCACTGAGGTCTCCTCTATTTTCCTCATCTTTGTCAGGATCTCCTTCAAGAATTTAGCATAAGCCGAAATTTGTGAGAGCAAGTTTACATGAACCTGTTTCAGCAACTTCCGTGAATAGCAAGTTTACATGAACTTGTTTCAGCACGTCCAGAAATCTCTCAAACTGCTTGTCCATCTTTTCACTATATGGAATTTGGGAAAAAGGTAAAGCAGGCATATGCTCGCTCCACTCGGGTTCCTCCCTTCTCGAATTTTCTTTTCTCCTCTTATTCTCAGCTTTCTTCTGGCCTTTCTTCTTCTTATCAACATCATTCTTCAGCTGCTCCCCACTTTCCTTTTTAAGTATCACAAAATTCTAGATCGGGGTGGGGTCTTTCAACACTTGCCCACTTCTCAAGGTTACATCATTCACTGTTTCATTGGAGTTTCTTTCAGTATCAGCGGGGAGAGTTCCTGGAACCCTATCAGATAATATTGTTGCAATCTTTCCCACTTGCATCTCTAAATTTCGAATTGATGCCCTTTGTACTTCAAATCATTTAGCAGTTTTCACAATGAGGGCCTTCATGAGATCTTCAAGACCCGGCTGATTGGGCTGTTGAGGTTGAAATTGCTGTCTTGGCTAATTCATAAATCCAGGAGCTCCTTGTCCCTGAAATCTGGGGTTGCTTTGTTGCCATGCATTTGTGGAAACCCCACGTGAACTCCTTGAAAAAATAGGGTGCTTCTGACCCATTAGGGTGTCCTCATCCACATATATCACAGCTGCGTGAGGATCACTTTGTATTGCAGCTAAGATCAGCTTTTATTAGCATAGCCATAGCATCAAGTTATACCTGCACAAATGTATTAGCATCAACTTGGTGAATACCAGTTGATCTTCTTCTTTCAGCACTCTCAGAGGGCCACTGATTTGTATCTTCAGATAACTCATCAAGAATTGTAACTATCTCCTCTGAAGTCTTCTTCATCAACGGGCCTCCGACTGCATTGCTCAATATTTTATGCGAGGCCGGTGTCAAACTATCCCAAAAGTCCTAAAATTGCATCCAGAGTTCAATTCCACTACGTTGACACTTTCTAACTATCTCCTTAAACCTCTCATATGCTTCAAAAATAGTTTCAGTCTCTTTCTGTCAGAAGTTATGGATTTCACTTATAAACTTGCCCGACCTAGCTGAGGTGAAATATTTATCAAGAAATTTTCTGTTCATCCCATCCCATGTTCTAATCGATCACGTGGTCAAGCTTCGAAGCCACTACTTTGCATCATCTTTAAGTGAAAAGGGGAATTCCCTTAAGTACACTGCATCTTGTGACACCCCATTATATTGAAAGATGTTCATGATCTCCTTAAAGTCCATTAGATGTGTGTTTGGATCTTCGTTCATCTTTCCTCTGAAAACACAACAATTCTGAATGGGGGTGGTCTAACACTTGATAATCCTTGATTGTATACTAGTCTAGCATAATAACCAAGTGATCTCTTAGGCCCGGGAGCTATATTTTCGAACTGGTCTGTAGCCAAGGGTTGATTTCGAGAAATTCTCCGAGCCCTTTCTTCTTCATAGATAATCTGTGCATCTCTAATAGCTGCTTCCTCAGCATCCCGTGCAGCTTTTTCTCATTGTTGGGATGCCTTTCTTGCAGCCAAAACTACCTTATCATCACCATTTACGGCCATAGTTTCTTTGTATGAGGGTTGCCCAACCTTTTCTAACATCTCGGTGAGATTTTTTTCCTTCTTCAGTTGTCGCAAAAGTTTATCTATCTCTGACTCGTATGGTAGCACTTATTTCTCAAAAGCTCGAGTCATGCACCAATCTTAACCTGTAACCTATGCACCGTCAACCAACACCAAAACGTAAAAAGAGAAAAAATAAAAATAAAAAGAAAAAGAACAAATTCCTAAATTAGCACTATAAACTATTTCAAACACTATTGATTGCCAATCCCCGGCAATGGCGCCAAAATTTGACGAGTACAAAACATACACTTAAATTATGCTTGCTAATCAAATATAGTATAGTATCCACATGGATTGGATTTAAGCATATTCTCGTAGTTTCTAGCTTGATTGCTATCCAAGAGGATGAACAATTAATATTTATATGATTTCTAACTAAAATTAACTAAGAGTCTAAAGCTATTGACTAATAACAATTGAAACAAGGAATAAACAAAGAAAGTTATCACTGAGAGAAAATAGGGTTTTAATAGGATTGGTACAAGATAATTGTGTGGGATCTAACTCTAGAAAATTCACTTCTAATGTTTAAGTGAGTCTCTCGAATTCACTCAATTATTAGTTTACACGTTCAGCAGAAACTCCTCTCTCGATTAAGTCTCAACCTCACGATATGAACCAATTTAAGCCCTATGATGATATGAAGAATGCGTAGTGCATTGGTCTTTAGGAGAACCTATGTCAATTATCCTCCTAACTAGGTTTAATCACTGATTCAACTAGCCTCTTTAGATTACTAAGAAGAATTAATAAAGTCAACCAACAATATAATTCAAAGATATCACAAGTTATGCATCTCTCAATTACATGAACAAGTGAATATAGATGCACCAATTAATCCACAAACAATCATCAATATACCAAATACATCAAACCCTAAAGGGAACTACTTCATAATTATAGAGTAATTCATCACAATATAATAAAAGTATAGGAAACATAGATTCGATCCAAACTCGGGTCTTGAGTGAGGAAGGAATGATAAAATCCTTGTGCTTGTGTTCTTCCAACTCCTTCTTAGCCTCCTTAGGTCCAACGTATGTCAAAAGTCCAGAAAATAATATTTTTCTAAGTATTTATACCAAGTAGGGTCGGGCCCAGACGAAACCTCTCTTTCTTAGCCGAAATAGGAAAACATGCAAACTTATTACCTTTCATGCGTCGCACTATGCTACGCATGGTGCGTAATGATGTTTGGCCAAAAATGCATATATTTAACCATTGTTTCCTTATATTCTATTACTTTTAATCATCTTTTGAGTGTCGATTATATTACTTTGTACTTAATATTATATTTTAACTGTATAAGAATAAAGTGGTGTGAAGATGAAAGATATGGAGAAAAATTAAATAGAATATGAAAGAAAAAAAAGAAAGGAAAAAGAAGAGAATTCAAAGTAGGAGCTTAATGATGGAGTAATGATTATATGATTTCTTTCATGGTTAATGATGATATAAACAAAGAGATAAAACAAAAGGAAAAGAAGAGAGAAAGAGGCATCACGTGAACATAGCAGAAGTGAAATTCAGTCCAAGCAGGTGCATCGCAAACACAAGAAATTAGGCGGAAACATACTGCCTCCAACGCCAGGTCCAACGCCTAGCGCTGGTCTGGATGCTGTGGTGCGCGAGTTTTTCTATTTCGGCATGGACAAGGTTATTTCGGTCATACACGGTCCCAAGTCGTATAAAAGGAGCCCTAAACCTAATTTGGATCGGATCGAACATACTTTAAAGGAGAATTCACATGGGGGTACACAAACCATGCTTGGAGTAGGCTTCCAACTAGTTTTTCTTCTCGTCTCTTCTTTTAATCTCATAGTTTATTAGTTTTAGAGTTTTGGGTGCTGCACAAATGTTGTAGTTTGAAGCTTGAATTGTTCTTATTATTTTATCGTATTGGTTTATTTATTCAATCTTGTGCTTAATTATTTGATTGCTTGGTCACAAATTGAATATTATTTACGAATCTAGGATTGAACTCGGGAGAGGGAATTCTAGATTGCACATAAGATTGAGTAGAGCAAGATCTTGAACCTGATTAATGTGGAACAAATTTGCGGTTAGGATAGGGATATACCTAATCGCCTTGCTTGGTTATTATACGGGAATTATTAATGTGTTCTTCTTAATCCTAATTTCATAGGAATATAGGCATTATGCTAGCTTTAATAGGCGAGTTATACTTCGAGAGAAGGCTACGAGTAATATTAACCCTGTCAACCAATAAATCAGAGAAATTAATTAGACAATTTAAATGGAAAACTCAACGGTAATGTTAGCTAACTCATAGCACTGGAATAATTTCTCTCATTGAATTCGTCTCTAATATTCGCCAACTTGTTTCTTTTAAACTGTTAATTTGCTACTCTAGACTAGTTGTAGTTAATAATCATAAGAAAATTGCTTGAATAGATTATTTGTCTTAGTTTAATTTAGTTGATCGTTGATCACAACTCCCTGTGCGTACGATATCTAGACTTACAATCCCTATATTACTTGTCGACCATGTATACTTGCGTGTGCATTTGGGAGCAACACGTTTTTGTCGCCATTGTCGGGGTCTTAAAAATTAATTATTTTACTAGATTAGATTTTTACTTTTTATCTATTCAAGTTTGTAATTTTAGTTTAGTGTAGTTAGTATTCCATTTTTTTTACATGACATCTTTGAATGAAAAGTGGTGGGATGGTAAGTATTCTTTTTTTTGTGAGCCTTGTCCATATTGTAACGGACTCCACTTGTAGAAATATTGTAAAACTATTTCTAGGACCGAGTTGTGTACACCATCTCAATCTTGTACTATTTGTGGTGGTAATTGGAATAATTATCTTAAGTATTGTTATCCTACTCCAATCCTTTTGTATGATGATTCTAATAATTCTAGTGAGTCTAACAGGAGTAACGAATTGGATAATGTGAAACACGATATTCACATTCTTGATATTCACAAGAAATTATTAGAGGAATATGGAGGTTTCCCTGAGATAATTACGAATGAGATGCTACACTTTATAGAAGGAAGAGCTGAACTGGGACAAGAGATCGACCAATTTGGCAGTTCTATCCACGACTTGGAGGCTCAATTGAGTGCAAAGGTTGATGCGTGTAACATCCAATAATTTAGTGATGATTTGTGTGAAGTTGAAAAAGATCTTCTAGGCCAAATTGAGAAGCTAAAACGAGAATGCCAATTATTATACCATGTTCTTGTTGATGATCCTCAGGTTGAGGAAGTATATATTATTGAGGATGTCAAAAATAATGGAGTTTTAAAGTTGGGGCGTGTTGATCCTCATTCTAAATATTTTTTTACATTATGTTTGGATGAAAATATGGAGATCGAACTTTTGGAGATATGCATAGATAAAGAACAAGACCCTTACATTCTAAAATTTGTGATGCCAATGAGACAAAATGACATCCCTCACTTAAGGGCAAAGAAGTGCAAGATGCGATATCTATTTCTTGGTTCCTTTATTTTTACACCACCGCCCCATGAATATAACAGAAAATTGATGCAAAATTGGGGGTGCAATTCATATCCTCAAAGTGGAAAGAAAAGTGGTGAAAGTGATGGTGTTGTGTCGCGACGTTAAATGAAGCGCTTGTTGGAAGGCAACCTAATTCAATTTTTTCTTTTTTTTTCTTTTTTTTAATTGTGTTATCATTGTAGTGTTGTTTTGTATTTTGTAGGAGTAGGAGCATGGAGTCAAAGCCAATAGGAGTGTGAAAAATCGAGCAGGTGGTTGGAACTAAGTGTGGGGTACTCGCACAAAGGACCATACCTGGGAGAAGTCTAAGTATCCCATGAGCTGCTAATGCTTCGGCCTTTGGCCTGCTAGAGAGTCTCTTTTACCCTCTTGTTATTTATAGTATGCATTGAGGACATTGCATAATTTTAAGTGTGGGGTGAGGAGATTCTCTGTGTAATTTTTTGTGTTATCCAAGCTCAATTGTCGTATTCATAGTGTAGTGATTTTTGTAATTAAACAAAAACAAAAAAAAGGATTAAAAAATCCAAAAAATTGGTCTTTTCCCGACGATGGACTTTGTGGAAAGCTTTCTTGAGGGATTAAGGTCCAATAAAAAAATACAAGAAGATTTTCTTTTAGTTTTAATTAGGTAATAATCCTCCTTGATTTTTCTTTGTGCATCAGTTCTTTTCCAGGGGATGTAACTTGAATCGGGTAAGTTTTTTATTTTTAGGATTAGATTTTTTTAGAAGTAGCAAAAGAGAGAGAAGATAGACCCTTATGTGACATATTTGATACTAGCATATTTAGGCCAGAGCTTGAGTAGTACTTTTCTCTGAGTGCTTGAGTAATAAATAAAATAGCAGACTTTCTGACCCCTAGGCTCAGGGTTGTGACTCTGTATAGAGCTTATTCTTATTTTGTTGTTCGCTATGATCCTGTCTGTCTTAGAGTAGATTTGATCCATCTTGATTGACACTTGTGCCATGTGGGGTGAGAATTTCTTACATATATTCCATGTTTTGCAACTTTGTCTAGAACTTGCCCTGCATGTTATTGAAGCGAAATAAAAGTGTTGCTCTGTTTAGAAGATGATAATATGCTTTTTTTGATATGTCTTGTGAATTTTAGCCATTTCGGATATTGTACCACTAGTTAGCCCGTTGAGCCTGTAGCCTTTTGTTTGGAAGCCATATTTTTTACCTTTATTCTTTTGTTGAATCCCTAGTTTTGCACCCTGATTCCTTGAGCATTGTTGCTTAGACTGTGATATTAATTGATAAATTTGAAGAAAGGTATGGTTAAGTGAAAAATAGTGACCAACAATAGTTGAAAAGTGATGAAAAGACCCTCTTGAAAAGAATGTGATATGAAAAAAAATAATAGATGAAAAAAAATTGCTTTGAAAAAATATTGAATTGTTCTTGATATGAGGGAAATACTTGTGAAACAATTGATGAAGAGAGGGCTGAAAAATAAAATAAGAGATGAAAATATTGGGGGATGAAATCTAAAAGTGCAAAGTACTTAGGGAAGTCTAAGTCACTATTATATAGTTCCCCTACCCGTTCCCTAGCCAACATTACAACATGTTAAAGTCCTATTTGATTTTATTTGAGCATACTTAATTAGTAGAGATGTACATAACGGGCAAGCCTATGATTCTTTGTGCATACATGTGAATTTGTTTGTGAGTGAGAGATTTGTTCTTTGATGCTAAGTCCTTAAATTATATTTACTCTATGATTTGAATGTATGGAGTATTTATTTTTGTGAGAACACACTTGTTTAATGATAGATAGGTGATGTTATTAGCTTAATTTGACAGAGTAGGTGAGCGAGCTTAAATTTGATAAGCTAAAGTCTGTCTCTGAGGTTAGGAGGTTAGAGGTTTGTTATTTGTTTGTGACTTGTATATCTTACACGATGATGAGGAAGTGTATATCTGATGGTTTGAGTTGTTATAGGTCCTAATTGTTAGTATCTACCGAAGTGGTGGTGTCTCTAAGCTTGATTTATTGAAAGTGGTTTTAATGCTTACTCGAGGAAGAGCAAGTGTCTAAGTGTGGGGTATTGATGTTCGACAAAAAATGCATATATTTAACCATTGTTACCTTATATTCTAGTACTTTTAATCATCTTTTGAGTGTTAATTATATTACTTTGTGCTTAATATTATATTTTAACTGTCTAGGAATAAAGCGGTATGAAGATGAAATATATGGAGCAAAATTAAATAAAATGCGAAAGAAAAAAAGAAAAGAAAAAGAAAAGAATCCAAAGTGGGAGCTTAATGATGGAGTAATGATTACATGATTTCTTTCATGGTTAATGATGATATAAACAAAGAGATAAAATAAAAGAAAAAGAAGAGAGAAAGAGGCATCGTGTGAACATAGAAGAAGTGAAAATCAGTCCAAGTAGGTGCATCGCAAACATAAGAAATTAGGCGGAAACTTACTGCCTCCAGCACCAGCGCCTAGCGCTGGTCTGGATGCTGTGGTGCGCGAGTTTTCATATTTCCGCCGGGAGAAGGTTATTTCGTCCAAACATGGTCCCAACACGTATAAAAGGAGTCCTAAACCTAATTTGGATAGGATCGAACATACTTTCAAGGAAAATTCACGTGGGGGAACGCAAACCACGCTTGGAGGAGGCTTCCAACTAGTTTTTCTTCTCGTCTCTTCTTTTAATCTCATAGTTTATTAGTTTTAGAGTTTTGGGTGCTACATGAACGTTGTAGTTTGAAGCTTGAATTGCTCTTATTATTTTATCATTTTGATTTATTTATTTAATCTTGATTGAGTAGAGCGAGATCTTGAACTTTTATTTGATTGTTTGATCACAAATTGAATACTATCTACGAATCTAGCATTGAACTCGGGAGAGGAAATTCTAGATTGCACATAAGATTGAGTAGAGCGAGATCTTGAACCCGATTAACGGAGAATGAATTTGTGATTAGGATAGGGATATACCTAATCACCTTTCTTGATTTTTGTACGGGAATTATTAATGTGTTCTTGTTAATCTTAATTCCATAGGAATATAGGCATTAGGTTAGCTTGAATAGGCGAGTAGTACTATGGGAGACGGCTACGAGTAATATTAGCCCTGTCAACCAATAAACCAGATAAATTAATTAGATAATTTAAGTGAAAAACTCAATGGGATTGTTAGCTAACCCATATCTCTGTAATAGTTTCTCTCATTGAATTTGTCTCTAATATTCGCTAACTTGCTTCCTTTAAACTCTTAGTTTGCTACTTTAGATTAGTTGTAGTTAATAATCTTTAGAAAATCGCTTGAATAGATTAATTATCTTAGTTTAATTTAGTTGATCGTTAATCATAAGTTTCTGTGAATACGATATCTGGACTTACATTTCTATATTATTTGTCGACCACGTATACTTGTGTGTGCGTTTGGGATCAACACGTAGCATTGGTGCAATTTTCACGGTTATAAACTCTCTTAACTTAGCTTGTCTGGCAAAATTTTGTACTGATGCTACGCAGTGTGCCACGCACTATGCTTAGCATTAGTGTATTTTTCTATCAAACCCAAAAATTATAATTCTCTGCACTTCTCAAATTTCTGATGCATATTTGCACTGATGCGTCGTACTGTGCTTCGCATGGTGCGTCGCATCAGTGCATTTTCTTAGAGTGTTACTTCTTCCTTGATTTTTGACGTCCAGAAGTGATCCTCGACCCTCGAACACGATCACGGCTTAATCCTATGGGCTTTTACTCAGACTTCAAAGCTCCAATTATTTGATTTAGCTCCATAACATCTACATAACTTGAAATCATTCCTATAAGGCATAAAATACGCAATAAGTATAAAATACTACCAATTAAAGCTCAACCCAAGTAAAGTGCAGTGAATTAAAGTATAATAAGTGACTAAAATACGAGATTATAGCCTGCTATCACATTCCTATTTTAAGTTATACAAAGTTTCCAAATGTTAAGTTATTTATTGTAGAATATTGACTCATTTTATTATTTTTAGATATTAAATTATCACTTATTCATATTTTGTCTAGGAGCTATTGAGCCAAGCACTTTTATTTCCAAAAACATTAAACGACCAAAGGATTCAATCTTTGAATTTGTGTTTAATGAATAGTGATAAAATATAAATTAACTTGCAATTTATCATTTCAATTTTAGTATTAAGTCAAATAAACTAAATAATAACAATTTTATAAGATATATACAAGAAAATAGGTGTTACTTTATCCTGGTCATATCTTCTGCATGTTTCATCGTGTGGATGTTTATATAATATTTTTTTTAAACTTTCCTTATTAATATGAGGTACTCGCGTAACTTTCAAAATAATATTTTTCTCATGACAAAGCGATTTAAACGATAAAGGAGACCAAATATCAAGGACATTATTTGTGAGTTAACTTAAATAATATCTAATTAGTTGAACTCAAGTAATGTGTCACTAAGATATACCAACAAATAACTTTTAAATAATCAACTTTATTTTATTTTATAACACAGAAAAAATCTTAAAATGTGTATGCAGATAAAATTAAGTATTTTAAACTCAATTGTAAATATTTATTTCAATACATATTAAATAGCAATAACCATTATTTCATAATATTTTGTGACAATCATTTTATTTCTTTCTAAAAATATCTAGTTGCATTTAACTTTTCGTTCAATTAAACTCTTCATATGATTATTAAACCAACTAATATAGAGTCTCTTTCTATTTTTCAGATATTTTCATTTGAGTTCCCAAGGAAATGATAGAAATTCATATTTGTACTTGAAAATATAGAACTCTTTTTTTAAGTCCATGAAGATAGCATTGCTGCCTTATTTTATTATTTCTCCACTATAAAAATAAATGCACAACTCATATATCGAAGTTAAGGGATGAGATTATTTTTCCACAACAAGCATCATGGATGATTAGACACATTATAGGAGCTAGAAGTACACTTGAACAAGTTCAATGTTCACCTTCATAGAAGCAGAGTATGATCAGGAACATTTACCTGCAACTATTACCTAACTTTCCAAGAGTTCCATGGAAGTGTTTGTTGTTCAAAAATGATGCTCGGACTAAGGCCAAGTTTACCATGTGGCTACATTTGCAAGGTAAATTATTGACAACTGACGGGTTGATAAAATGGGGACTACCTATTAATCCAACATGTGTCCTATGTCATGTTCAGGATGAATCCAGAAACCACATGTTTGTAAACTGTATGTTTGCAAAGAGTATGGGCAAGAGTGCTACAATTGCTACAAAAAGACCATGTGAGCTACAACATAGGAACAATACCTCACATGGGCAATTAGGTATTCCAAGGGAAGATCTCAAGATGCTCAAGTATTTAGGCTGATATTTGCAGAATGTGTCCATGCAAGTTGGATAAAGAGGAATCAAAGAATCTTCAGAAAAGGATTAGGAACTGGGAACTTATTGCAAAGGAGATAGCTTACACCTGCACCACTCGAGCTGGACCTAGGATAAGAACTGTGCTTCAGCATTTTATGTTTTAAAATTTATGGTTGTTAGTAGGTGTTTCAAAGTTTATTTTGTTTTGTTTGGATAGCTAGTTGAGTGTAACGATCCGACCATTTGTTCTACATTCTAGATCTTTGTTCCCCTATTTAAGAATTCCTATATGTACTTTTATTGTTTTATTACTTGAAGGGATGGTTGATTTGGTATTGGACAGGTTCGGGTTGAATTCGGAACACTTAATTCTATAATAGTGGCCTGAGGTGGTCAAGTTTGACTTGAGTCAACATTTTGAGTAAACGACCTCGGAACCGGGATTTGAAGGTTTTATTAGGTTCGTATGATGATTTTGGACTTGGGCATATATCAGATTCAGTTTTGGGTGGACCAGGAGTGTTTCAACGCTTATTGTTGAAAGTTAGCGCCTTGAAGGTTTTAGAGTTTCATAAGTTTGGTTTGAAGTAGACTTTGATGTTATCAATGTCCGTTTGGGATTTCGAGTCTTGGAACAAGTTAGTATGTGATTTGTACTTTTGCATAAAATTTGGCGTCATTCCAAGTTGTCTAAGTATGATTCGTCGCGTTCGGAGCTAAATGAAAGAAGTTTGAAGTTCAACAGTTGATTAATTTGGTTTTGATGTGTGATTCTTCGTTTCGATATTGTTTTATGTGTTCCGAGTCTTCAACTAGATCCATATTATGTTTCTGGACTTGTTGGTACATTTGGATGAAGTCCCGGAGTGACTCGAGAGTGTTTTTGACCACCCGGATCAAAGTCTAAATTAGCAGATTTCTGGTGTTGGTTTCCTTATTCGTGAACACGAAGGGATTCTCGCATTCACGATGAGGGATTGTGGATAATGTAATTTTTTTGCTTCACGTCCGCGGTCTAGGCGTCGTGATTGCGGAGCTTCGGGGTCAGTGGCCTACGTGTTCGCGATCACTGGGTCGCATTCGCATAAAGGAAGGTTGGTTGGTGGGGATGGTAGGCCTTGGCCTTCACATTCGCAAATGGCAGCTTTGCCTTCGCGATCGCAAAAGTGCTTCCGCGATTGTGAAGAAGGAATACCTAGGCAGAAAAACAATTTAAAGTCTGGACTTAGGCTCATTGTTTCCATTTTTCATTCGTGTAGGCCAAATTTGGAGCTTCTTGGAGGGGGATTATCATCAAGCACTATAAGGCTTGTGATTTTTACCAAATGTAATTTAAATACAAAGATTATGTTTAGATTTTAACATAAAAATTAGTAGATTATGAGATTATGTTGGAAAACCTAGGGTTTAGTTAAAATGGAATTTGACCACAAAATTGATTATGGAATATATTTGAGTTCACAAGGTCATGGGTAATATTTATCTACGAAATGTTTTGAAATATGGGCACGTGGGCTCGAGGGTATGTAACAGTCCGGCCGGTCTTTTTGTGTATTATATTCCCATTCCCCTATTTATTACTTCTTCTATATTTATTTGTGGTTATGTGACTTGTCGGGTTAGTTGGATTGGTTTCGGGGAGATCTCAGACTGAATTGGGATACTTAATCCCAAGGTTGGAAGATTAAGTTGAAAGAGTTGACCAGAGTTTGACTTTTATGTAGAATACTCTAGAATGGAGTTTTGATAGTTCTAATAGATTTGTATGGTGATTTTGGACTTAGGCGTATGTCCAGTTATTGATTTGGAGGTACGTAGGTTGGTTTGAGGCATTTTGGCGAAAGTTAAAAAGTTAAAGGTTTAGATGTTTGAGAGGTTTGACCGGAGGTTGACTTTGATCATATCGGGTTCGGACTTTGATTCCAGGAGTTGGAATATTTCTTTTGTGTCATTTGTGATCAGTGTGCAAAATTTGAGGTCATTCGGAGTTGATTTGATATATTTTGGCATTAGTTTTAGAAGTTGGAAGTTCATTTATTTCATAAGGCTGAAATTGGGGTGTGATTCATGATTTTCATATTGTTTGATGTTATTTGAGGCTTCGACTAAGTTTGTATGGTGTTTTAGGACCTGTTGGTATGTTTGGATGGGTTCATGGGAGCCTCGGGTCTGTTTCGGATCAAGTTCGGCTTCATTTTGGTCTTAGAGGAACTACTGAATTTTGTGCATCTGGTTTCTTTAATAGCGACCGCGAAGAGAGGATCGCGATCGCGTAGTGTTATTTGGTAGCTGGTGGAATTGTTCTTCGCGTTTGCGAGTTAGGGGACGCATTCAAGAAGGTGAGGAAGGTTGTTCATCCCGAATGCGAGCGAGGTGATGCGTTCGTGTAGAAGGGAGGTAAGGCTCAGGGGTGGCAGACGTTTGTTCTTCGAGGTCGCGAAACCTACACCGCGATCGCGAAGCTTAAGGATGTTTGACCATCGTGTTCATGACTAGGTTGTCGCATTCGCGTAAGAGGTTTTGTCAGCTATTATGATTTGCGCTTCGCGAACGCGAGGCATTTCCCACATTCATGAAGAGGAACACCTGGGTAGCAGATTTAAAATCCCATTTCGAGGGTTAGAGTTATTATATCATATTTAGGGTTGTAGAACTCAGATTTGGGTGATTTTAGAGGGAATTTTCACATCTTGGATTGAGGTAAGGGTTTTTGACTCGGATTTGGGTGATTTTAGAGGGAAGTTTCATGTCTTGGATTGCGGTAAGTGTTTTGGACTCGGATTTGTTCATTTATCATGATTCAATCCTTGATTTTATCATTTATTTGGTTATTTGGAGTAGATAAATTGGGGATTTTGTAGAAATTTTTCAAAAATAAAAAATGGAGATTGGAAGGTCGATTCAGGTCGGAACTCGATTATTTTTATATGGTTGGACTCGTAATCCAATGGTTGTCTAGAATTTGTGAATTTTGCTGAGTTCCGAGGTGCAGGGCCAGGGTTAACATTTTGGGTTGCCTTTTTGATTTTGATAAAGATCGAAACTTTATGAGTTGAAGTTGTTTCCTACGTCATTATTTGTTGATATTGAGTGGTTTGTGACTAGATTCGAGTCTTTTGGTGGTTGAAACGCGTGGGAAGAGCTTGTTGTAGTTTTGATTTGCGCGTTTTGAGGTAAGTAACACATCTAGACTTGGATTTGAGGACATTTAACCCTGAGAGCTACGTTATATAAATGATGTTGGGGTGACGTACGTGCTAGGTGACTGGCGTGTGTGCGTGCACCGGTGTGTTCATGGTTTGGGGAAGCATTTAGGCTATTACCGGGCTTGTTTTGCTATCATATCATGTTATCCACGCGTTTCCTCTACTTGTTTGGTTATTTGAACTATGATTCATGTTAGACGTCATGTCTAGACTAAGTGCTAACTGTTAAGACTTGATAGGACTATTCTTGTTGTTTCTGAGTTATATACCTTATTCGCATACTTGTTCTCGGGCATGATACTATATACGTGTATGATATTATAACCGATTTTGTATTGATTTTGGGTGATACGTATGCCAGGCCCATATTGGGTTATGTGTTATTGTTTTGGGGCGATGCGTGCACCATGCCTCACTACTGGGCTAAACTATTATGATAAGCGCTTGAGCAAGATACGCCTCTCCAGAGTCTGATAAGGCAGCAGTGAGCGCAGGCACAATATTTTATATATGTACTTGACGATGGGCAGTTATGCCAGGCACTCGTACAGTACTAAGTGATTGTGTCTGTGATGAGTGGGTATTTGAGATAGACAAATTGAGTACTCTGAGAGTGTAAGTACCTGGGAATATCACTCTAATACCTTACAATTGACATGCATATTTGACATGTAGGCATAGTGATGTACAATTCCTCATGCTAGCTATACTTGACATGTTCTTATCACTGTTGGTATTTAATTGTGAACTTGAAAGCATGTCTAAATATATATACCATGAACGTGCTAAATATGGTAGTTCTTCGAAGTTATTTATTGACATTGTCATTATCTTACCTATGTTGTCATTATATTGGTTCTGATTGTATCCTTCTGAGCTCGTCACTACTTTAGGCCCAAGGTTAGTCCGATCATTTATTGAGTACATGGGGTCGGTTGTACTCATACTACACTCTGCACTTCGTGTGCAGATCCAGGTGCATCTGGACGTGGCGATTGCTATATTGGTGCTAGTACCTGCTCGGAGACTTTGAGGTAGTTGTTGTGACGCCCGCAGACCTTGATTCTCCTCCTTTTATTTTCTTCAGCATTGTTTTATTTCTCAGACACTTGTACTAGATTTTTGGTTTATGTTGATACTTAGTAGTGCTCAGGTACTCGTTGACACCAGAATTTGGGATGGTTGATGTGGCATTTAAGTTGTTTTATCATATATTTATGAGATCTTCCACTGTTGAGTTTATTAAAGCATGTTTTATCCAAATGTTTTGTTGTTATGTATTATTGTCTTTCCTAGCAAGTGTGTTAGCCGCCATCACGACAGGTTGGGATTTTGGGTCGTGACAAGTTGGTATTAGAGCACTAGGATTTTTAGGTCTCACGAGTCATGAGCATGTTAATTGAGTCTTGCGGATCGGTACGGAGACATCTGTATTTATCTTCGAGAGGCTACCGAACCATTAGGAAAATTTTATTTTCGTATACTCTTGTCGTGCGGATTTGTTGATTTCGGAATCTGAACTTCTATTCTTCTATTCTCTCATAGATGGTGAGGACACGTGCGACCGGATCAGGAATACGACCACTAGTACCACTAGCTAGGGCAGTGAGAGGTCGGGGTCGCGGTAGAGGCTGAGGTGAAACTCGTACTACAACTAGAGTGGCACTTATGGAGCCACCAGTTACTCCAGCTGAGGAGCAGATAACAGATGTTGTTGAGCCGGCGGTACCAACTCAGGCATCTGTTTCCATTGTGATCTCAGGCCTTCAGGAGGCCTTACCCCATACTTTGACTGTGTACACGAGCCTGGCTTAGGCAGTCTCAGTTCTAGCTGCACCAGCCATTTCTCAAGCCGGGGGAGGTGCTCAGACTCCTGCCGCCCATACTCCAGAGCAGGTAGCTCGTGGACTCTAGACATCACAGGTACCACCTGCCCAGCTGGTTGCTGCTGCTCGGGCACAGGTTGGCCCACTTATGAGTGATGGGGAGCAGAAGAAACTAGAGAGATTTGGGAGGCTCAAGCCTCCAAAATTCAGTGGGGCAGAGCAAGAGGATGCTCAGGATTTTATAGACAGGTGCTAGTGGATCCTTCTCACAGCGGGTATCTTGGAGACTTGTGGGGTTGCATTCACTACTTTTTTAATTAAAGGGGTAGCTTACAAATGGTGGGAGGCCTATGGGTTGAGCAGTCCAGTCAGTGCTGCACCACTTACGTGGCATTAGTTTACCATTCTGTTCTTAGAGAAGTTTATCCCACAGACTCGGAGAGAGGAGTTGCATAGACAATTTGTGCAGCTACGCTAGGAGGGTATGATAGTGACTCAGTATGAGATGAGGTTTGTAGATCTAGCTTGTCATGCAGTATGGTTGGTTCCTACTGAGAGAGATAGAGGATCAGGAGGTTCATTGATGCCCTCAACTATGGATTACTTTTCAGTCTAGCCCGAGAGGCTGAGACAGATGTTACGTTTGACCAGGTGGTCGAGATTGCTAGGCACTTTGAGTCAGTTCGCAAGCTTGAGCGCAAGGAGAGGGAGTGCAAGAGCCCCCGTGTTTAGGTAGTTTCAGTGGTACCTCATTTAGAGGTCATTCACATCACACCAGGGGTCGTCCTTATAGGCCCGCCCAAATGGCTCGTCCGGTTCATTGTGGTGCATCAGCTAGTCATGGTTCATATAGTGCTCATACGGATTAGTCATACTTTAGTGCCCTCCCAGCTTAGAGTTCATCTCGTGCTCCATCAGTTCAAGGTTCGTCCGTACCAAGTTCTTCTAGTGGCTATTCTGGTTCTCGAGGTTTGATTCGGTCCCCGCTGCCATCTTTGGATCGAGGTTGCTTCGATGTTAGAGAGTTGGGGCATATAAAGAGGTGTTCTCCCCATCTTATTAGAGGTCCAGTTCAGTAGAGAGGTCAGTCTATGACTTTCACACCAGTTACTTCACCACCCGCTCAGCCAGCTAGGGGTGGGACTCGGGTAGTTCAAGGTCGCCTAGAGGGGTGGTCGATCAGGTGGTGGTCAGGTTCGATGCTATGCTTTTCCCACCAGCCTAGAGGCAGTTTCTTCAGATACAGTGATCACAGGTATTATTTCAGTGTGCCACAAGGAAGCTTCAGTATTATTTGACCCTTGTTCCACTTATTCATATGTATCATCGCACTTTGCTCGATATTTGGATATGCCTCGTGATTCCTTAGTTATACATATTTATGTATCTACCGCAGTGGGTGATTTTATTATTGTGGACCGTGTGTATCGGTCGTGTGTGGTGACTATTGGAGGATTGGAGACGATAGTTGATCTTTTACTACATAGTATGGTTGATTTTGACATGATTTTAGGCATGGATTGGTTGTCACCATGTCACACTATTCTAGACTATCACGCTAAGACCGTGACGTTGGTGATGCCGGGATTGCCTAGGGTCGAGTGGCGAGGTTCTCTAGATTATGTTCCCAGTAGAGTGATTTCATACTTGATGATTCAATGGATGGTGGAGAAGGGATGTTTGGCATATTTGGCCTTTGTGAGGGATGTTATTGCTGATACTCCTACCATTTATTATTTTTTTGGTAGTACAAGACTTTCCTGATGTGTTTCCTGCAGACCAGTCATGCATGCCACCCAACAGGGACATTGATTTATGTATTGACTTGGTGCTAGGCACTCAGCCTATCTCTATTCCTCCATATCGTATGGCACCAGCAGAGTTGAAGGAATTAAAGGAACAACTTCAGGAGCTACGAATCCACTAGTGTTAGTTCCTCCCGAACCTGGGAAGTCGCTGTTATTATACTTGTCAGTTTTGGATAATGCATTCGGATGTGTGTTGGGACAACACGATGAGACTGGAAAGAGGGAGAAATTTATCTATTACCTCAGCAAGAAGTTTACACGATATAAGGCTAGATACACCTTGTTAGAACGGACCTGCTACACTTTGACCTGGACTGCTCCAAAGTTAAGGCACTGCTTGTCAGTATATACCACACATCTAATATCCCGACTCGATCCGCTCAAGTACATCTTCCAAAAGTCGATGACTATAGGAAATTTGGCCAAATGGCAGATTCTTCGCAGCGAATTCGATATTGTGTATGTGACACAGAAAGCTATCAAAGGACAAGCATTGGCCGATCATCTCGCAGAGAACCCGGTAGACAAGGATTACGAGCCACTCACCACATACTTCCCAGATGAAAAAGTGTTGTTCACAGGAGAGGACATTGTAGAGTCATACCCGGGGTGGAGAATGTTTTTCGACTTAGCAGAAAATTCTAAAGGTGTAGGGATTGGGGCAATCCTAATTTCTGAGTTAGGACAACATTAGCCAGCTTCGGCAAAGATAAGGTTCCCTTGCAAACATAATATGGCTGAATATGAAGCATGTATCCTTGGAATAAGCATGGCAGTCGACATGAACATCAAGGAATATTTGGTCATATGAGATTCTGATTTACTGATACACCAAGTTCATGGCGAATGGACCACCAAGAATGTAAAGATCCTTCCATACTTGCACTGCGTGAATAAGTTGTTTAAGAAGTTCACCAACATCGACTTCAAACATGTTCCCAAAATCCAGAATGAGTTCGTTGATGCTCTTGCAACCTTGTCATCTATGATCCAGCATCCAGACAAAAAATACAACGATCCCATGTAGATTGAGGTTTAAGATTAGCATGCGTATTGTTTCCATGTGGAGGTGGTAAGTTGTGGTACTACGAAATCAAAAGGTTCCTTGATGTAAGAGAATCCTATAGAATGCCACCAATGTTCAGAAGCGAGCACTAAGAAGACTAGCAAATAACTTTTTCCTTAACGGGGAAGTCCTATACATGAGAACCCCGGACTTGGGTCTGTTAAGGTGTGTAGATGTCGTTGAAGCAACAAGATTACTGGAAGAGATGCATGCAGGAACATGCGGGCCTCACATGAACGGCTTCACTTTAGCCAAGACAATTTTAAGAGCTGGATACTTTTGGATGACCATGGAAAGTGATAGTATCTGTTATGTGCAGAAGTGTCACCACTACCAAATTCACGAGGATTTCATCCGGGTTCCATCTAATGAGCTGAACGTAATGGGTTCTCCTTGGTTGTTCGCCGCTTGGGGCATGGACGTGATTGCTATAGAACTTGCCGCATCAAACGGACATCATTTCACCCTGGTAGCCATCGACTACTTAACCAAATGGGACAAAGCCTCTACATACAAAGCCGTCACAAAGAAAGTAGTAGCAGAATTCGTCCGTAGCAACATAGTCTGCAGATTCAGGATCCCAGAGTCAATCATAACTGACAATAGAGCCAATCTTAACAGCGATCTCATGAGGGAGATTTGCGAGAAATTCATAATTGTCCACAATAATTCCATAGCCTATAGGCCACAAATGAATGGAGCGGTTGAGGCGGCCAACAAAAATATCAAGAGGATATTACGAAAGATAGTGGACAATCATAGGCAGTGGCACGAGAAGTTGTCCTTCGCCTTACTAGGTTATCGCACCACTATGAGAATGTCCACCAGGGCAATGCCATACATGTTGTTATATGGAACGGAAGTTGTGATACGCGTAGAGGTCGAGATACCATCTTTGAGAGTCATTCAGGAAGCCAAATTAAACGACGCAGAATGGATACGATTCAGGCAAGAACAACTCATGTTCATCGATGAATAGGGAATAGACATACTATGTCATGGTCAACTGTATCTAAATAGGATGTCCAATGCATACAACACATAGATGAAACCTCAGCTATTCACACTGGGGCAACTGGTTTTGAAAAAGATATTCCCTCATCAATAAGAGGCCAAAGGAAAATTTGCACTGAACTGGCAAGGTCCTTATGTGGTCCATCGAGTATTGTCGGGAGGAGCATTGATCCTAGTATAAATGGACGGCAGAGTTAGCACGAAGCCCATCACATTAGACACAATCAAAAGATACTACATTTAAAGACAGTAGAATTAGGGTTTGGTTGTAACAGAACTACGCCCGATCTGACTCCCCGTAGTGGGATACGTAGGCAACCCACGTAGGGTCCAGTCTCCCTCTCCCTTTTGTAATAGAAAACCCAAATGTCATTTTGTATGTATTCAGATCTACTCCACAACTTGATTTACTTTGGTGGGAATACGTAGGAAATCCACGTCGGATATAGTCATCTATTCTAATTGAACTACGTTTTGGCCTGATTCCATTTGGATACATAGGCATTCTGAGTCAGACTCGGGCACTTCATTTCAATTCATTATCGCTTTGCATCTATTGTAACCGACCTATATTTTTGACCTCAAACTGCGTTCAGACTCGGTCATTCTATCATAATTCATTCATCATCCTCAAACTGCGTTCGGACCTGATTTCGTTCGGATATGTGGGCAACTTGAATAGGTTCGGTTAGTATCCTAGGAGAGCCATTATAATGCATTTAAATTAGGACACAACCGCGACGGCAAGAAGCTACGTCATCAGAGGCATCTCTAGAAATCATCATCAACGGGGCAAAATCACCAAAAAATGATACTCGTGTCAAAGGGAACTTCTAAACATGTCATAATCCGGAACGACGACATTTGCCATAAAAATAAACGATTTTCAAAACGTTTTTAAGAAAACTCTATCTTTCCACCTATCGAACTTCGTGGCGTAATCCACCTGATCCAGCACAAGGCCAAACCTACAATCAATGCAAACCAACGCCCAACCCCCCTACTAGGATGCTTTCTTTGAACGCAGGACCAATTGGAATCAAAGGATACCGTAGCACATAAGGAATAATGACAGACCAACTACAATCTCATGATCCCTCATTTCTCCTTCATTATTCAATTCATTTCTTCATTTGGTTAAGGACTAACTTCGAAATTCTTTGCATGTGTCCGGAAACCAAGTCTTCGATGCATTCAGAGCACTCTGTATATAGCAAAATGTCTGCTCAATAAATCGGAGCTCCTTATACATATCGAACCATCGGCTTCACCAATCGGCACCCTGTATATAAAAAACGAGTGCTCAACCAAGTGGAATGCCTTGTACATATCAAACCGTCTGCTTCGCCAATCGAATCCCTGTATATAGCAAACTATTCGCTTCGCCAACTGGAGAATTTCACACAAATCGCATCATCACTCTACTATATCAGAGATTCCAAGTAGATAGTTGGAACCTTCGTCGTCAACTCCACCAATCGAAGGATCGACCATCCAATTTCGGCATACTTTCTGCCGATCGACGATCGCAAATTAGTTCTGCAATCAAAAGTATCTATTTGGCATGCTCCTTTATTTATCTACTTTATCTCGAATGTTTTGATGTTTTATTAATGCATCTTAGAGGCGCTTTTACATTCCAAGTCATCTATTCCCATTGTGTGGAGAGACTCCCCTCGTGCAGAGGTTTTTCCATTTGTAAAGTCAACTACTTCCATCGCGTGGAAATACTTCCATCATGTGGACACCTAAAATACTGTGACAGTTGCGGAACGGTACACAACCCAGCTAACAATCAAGTCACATTCAAAGTCCCATCCCCGGCGTCCAAATAATGCTCCAGAGCTTGGAGATTTGAGATTCAACGTCTCATCGCCCTGATCCCAAATAACGGCTAGGCGAAAGCCAGGCATCATCATTCCTACATTATTTACATCATACCTTAAAGTATTTGAATTATAATATATGGGTATGTGTGTATCTTATTTTACATGATCAAAGATTGCAACATGGAACTTCTTCTAAGCAGAAAAACAAGCTACGCCACTATGAGAGACAACAAACTCATAAGCAAGCCAATGAGCCAAACTCCAACTCAATCCGATCAGTAGAACTCTAAATCATCAAATCTTTCAAATCTCATAATCAAGTTACAATCTTTGAAGTCATTCTGGGTTCCAAAATCATCCCGTCAAGTAGTATCGTCATAACACGATACTGGGGCAACTCATGCAAGCACCTTTCTCTCCAAATCATCATTCCATAACTACATGAGGCCTAATACTTGTTAAGCTCAAGGTATGTAGGCGATTCAAAGCCAAAACTTTGCCCCTAACCTTTCCCTAATCTTACAACTCATAATCTATCCCAAATCCATATGACATTCTTGCAATACATGCCTAGAGTCGGGACAAAATTGGTCTTGTGTCAGTTTCTTTGCCCGCAAACTCTTCTATCATCTCCGGGCAAAGAGGGGTAAATGTTGACAATTAATTTTGATCCTCCCCTTTAAAATTAAATTATTCATGCTTAATAATTTGCAATAAATGTGGTAAAATATTTTCTAATCAATAATACCTATTTTTATATAAATATAGTAGGAAATTAATAATTAATTGTGTTGAATTAATAATTCGGTATTAAATATTTATAAAATATATTACCCTTACTATTTTGAAACTATTAAAATAACCTCTATATTTTAATACACAAGTTTTACAATTAATTTAACAAATTAATCTATGATCTTTATTTACATCGCTCATTATTTTAAATTATTCCGAAATTAGTTTTGTAATTTACTAAGTAAAGTGTTTCAATAGATAATTAATTAATTACAATAATTTATAATGTATTTAGTTATTATATTTTTATCATATTTAATTAGAATTAGATAAGTTTAATTAATTTAATTTTAAAGGGGTTAAAATATTTAAAGGCTATAATTGCAATTACCTAATTAAATACAGTGTGGCTATTTGTTAAAACAAATTCAGCCCAAAACACAAGCCCAATGCGACTTGACCCGGTCCCTATATTTTTCCCTTTAACTATTTTATCGAATTTTATATCTTGAATTATTAGGGTTGTTGATCAAATGATCCTACGGCCCACAATTCATCTCCCACTTTAAACCTTAGAGACCAACCAAATGACCCCTAACCCTAATCATTCTCACCCTGAATGGCTGCCTCCCTTTCCTCTTTTCCTCTCTAATCTTACAAAATCTCATCTCCCATTAGTCATGAAACCTTGCACAAATTAGTGGAGGGTTACGAATTCGAACCATAGAACACCCAATCTTTCCCCTACATCCACAAATCTCACCCGATTCTTTCCATTTTAATCAACTAAATTCAAATCCCCAATCTGAAACCTTAGACCTAAAACTGTGTAACCTGTAAATCTTTCAATCCGTCCTATGTTCCGTCGAATTGGAGCATGCATGGATGTATCTTCAGCTTCATCATCATTATTCTTTGTCCAGAGGTTAAACACAGTGATTTATGGACATTAGTGTTTGACCACTGGGTTGAAGATTTCCCCTCTTTTCCCTTCTGATTTTACCTTCTCACTATCGTCATCTACCTTATCGTCATCATCCACTATCGTTTGAATTTAACTGGAACCCTAAGGCTTTAACAACCACTATAAATCGGAGCTTTCAATGCTCTCATCGAACACGACCTAACAAAGACGAATATACCTAACACTATTAGCAAAAGCAATTAAAGATTTAAAAAGTTTTAAGTCTTTTTGGCTAAGTTTTAAGTTCCAGTAGCTTCCCCTAACTTCTCTTACCCTTCTTTTCATTTCTGCTCGAGTTTTGATCCTTATACATGACTAATTTTGGGTTTGGATTCCTAAATGGCTAAACAAAGAGCTCTTGCTTGGTTTGCTACCCTACAGAAGGTCAGTATACACTAGCCCTCCTTCTTCTTTGATCAATTTTATTGTTTCGTGTATGTGATGTATTCTTTGTTGATTATCTTTTGTTTGTGATACATATTAGTAGCTTGTGGTTGTGTCTATTCTGTCTTCACATGCTATTTGTTGCTAATTGAATTGATTATCTCATGTTAAGTTATGATTGTGTTAATGTTGCTGGCCAATTTCTACAGTTAATAAAATCTATTTCTCATGATTTAGATAGACAACAAATGTCGCCTTGATGACTGATGCTCTGTAGAACAAGTCCTATTGAACCCTTTTAGTAATGAGTTGGACTAAGTTAATGTTATGCATGCTGTCAGTTGTACTACCATGTTTAACTAACTCATTTGAACTATGATCTTAGACTTTGCCTACTGTCCTATTAAGAGTTCATCAGCAACACTATGTTATATTGATCCTATATTTGTAATGTCATGCTACACTATTCTAGTTCAATAGAAGTAATCTTTATCAAAGTTTATGTTACACCTTTGACGTGATCCTTAATGACATCTATACTTGTGTTTACCAAGTGATGCTCATGAACCATTACCTGCTTATCAATCGATAAGGCTTCATGTATAAACTACCATGTTCCTTATTTGAAAACTGTTCTGTCAAAGAAGATTGAATCTTGACTGCTCTAATAACTTAACAGCTTGAGCTATATAGGATTTAAAAATAGGAGGCTTACTGGTGTAACTTGATCACTCATATGCTTAAGTAAACTCATTAAGGTATGTTTGTTCTGTTCTCATTCTCTATAAATGAACATCATCAACAACAAATACAACTCAAATCAAGATGTGTAGTACACATGTGAGCAATTTAGAGTCTAAGGCACATAGAGATATATTTCACAAAATTTGGCATAATAGCCTTCATTTGAACTTGACTTAAGGTCGAAAAATTATTAATGCACAATCCATATTTTAACACATCCTCAATTTGTAACATAACATGAATAAAGCATTTAGGATGCTTGTTGAATATATATCTTTCAACCCAATCTTATTTGGAATGGCCAATCTCATAATGAATTACTCAGGACTTATATAATTTACATGAATATCGTGGGATTCAATTCTAAGAGAAGAGTTTAGACAACATACCTCACTTGAGCTTCCTTACACTCTAAATGTTCCGGAATTCTTAGCAACTTCAATCTATTGTAGAAATATAAAAAATTGAATCAAAATTAAGAAGATGATCATGGTTCGAGCTCATTTGAGCATTTTATCAAACACTAAGTGTGCATTAAGGTTCCAAGGTCCTTTTATGGAGAAGTCCATCATCCCACAACCCAATCTTTACCATTTTTAGCTCAACAATCTTCCTACACCCCCTGATAACACATGCATGTAAAGTAAACAACTCTCATGCCCAAAAATAATCTTGCTAGTTACCCATTTTCAGAAAATTTCGAAATTAGGGTTTAGGGTGTAGAATCTTACCTCTAGGATGAAGATCAAGTGAGCTTCCCTTCTTAATCTTCCAAAACATGAGCAAGAATTGAAGAAAAATTATTGAAGAACACCTTCTCACTCTAGGGCACTCTCTCTCGCTCTAGAATATCAGATTATGTCTAAAAACGGCCCAAAGAGTGTATTTAACGAAATAGGGTCGGGTTTTAAAAACCCAAAAATGGAGTTCCGTAACAACGTATGCGATTGCATATGCAATCGCATAACCGATATGCGGACCGCATATCGGTCACATAATTGGTTACAAAATAGCCAAAAGAACTGTCTGTGAATGCGGTCACTATGCGGTCCGCATAACTGTTATGGGTCGCATAATGCACCACATAACAGTTATGCAGTTGCATAGTCGACCGCATAGTTGCTTCCAACTAACCCAATTAACTGCCTCACTCTTCGGCCATTATGCAGTCCGCAAAGTGGTTCTGCAGTCGCATAATGGACCGCTGAAATGCATTTTTTCGCCAAAAAATTTCCTTTACTTTCCGGTGCATTGTTCAACCCAAAAAGCCCGAGCAGCGAAGAATTTCTACAATCCTCAAACACGTAAATCTAGTCCGTCACCATGAAACATTTTTTTCTTTGTAAATTTTACCGGGCTTTACAATTAAGTACATCGAAATTTTCCGGGGTGTTACATTCTCCCGCGCTTAGGATCATCCGTCCTCGAATGAGGGTAAAAATCTGTCACTAGCATCTTATGCAACTCAGTTTGTTTCATACCACTTTTGAGCAGCCCCAAATTTGACTAACTCCCAAAATTTCCAAAAATTTCGCCTGCAATGGATTGTTGTATTGTTTCTCTTTGACTTCCACAACAAGCGATGATTCAGCCCTATTTTGCACAATTACCCCTCGTTTACTAGAGTCCGCAAGACAAACTCCCAAACTAGCCAATCGGAGAACTTCTTTGGCCAATGGCCTTTGATATGCCTCCAAGTGTGCTAAGCTACCCATAGATTTTTGGCTAAGTGCATCCGCCACAACATTAGCCTTCCCCGGATGGTATAAAATGTCAATGTCATAATCCTTGAGTAATTCAAGCCATTTTCTCTGCCTCAGATTTAATTCCTTCTGTTTGAAAATATATTAAAGGCTCTTATGGTCCGTGAATATATCCACATGGACCCCATATAAATAATGACGCCAAATTTTCAATGCAAATACCACTGCTGCAAGATCTAAATCATGTGTTGGATAGTTCTTTTCATGATTCTTGAGTTGCCTAGAAGCATACGCTATCACCTTCCTATGTTGCATTAATACACACCCAAGCCCGATTCTTGAAGCATCACAATATACCACAAATCCATCTATACCCTCTGGTAAAGTCAACACTGGTGTCGTAGTCAATCTTGCTTTCAATTCCTAGAAACTCTTTTCACAAGCATCTAACCATTGGAACTTAATTGCCTTCTGCGCCAATTTATTCAATGGAGAGGCAAGAGTAGAAAACCCCTCCACAAACTTTATGTAATATCCAGCTAAGCCTAAGAAACTGTGAATCTCTGTTGGAGTTGTAGGCCTCGGTCAATTCTTCACAGCTGCAATTTTCTAAGGATCAACCTTAATTCTTTCATTAGAGACAACATGACCCAAGAATATGACCGACTCGAGCTAAATTTAACATTTTGAAAACTTTGCATATAATTTGTGCCGATGCAGGGTTTGCAGAAATACCCTGAGATGGTCAGCATGGTCCTCCTGACTTCGTGAATATACAAGAATATTGTCAATGAACACTATCACAAAGGAGTCGAGGAATGGCTTAAAAATGCGATTCATAAGATCCATGAAGGCTGCTAGAGAATTTGTTAGCACAAAAGACATTACTAGAAACTCAAAATGCCCATACCGGGTTTTAAAAGCTATTTTCGGAATATCCCGCTCCCTGATATTCAATTGGTGATACCCGGATCGTAAATCGATTTTGGAGAAGTACCTGGCACCTTGCAATTGATCAAACAAGTCATATATCCTTGGGAGTGGGTACTTATTTTTGACTGTTACCTTATTAAGCTGCCGATAGTTAATACACATTCTCAATGACCTATCTTTCGTTTTTACAAAAAGGACCAGTGCGCCCCAAGGCGACACACTTGGCCGGATAAAAGCCTTTTCTAACTAATCTCTCAATTGTTCCTTTATCTCCTTCAATTCTGTCGGTGCCATTCTATAGGGTGGAATAGATATAGGATGCGTGTCTGGCATCACATCAATCCCTAAATCAATCTCCCTATCTGGTGGGATCCTAGAGAGTTCATCCGGAAAGACTCCTAGAAATTCATTCACAACAGGCACAGACTCAATTGTAGGTGCCTCAGCATCGGTGTCCGTAACCCGGACCAAATGGTAAATATATCCCTTGTTGATCATTTTCATGGCCTTTAGGTAAGAAATAAACCAACACCGAGCCATATACTCCACTATATCTTTCTTCATTCTTCTCCACCAATAGTGTTGCCTCAAATCCTGATACATCTTGGTGGCACCCGGATGGATGGAATACCGCGAACTGTGGGCCTCCTCAAGAATCAACTCATGCAACCGATACACATTGGGCATACAAATCCGACCCTACATCTGCAACACCCCCATCATCTCCAATAGAAACCTCTTTGGCATCACTGTGCTACACTGTGTCCTTAAGGACAAGAAAATAGGGGTCGTCATACTGACACGCTCTGATGCGCTCATACAAAGAAGACCGAGAAACCACACAAGCAAGATCCCGGGTAGGCTCCGAAACATCTAACCTCGCAAACTGATTGGCCAAAGCCTGAACATCCAATGCTAGCGGTCTCTCACCAACTGGAATATAAGTGAGGGTTCCCATACTCTCAGACTTTTTGCTCAAGGCATTGGCCACCACATTGGCGTTCTTGGAATGGTACAAAATGGTGATATCATAGTCTTTTAACAACTCTAACCATCTCTGCTGCCTCAAATTTAGATCCTTTTGCTTAACCAAGTGTTGTAGACTTCGATGATCTGTTTATACCTCACAAGACACGCCGTAGAGATAGTACCTCCAAATATTTAATGCGTGAACAATAATTGCCAACTCTAAATCATGAACGGTGTAGTTCTTCTCATGGGGCTTCAACTAACTCGAAGCATAAGCAATCACCCTACCCTCCTGCATCAAGGCACGTCTGATGCCAATCTGCGAAGCATCACAATACACTACATATGAACCCGATGCTGACGGCAAAACTAGAATTGGAGCTATGGTCAAAGCAGTTTTGCGCTTCTAAAATCTCTCCTCACGCTCATCAGACCACCTGAATGAGGCACCCTTATGTGTCAATCTAGTCAAAGGTGCAGCAATGGATGAAAAACCCTTCACAAAACGGCGATAATAACCTGCCAAACGCAAGAAGCTCCAAATCTTAGTAGCTGAAGATGGTCTAGGCCAACTCTGAACCACCTCAATCTTCTTCGGATCTACTTTGATCCTCTCACTAGACACCACGTGTCCCAATAATGCCACCGAGTCAAGCCAAAACTCACACTTGGAGAATTTAGCATATAGCTTCTTCTCCCTCAAGGTTTGGAGTACAATCCTTTGATGCTACTCATGATCCTCCTGGTTGCGTGAGTACACCAATATGTCATCAATGAACATAATGAAGAATGAATCAAGATACGACTAGAATACACTGTTCATCAAGTGTATGAAGGCTGCTGGGGCATTGGTCAGCCCAAAAGAAATCACAAGAAACTCGTAATGACTATAGCATGTCTTGAATGTCGTCTTCAGAATATCAAAATCCTGAATCTTCGACTGATGATACCCTGACCTCAGATCAATCTTCGAAAACACTCTAGCACCCTGAAGCTAGTCAAATAATTCATCAATGCACGGTAGTGGGTACTTATTCTTAATTGTATCTTTGTTCAGCTGCCTGTAATAAATACACATCCGTATAGCACCATCCTTCTTCTTCACAAATAGAACCGACGCACCCCAAGGTGACACACTGGGCCTGATGAAACCCTTATCAAGAAACTCTTGAAGTTGTTCCTTTAACTTCTTCAATTTCGTTGGTGTCATGCGATATGGTGGAATAGATATAAGATGGGTGCCCAACACCAGATCAATACCAAAATCAATGTTCCTATCGGGTGGCATGCCCGGTAGGTTTACAGGAAACACATCCGAAATGTCTCTCACTACCGAAAAAGACTCAATGGTAGGAGTATCAGCATCAACATTCCTCACAAAGGCCAAATAGGCCATACATCCCTTCTCAACCATTCGTTGAGCTTTCAAATATGAAATCACTCTACTAGGGACATAATCAAGGGAACCTCTCCACTCCAACCTCGGCATCACTGGCATCGCCAATGTCACGCTCTTTGCGTGACAATCCAGAATAGCTTGACATGGTGACAACCAATCCATGCCTAAAATCACGTCAAAACCAACCATGCTAAGCAGTAAAAGATCAACTCTCATCTCCAATACCCCAATAGTCACCACACACGACCGATATACATAGTCCACAATAATAGAATCACCCAACGACGTAGATAAATGAACAAGCATAACTAATGAACACGAGACATATACAAATAATGAGCAAAGTATGACGACACATATGAATAAGTGGAACCAGGATCAAATAATTCTGAAGCATCCCTATGGCATACTGAAACAATACTTATGATCACAACATCGGAATCAACTGCCTCTAGTCTGGCGGGAAAAGCATAGCAACGAGCCTGACCGCCACCTGATCGACCTCCCCCTCTTGGGCAACCCCAAACTGCCTGAGTCCCACCCCGAGCTGGCTGAGCCGATGGTGAAGTAACTGGTGTCGAAGTAGTATCCTAAACTCTCTACTGAAGGGGACCTCTAGTAAGATGGGGCAATACCTCCTCACATGCCCCAACTCCCCACACTTGAAGCAACATCAATCTAGGGATGACGGGGCTTGAATCGGACCTCGAGAACTAGAATAACCACTGGAAGAACCCGGTGCTAACAAACCTTGAACTGATGGAGCACGGTACGAAATCTGAGCTGGGAGTACACTGAATAATAAATGAACCGGATGAGTACCGTAGGAACCATGACTAGCTAATGCACCATGATGAACAGGGTGAGCCATCTGCGTGGGCCTATAGGAATGACCCCTGCTGTGATGTGACGGTCCTCCAGATGAGGTACTACTGAAACCACCTGAAACATGAGGCATCTTGCCCTCCTGCTCCTCCCGCTCAAGCCTTTGAAACTCCAAGCGCCTAGAAATCTCAACCACCTAGTCGAACTTAACATTTGTCTCGGCCTCTCGAGCCAAACTGAAGCGTAGGCCATAGTTGAGGCCATCAAAGAACCTCCTGATCCTCTCTCTCTCTCTCTCAGTAGGAACCAACCACACTGCATGACAAGCTAGATTTGCGAACCTCATCTGATACTGAGTCACTGTTATACCCTCATGACGTAGCTGCTCAAACTGCCTACGCAACTCCTCCCTGCGAGTCTGTGGGATAAACTTCTCTATGAAGAGAATTAAGAACTCATGCCACGTAAGTGGTGCTGCACCGGCTGGCCTGCTCAACTCATAGGCCTGCCACCACATGTAGGTCGCCCCTGTCAACTGAAATGAAGTGAAGACTCCAGTCTCTTCTGCAAAAGACTCCAGTCTCTTCTGCTCCTCATCACTCGTAGGTGGGCCAACCTCGGCCTAAGCAGCAACATAAACTAGGTATAATAATCAATGGGTAATCAATATTTAATATCAAAAGTGATTAAACTTCACATACCTCTTCAATTGTAGCCAAACCCTCTCAAAAATTGCCCTCAGTCGTGTCTCAAAACTCTCCAAATGAGAAAACCCACGAAACCCTTCAAATATAACTCTGCCGGTGAAACGGCACCTGCGGTCACTTAACTGCATCTATAGTACTGCTTATATAGAAAAGTGACCGCATCTGCGGTCCCAGACCTTCCAGCCAACATCCGCTTCTGCGGTCACAACTGCGCTTCTGTGCACGCGGACATGCGCCTCAAAGTCTGCATCTACAGAAAACCATGACCACACTCCACTTCGCTTCACTTCCCCATCGACGAGCTCGCAGATCCGGACCAACATTCGCACCTGCACATTTTACCAACCCCAACATATGCGATTGCCTGACTGCTTCTGCAGTGTCGCACCTATGATCAAATCCTCGCAAGTGCGATTGCACCGGAACTTGAAATTCTCAACATTTCTACTAAGTCCAAACATGGTCCGTACATCATCCGAATCGCACTCGAGGCCCCCGGGACCCCATCCAAACATACCAACAAGTCCTAAAATACGATACAAAATTAGTCGAAGCCTCAAATCACATCAAACAATATCAAAATCACGAATCGCACACCAATTCAAGCCTAATGAATTAATGATTTTCCAGCTTCTAAAACTAATGCCGAACCATATAAACACAATTCTGAATGAACTTAAATTTTGCATGCAAGTCCCAAATAACACAATGGACCTATTTCAACTTCCGAAATGACAATCCGAACCTGGTATCAACAAAGTCAACTGTAACACCCCAGAAAATTTTGAAGTACTTAAGTGTAAAGCCCGATAAAATTTGCAAAGAAAATAATATTTCATGGTGCCGGACTAGGCTTACGTGTTTGATGATTGTAGAAATTCTTCGCGGCTCGGGCTCTTTGGGTTGAACAATGCACCGGAAAGTAAAGGAGAAAATTTGGCGGAAAAGTGCATTTCAGCGGTCCATTATGTGATCGCAGAACCACTCTTTGGACCGCATAATAGCCGCAGAGTGAGGCAGTTAATTGGGTCAGTTGGAAGCAACTATGCGGTCGACTATGCGACCGCATAACTGTTATGCGGTGCATTATGCGACCGCATAACAGTTATGCAGATCGCATAGTGACCGCATACACAGACAGTTCTTTTGGCTATATTGTAACCAAATATGCGACTGATATGCGGTCCGCATATCGGTTATGCGATCGCATACCTTGTTCCGGAGCTCCATTTTTGAATTTTTAAAACCCGACCCTATTTCGTTAAATACACTCTTTGGGATATTTTTGAGACATAATCTGATATTCTAGAGTTAGAGAGAGTGCCCTAGAGTGAGAAGGTTGTTACACCCTATATTTTCGTACGTAAAAATGCGTCGTAAGAAAACTAATGTAGGACCAAAAATGAGATAATATTTAAAAGTATATAAAGTAAGTTAATCATGTTACCTCTGAGGTTACAAATATTGAAGATCATGAACAACAAGTACAAAGAGGGTTGGACAGTTCAGAAGCTAAAGCAATTAAATAAAATAATGTTTCGTCGAAAGTCGACAAGTTGGGAATGTTATAACATGTACCTTTGGGGTGAGACTAGGGTGATTAACATGATAAGGAGATTATGTTATGATTTATATTAGTCGTATGACATCCATGTGTTATCTTGAATTTGGAGGAAGTAAGGATTATAGGGGAGATGCTGCCCGTTTTAATACAAAATAAGTTTGTCGTTCGTTGTGCGATAGTTGTACCTTTCGTAACTTAACGATAGTATTATTATCGTTCTAGTAGATTAAGGTGCAAAGAGGTGAGTTCAACTTGGTGATTGGAAAGATTGTGATAAGGTATGTTAAGGCTAAGCCTTCCTTCATTTTGGCATGATCTCGTAGCTACATGTGTTAGTAATGAGACAAAAGAGAAGTTCATATTCATGAATTTATTCACCCTATTCTAGTCTCATAAGTTACAATATTATTCCTTATCGAGATTCTATATTCAATTTAGTATTGTCTTCTTCCAGTCAAGAGAGCAACAAGCCTATATATACAGTATTACAGTATTTTCATCACCATCGAGCTATAATCGATGGGCAGGCCCCTATTGGGCAACCACTGATCAGATGGAAAGTTATATACCGAGCCTACTGTGGCCGAGTGCCTATGAGCGAGCCCAGTATGGTCGAGATACATAGCCTAGTATGGCCGAGCGCCTATGAGCGAGCCTACTATGGCACAGCAGTTATATATACCGAGCCTTATAAGGTCATACAATTATTTTACTTACTACATTGAAGGAGTTGAGTCAGTATCAGCAGGTAAGTATATCTCCAGATCATCTTTGACTCCCAGTTACTTCCAGTTATTATATTATCAATTCAGTTTCGATTTTCAGTTATGTTATTGCCTTACATACTCGGTACATTATTTCGTACTGACGTCCCTTTTCCGGGGACGCTGCATTTCATGCATGCAGGTTCAGATAGACAGACGAGTAGATCTCCTCAGTAGGTGTTTCCCGAGTTCAGCCTGATCGGTAAGCTCCACGCCTTTTGGAGTTGCCAGGTCTAGAGTGTTGTGTACATCTTATGTATATCTGTATATATGTTATGGGTAGGTCGGGGCCCTGTTCCGATCATAGTACATCTATCAGTAGAGGCTTGTAGACATATCCTGTTGGTTAGTGCAGTATGTTGGGTTTGTAGGCCTGGTATGTATAATTTGGTGGTTTGTCAGCTGAAGTAGCTATGACGCCCTTTTCAGCCTAGCTTTATATTGATGTTTAGTTAGCGCTAGTTTCCATTTAGTTTTATATTTTGCTTCGCAAATTGTCTTGCAAGGTGGCCCCATGGCCAAAGTATGACATTATGTGTTCAGAGTCCTTTAGTCGCAATTTGGTACGCCAGGTTAGGTGAGGCACCGGGTGCTTGTCTCGCTCCTAGGTTCGGGGCGTGACAAACTTGGTATCAGAGCAGTTCTATCCTAGGGAGTCTACAAGCTGTGTCTAGTAGAGTCTTGTTTATAGATGTGTTGTGCACCACATTATATAAGCAGGGCACTACAGGGCATTTAGGAGTTGGTTACCCTTCTTTGAAATCTAAATCGTGCTATAGAACTGAGTTATAGGAAATTTGAATTAAACTTATGTGTTGGTGTTTGCATGCACAGATGATGGTGACTAGGAAGACTACGGCTAGCCAGAGGAGAGATACAGTAGTAGGTGAGGGGACCAGCAGGGTACCCCCAGTAGATGGGGCCCAGTCTGAGGCTCAAGGTGAGACCCCTACTCAGCCATTACCGGCTCCTCCACCAACTACGGAGATTCCTAGGGAAACCGCACATCCAGTTCCCCCTCCACTTCCATCAGATCGGGACTTAAGGAGTGCGGTGCATTTGTTGACACAGTTGGTAGCTACCCAGCAACAGGCTAGGGCATCAGCTAGTGCAGGAACTTCTAAGGGGTCTGGGAGTTCAAGGGTCCGAGAGTTTATTGCTTTGAGTCCCCCAGAGTTCACGGGGACAGATCAGAGGGAGGACCCACAGGATTTCATAGATCAGCTTCACAGGATCTTTCGTGTTATGCATACCACGGAGAAAGAGGCAGTTGAGCTAGCAGCTTTTCGACTCCGAGATATAGCCATCCTTTGGTATGAGGGATAGGAGAGGTCCAGGGGATGTGATGCACCTCCAGCTATTTGGGAGAATTTTTTAGATGCCTTCCTTGACCAGTACTTACCACGGGAGATCCGACAGGCTCGAGTCGATCAGTTTCTAGCCCTCAAGCAGGGTAATATGAGTGTTCGAGAGTATAGTCTCCATTTTGACTCATTGGCCAGATATGCACCATCCATAGTTGCTACTATGCAGGAAAGGATTCACAGGTTTATAGCAGGGTTAGCCCCAGAGTTAACCGAGGCATGTGCCACCGCTGCATTGCAGGATAGTATGGATATCTCCCGGATTCAGGCATTCGCCCAGAATATAGAAAGGGTAGGCATCGGCAGCAGGGTACAGAGAGGGCTGAGCAAGGGCAACGTAAGAGGATGAGATTTCCCAGGTCTCAGGAGCAATATCAGGGTAGTTATAGGACCCAGTACTTCGGACGGCCACCTAGGCCTCTGCTACCTCAGTTACAGGGTTACAGGTATGACTGTTATACTAAGTCAGGACCAGGTGAGAGCTCACGGGCGTCGGGTTTGCAGCGACAGTGAGGATCTGCATAGACATGGTCATTTCCTCCACGGTGTGACATCTGTGGTATAGGACACTTGGGCCAATGCCGAGCAAGTTCTGATGCTTGTTATACATGTGGGCATCTAGGGCATATGATGCGAGATTGCCCAAATAGATATTCGGGGGGAATGGCACAACCAGCGAGTTCAGCAACAGGATCATCTATGTCAGTGCATCCTTCAGGGCGCGAGTCTCAGTCTTCGGCTGGTAGAGGTCGGGGCAGAGGTAGAGGTTCCAGTTCAAGTGGTAATCAGAACCGTATCTATGCTTTAGCGGGTCGACAGGACCATGAGTCTTCACCAGATGTTGTGACAGGTATATTAACCATTTGCTCTCACGATGCTTATGCTTTGATAGACCCAGGATCTACTTTATTGTATATTACCCCATTTGTCGCGAGGAATTTTGGTATAGTGCCTGAAATACTAAGTGATCCTTTTGCGGTATCTACACCAGTCGGAGAATCGATTATTGCTAGACGGGTTTACCGAGGTTGTACGGTGACAATTTGTAGTCGTCAGACCTCAGCTGACCTAGTTGAGCTAGAGATGATGGATTTTGATGCTATCATGTGCATGGACTGGTTGGCAGCTTGCTATGCCACAGTTGATTGCCGAGCAAAGGCAGCCAAATTTCATTTTCCGAGTGAGCCAGTCCTTGAATGGGTAGGTAATACACCAACACCCAGAGGTAGGTTTATTTCCTATCTGAAGGCGAGGAAAATGATCGCAAAAGGGTGTATTTATCATATTGTGCGAGTTAGAGATGCAGATGCTGAGATACCTACACTTCAGTCTATTCCCATAGTCAAAGAGTATGCAAATGTGTTTCTAGATGAGCTTCCAGGTATTCCTCCAGAGCGAGAGATTGATTTTAGCATCGATTTGCTTCCAGGAACTCAACTAATATCCGTCCCTCCGTATAGAATGGCACCTGGCGAATTGAAGGAGTTGAAGGAGCAGTTAAAAGATTTGCTGGAGAAAGGTTACATCAGGCACAGTACCTCACCTTGGGGTGCACCAGTACTATTTGTGCGGAAGAAAGACGGCTCGCTGAGGATGTGTATCGATTATAGGCAGCTGAACAAGGTAACTATTAAGAATAAGTATCCACTTCCAAGGATCGATGACTTGTTTGATCAGTTGCAGGGGGCTAGATGCTTTTCAAAGATAGATTTGAGGTCGGGGTACCACCAGGTCAGAGTTCGGGAAAAAGATATTCCGAAGACAGCCTTCAGGACCCGATATGGCCACTTCGAGTTCCTTGTCATGTCCTTCGGGTTGACTAATGCACCCGCTGTATTTATGGACTTGATGAATAGCCTATTCCGGCTATTTTTAGATCTGTTCGTGATAGTATTTATTGATGATATTCTGGTTTATTCCTGTTCAGAGGATGAGCATGCGGACCACCTGCGAGCGGTACTCCAAACCCTCTGTGATCATAAGTTGTATGATAAGTTTTCTAAATGTGAGTTCTGGTTGAAGTCTGTAGCATTCTTGGGGCATATTGTATCAGATGAAGGGATAAAGGTGGACACTCAGAAGATTGAGGCCGTGAAATATTGGCCTAGACCTACCACTCCGACAGAGGTTCGTAGCTTTCTAGGCTTAGCAGGATACTATCGGAGGTTCGTAGAGGGTTTTTCTTCCCTTTCGGCACCATTGACGAAGTTGACACAGAAAGAAACTAAGTTTCAATGGACAGAGGTTTGTGAGCGGAGTTTCCAAGAGCTTAAGAACAAGTTGACCTCAGCTCCAGTTCTAACACATCCAGAGGGTCTAGAGGGTTATGCCGTGTATTGTGATGCATCAGGTGTCGGGTTAGGATGTGTCCTGATGCAACATGGGAAGGTAATTGCGTATGCTTCAAGGTAGTTGAGGAAGCACGAGAGGAATTATCCGACCCACGACCTCGAGTTAGCTGCGGTTGTCCATGCACTTAAGATATGGCGGCATTATTTATATGCTGTTCATGTTGATGTATTTACTGATCATAAAAGCCTACAATATATCTTCAATCAGAAAGAGTTGAATTTGCGACAGAGGCGATGGCTTGAGTTATTGAAAGATTACGATGTTAACATTCTCTACCATCCAGGGAAAGCTAATGTTGTAGCAGATGCATTAAGTCGTCGATCTATGGGTAGCTTAGCACATGTAGATCCCGAGAAAAGACAATTAGCTAGAGAGATTCATCAATTGTCTTCGTTGGGGGTTCAGTTAGTAGATTCTGAGGATGGTGGAGTTGTACTCCAAAACACTACAAAATCATCCCTCATAGCGGAAGTCAAGGAAAGGCAGTACGAGGACCCAGAGTTGGTCGAGCTGAGAGAGCGAGTTCCCCTTACGTTACCACTGTTAGAGCTAAAGGGAGATGGGGTTCTCAGATATAGGGGTCGTTTGTGTGTTCCAGATGTAGCAGGGCTACGAGACAGGATTATGTCAGAGGCACATTATTCATGGTATTCCATCCATCCTGGGTCGACGAAGATGTATCATGACATTAAGGATGTGTACTGGTGGAATGATATGAAGAAGAACATTGCTGAGTTTGTCGCCCAATGTACTAGTTGCCAGCAAGTGAAGATAGAGCACCAGAAGCCTGGAGGGCTAATGCAGACTATAGAGATCCCGACATGGAAATGGGAGGCGATAAACATGGACTTTATCACGGGTTTACCTCGTTCTAATCGTAAGTTCGATTCCATATGGGTGATAGTCGATAGGCTCACGAAATCAGCTCACTTCCTACCGGTCAGATCTACATATACAGCAGAAGATTATGCCAAGTTATATATTAAGGAGATAGTGCGGCTACACGGAGTACCAGTTTCTATTATATCTGACCGTGGGGCTCAGTTTGCAGCACATTTTTGGAGGTCATTTCAGAGAGGTCTAGGGACTCAGGTGAATCTCAGCACAACTTTTCATCCACAGACTGATGGACAAGCCGAGCACACAATTCAGACGTTCGAGGATATGTTACGAGTACGTGTATTGTATTTTAAAAGAAGTTGGGATGAACATCTACCTCTTGTCGAGTTTGCATATAATAACAGTTACCACTCCAGTATTCAGATGGCTCCGTACGAGGCTTTGTATGGGCGTAAGTGCAGATCTCCTATATGGTGGTTTGATGTTGGGGAATCTGGGTTATATGGGCTAGACTTGGTTCAACAGGCCATAGAGAAAGTAAAGCTTATCCGGGAGCGACTGTTGACAGCTCAGAGTCGTCAGAAGTCATATTCTATTGTGCGGCGACGAGACTTAGAGTTCAGGATTAATGACTGGGTATTCTTAAAGGTATCACCTATGAAGGGCGTGATGAGGTTTGGCAAGAAAGGCAAGCTTAGCCCACAGTATATTGGGCCTTATAGGATCATTCGGAGAGTGGGCCAAGTAGCTTATGAGTTAGAGTTGCCCTAAGAATTGGAGTCTGTCCATCCGGTTTTTCACATATCTATGCTACGGAAGTGCATTGGCGATCCTACCCGAGTGGTGCCCACGGATGATGTACAGATTACAGAGGACTTGTCATATGAGGAAATTCCAGTTGCCATCCTAGACCGACAAATCCGCAATCTACAAAATAAAGAGGTAGCTTCCGTAAAGGTTTTATGGAGGAGCAAGAATGTAGAAGAGATGACGTGGGAATCGGAGGAAGAAATGAAGTCTAAATACCCCCACCTATTTCAAACTGAAGATATGGTTCGAGATGGGACGCTACAACATAGCTCTATGTAGGCTAGCAGGTCATCAGGTAAGCTTTTATTTTTCACTTTCAATATTTATGATTTACGGTCGGTGAGGCAAATTGCTGCTATTTATAAAGATTGGCCATATGTGGCATGCATAGTATGTTTCTGGCTACGTGCAGGTTGGTTTTAACCTAGTGTACGAAGGATACTTTGGCAAAATTTTCCAAAGTCTCTAAGAGTAAACATTCGAGGACGAATGTTCCCAAGGGGAGAGTGATGTTACACCCTATATTTTCGTACGTAAAAATGCGTCGTAAGAAAACTAATGTAGGACCAAAAATGAGATAATATTTAAAAGTATATAAAGTAAGTTAATCATGTTACCTCTGAGGTTACAAATATTGAAGATCATGAACAACAAGAACAAAGAGGGTTGGACAGTTCAGAAGCTAAAGCAATTAAATAAAATAATGTTTCGTCGAAAGTCGACAAGTTGGGAATGTTATAACATGTACCTTTAGGGTGAGACTAGCGTGATTAACATGATAAGGAGATTATGTTATGATTTATATTAGTCGTATGACATCCATGTGTTATCTTGAATTTGGAGGAAGTAAGGATTATAGGGGAGATGCTGCCCGTTTTAATACAAAATAAGTTTGTCGTTCGTTGTGCGATAGTTGTACCTTTCGTAACTTAACGATAGTATTATTATCGTTCTTGTAGATTAAGGTGCAAAGAGGTGAGTTCAACTTTGTGATTGGAAAGATTGTGATAAGGTATGTTAAGGCTAAGCCTTCCTTCATTTTGGCATGATCTCGTAGCTACATGTGTTAGTAATGAGACAAAAAGAGAAGTTCATATTCATGAATTTATTCACACTATTCTAGTCTCATAAGTTACAATATGATAATGGTTTCATTAGAGCTAGTGTGTCACCTTGGGGTGCACCGGTTCTATTTGCGAAGAAGAAGGATGGTACTATGTGGATGCACATTGATTATAGGTAGTTGAAAAAAGTTACAATTAAGAATAAGTACACTCTACTGCACATTGATGACTTATTTGACTTATTCTGGGTATCACCTGTTGAAGATTCGAGATTCTGATATTCTGAAGACGCCATTCAGGACCCGCTATGGTCACTATGAGTTTCTTGTGATGTCTTTTGGGCTGACTAATGCCGCAACAATATTTATGCATCTGATGAACAATGTATTTCATCCATATATTGATTCATTTGTCATCGTGTTCATTGACGACATCTTGGTGTACTCACGCGGCTAGGAGGATCATGAGCAGCATTTGAGGATTGTATTCCAAACCTTAAAAGAGAAGAAGATTTATCCTAAATTTTCCAAGTGTGAGTTTTGGCTTGATTCTGTGGTGTTCTTGGGGTACGTGGTGTCCAATGGGGGGATCAAGGTGGATCCGAAGAAGATTGAGGCAGTTCAGATATTGAGATTTGAAGTTTTTATGGTTTGGCCGGATATTATCGCCGATTTGTGGAGGGTTTCTTATCCATTGCTTCACTTTTGACCAGATTGACTCAGAAGGGTGCTCTATTTAGGTGGTCCAATGAGTGTAAGGAGAGCTTTCAGAAGCTCAAGACTTCTTTGACAACAGCCCCAATTTTAGTTTTGCCTTCAGCATCGGGTTCATATACAGTTTATTATGATGCTTCTCGGATTGGTATTGGGTGTGTCTTGATGCCGAAGGATAGGGTGATTGCTTATGCTTCACACCAGTTTAAGCCTCATGACAAGAACTATCCAATTCATGATTTATAGTTGGCAGCCATTGTTTATGTATTGAAGATTTGGAGGCATTATCTCTACGGCGTGTCTTGTGAGGTATTTACAGATCATCGGATTCTACAACACTTGTTTACGTAGAAGGATCTAAATTTGAGGTAGCGGAGATGGCTAGAACTATTATAAGACTATGATATAACAATTTTGTATCATTTCAGGAAGGCCAATGGGGTGGCCGATGTCTTCAGTAGAAAACATGTGAGTATCGGTATCCTTGCATATATTCAAGTTGGTGAGAGACTGCTAGCATCAGATATTTAGGCCTTGACCAATCAGTTCGTGAAGTTAGATGTTTCGGAGCCTAGTCGGGTTCTAGCTTGCGTGGTTTTTCGGTCTTCTTTGTATGAGTGCATCAGAGAGCGTCAATATGACGACTCCCATTTGCTTGTCCTTAAGGACATGGTGCATCATGGTGATGCCAAGGAGGTTCCTATTGGAGATGATGGGGTGTTGCAGATGCAGGGTCAGATTTGTGTGCATAATATGGATAGGATTAGTAAGTTAATTCTTGAGAAGGCCCTCTGTTCATGGTATTCCATTCATCCGTGCCGCGAAGATGAATCAAGACTTAAGGCAGCACTATTGGTGGAGAAGAATAAAGAAAGACATAGTTGAGTATGTGGCCCGGTGCTTGAACTGTCAGCCGGTGAAATACGAGCATCAGAGGCCAGGCAGTTTGCTTCAAAGCCTTGAGATTCCTGAGTGGAAATTGGAGCGTGTTACCATGAACTTCGTTGTTGGGCTCACGGGCTTTGAAGAAATTTGATGCAGTTTGGATGATTATGGATTGGTTGACTAAGTCCGCACATTTCATTCCGGTTGTGACTACCTATTCTTCAGAGCGGCTGGCAGAGATCTATATGTGCGAGATTGTTCGTCTTCATGGTGTTCCAGTGTCCATTATTTCTTATTGGGGCATGCAGTTCACATCACAGTTTTGGAAAGCTGTGCAGGGAAAGTTGGGCACCTGAGTCGAGTTGACTACAACATTTCACCCCCAGACGGACGGACAGTCAGAGCGCACTATTTAGATCTTGGATTATACGCTACTCGCTTCTGTTATGGATTTTGGGGGTTCTTGGGCTTAGTTTCTTGGATGGACATCTACCAATCGAGTATTCAGATGGCTCCTTATAAGCAGGAGGCAGTGTCATTATCCAATTGGTTGGTTTGAGTTGGGGGAGGCTCGATTGTTGGGTACTGTAAGGCCCCATTAAAATTTCCTAATGATTTAATATTTTAAAGTGCGACAACGGTATTCGGGATAAACGTATTCGAGTACCAAAGGAGACCAATGGGGGTGGAACCGCATTATTTTGACATCAAAGGTGTTTCAACGACGTCGTTTCTTTGAGTATATGTGGTATCACATTAAGCAAACGAGCTCCAAATTCAGTTTTGATTGGATCATTAGATCCGTATTGGAATTATGGAGCCATAGCAAAAGAATCGTCGAATTCGGACATCGTATGAGAGAGTTATGCCCACCCCGTGTCAGGAAAAACCATTTCCCGTCGCCAGCGCCCAACGTAGTGCAGGGCGCTGTCCCTGCCGTTGGGATTTCTTTCAGCTACCGGAACCAATGCCACAGGCAGCCCCCGGCGCCACCTGTGGCTCCCGAAACGCTATATACTCATTCGGGGTTCATTTTACCCCCATTGTTCTTGGCCGAACTTTGGGGTTTTCCTCCACTCTCTCAAAACCTCCTACTCCCCCATCTTCAAGGTGAGTAATCCCTACTAATTTTGTGATTCATTCCATCAATTCCACCCTAAAACTTACTCAATCCTCCATAAAATACATAGATCTTTAAGAAATTTCTTCAAGAACACAAAGGAGGGTTTTGCAAGATTTCTTCCAAAAGGTAATCCTACACCCTTAGACTTACATGTATGGATATATTATGAGAATATGAGTATGAATTAAGTATTGGAACTTATGTGGTGATTAAAATCCATAAGTTCCCAAGTTAAATACATAACCATTGTAGAGATTGACAGGTGATTATTTCATGGAACTTTGTTAGTTGAGTGTGGATGGATGGTCGTATATGTGATGTTGGAAGTTATGAATTGTTTAAGAATTATGATTGGATAAATTATTGGTAAATGATAGTAATTGGATGAACTAATTCTATGGGTAAGAGATGTAGAGATTCATGCCTACTAGGTGTTTGATAAAATGCTTAAATGGCCTAAATTATGGAATTTGTTACTAATATTGGTCCAATTAAATTATGTTGATGTAGATTGAAGTTGTAAGAGTAGTAGGTGGTTTTAGTAGCACTAAAGAGCTCCATCAAGGTATGTATGGCTAAACCCCCTTCTTCTTAGAATTGAATCCCACAGTGTTCATGTAATTGAAGTAAGACATTCATCATTATTGAATTGGCTATTCCTAATGTGGTTGTGTCGAAAGATATATGTTCAATATTTATTCTAAATATTTCATCATGTCATCTTGCCATTTGAGGATATGTTCTCAATGCGGAATATGTGTAAGAAATGTTAAGACTTCATGTCAAGATCGAAATAAAGGTTGTTATAACAAATTGTATGAAAAGCCTCTATGTGCCTAAGGTTGTTTTGAGACTTAAAGGCGCAATGGCTAATCAAACGATTTAGCATCATATGTATGAACTTCCTGCTGTATAATTTATGAAATCATGTCTCTTCTTGATCATGGGTGAATTGGGTAGAAAGAATCTAACAGGCTTGCTCGACCGAATTTACTCGGCTGAGCGCCGGTCGCGCTCCTCGATTTTGGGGCGTGACAAACTTGGTTTCAGAGCCTAAGGTTTTAAAGTATTCTAGGATGTCTCTGAGCCATATCTAGTAGAGTCCTTCTTATCGGTGTGTTGTCGACCACATCTATAAGTTGGAGGCTACATGGACATTTTAGGAATGTTACCCTTCTTCAACACTCCAGATCGTGCGATAGAGCTTGACTATGAGATTGTCTTATAACTCGTGTGTTGAGGTTCAAGGTAAGTTTAAACGCTCTTTTGATTATTCCAAGTAATGTTGTCATATGGCATGACAAATGGGTAAAGGCCTGAATATTAAACAGATGGCACATGTATCACATTGAATGAATGGAATGGCCATATAAGATAAGTATATACCATGAGCATACTTTATATGAGAAGAGTGCTAGAAGTAATTACCCACCTCCAAAGAGGCATTGACGTGATAAATGAGACCTAAGCTTAACTAGTACAAGTGGATAGGGTGGGAACCATGTGTATGATTCTAAGATGTGATATATGAAAGGCATGGCCTCGAGAGTAATGATAAATGTGTAGGTCTCTCATGGGAGACAAGAAGTTATGAAAGGAGATTAAATTGAACCCATAATGGGAAGGCCCAAGCACTATGAATGTTATAAAAATCTCTAGAATGTGCGAAGTTGTGTTACACTCCAAAAAGGATATTGACACGAGGGATTTGGATCCCGAGCCGGTGTGGCTGAATAAGGGTAGAGAACTTATGAGGTTAATATCATGGGGACTTAAATCTCCCTAATAATCAATCATATACAAAAGGGCTAGAGATGTGAAACATGTGTCCCTCAAATTACTAAATTCAAGACTTGTGTCGAAATGTGAAATATTCACCCCAAGTGGGGATGGAAAGGCCATGGTGAGGCTACTTAAGTACAATAAAATGAGAGTAGGGCCATGTAGCTTTGATGTTTGGATATTTTATTGAAGACATGTGTAGTCTAGAAAAGTGGTAAGAGATAACGTGATTCTCTGAATGGTTATGCAAATGATAAACCACTAGTACAAATATAATGTGGAAGGTTAAGAAATGTAAATTCTTCGTACGTAACAATATACATGACAGGGTCAATGATACTAGAAACAAAGAGTAAGGTTTGAAAAAGGGTTTTATACTTGATAGAGAGTCAGGGACAATGGAACCCAAGGAAGTATTACAGATCATATATGAAAGGCTTGCGAGTTCATAGAATGAGTTAATCACGGATTTGCGATTTAACTTTAGTTCCAAGGCTTTTAAAAAAGATAGAATGAGTGGGAGAGATAAATGTGATGTTCTAATAACCTAAGAGTGCATCTATACTTGATAGATAGTGTCTTAAGAATCTTACAAGCAAGGAGTGTTAAGTGATACACTGATGAAGATACTTTCCGACGGAGAGGCAAGCAGGATGAATTCCCAACTAAGGGAAAAGACCACGTAACGTATGGAAGAGAGCTTAGCTATTCACTAACTAGAAAGAATGAGGCGAGAAGAATTGGAAGAAAATCTATAAATTGAGATGGTCATGGTTATCGCAAAATAGTTCGTATCAGAATGGTGGACTCGCCTAGAGCACAAGTGTTAATAAAAAATGTAAAGGATAAGCTATAATGCAGCCGACTTGAGTGACACTGAATATCGACTAAAATATATAGAGGGAATTCATGTCTACATATTACATTGGAAAGTGAGACTACCGGTGATGAAGTGGTGTTGTGTTTTCTCAACAAACCAGGCACAATGATATTATGGGTTCATGGGAGGCAGATAAGTGTGTGGCACAATAAGGGTTGTCAACTATGAATTAAGGGCAAAAAGGGAAATGTTCGAAACAGATTGAGAGAGGATGAACATTTGTTACGAACCAAACATGTTTAACATGATAGGTCTTAGCCTGCAATAACAGGAAACACTATTGGTGACTACAATACTAGGAATAAGGTGAGTTACTCATCGAGGATGGAATCAGGTGAACTATATCCTACACTTATAAGGAAAACAAGAAGTTGCCGTTGAAGAATTTAGGAGGATCTCGAGTATCAGAAAAGGCCTTGTTCGGGCCAATGAATTTTGTTGAATTGAATATATATGAAGGGTGTTGATATACATTTTGGGAAGTGTTTAGCAGTAAATAGAGATCATGAGAATGTTCACAAGGGAAGTAGAGCGGTTTCTTAAAAATCTTATAAGATTTATAAGGAGGAAAGAGGGTGGCTAAGAAAGGTCTGAGCACGATGTTACTTCACATTTGAGGCAATTCCATGCAGGTTGATGTTATCAGGGTGTGCGTGCAAGCTAGTAGATTTTATTCATTTAAAACGGATGGTCCTATAAGAAAACTAACCTAGTAATGTCTTTTGTTAAGAAATTTGGAAAAATAAGTTGCAAGTACTAATAAGATTGCAACCGTATCAAGGAAATATTTGTAGAACTCAATTCCTAGGAGGTCATATGAAAGAGAAATGTGATATGTATGTTCCACTAATGATGCAATGTGGAAAGACGATCATTTATGCTTCTAGGCAACTCAAAAATCATGAAAAGAACTACCCAATACATGACTTAGAACTTGCGGTGGTGGTATTTGCATTAACTATTTGGCGTCATTATTTGTATAGGGTCCATGTGGATGTATTCACGGACTACAAGAGTCTTCAATATATTTTCAAACAAAAGGAGCTGAATCTGAGGCAGAGAAGATGGCTTGAGTTACTCAAGGATTTCGACATCAATATTCTGTATCACCCGGGAAAGGCCAATGTTGTGGTGGATGCTCTTAGCTGAACATCTATAGGTAGTTTGGCTCACTTGGAGGCATATCAAAGGCCATTGGCCAAGGAGGTTCACCGATTGACTAGTTTGGGAGTTCGTCTTGCGGACTCTAGTGAAGGAGGGGTGATTGTACAAAATAGAACTGAATCATGACTTGTGGTGGAAGTAAAGGAGAACCAATACAACGATCCATTGTTTGCGCAATTGAAAGAGGGGATTCATAAACATAAGATCATGGCCTTTTCTCTTGGCATGGGCGATAGTACACTAAGGTACCAAGGGCGTCTATGTGTTCCAAATATAGATGGTCTCCGGGAAAGAATCATGACAGAGGCTCACACCTCTAGGTATTTCGTGCACCCGGGTTCTACGAAAATGTATCATGATATTAAGGAAGTCTACTGTTGGAGTGATATGAAGAGGAATTTAGCGGACCTTATGGCGAGATGTCCAAATTGTCAGCAAGTGAAGGCCGAACACTAAAGGCCCAGTGGGTTGGCACAGAACATAGAAATTCCAATGTGGAAGTGGGAAATGATTAATATGGACTTTGTGATAGGATTACCTTGTACTCCTTATAAGTTTGAGTCAACTTGGGTGATTGTGGATCTACTCACAAAATCAGCACACTTCTTGCCGGTTAAGGCTATTGATACTGCGGAAAAATATGCTCAGTTGTATATCAAAGAAATAGTCAGGCTCCATGACACTCCGGTTTCCATCATTTCTGATCGGGGAGCACAATTCACTATTAATATTTGGAAGAACTTTCAGCAAGGTTTGGGTACTCAGGTGAATGTTAGTACAACCTTTCACCTGCAGACTGATGGGTAGGTAGAGTGGACTATTCAGACGCTTGAGGATATGTTGCGTACTTGTGTTCTAGACTTCAAAGGTAGCTGGGATGATCATTTACCACTCATAGAATTTGCCTACAGAATAGTTATCATACTAGCATTCAGATGGCACCGTTCGAAGCTTTATATGGAATGAGATATAGATCTCTCATTGGGTGGTTCGAAATTGGGGAAGCAGAGTTGATAGGGCCAGACCTCGTGTATCATGCTATGGAAAAAGATTAAATCATTAGGGAGCGGTTGAAGACTGCTCAGAGTTGTCAGAAGTCCTATTCAGATGTTCGTCGTAGGGATTTAGAGTTCAAAGAAGATGATTTGATATTCTTAAAGGTTTTCACCATGAATGGTGTAATGCGATTTGGTAAGAAAGGGAAATTGAGTCTGAGGTATGTCAGACCGTACAAAATCATTCAGAGGATTGGTGAGGTGGCGTACAAGCTTGAGCTACCACCTGAGATGTCGTTAGTGCACCCGGTATTTCATGTGTCTATGTTGAAGAAAGTTGTAGGAGACCTGACACTCATTGTTTCGGTAGAGACTATTGAGGTTAATAAGGAATTAACTTATGAAGAGATTCCAGTTTCTATTATTGATCGGCAAGTTCAAAAGTTGAGAAATAAAAAAATTGCCTCCGTGAAAGTGTTATGGCGAAACCAGCAGGTTGAAGAGGCCATGTGGGAGGCCGAGGAAGAAATCAGGAAGATGTACCCTTATTTGTTGGAATAGCTATGTAATCGTTCTATGAATTTTTTTCCTATGAATTACATATCATTTGTACAACTTATGCTAAGGGTGTTCCTTTTCTGGTAATATATTTTGCTTATGAGGCCACGGTTGGTGTTGTTTTCATTTTATATTGCGTCATCGAATTATGTATATGTTGTAGGATTGGTTTCTAGGATTCTATAACAGGTAGATAGGATCAGTCACAGGGGAGACTCTGGCGAAATATTTGGAAATTTATGGAATTAAAAAAATTGGGAACTATTGGAGTGTGGATAAAGATTTAAGTCACATTGGGTGTCTATGGGGGATTCTAACACTCATTCGAGGACGAATGATCTTAAGCGGGGGAGAATGTAAGGCCCCGTTAAAATTTGCTAATGATTTAATATTTTAAAGTGCGACAACGGTATTCGGGAATAACGTATTCGAGTACCAAAGGAGACCTATGGGGTAGAACCACATTATTTTGACATCAAAGGTGTTTCAACGACGTCGTTTCTTCTAGTATATGTGGTATCATATTAAGGAAACGAGCTCCAAATTCAGTTTTGATTGAATCATTAGATCCGTATTGAAGTTACGGAACTATAGCAAAATGAATCGTCGAATTCGGACATCGTATGATAGAGTTATGCCCATTTCCGGGCGAAATAGAAAATATTTCCCATCGCCAGCGCCTAGGGCAGAGTGGGACGTTAGACCTAGCGCTGGGAATCTTGAGGTTTTAGAAACTGGGCCACAGGTAGCATCCCACGCTGTTTGTGGCGCTCGAGATGTTATATACTCATTTCGGGGTTCATTTTTCCCCATTCCTCTTGGCCGAATTTTGGGGTTTTCCTCCACTCTCTCAAGACCTCCAACTCCCCCCATCTTCAAGGTGAGTAATCCCTACTAATTTTGTGATTCATTCCATCAATTCCACCCTAAAACGAACTCAATCCTCCATAAAATACATAGATCTTCAAGAAATTTCTTCAAGAACTCAAAGGAGGGTTTTGAAAGATTTCTTCCAAAAGCTAATCCTACACCCTTAGACTTACATGTATGGATATATTATGACAATATGAGTATGAATTAAGTATTAGAACTTATGGTATGGTGATTGAAAGCCATAAGTTCCCAAGTTAAATACATAACCATTGTAGAGATTGAAAGGTGATTATTTGATAGAATTTTGTTAGTTGAGTGTGGATGGATAGTCATATATGTGATGTTGGAAGTTATGAATTGTTTAATAATGATGGGTGGATAAATTATTGGTAAATAGTAGTAATTGGATGAACTAATTCTATGGGTAAGAGATGTAGAGATTCATGTCTACTAGGTGTTTGATAAAATGCCTAAATGGCCTAAATTATGGAATTTGTTACTAATATTGGTCCAATTGAATTATGTTGATGTAGATTGAAGTTGTAAGAGTAGTAGGTGGTTTTAGTTGCACTAAAGAGCTCCATCAAGGTATGTATTACTAAACTCCCTTCTTCTTAGAATCGAATCCCACGGTGTTCATGTAATTGAAGTAAGACCTTGATCATTATTGAATTGGCTCTTCCTAATGTGGTTTCCACATTCAAATATCATTATCATAATCATTATCAACAAAAATAAGGCTTCCCGTTCAAGACATTAAGTTCACATAACACAACAATTTGGGAATCTTAGGCACATAGAGGCTTTTCATACAGTTTGGCATAACAACCTTTATTTCGATCTTGACATGAAGTCTTAACATTTCTTACACATATTCCATATTTTGAACATATACTCAAATGGCAAGATGACATGATGAAACATTTAGAATAAATATTGAACATATATCCTTCGTAAGGGGACTGGAATTATGAAATACAGCCAAGTGCCAAGAATGATTTTGTCATCGTGATCACTAGTGCTAATGAGTCGAAAGAATATGAAAGAATTATGATGTGAGATAATTGAAATTGTGGTTATGGTTGATGTCTCAAGTGAGATGGCCTAGCCGATAGGGCCATGATCGGATGCCATGCCACACACATGGTGGTAACTGTGCTGGAAATGATAATTGAAATTGTGGATACGGTTGATGTCTCAAATGAGATGACCTAGCCGATCGGGTCGAGATCGGACTCCGTGTAAGAACACAGTGGTATTGTGGATTGTGGCATATGGCACTAAAGATTACCCAACCTAATAAGATGAAAATTGACTTGAGAACTTATGCGATCCTTACTTGATATTTTAGTATTGTTTTGAAGCTCTTATTGAACTCATGACTATTTCCCCCCTTGTATTATTGTCCATTCTATTGAGATGGTGTTTTAGCTTTACATACTAGTACTATTCGAGGGTACTAACTTCCCTTTTGCCGGTAGCGTTGCATCTTTAAATGGATGCAGGTGGTTACATAGCAGACAGTGTTAATCGCAGTTAGTGGTACATCATCATCTTCCCAGCAGACTCGGTGAGCCCCATTTCATTCCGGGGTCATGTATTGTACCTTTTGTTTATATTGTGGTCACTTATAGAGGTATAGATGGTGCCTTGTTGCCGGCACCATCTTTACTCTCTTTTGTATCTTTAGAGGCTTCGTAGACACTATGTGTGTTGTATGTGGGTGTTGGGAATGTTAAATCAGTTATGTTGTGTTTGATCACTTGTTCCATTCGAACTATAAGAAATATGAATTTTGAGACTTTAAGGCGCAATGGCAAAACAAATGATTTAGCATCGTATGTATGAACTTCCTGCTGTATAATTTATGAAATCATGTCTCTTCTTGATCATGGGTGAATTGGATAGAAAGAATCTAACAGGCTTGCTCGACCGGGTTTACTCGGCTGAGCGCCGGTCGCGCTCCTCGGTTTTGGGGCATGACAAACTTGGTATCAGAGCCTAAGGTTTTAAAGTGTTCTAGGATATCTCGGAGCCATTTCTAGTAGAGTCCTTCTTATCGGTGTGTTGTTGACCACATCTATAAGTTGGAGGCTACAAGGACATTTTAGGAATGTTACCCTTCTTCAACACTCCAGATCGTGCGATAGAGCTTCACTATGAGATTGTCTTATAACTCGTGTGTTGAGGTTCAAGGTAAGTTTAAACACTCTTTTGATTATTCCAAGTAATGTTGTCATATGGAATGACAAATGGGTAAAGGCCTAAATATTAAATAGATGGCATATATATCACGTTGAATGAATCGTATGGCCATATAAGACAAGTATATAGTACTATGAGCATACTTTATATGAGAAGAGTCCTAGAAGTGATTACCCACCTCCAAAGAGGCATTGACATGATAAATGAGACCTAAGCTTAACTAGTACATGTGGTTAGTGTGGGAACTGTTACATAGGCACGTGGTATATGAAAGGCATGGCCTGGAGAGTAATGATAAATGTGTAGGTCTCTCACGGGAGACAAGAAGTTATGAAAGGAGAGTCAATTGAACCCACAATGAGAATGCCCTAGCACTATGAATGTTATAAAAATCTCAGGAATGTGCGAACTTTTGTTACACTCCAAAAAGGATATTGACACGAGGGATTTGGATCCCGAGCCGGTGTGGCTGAATAAGAGTTGAGAACTTATGAGGTTAATACCATGGGGACTTAAATCTCCCTAATATTCAATCATATACAAATGGGCTAGAGATATGAAACATGTGTCCCTCAAATTGCTAAATTCAAGACTTGTATCAAAATGTGAAACATTCACCCCAAGTGGGGAGGCAAGGGCAATGATGAGGCTACTTAAGTACAATAAAACGAGAGTATGGCCATGTAGCTAAGATGTTTGGATATTTTATTGAAGACATGTGTAGTCTAGAAAAGTGGTAAGGGATAACTTGATTTTCTGAATGGTTATGCAAATGATAAACCACTAGTACAAAAATAAAGTGGAAGTTTAAGAAATGTAAATTCTTCATACGTTACAATGTACATGACAAGGTCAACGATACTAGAAACTAAGAGTAAGGTTTAAAAAATGGTTTTATACTTGTTAGAGAGTCAGGGACAATGAAACCCAAGGAAGTACTACAGATCAAATGTGAAAGGCTTGCGAGTTCATAGAATGAGTTAATCACGAATTTGCGATTTAGTTAAAGTTCCAAGGCTTTAAGAAAGACAGAACGACTAGGAGAGATAAATGTGATGTTATAATAACCCAAGAGTGCATCTGGACTTGATGGAGAATCTCTTAAGAATCTTACAAGCAAGAAATGTTAACTGATACACGGGTGAACACACTTTCCCACAGATATCCCAACAAGTGTCGAGAGGCGAGCAGGACGAATTCCCAACTAAGGGAAAATACCACGTAACGTATGGAAGAGAGCATATCTATTTACTAACTAGAAAGAATAAGGCGAGAAGAATTGGAAGAAAATCTATAAATTGAGATGGTCATGGTTATCGCAAAATAGTTCGTATCAGAATGGTGGACTCGCCTAGAGCACAAGTGTTAATAGAATATGTAAAGGATCAACTATAATGTAGCCGACTTGAGTGACACTATAAATCGACTAAAGTATATAGAGGGAGTTCATGTCTACATATTACATTGGAAAGTGAGACTATCGGTGATGAAGTGGTGGTGTGATAAACTCAACAAACCAAGCACAATGATACTATGGGTTCATGGGAGGCAGACAAGTGTGTGGCACAATAAGGTTGTCAATTATGAATTAAAGGCAAAAAGGGAAATGTTCGAAATATATTGAGAAATGATGAACACTTGTTACAAACCAAACATGTTTAACATGATAGATCTTAGCCTGCAATACCAGGAAACACTATTAGTGACTACAATACTGGGAATAAGGTGAGTTGCTCATCGAGGATGTAATAAGGTAGACTAAGTCTTACACTTATAAGGAAACAAGAAGTTGTCGTTGAAGAATTTAGGAGGATCTCAAGTTTCAGAAAAGGCCATGTACGGGCCAATGACTTTTGTTGAATTGAATATATATGAAGGGTGTTGATATGCCTTTTGGGAAGTGTTTAGTAATAAATAGAGATCATGAGAATGTTCACAAGGGAAGTAGAGTGGTTTCGTAAAAATCTTATAAGATTTGTAAGGAGGAAAGAGGGTGGCTAGGAAAGGTCTGAGCACGATGTTACTTCACATTTGAGGCAATTCCATGCAGGTTGATGTTATCAGGGTGTGCGCGCAAGCTAGTAGATGTTATTCATTTGAAAAAGATGGTCCTATAAGAAAACTGACCTAGTAATGTCTTGTGTTAAGAAATTGGGGAAAAACAAGTTGCAAGTACTAATAAGATTGTAACCGTATCACGGAAATTTTTGAAGAATTCAATTCCTAGAAGGTCATATGAAAGAGAAATGTGATATAGATGTTCCACTAATGATGCAATGTGGCAAGACGATAATTTATGCTTCTAGGCAACTCAAAAATCATGAAAAGAACTACCCAACACATGACTTAGAACTTGCAGTGGTGGTATTTGCATTAAAACTTTGGTGTCATTATTTGTATGGGGTCCATGCTGATGTATTCACGGACCACAAGAGTCTTCAATATATTTTCAAACAAAAGGAGCTGAATCTGAGGCAGAGAAGATGGCTTGAGTTACTCAAGTATTTCGAATTCAATATTTTGTATCACCCGGCAAAGGCCAATGTTGTGGTGGATGCTCTTAGCCGAAAATCTATGGGTAATTTGGCTCACTTGGAGGCATATCAAAGGCCATTGGCCAAGGAAGTTCACTGATTGGCAAGTTTGGGAGTTCGTCTTGCGGACTCCAGTGAAGGCGGGGTGATTGTACAAAATAGGACTGAATCATCACTTATGGTGGAACTTAAGGAGAAGCAATACAACGATCCATTGTTGGCGCAATTAAAAGAGGGGATTCATAAACATAAGACCATGGCCTTTTCTCTTGGCATGGGTGATGGTATACTAAGGTACCAAGGGCATCTATGTGTTCCAAATATAGATGGTCTCCAGGAAAGATTCATGACAAAGGCTCACACCTCTAGGTATTCTGTGCACCCGGGTTCCACGAAAATGTATCAAGATGTTAAGGAAGTCTACTGGTGGAGTGATATGAAGAGGAATGTAGCGGAACGCTTTGCGTGATGTCCAAATTTTCAGCAAGTAAAGGCCGAAGACCAAAGGCCCGGTGGGTTGGCACAGAACATAGAAATTCCAATGTGGAAGTGGGAAATGATTAATATGGACTTTGTGATAGGATTACCTCGTACTCCTCATAAGTTTGAGTCAATTTGGGTGATTGTAGATCGATTCACGAAATCAGCACACTTCTTTCCGGTTAAGGCTACCGATACAGCGGAAGAATATGCTCAGTTGTAAATCAAAGAAATAGTCAGGCTTCATGGCACTCCGGTTTCCATCATTTCTGATCGGGGAGCACAATTTACTACTAATATTTTGAAGAAATATCAGCAAGGTTTGGGTACTCAGATGAATGTTAGTACAACCTTTCACCCGCAAACTGACGGGCAGGCAGAGCGGACTATTCAGACACTTGAGGATATTTTGCGTACTTGCGTTCTAGACTTCAAAGGTAGTTGGGATGATCATTTACCACTCATAGAATTTTTATACAACAGTAGTTATCATGCTAGCATTCAGATGGCACCGTTCGAGAATTTATATGAAACCAGATGTAGATCTCTCATTGGGTGGTTCGAAATTAGGGAAGAAGAGTTGATAGGGCTAGACCTCGTGCATGATGCTATGGAAAAAGTTAAAATCATTAGGGAGCAGTTGAATACTGATCAGAGTCGTAAGAAGTCCTATTCAGATGTTCGTCGTAGGGATTTAGAGTTCAAAGAAGATGTTTGGGTATTCTTGAAGGATTCCCCATGAAAGGTGTAATTCGATTTGGTAAGAAAGGGAAATTGAGTCTGAGGTATGTCGGACCGTACAAAATCATTCAGAGGATTGGTGAGGTGCCGTACAATCTTGAGCTACCACCTGAGATGTCATTAGTGCACCCGGTATTTCATGTGTCTATGTTGAAGAAAGTTGTTGGAGAACCGTCACTCATTGTTTCGGTAGAGACTATTTAGGTTAATGAGGAATTGACTTATGAAGAGATTCCAGTTTCTATTATTGTTCAGCAAGTCCGAAAGTTGAGAAATAAAGAAATTGCCTCTGTGAAAGTGTTATGGCGAAACCAATAGGTTGAAGAGGTCACATGGGAGGCCGAGGAAGAAATTAGAAAGAAGTACCCTTATTTGTTTGAATAGCTATGTAATTGTTTTATGAAATTATTCCCTGTGAATTACATATCATTTGTACAGCTTATGCTAAGGGTGTTCCTTTTCTGGTAATATATTTTGCTTATGAGGCCACGGTTGGTGTTGTTTTAATGTTATATTGCGCCATCGAATTATGTATATGTTGTAGGATTGGTTTATAGGATTCTCCGACAGGTTGATAGGATCAGTCACAGGGGAGACTCTATCGAAAGTTTTGGAAATTTATGGAGTTAGTAAAATTAGGAACTATTGGAGTGTGGATGACGATTTAAGTCACATTGGGTGTCTATGGCGGATTCTAACCCTCATTCGAGGACGAATGATCTTAAGCGGGGGAGAATATAAGGCCCCGTTAAAATTTGCTAATAATTTAATATTTTAAGTGCGACAACGGTATTCGAGAATAATGTATTCGAGTACCAAAGGAGACCTATGGGGTGGAACCGCATTATTTTTACATCAAAGGTGTTTCAACGATGTCGTTTCTTCTAGTATATGTGGTATCACATTATGGAAACAAGCTACAAATTATGTTTTGATTGACGCATTAGATCCGTATTGAAATTACGGAGCCATAACAAAATGAATCGTCAAATTCAGACATCGTATGAGAGAGTTATGCCCATTCCCGTGTCAGGAAAAACCATTTCCCATCGCCCTGGCACTGGGATTTCTTTTAGCTACTGGAACTAGCGCCACAGGTAGCCCCCGGCGACACCTGTGGTGCCCGAAATGTTATATACTCATTCGGGGTTCATTTTACCCCATTTTTCTTGGCCAAACTTTGGGGTTTTCCTCCACTCTCTCAAGACCTCCAACTCCCCACATCTTCAAGGTGAGTAATCCCTACTAATTTTGTGATTCATTCCTTCAATTCCACCCTAAAACGAACTCAATCCTCCATAAAATACATAGATCTTCAAAACATTTTCTTCAAGAACTCAAAGGAGGGTTTTGCAAAATTTCTTCCAAAAGGTAATCCTACACCCTTAGACTTACACGTATGGATATATTATGAGAATACGAGTATGAATTAAGTATTGGAACCTATGGTATGATGATTGAAAGCCATAAGTTCCCAAGTTAAATACATAACCATTGTAGAGATTGAAAGGTGATTATTTGATGGAATTTTGTTAGTGGAGTGTGGATGGATGGTCATATATGTGATGTTGGAAGTTATGAATTGTTTAAGAATGATGGTGGGATAAATTATTGGTAAATAGTAGTAATTGGATGAACTAATTCTATGGGTAAGAGATGTAGAGATTCATGTCTACTAGGTGTTTGATAAAATGCCTAAATGGCCTAAATTATGGAATTTGTTACTAATATTGGTCCAATAGAATTATGTTGATGTCGATTGAAGTTGTAAGAGTAGTAGGTGGTTTTAGTATCACTAAAGAGCTCCATCAAGGTATGTATGGGTAAACCCCCTTCTTCTTAGAATCGAATCCTGCAGTGTTCATGTAATTGAAGTAAGACCTTGATCAATATTGAATTGACTATTCCTAATGTGGTTGTGTCGAAGGATATATGTTCAATATTTATTCTAAATGTTTCATCATGTCATCTTGACATTTGAGGATATGTTCAAAATGTGGAATGTGTAAGAAATGTTAAGACTTCATGTCAAGATCGAAATAAAGGTTGTTATGCCAAATTGTATGAAAAGCCTCTATGTGCCTAAGATTCCTAAATTGTTGTGTTATGTGAACTTTATGTCTTAAACATGAAGCCTTATTGTTGTTTATAATGATTATTTTAATGATATTTGAATGTGGAAAAAGGGGACTGGAATTATAAAATACGGCCAAGTGCCAAGAATGATTTTGTAATCATGATCACTCGTGCCAATGAATCGAATGTATATGAAAGAATTATGATGTGAGATAATTGAAATTGTGGTTATGGTTGATGTCTCAAGTGAGATGGCCTAGCCGATCGGGTCGTGATCGGACGCCATGCCGCACACATAGTGGTAACTGTGCTGGAAATAATAATTGAAATTATGGATAAGGTTGATGTCTCAAATGAGATGACCTAGCCGATCGGGTTGAGATTGGACTCCGTGTAAGAACACGGTGGTATTGTGGATTGTGGGATATGGCACTAAAGATTACCCAACCTAATAAGATGAAAATTGACTTAAGAACTTATGTGATCCTTACATGATGTTTTAGTATTGTTTTGAAGCTCTTATTGAACTCATGACTATGTTTCCCCCTTGTATTATTGTCCATTCTATTGAGATGGTGTTTTAGCTTTACATACTAGTACTATTCGACGGTACTAGTGTCCCTTTTGCTGGGGGCGCTGCATCTTTAAATGGATGCAGGTGGTTACATAGCAAACAGTGTTGATCGCAGTTAGTGGTACATTATCATCTTCCCACCAAACTCGGTGAACCCCATTTCATTATGGGGTCATGTATTGTACCTTTTGTTTATTTTGTGGTCACTTATTGAGGTATAGCCGGTGCCTTGTTATTGGCACCATCTTTACTCTCTTTTGTATCTTTAGAGGCTCCATAGACACTATGTGGGTTGTATATGGGTGTTGGGAATGTTAAACCAGTTATGTTGTGTTTGATCACTTATTCCATTCGAACTATAAGAAATATGTATTTTGAGACTTAAAGGCGCAATGGCTAATCAAATGATTTAGCATCGTATGTATGAACTTCCTGCTGTATAATTTATGAAATCATGTCTTTTCTTGATCATGGGTGAATTTGGTAGAAAGAATCTAACAGGCTTGTTCGATCGGGTTTACTCGGCTGAGCGCTGGTCGCACTCTTCGATTTTGGGGCGTGACAGGTACTGACTTGGTTCAGGATGCCTTAGAGAAAGTCAAGTTGATTTAAGATTGGCTTCATACAACACAGTCTAGACATAAGAGGTACGTTGATTGGTAGGTTGGTGATATTGCATATATAGTGGGAGAGAAGGTATTACTCAGAGTTTCTCCCATGAAGGGTGTGATAAGGTTCGGGAAGAAGGGTAAGTTGAGCCCTCAGTATATTGTCCCTTTTGAGGTGCTTAAGAGGACTGTAGAGGTGGCCTACAAGCTTGCATTTCCACCTAGGGTGTTCACCCAATATTTCATGTTTCTATGCTCCGGAAGTATTATGGTGATCCAACGCATGTTTTGGATTTCAGCACGGTTCAGTTTGATGAGGATTTGACTTATGATGTGGAGCCAGTGGCCATTTTGGTCTATAGGTGCGAAAATTGAGATCAAAGAATATAGCTTTAGTAAAAGTTCAGTGGAGAGCCAGCCAGTCAAGGAGGCTGCCTGGGAGACTGAGCTGGAGACGCGGATAAGATATCAACACCTATTTGAGACTCCAGGTATAATTCAAGACCCGTTTGAGGACGAACGTTTGTATAAAAGGGGGAGAATGAAATAACCCGATCTGCCATTTTATTTATTTTAGCCCCGTTCCCCTATTTATCGCTTTTTCTATGTTCATTGTGGTAATGTGACTTGTCGAGGTGGATGGTTTGGTTCTGAGAATGTTTCAGAGTGAATTGGGAAATTTAGTCCCAAGGTTGGAAGCTTAAGTTGAAAGAGTTGACCGGAGTATGACTTTTATGTAGATGTTCCGGAATAGAGTTTTGATGGTTCTAACAGCTTCGTATGGTGATTTTGGACTAAGGCGTATGTCCGAATATTGATTTGGAGGCCCATGGGTTGTTTTGGCTTGAATTGGAAAAAGTTGAAAAGTTGAAGGTTTGGAAGGTTGAGAGGTTTGACCGAGAGTTGACTATGTTAATACCGGGCTCAGATTTTGTTTTCGAGAGTTAGAGCAGGTCTGTTGAGTTATTTATGACTTGTGTACAAAATTTGAGGTCGATCGGAGTTGATTTGATATAATTCTACATTTGTTTTATAAGTTTGAAATTCATTAGTTACATTAGGCTTGAATTGGGGTGCGCTTCGTGATTTTGATGTTGTTTGATGTGATTGAAGCTTCGACTAAGTTCGAATCATTTTTTAGGATGTGTTGGTATATTTGATGGTGTTCTCAGGGTCTCAGGTGTGATTCCGATTGAAATGGAATTGAGACTTGAATTTAAGGAATTGTTGCTGGCTTCAGATCTGGTGTAACCGCACCTGCAATGTTTTGGCCATAGGTGCAGACCCGCAGAAACGGCCATGTAGGCCAAGATACGGGTTTGGCTAGAGAGGGGTTGATGCACAGATGCGAGAATTTATCGCACATGCGAGGCCAGAGGTGCGTGCTTGTGACCGTAGGCGCGGAGAATTAGCTGGGCATGGGTTTCTGCAAAAGTGGACGTGGGTGCGCAGAAGCACGTCCATAGATGCGATGAAAGGCCCACAGAAGCTTAAGTCGACTGGGTGTACTAGAGCCGCAGATGCGGAGAAGTTCCACAGGTTCAATCTCACAGGTGCAGGAGTTGGATTGCAGATGCGGTGGGGCGGAGTTTAAGTGGGAAGCGCAGAAGCGCAATTTTGACCGCAAAAGCGAGCAATTGGACCGCAGGTGCGGTTTTGCTGGATAGAACATAAAAGTCAAAGGGTTTGGCCTTTTTCTCATTTTTGAACTTGTGGAGCTCGGCTAGGGGCGCGTTTTGAGAGGGATTTTACTATAATTGAATAGGTAAGTGACTTTTAATCATTTTTGTCCGTAATTGTTGAATACCCATTGATATTTACACATAGATTATGTGTGTTTGAGGTGAAATTTGGCGATTTTAGGACTATGTGTTCGAGAATGAGATTCGGGGATTTGAGGGTCAATTTTTGCATGGAATTGGATGATTTCTGTATGGTTGGACTCGCTATTGAATGGGTGTTCGGAATTTGTGAATTTTGTTGGGTTCTAAGGCATGGTCCTGGGGTTGAAATTTGGGTTGACTTTTTAATTTTGGTTAAAGATCTTTCCATTATCGTATGGGTTCGATTCCTAGAGCTTGTATTGATTATATTAAATTGTTTGTGTCTAGATTCGAGTCATTCGGAGGACGATTCGTGAGGCAGGGGTTTCTTGGAGCATTGAGTTGTGCGTTTTGAGGTAATTAACATTTCTAAACCTGGACCTGAGGATATAAATCCTTGGAAAACGTGTTATATGGTTTGTGTTGGGTGACGTGGTAATCATGATCCGAGTGGATCCTTATATTGTGTTGATATCAAGTCTTGTTTTATCCGTGTAATTCCTACGTGTTAGAGTAATTGAGTAGTGATTCATGTTAGAAATCATGTTTAGTCTACATGCTTATTTGATTGAGCCCTACTAAGGTTATTTCTGTTGTTTTGAGTTATCTGCTTTAACTGTAATTATATACCCAGTCATGATCCTTCATTTGCATATCATATCGCAGTTTATGTTATCATTTACTGCTACATCACATGCTATCATTGTTTGGCCTGAGTGGTACGAGATTTGTGAGCCCTGGAGACTTGAGAGATTGACGACTAAGATACGCCTGAGAGCTGGGTTGTGAGTGTTATTGTGAAATGGGTCACACGCCGCATCATGCCTTATTGTATTATTTATTATTATGGATTGGGATGTATATTGCAGCAGGCCTTATAGGCTTTATCTTAGCGCTTGGGCAGGATCCGCCCCTTCGGAGTATAATATACCAGCAGCGAGCGCATGCACAGTGATATATACACGTGCTTGGTGAAGGGCATTGATTCCAGACACCCGTATAGTGCTGAGTGATTGTATGTGTGATGAGTGGTTATTTGAGATACACATATTGAGTACTCCGAGGGTGTGAGTACCTGGGAATATCACTATGATACCTTACATTTGACATGAATATTTGACATGTAGGCATAAAGATGTACTATTCCTCATGTTAACTATACTTGACATGTTCTTATCATTGTTGGTCTTTAACTGTGAACTTGAAAGCATGTCTAAACTTTTGTACTTTGAAAGAGCTGAATATTGAAGTTTTTCTGATTTATTTACTGTCATTGTCATTATCTTACATGTGTTGTCATTATATTTGTTCTGATTGTATCCTTCTGAGCTCGTCGCTTCTTTAAGCCCAAGGTTAGTCCTGTTACTTATTAAGTTCATCGGGTCGGTCGTACTCATACTACACTCTGCACTTCATGTGTAAATCTAGGTACATCTAGACGTGACGATTGCTAGATTGGTGCTAGTACCTTCTCGGAGACTTTGAGGTAGCTGCTATGACGCCTGCAGACTTTGATTCTCCTTCCTTTTCTTTTCTTCGGTACTGTTCTATTTCTCAAATAGTTGTAATAGAGTTTTGGTTTATGTTGATACTTAGTGGTGCTCATGTACTCGTTGACACCAGATTTTGGGATGCTTGTCGTAGAATTTCAATTGTTTTATAAGATATTTATGAGATCATCCACTGTTGAGTTTATTAAAGCATCTTTTATCGAAATGTTTAGCTATTATGTGATTGTCAACTTGCCTAGCAAGTATGTTAGGCACCATCACGACAGGTTGGATTTTTGGTCGTGAGAGAGGATCAGGAGGTTCACTGATGGCCCCAACTATGGCCTACATTACAGTTTGGCCCGAGAGGCCGAGATGGATGCTAGGTTTGACCAGGTGGTCGAGATCGCTAGGCGCTTGGAGTCGGTTCACAGGCTTGAGCATGAGGAGCGAAAGGGCAAGAGACCCCGTGGATTTGGTGGTTTCAGTGGTACCTCATCTGGAGGTCAGTCATATCACAGTAGAGGTCCTCCTTGCAAGGCCGCTCAGATGGCTTGTCCGGTTCATCGTATTGTATCAGCTAGCCATGGTTCATATATTACTCATCCGGGTTAGTTATCTTTCGGTGCAATTCTAGATCAAAGCTCGTACTATGCTTCATTAGTTCATGGATCATCAATACCGGGTTCTTCTAGTGGCTATTCTAGTTCCCGAGGTCCGATGCAGGCCCCCCATCATTTTTGGCTCATGGTTGTGATGATTGTGGAGAGTTGGGGCATGTGAGGAAGTATTGCCCCTATCATTACAGAGGTCCAGTACATCTGGGAGGCCATTCTATTACCCATGTTCCAGTTGCTATGCCAACCGCTCAGCCGGCTCGGAGTGGAGATCGTACGAGTCGAGGTTGCCCTAGAGGGGAAGGTTAGACCTGTGGTGGTCAGGATCGACGCTATGCTTTTCCTTGCCATGCCTGAGGCAGTTTATTTAGACGCAATGATCAAATGTACTGTTTCAGTGTGCCACAGGGATGCTTCAGTATTATTAGATCCTAGTTCAACTTATTCATATGTATCATCATACTTTTCTCATTATTTGGATATGCCCCGTGATTCCTTAGTTATGCATGTTTATATATTTACGCCAGAGGGTGATTCTATTGTTTTGGACCGTGTATATCCGTTGTGTGTGGTGGTTATTGGAGGATTGGAGATGAGAGTTGATCTTTTACTGCTTAGCATGGTTGATTTTGACGTGATTTTAGGCATAGATTGGTTGTCACCATGTCATGCTAATTTTGATTGTCATGCTAAGACCGTGACATTGGCAATGCCGGGGTTGCCTAGGATTGAGTGGAGAGGTTCCCTGTACTATGTTCCCAGTAGAGTGATTTCATATTTAAAGGCTCAATGGATGGTTGCGAATGGATGTCTAGCATATTTGGCCTTTCTGAGGGATATTAGTGTTGATACTCCTACCATTGAGTCAGTTCTGGTGGTCAGAGACTTCCCAGATGTGTTTCATGTAGACCTGTCGGGCCACCAGATAGGGACATTGATTTTGGTATTGATCTGGTGTCGGGAACTCAGTCCATCTCTATTCCACCGTATTGCATGACACCAGCGGAACTGAAAGAACTAAAGGAATAACTTCAAAAGTTGCTTGATAAGGGATTAATCAGGCCCAGTGTGTCTCCTTAGGGTGCTCCAGTTCTATTTGTGAAGAAGAAGGATGGTACTATATAGATATGTATTGATTATCGGTAGTTGAACAAAGTTACTATTAAGAACAGGTACCCACTACCGTGCATTAATGACTTATTTGATCAGCTTCAGGGTGCTAGAGTGTTCTCTAAGATTGTCTTGAGGTTTGGGTATCACCAGATGAAGATCCAGGATTCTAATATTTTGAAGATGGCATTCAGGACCCGCTAAGGGCACTACAAGTTTCTTGTGATGTCTTTTGGGGTGACCAATGCAATAGTGGCCTTCATGTATTTAATGAACAGTGTATTCCAGCCATATCTTGATTCGTTTGCCATTGTATTCATTGATGACATTTTAGTGTACTCTCGCAGCCAGGAGGATCATGAGCAGTATATGCGGGTTGTATTCCAGACTTTTAGGGAGAAGAAGTTGTATGCTAAATTCTTCAAGGTGAGTTTTCAGTTGATTCTGTGGCATTATTGGGCACGTTCCCCTAAGGGGATCAAGGTAGATCCAAAGAAGATTGAGGCAGTTTAGAGTTGGCCCAGACCATCATCAGTTACATAGATTCCGAGTTTCTTCGGTTTGGCTGATTATTATCGCCATTTTGTGGAGGGTTTCTCGTCCATTGCTGCACCTTTGACTAGATTGACCCAGAAGGGTGCCCCATTCAGGTGGTCTGATGAGTGTGAGGAGGGATTTCAGAAGCTCGAGACTTCTTTGACCATAGCTCCAGTTCTTGTTTTGCCGTCACCATCGGGTTCATATATAGTTTATTGTGCTGCTTCACGAATTGACATCGGGTGTGTGTTGATGTAGGAGGGTAGGGTGATTGCTTATGTTTCGCGTCAGTTGAGGCCCCTTGAGAAGAACTACCCCATTCTGAATTAGAGTTGGTAGCCATTGTTCATACATTGAAGATTTGGAGGCACTATCTCCACGGCGTGTCCTGTGAGGTATTCACATACAATCGGAGTTTGCAGCTCTTATTTAAGCAAAAGGATCTAAACTTGAAGTAGCGGAGGTAGTTAGGGCAGTTAAAAGACTATGATATCACCATTTTGTATCAACCCGGACCAATGTGGTAGCCGAAGCCGTGAATAGAAAGGCTGTGAGTATGGGTAGCCAAGCATATATTCTAGATGGTGAGAGACCACTAGTATCAGATGTTCAGGCTTTGGCCAATCAGTTCGTGAGGTTAGATGTTTTGGAGCCTAGCTGGGTTCTTGCTTGCGTGGTTTCTCGATCTTCCTTGTATGAGTGCATCAGAGAGCGTCGGTATGACGACCCATATTTTCTTGTCCTTGAGGATACGGTGCAGCACGGTGATGCTAGGAGATTTCTATTGGAGATGATGGGGTGTTGCGGAAGCAGGATCGGATTTGTGTGCCCAATATGGATGTGCTGCGTGATTTGATTCATGAGGAGGCTAACATTTTGCGGTATTCCATTCATCCAGGTGCTATGAAGATGTATCAGGATTTGAGACAACATTATTGGTGGAGAAAAATGAAGAAAGATATAGTAGAGTCTGTGGCGCGGTGCTTGAACTGTCAGCAGGTGAAGTACGAGCATCAAAGGTCGGGCGGTTTGCTTTAGAGACTTGAGATTCCCTAGTGGAAATGGGAGCGTGTTACCATGGACTTCTTTGTTAGGCTCCCATAGACTTTGAAGAAATTTGATGCAGTTTGGGTTATTGTTGATCGGTTAATTATGTCCACACACTTCATTTGGATTAGAACTACCTACTTTATAGTAGCTGGCTCAGATCTATATCTGTGAGATTGATCATCTTCTTAGTGTGCCGGTGTCCATTATCTTCGATTGAGGCACGCAGTTCACATCGCAATTTTGGAGAGCAGTGCAGCTAGAGTTAGGTACACGGGTGAATTGAGTACATCATTCCACCCCCATATGGACGAATAGTCCAAGCGCACCATTCAGATCTTTGGGGATATGCTACGTGTATGTGTTATGGATTTCAGGGGTTCATGGGATCAGTTCTTACAGCTTGCAGAGATTTCCTACAACAACAGCTACTAATCAAGTATTCTGATGGCTCCTTATGAGGCCTTATATGGGAGGCGGTGTTGTCCTTCAGTTGGTTGGTTTGAGACGGGAGAGGCTAGGTTGTCGGGTACTGATTTGGTTCAGGATGCCTTGGAGAAACTCAAGTTGATTCAGGATTGGCTTCGTGCAGCACAATCCAGATGGAAGAGTTATGTTAATAGGAAGGTTCGTGATTTTGCATATATGGTTGGTGAGAAGGTGTTACTCAGAGTTTTTCCCGTGAAGGGTGTGATGAGGTTTGGAAGAAGGGCAAGTTGAGCCCTCGGTATATTAGTCCTTTTGTGGTATTTGAGAGGATTGGAGAGGTAGCCTACGGACTTGCATTGCCACCTAGACTATCAGGTGTTCATCCAGTATTTCATGTTTTTGTGCTCCGAAAATATTATGGTGATCTGTCACATGTTTTGAACTTTAGTACGATTTAATTAGATGGAGATTTGACTTATAATGCAGAGCCGGTGGCCATTTTGTACCGGCAGGTTCGAAAGTTGAGATCGAAGAATCTAGCATCAGTGAAAGTTCGTTGGAGAGGTAAACCGATTGAGGAGGCTATATAGGAGGACAAGAGGGATTTGTGGAGCAGTTATCCATACCTATTTGAGACTACAGGTATGATTCTAGACCCATTCGAGGAACGTTTGTTTAAGAGAGGGAGAATGTAACGATCTAAATGGTCAATTTTTGTATTGTAGCCATGTTCCTCTATTTATCGCTCCTTCTATGTTTATTTATGGTTATTTGACATCCCGTATTGGTTGTATTGTTTTTGGGGGGATTTTGGAGTGAATTGGGACACTTAGTCCCAAGGTTGGAAGCTTAAGTTGAAAGAGTTTACCAGAGTTTGACTTTTATTTAGACGACTCCAAAATAGAGTTTTGATAGTTCTAATATCTTTGTATGGTTATTTTGGACTTAGGCGTATGTCTGGATATTGATTTGGAGATCCGTAGGTTTGGGCTTTTTGGCGAAAGTTGAAGGTATGGAAATTTGAGAGGTTTGACCGAGAGTTGACTTTGTTGATATCAGGTTTGGATTTTTGTTCCAGGAGTTGGAATAGGTCTGTTATGTCATTTGGGACTAGTGTGTAAAATTTGAGGTCATTCGGTATTGATTTGATTTGTTTTGGCATTGGTTTTAGAAGTTGCAAGTTCATTAATTTCATTAGGCTTGAATTGGGGTGCGATTCATGATTTCGATGCTGTTTTATGTGATTTAAAGCTTCGACTAAGTTCGTATCATATTTTAGGACCTATTGGTATGTTTGGATGGGGTCCCTGGAGCCTCAAGTGTGATTCGGATTAAGATCGGGTTCAATTTGGTCTTATAGGAACTGTGAATTTTGTGCACCTGGTTTCCTTACTAGCGATCGCGAAGAGAGGATCGCGATCGCGTAGGGTTATTTAGTGGCTGGTGGAAATTTTCTTTGCGTTCGCGAGTTCAGGGATATGGGGCAGGTTGTTTATCGCGAACACAAGTGAGGTGACACCTTCGCGTCAAAGGGAGATAAGGCTCAGGGGTGGCAGGCGTTTGATCTTCGTGGTCGCAAGACATGGACCGCGATCGCGAAGCTTTAGGATGTTTGATCATCGCGTTTTCGACTAGGTTGTCACATTCACGTAAAAGATTTTTTCAGCTGGTATGATTTGTGCTTTGCGAACACGAGGCATTTTCCGTGTTCGTGAAGAGGAACACCCGGGTAGCAGATTTAAAATCCCATTTCGAGGGTTAGAGTTATTATATCATATATTGGGTTGTAGAGTTCGGATTTGGGCAATTCTTTAGGGGATTTTCACATCTTGGATCGGGGTAAGTGTTTTAGACTCATATTTTGTTCATTTATCATGATTTCATCCTTGATTTTATCATTTATTTGGTGATTTGGGAAAAATTAGGGATTTTGTAAAAACTTTTCAAAATAAAAAATAGATATTTGAAGGTCGATCTGAGGTCGGAATTGGATGATTTTTGTATGGTCGGACTCGTAATCTAATGGGTGTCAAGAATTTGTGAATTATTGTCGAGTTTTGAAGTGCGAGCTCAGGGTTGACTTTTTGATTTTGATATAGATTGAAACTTTATTGTTTGAAGTTTATTCATATGGCATTATTTGTTGGTATTGAGTTGTTTGTGACTAGATTTGAGTCATTTGGAGGTCGAAACACGTGGGAAGGGCTTGTTGGAGTTTTGATTTGCGCATTTTGAGGTAAGTAACACATCTAGACTTGGATTTGAGGGCATTTAACCTTGAGAGCTACGTTATATAAATGATATTGGGGTGACGTATGCGCTAGGTGACTGGCGTGTGTGCGTGCACCGGTGTGTTCATGGTTTGGGGAGGCCTTTAGACTATTACCGGGCTTGTTTTGCTATCATATCATGTTATCCCCGCGTTTTCTCTACTTGTTTGGTTATTTGAACTATGATTCATGTTAGACATCATGTCTAGACTAAGTGCTAACTGCTAAGACTTGATAGGGCTATCCTTGTTGTTTCTGAGTTATATACCTTATTTGCACACATGTTCTCAGTCATGATACTACATACGTGTATGATATCTCTGTCTCAGTACTTCTTATTTGATTTGTCACATGTTGTTGATATCGCTTAAGGGTAACACTATTAAACTAGGTATTTGAGATGTGTTTATTTTAGACTTGAATGGTAAATGACTGAATTTGGGCCTTAGAGTCGGTTTGGTATTGTTTTGAGGTGACACGTACGCCGGGCCCATATTGGGATAGGTGTTATTTTTTGGGGGCGACGCGTGCACCAGGCCTCACTACTGGGCTAAATGATTATGATTAGTGCTTGGGCAGGATCTGCCCCTCGGGATTCTCACATGCCAGCAGTGGGCGGAGGCACAGTGTTTTATATACGTGCTTGATGATGGGCAGTTATGCTAGGCACCCGTAGAGTGCTAAAGTATAAATATTTTTATGGATCCACTTTGATAATGTTGATTGACATGTACACTTGACATGTAGGCATAGAGATGTACTTTTCTCATATTAACTGATAATTGACCTGCTTTATCTGTGTTGGGACTTAACTTTATACTTGAAAGCATATCTAAATTTAAAAAATATGAACAAGTTGAACATGATATCACTGAGCTATTGTTTCTACGGTTTATCCTTTATATTCTGAAATGTTATCGGTTATTGGTATTTTGACTATAGTTCTGAGCTCGTCATTGCTTTCAAACCAAGGTTAGGTGTTGTTTCTTATTAGTACATGAAGTTAGCTGTACTCATACTACACTCTGCACTTCGTGTGCAGATCCAAGTGCATCCGGTCGAGGTGATTTTCAGACTTGAGTTATTGCCAGCTTTTGGGAGACTACGAGGTAGCTTCCATGTCGTCTACAGTCCTTGAAATTTTCTTTTTTTCTTATTCCATTGTCACTGTTATGTTGTTCAGACAGTTATATTAGAGGATTTTACTTAAATCTTGTAATACAGTAGTGCTCGTGTACTCGTTGACACTAGATTTTGGGGTTGGTTGTAGCAGCATTATGGTTTTATTTTCAGATACTTTATGACATTCTTTCGTTGTTGAGCTATTAGAGCATGGTTATTTGTTTTCATTATTATTATGTGATTGTTGGCTTGCCTAGTAATTTGGGTTTGGTGCCATTACGAGCGGTGAATTTTGGGTCGTGACAGGGTGACTTTTATGGATTTTTCGAGTTGGGTTGGGGAATTATTCTAATAATTAAATTATGAACTTTTGAATATATATTGATTAATTTATGCGTCATTTGACTAGTTTTGAGTTGCTCAACATTGTTTGAGGTGACTAGTGAGGTTTGAGATCAGAGTAAAAGTCTTGGAAGCAAGGTAAGTCTCTTGTCTAATCTAGTAAGAAGGACTTATCCTTGTAGGTGCTTTAATCGTTATGTGCTACCTTTTGTGCGCATTACGAACGCACGAGATGACAAGAGTCCATACGTAGATAAACTCATATTTATGTCTAGGTAGACTTAGGACTTTACCATGTAATAATTGTGTTATTTGAACTCAACTTGTTAGTTTAATTACTTAAATTTATAATTGAAATTTGATTAGGGATTATATTTGGCCGAGCTTCACTTCCTTGATTTTTGGTTGTATACTTGATCGTTGGTAAAACGCATGCTTACTTTATGTTCCTATTCTTATGTTGTAAATATGTAACCGTAATTCGGAAAGTTTCCTCTATTCCTGTGGATCAGACTGTACGCCTCGGCAGTTATGAAACAACATTATGGATCGGTCTGTATGACCTCAACAATATATTTGATATGCATCTATAGTTCGTGCCGGTAGAGCCTCGGTAGTGTACACGATTAGTAGGAATCGGGTCGTACGACCTCGACATAATTCGTGAGTAATATCTCTAGGAGTCAGAATATACATGAGATTTCCCTTTTGATTTGAGACTTGGCCTTTACTTGATATTCCTTATCAGTTTGAGATAGCACATGATATTTGAGGATTTCATACTGTTATTATGTTGAAGGATCGTGTTGGTTACCATTTCCTATTTTATTATTACTGTTGTATTTCATGCCAATTTATAATTTATGTGTTGTTATTTCATTGGACCACTAATAAGTGTCGATGTCGACCCCTCACCACTACTTCTTCGAGGTTAGACTAGATACTTATGGAGTACGCGTTGATTTACATACCCATACTACACTTATAGACTAATTGTCCAGGAACTGAGGCAGGGACATCTGATGCTTATTAGGGCGCGCATGCGCACTATCCGGAGACTTAGTCGTGAGATGCTCCCCATGCTCCGATCTGTGGCACCCGGAGTCTCCTCCTTGGTGCGTTTACTATTTCTGTCTATTTTATTTCAGATAGTAGTTGTACTGGTTTTTATATTATACTAGATTACTCGTGCACTTGTGACACCGATTTTGGAATTACTTGTAGATGTTTATGGTTTTGCCTAATATTGTAATTTTTTCATTTTAATATTTTATTAACACTTTATATCTCGATAGTTTTCTACACTTAATTTCCTTTACTTAATAAAGCCCATACAATGAAATGAATACTTAATTTGATAGTTCACCGTTGGCTTACCTAACAACAACGTTGGGCGACATCACGGCCTATGGTCGGAATTGGATCGTGATAGGTTGTTATCAGAGCACTAGGTTCACATATGTCTCACAAGTCATGAGCGGGCCTAGTAGAGTCTTACGAATCGGTGCGAAGATGTCAATGCTTATCTTCGAGAGGCTATAGGGTGTTAGGAAACTACTATTTCTTCATCATCTATTGTGAAGTTGATGTTGTGCTAAGTATCTTTCTCTTATTCTCTCATAGATGGTGAGAACGAGCACTACGGTTGTACCCAGCGGCAGCGGGCTGCTCCCTTTGTTATTAGAGGCAAAGGTTGAGGGAGGGCCACAGTTCCTATTAAAGGACGAGGGAGTCCTAGAGTTGCTCTAGTAGTACCACCAGTGGATCCAGTGGAGGATCATGTTATTGAGGAGCAAGATAAGGTACCTACAGCTAAGCCAGCCACAGAAGAGTTTATGACCGCACTAGTATTTCACGAGGTCATGGGTCGTATGTTATGGTTCAAGGATTCTATGACTCAGACTGGGCTATTTCTAGCAGATCCAGCCACATCCCAAGCGGGAGGGGGAGCACATACCCCTACCGCTCATGCTACAGGTCACTGATAACAACACGATAGGGGTCCAAGAATTACTAAAGAAAATCAAGAAACGTGCGGAAGCTAAAAGAAAATAAGGAAACAAAAAAAACAACGAAAAATTAAAGATAGATTGAATTCAAGAAAGAGTTTCTTGGTCAAACCAATCATGGATAGGATCTTGGAAATCTTAAAGGCAACTTGCAAGCAACTTGGCACCAACTTGTACCCAACTTCTATCACGCCTATTGAACCTTTCTTGGGCATCAAGTCCTTTTTATGTTATAAAAACTTGGCTTCATGTAGGACTTATTGGGCTGCAAGTTTGGACACATTTTTAGGTGCCAAATAGGTCCAATAATGGCCTGATTTAGACCTTCTTCAGAGGATGTCTCTTGGGATCTAATCCACCTTTTTTGGACATGAATTTGGACCATAAAATAATTATAACACCTAGACAACTCATATCCCTTTATCCTTGATCTCTCCATCCCAATTAACAACTTTTTTATTTGCACTTGAAATCTAATGACCTTGTTTTGCCACTCTTTAGCTTGACATCTTGTTAAAGGCCCTCCTTGAGATTCCAAAGCTTCATTCTTGTCCTTGAATATATTTGAGCTTCCTAGGATGCTATCAGTCACGTTGCTGCCGTTTATCATACCCTAGGTTCACTACCTGCAGGCGGGGCTTAGCCGGTTGCAGCAGTTAGAACATAGACCAGACCAGCCGTGACCGTTGAGGAGCAGAAGCGGCAGGAAAGATGGACTAGGGTTTGTCCTCCTGTCTTTGGAGGTGAGCAGCCAGAGGACCCACAAGATTTTATTGACCGTTGTAGGGATAGGCTGTATAATATGGGAGGTGTGGAGTCCAAAGGGGTGGGTGGACTTCACCACATTTCAGTTAGAGGACAAGATCCACAGATGGTGGCAGTCTTATCTTCCTAGCAAGCTAGCCCGGAACCTAAATGCTATCGGGGAAAGATGAACCCGAAGCCTTGTATAATTCGACGAAAAAGAATAAACTTTGCACAATTCTTAAAGAAAATGCACTTTTAATTATCAAATGTGCCAAGCAGCACAAGTACAAAAATACAAAAAGTAAACAACAAGGGAAAAGGAAGCAAAAAGCTAAATTACGTCGCTACCAGAACTCGGGGGGAGAGAAGCATCAGCACCAAGAAGAAGTAGGGTCGACTCGGGATCATGGCCATCATCGTTATTCTCTTCAAGTTCCTCCTCGATTCCTAAGAACTCAGAACTGGAATTAGAAGAGTCAGTTGCATCAATCTGAGCCGGGAGGCATCTTCAAGAAGTTAACTCCAGCTCTTGGGCCTTGTCGATTTCATCGTCAATCTCAATAATGCCCGCTTTGGCCTCTTCCAAGGTTTCTCTCCTCATGATATACATAGAATATGTTTTTTCGATGATGAGGGAATCCGCTCGGCGCTGAAGTTCTGATTTAAGCTGATCAATCTCGGTCAAAAGGTCATCCCGCTCGGATCTCATGGCGCTAAGGCTAAGGTCCAGATCACAGAGAGTGGTTATATGAACCTTATTATGTTCCATGATCTTCTTATACCTATCCTCCACCTGGGAACTCTTCTCCTCATCGGCATCAGCCTCTTCAACTTTGGAGTTCAAGGCTGCCTCCAAGTTATTCACTCTCTCAATGGAGGTAGATTCGCGCTCGGCAGTAGCAAGCACAGCATCTTGGACCTCTGCCCATTGGGCCTTAGCTTCTTCAAACTGTACATTTAGCAGAGAGGTTTCTTGGCTGAGGGGCATCACTTCCTGCTCACTTTGTTGCAACCGAGCCTCTGACCCACTTGCCTCAGCTGCTTTTGCTTCTAGCACTGGGAGTCGAGCAGCAATTTGGTCCCTTTTGGCCAAAAACTAATCCCGCTTGGACTTGATTCCTTCTTTATCAAGTATCAATTTTTGAAGGCCCTCAGAAGCAAAGACGTTGGCATGTAAAGCAAATATCGAAGTTAAAAACCCTATCACAACAAATCAAGAAAAACCAACCAATAAAACAACAAGTTTATTACCGCTGCTGCATTGTGCATGGAATTATTTAACAAACGCTCTCCTGAAAGAGAGTGTATTTTCTTCTTGTCCATATCCGAAGCCAATGGCTTCATATAATTGACGAGTTCCACCTGCCGGAAAGTAGATGGCACTCAGTAGATACCGAGAGGGAGACACTCCTCCTCCTACCCTAGGGGTCTGCAGAAGGGGGCGAGTAGTTGTGCCCCAAATTCCCGTGGTCGGGGGACTGGGGACCAAGGACACCTTCCTCTTGGGTATCTGTGGCTGGGGGGAGATGCACCAGTTACTGGTGATGAAGGTATGGATGGCATGGAAGGAGATGAAGCTGATGGTGTTGTAAGTTGAGAAGCAGTTGCGGCAGAGGTAGTTGTGTTTGTTGGTTACTCACCAACCGAAGGCGGAAGAGGCCAGATTCTCGGCCTCATAGTACTGGGAGTAGCAACAGGGATCGAAAAGGGAGAATTGGCATTCTCCACCAAGTTAAATTCTCCCTATAACGCTTGGGCGTCGTCCTCAGTTGGGGTTATAATCTCTTCAGATTGAGCATTATGTTGAGCTAATAAAGTTCGTTGTCTCCTTTGAATGGAAGCACCTTCATCACTACCTTCCCCATCATCATCGATAACCACAGTGGCTATGGCTAGCTCCGGTGCGGCTTTTTTCACTTTTTTATTCTTGTCCTTGGCCAAAGAAGAACACCGCCTTTTTGGTTGCTTGTTCTCCGCATGGGGACTCCAAGAGGAAGCACTTGCACCGGATGAAGATCTGGTGGCGCCTGTTCGGGTGAAAGCCTCCTTCAACAACCTCGCAGCTTCTGCGGGATCAACCAAAACGCCCTCCTTAGAGATGGTAACATAACCCTGTGGGAGACCTGAATCCAATAAAAACAAAATAGGGGTAAGGTTAGCCAATATTCCTATGTACAAAGATAAAATGAAGACAAAATTAGTTTATAGTGATTCTTGGCCCTCCACCCATACTTGGGGGCCAACTTTTTCCACCGGTGGGACTCAGGCGTGGTGATGTCCCGAATCTTCTGAACCCATCGATCCTGGCCTTCAACCCTTGGTGGTGTTCACCGAGGTGCTGAAATAATGAAAGAAGAAGGATCAGCAACAACATGAAATAGCCTTTTTTAAAAAAAAGAGATAGATTTTGAACTTACGTGTATGAGTCTAGGATTTAGGGAAATGTGGAGTTGAAGTCGGGATGATGTCCCTGGTGGAAATGACGACAAACTGTTCTGTTCACCCGCAGTCATTTCCATCATCCATGTTGGTGAGCAAAGCATGGTGGCCACGTTTGCTGAAATTTATTACTCTCCCACAGAAAATCTTGGGGGAGTAGAGATTCATCATACGATCCAAGGTGAGATCCTCCTTCGTTTCCTGGCATAGTCTCCGCAGACAGGCCACCGTTTGCCACACCAAAGGTCCTACCTATTCCAAACAAACCTGGTATAGGTGGAACATCTCCAAATCATAGGGTCAAGTCCCCCGCACAAAGAAAACATACTCAAAGTGAATGGGCATGTGTAAACGTACGTGAAGCCCTTCTTAGTGAAGGTTACTCGCTCCACCAGATTGGGAGCAATGATGTTCAGGTCGTGGCAATCATAGTCCTCCTTCACAGTAGGAATGTTGGAAGGGAAAATAGAATAAGAGTATTTGGAAGAGTTAGTGAAAGAAGTCATGATCAGCAGAAGGTGATAAGAGTTCTTTGGAGACGATTAAAGAAAGATAAAAGCAGAAAAGAGTTGAATGCAAAGAGGTTGAGAGAGTTTGTAAAACTGTTAAGTATAAAAGAAGAAGGATGAGGCGTATAAGTAAAGGAATATGTGGCTAAAATCGTGGCCATGATTACCTCGAAAACTGGAAAAAATATTTCTAAATCGTGGAGTAACACATGTTCGGGGTATTAAATGCGAAAAGATGTGCGTATTATCAAGCGTCAGAAACTTTTCAGAAGGGTTCAGAAAATTTTCCGCCAAGAAAGGAATCTTCACCAACTTCCCGGTGACACGAAGATGTGCCACCGGAAAGCAAGGGGACTATCTGTATGGGGTAAAACCGGTTCATATTAAAACCTCTAATGACAGAGTGACACATGGAATCGGGGGAAGACGGAAGATGAAGCGAGTAAAAACCAAGACCGAAGACAACAGCTTCGGTTGGCATCGAGTAGACCCCGAAGAGAACATTATCAGCGAGAGCAAACAAATATTTGTCACCAGTTGACAAATGAAGAATATTCCTCATTATTAAATACACATCCGTTACAGAGCATTTTGGCATTCATGACCTGCCGTTACATAATCATGAATGGCCCCCATTATTGTCATTTAAGAGGGGCTTGATCCTAGGACCTTGTTCCCTAGGTATAGCTATAAATAGTGACTTCAACAACCATTGTAACGTACGAAAACTCTGACAAACTTATGCTACTAAATTCCAAGCTAAATAATACTTTATTTTATGTATAACGTTATTCTTATTGCTGCCTTTGAAAGCCTTGCTCCCAGAACCAATCTATCTACTATTCAATCTCGATTTCAATGCTAAGTCTTGCATTTTATTTGATTTATTTATCATTTTGGGATCAAATCAATTCGCTTGTCTATAAACCATGCGATAAATTCAAATGTACCATTTTATGGGTAATCAATTCTTGGTTTTGATGTTGTTTTATATGTTTCGATTCTTTGAGTAGGTCCTTAGTATATTTATGGACTTGTTTGTGTATTTGTACAGGGTCCTGGGTGGCTCGGGTGTGTTTCGGACAACCCGGAGCAAAGTCTAAATTGGCAAATTTCTGGTGTTGGTTTCCTTCTTCGCGAACACGGAGGGAGTCTCGCATACGCGGTGAGGGATTTTGGACAGGGAATTTTTGTGCTTCGTGTTCATGGTCTGAGCGTCCCGATCACGGAGTGTTAGGGTCAGTGGACTAAGCGTTCGTGATCTTTGGTTCGCGTTCGCATAGAGGAAGGCCAGCTGGGGGGTGGGCAGGCCTTGGCCTTCGCGTTCGCAAAGGGCAGCTCGGATTCGTGGAGGGTTAGACATATTAGGCATCACGATCAGGAGGGCCCTATCCCGTTCGCGATGAAGACTTTTGGGGCGAGGGGCAGCTTTGCCTTCGCGATCATGAAGGTGCTTCCGCGATCGCAAAAAGGGAATACCTAGGTAGAAAATATTTCAAAGTCGGGACTTAGGCTTATTTTTTCCATTTCTCATTTGTGTTAGCCTACTTTGGAGCTTCTTGGAGGGGGTTTTCATCAAGCACTATAAGGTGAGTGATTTCTATTTAATGTAAGTAAAATGCATGTATTATGGGTAGACTTTAACATAAAAATTAGTATAATTATGGAATTATGTTGGAAAACCTAAGGATTAGTAAAATTGGGATTTGACCACGAAATTGATTATGAAATTGTGTATACATATAATTTGAGTTCGTAAGGTCATGTGTAATATTTATCTACGAAATGTTCGGAATCCAAGCACGTGGGCACAGGGTGACTTTTATGGACATTCCGAGTTGGGTTGGGAAATTACTCTAATAATTAAATTTTGAAATTTTGAACATATATTGATTAATTTATACGTCATTTGACTAGTTTCTAGTTGCTCGGCATTGTTTGAGGCGACTAGTGAAGTTTGAGAGCCGAGGAAAGAGTTTGGAAGAAAGGTAAGTTTCTTGCCTAATCTTGTAAGACGGAATTATCCCAGTCAATGCTTTAACTGTTATGTGCTACTTATTGTGGGCCTTGCATACGCACGAGGTGACGAGAGTTCGTACATAGCTAAATTAATATTTATGTCCGGGTAGACTTAGGACGTTACCATGCAATATTTCTGTTACTTGAACTCAACTTGTTAGTTTAATTACTTAAATTTATAATTGAAATTTGATTAGGGATTATATTAGGCCGAGCTTCACTACCTTGTATTCTGGTGGGATACTTGATTGTTGGTAAAAATTATGCTTACTTTATGTTCCTATCCTTGTGTTGTAAATATGTAACCGTAATTCGGAAAGTTTCCTTATCTGTTTGAGATAACACATGATATTTGAGAATTTCATATTGTCATTATGTTGGTTACCGTTTCTTATTTCATTATTACTAGTGTTTCATGCCTATTTATAATTTATTTGCATTATTTTATTGGACCACTAGTAACCGTCGATGTCGACCCCTCGTCACTACTTATTTGAGGTTAGAATGGAAACTTACTGAATACGTGTTGATTTATGTACTCATACTACACTTCTGCACTAATTGTATGGGAACTGAGGCAGGTACATCTGGTGGTCATTCGGGCACGCATACGCACTATCCGGAGACTTAGTGGTGAGATGCTCTCCGTGCTCCGCTCTTCAGCACCCGGAGTCTCCTTCATGTTGCATTTACTATTTCTGTCTATTTTATTTCAGACATTAGTTATAGTAGTTTGTATATTCTACAAGATTGCTCGTGCACTTGTGACACGGGATTCTGGGAATTACTAGTAGATGTTTTATGATTTTGCCTAATATTGTCACTATTTCATTTTTATTTTTAATTAATACTTTATATCTCCGTGGTTTTCTACGCTTAATTTCCTTTACTTAATAAAACCCATGATTTCAAAAGCAATGAAATAAATAATTAAGTTGATAGTTCACTGTTGGCTTATCTAACAGCGGCGTTGGAGACCATCACAGCCTATGGTGAGAATCGGGTCATGACACTATCACGACCCAAAATCCAACTAGTTGTGATGGCACCTAACCCAACCCGCTAGGTAAGCCAAATAACAGTAAACACAATTTAATAATAAAATTAAGGGTCAAAAGTGAAATAACTGAATTTTTATACAACTCCCCAAGGACTGGTAGTACAAGTCATGAGCCAGTAAGACTTAGATTTACAAACTGAAATGAAACAAATGATACAACGTCTGTTTGAAATGTACATGAACAAAATCTCAAATCTAAAACTACTAAGAACTAGTGGTAGCGAAAACTGTAATGTGGGTACATCTTCAATACCAGCTCCCGCCATTCATAGCAACATCAACTCCAAGATCTGCACGCAAGGTGCAGAAGTATAGTGTAATATTAAAACCGATCTCATGTACTCAATAAGTATTCCAACTAACCTCGGCGAGGTAAATAGAAGCAAGAATCATAAATGACACTCGTTATCACCTGTACAGTTCATAAATTCAATAAGTAAAGAACAGATATATGATCAAATTAGACAATCTTAGGTAAAACCACCTTGGTGCTCACAATTCTTTGTTTTAAAGTGTTCTGCTCAGTCAATAATCCAGCATATAAGAAAGATATACAAGTAAATCAAGTCAACAGTCAAGGAAATTTCAAGTAAAGATGAAATGAATTAATCACATATTAGTCCGTTGCAGCACGCAACCCGATCCAAATAATAATAGGCCAATAAGGCATGTTACGGCATGCAATCCGGTCCAATAACAGTAACCAACTGTCCCAGATCTCACATCAACCAAAAACCCGTGGGTTTCTCACAATCCGCGTGTACACCATCAAGAGAGAAACATGAGGGGGTGACCCTAGGGGGATGGATCTGTATCCATATTCTGCACGGACAACTCACTTGCTGCACGGACAACTCATGTGCTGCATGGACAACTCACGTGCTAATAATATCAACTGCACGAACAACTCACGTTCTGCACGAATAAATCACGTGTTGTACGGACAACTCACGTGTTGCACGGCCAACTCACATACTAATAATATCAATCGCACGAACAACTCACGTGATACACGTCACGTGCTAATAATGTCGACCGCAAGGACAACTCACATGCAAATATCATAATCATCCCTGCTTGGTCACTGGCACAATATCATAATCCGCTTGGGATGGTCACAAGCATAACAACATAATCCGCCTAGCATGGTAACATGCATAACAGCACAATTTGCCCGGCGTAGTCATAGACATCCATTCCAAATCATATCACATATAAGCAAATATATACAAGAACACATGTATATGATGAATAAATATCAAATTTCATGCTCCTGAATCGGTATAATAGCATTCTAAAGTGTAGGCATATGCAAAGTGTGCTATCATAACTCAAATCGGCAAATGTTTATCACAGAAATAGCAATTATCAAGTTTATTCAAGGAATTAGCCTCTTCGTAACTTCAAACATGGCTCAAATAGTTCACAACAATGATACAAATATGACAAACATTATCGCTTAAAGCTTAATAGTCAAATCGAGACATATCATAGCCTAAGCACTACCCCAAGCATGGATAAATACCCTGGTGCTCGCACATGGGTTCAAACCCCTCACATATGCTCACCCATAGCACATAGCTATCACAAATAACTCGAGCAACTAGTGCCTCAACCAAGTTTAGCTATGATACTTACCTCAAGCAAGTAACATCAACTACCGAGAAAGCCAAACAATACTCTATAAGCTTCATCTCGCAAAAATCGACCTCTAAACGGCTCGAAACTAGCCAAAAGCAACTCAAAAACATAAAATAATGCCCTATGAAATAAACCCAATCGATAAATGTCGAATCTTTAATCAAATACTCAAAGTCAACCAAACATTCAAACTAGGACTCGCATATTGGAACCTGATAAAACTTATAAATTCCGACAATCCATTCAATTACGAGTCCAACCATACTAATTTTGCTCAAATTGGACTCTGACTCGATGTTCAAAACTCAAATATTCACTTTAGAAAAGATTAGACAACCCCCCCCCCCCCCCAAATTTCTCTTTCAAAATCACCAATTAATTACCAAAAATCAAAGATGGAATCACGACATATAATCAAAATTGAGTCAAAAATACTTAACCCAATCTATGTGGTGAAAATCGCCTCCAAAATTGCCCAAATGCGGGCTCCCCAACTCAAAATATGATAAATTGAGCAAAGCCTTCGAAATAGAGTACTTTATACACTGCTCCAAGTATATTCTTCGTGATCGCGGAACCAGCTTCGCGATCACGAAGCACAAACTCCACTGCCCTTAAATTAGTCTTCGCGTTCGGGGCACAATCCACGCGAACGCGACTCACAGCTGATGCAGAACATCGCGTTCGCGTCTCCAAGTCGCGAACGCGATGAAGAAAGTACCCAGCTCCAGACTAAGCCTACGCGATCGTGTCTACATCTCTGTGATCGCTAAGAATAACTGAGGGATCAAATAACGGGAGAAAACCAGTTATGCATGAAGCACCTCAATGTTCTGAAATCACACCGAATCTCACCCGAGCCCCTCGGGACCCCGTCCGAACATACCAACAAGTCTCAAAATATAATACAAACCTGCTCGGGGACTCAAATCACACATAACAACATCAAAACCACGAATCACACCTCAAATCGAACTTAATAAACTTTTGAACTTTCAACTTTCAAAACTTGTGCGAACCATGTCAAATTAATTCGGAATGACCTCAAATTTTAACACAAATCCCTAATGACGTAAGGAACCTATTTCAATTCCCGAAACACCAATTCGAACCTAATATCATTAAAGCAAACTTTCGGTCAAACTTATGAACATTCCAAATCTTTAAATTTTCATCTTTCGCCAAATAATGCTGAAACTTTCTAGAAATACCCAAATGCAAATTCGGCCATATGCTCAAAGTCCAGAATCAATATCTGGACCTAACGGAACCATCAAAACTCCGATCCGAGGCAAAATACACAAAAGTCAAACTTGGTCAACTCTTCCAACTTAAAGCTTTCTAGTTGAGAATCATTCTTCCAAATTAATCTGAATCACCTGAAAAGCAAAACCAACGATTCATACAAGTCATAATACATTATATGAAGTTACTCAAGACTTCAAACAGCTGAATGGAATGCAAATATTTAAAACAACCGGTTGGATCGTTACAGACACTGAGTTTAGCTATGCTATGGCTTTATATGGATACACTTGGTAATTAATAGAAAAAAGTTAGTTATGAAAACAATTATGATAAGGCATTAGAATACTTTGCTGTGACATAATTTTTTCAATTTTAAGGTAACTTAAAAGAATCAATATTCATCATTTTCAAGAGCTCATATTTATTAATATTTTGCAATTCATTCACATAATCTAATAATAATTGCATGATTTTTAATTATTTATAAATTAATATAGAGTACACGCGCAACGCGCATATCTTAAAGTTATCTATACCAATATTATATTAAAAGTACGAAATCCCTTCGCGAAATGTCCTTTGTCTTTTATACCCTTTAAAATAAACTTTAGATTAAAAAAAATCGTAATTTAAATTATTTTTCTAACATTTAGATCTTTAAAATCAACTAAAATTTCGGTTATAAATCTTTTTCATATTTATACTATGAAACATAACTATATATAATACCTTTCATGTTAATTTTTTTAAATACAAATAAAGTTTTCTTCTTTGGTAAAAACCAAAATTCTCAAAGGATAACAAAGGAAATAAGAGAATATGTAGGCAACTCCTTAATTAATATCCCTAACAAATAGTGTAAAAAGTTGGTTCATAATATATTCCACCAATGTTAATTTAGGAGTCTTTCACCAGAAGGAATGTGAATTAAAATGGCTTTGGTGAAATGGAATTCTTATTTGATTTAATTCCATGTTTTTAGTTAGTTTTCATTTTAAACATTCTTCCATCCAATAAAATGACGGTCTTCAAAAGTTTCTGCCGCTAAAACACCATTGCCGCACGGAACAAGGCTTAAAAGGCAGATATTTTACTGTCAAACCTCTCTATAACAATTTCGTTTGTTTCGAATATTTTTGGATGTTATAGCGAAGTGCTGTTATAGAGAACATATATTATAACATAACATGAAAATTGGTTCCGAAAAAGCTTAGCTTTTATAGTAAAGTATTGTTATATAGGGATGTTGTTATAGAAAGTTCTGACTGTATAATTATTTGTCTGCTCGAAACATTAGGTGTTTGCCGTAAATCATGAATTCCTTAATTTTTAGTAATCAGATTTCTTTTATGTAGTTTAAATTAGCATGAATCTGTGTCTCTATAACATTTTAGATGTGAATCCGAATTAGTCGGGATCCCAATAGAAAAAATCCTTTAGATAACTTGACTGAAATTTATTAGATTATTACATGAACGCTTTTTTTTCGGTATCAAAACAACTAAATAAGCTCTTGTAATATAGCCCAATCAAAAGGACAGATTTCCCATGCAGTTCAAATTTCTAGAATAAAAGATATTTTTAACTTTTACGTGCTTAGATATGTCCATGAAATTGCCACATGAGATTTAAAAAAAGTCAAAAACAGCTGGCCACCGTCTCTTTTATTTTCTGATTTCCCATACAGTTCAAATTTCAAGAATAAAAGATATTTTTAACTTTTACGTGCTTAGATATGTCCATGAAATTGCCCGTAGTCTGATTACTTTGGCTATATTTTATATATATACACACGATTCATCACTTCAATCCTACGCTATAGTCTGGTTAAACTGGCAAATATTTTGCTCATGAATTGGTTCTATTAAACATACAATTTGTCATGTCTCTTCGAAGAGTCTCGGCGAGCTGCTTAAATTGTAGAGCCAAAATAATTTTTAAAAGATAACAGCAATCAAACGCAATTAATAGAGAGGAAACATTTCTCTCTACATAAATAAACGTGCAGGGTTCACGTTAGTCTGAACAATTATATCAATTAGTTTTGTCTTCATAAAATCATTTTATCTAAACTTTTAGACATTCATTGTTATTTATTGATTTTTTTTGTGGAGCCATAAGGCCAATCTCTTCATTTCTAATTTCTAATATATATATAAACTAGTAAATGAAAGTACAAGAGGGGGGTGAATTGTGGACTATTAATTTCTTAGTAGACTAAATTTTCACTTAGTCGACTAGCTTTCGTGCAGTACACAGATAAGATAGAGATGAATGCAATGAATTTGATGGCAACACAAGACACAACAGTTTTTATACTGGTTCAGTACGGGTGTGGTACTGACGTCCAGTTTTCCTTGGGCACAAGGGTTCTTTTTAGATCTTTGACAAAGAATTACAACAATGATGATTTTGGCTTGTTCACCACTAACGATGTTTAGCAATAATGATTTTTTGATGTTGACACAACTCTCTTTTATGTTCTAACTCCTTCTTTCTTTTATGATACTTGTAGACTCAAGAATACAGTGTTTGTACTTAGACTTAGAGAGACTTAGAAGACAGTGTGTGTAGTTGCGCACTTTTCTCCCTTGAGTTCGCCAGTGACCTTATAGGAAAGTATTATTGCGTGTTTGTGTCTGATTCCAGCAAGGTGTCTTGATTCTTTCAAGAGAGATGGGTGTTGGATTAGAGCATGGTGTCTCTGCTTTCTTCAAGAGAGATGGGCTGAAATTTGTTAAATCATGGAGTGCTCTGTTCCATGTCGTTTCCATGCCGAGATGCTTCATACTTTTCTTGATGAGATGAACGCATGTCAAATAGTTTTCAGTTGGTGGGGTAGATTAAATAATCAAGGAGTGCTTGAAGACAAGAAGCACCACTTCCAATTATTTTCCACTATGATGTGTTTCCCACCCAACTTGTCTCCCATTTCTTTTGTCCTTCCTTCTTGATCTTTGTTTGATTTGAGTTTCTGCCTTTTTGATAGCTTGCATCAGGCCCTTCGGTTAATGCCTTGTTCTCTACAGTCAAGAGAGTAAATAGGTATTAGTTTTTTCACACTTGTTATCATTGAAACATATATATAACAATCTCCCCATTTTTGATGATGACAACCAAGAGAGAGTAAATAAGGTATATTTCCCTTAGAGTTGTTGTACTCATTACTGCTCCCCCTGAGTTGTTGATTTACTCCCTCTGAGTTGTTGATTTACTTCTCCATACATTTCTCCCCCTTTGACATCAATCAAAAAAAAAAACAAAAGGTGCAAGCCTTGTATATAACAATATGCATTCAGATAATAGGCACGCTAGATAGAAAAATAATATACAGATAATATACATACTAGTTGGGGAAACATAAGTAATGCCTTCAGCAGAGGCATAGAGTGATGGTTCATACATACAAATGCAAAAATAAGTCTTTCAAACAAAAGCAAGCACAAGAGATTGCTTTTAGCATACACAATCACGCCTTAATTTCTCCTTATGAAGTATTTGAGGGTATTGATCACTTTGGTGCAGAAGGATTCATAGGAGGTTTCAACATCTTTGACGAGCTTGTCTATTTATTCTGACATGGAGTTGAATGCCCTAGTTCCTTGTCTCCGTGTGGCTCCCATATCCATCCTAAGTTTGGCCACATCTGTACCTGTTTCCTTGGTGACTCTCTGATTTTGTTAACCTATTCTTTCATCTCAACAAGCATGAGTCTTACACCGTCTAGATATTGCTGAATCTGCTGAAAGTTTTGAGAGGCAGTTGACTGAGACTCTGGTGGTTCAGTGGGAGCTCCAATCTGTACTGGGACACTCTCAACTTTGGCGCGTTTAACCCATCCATCATCACTTAAGGTGTAACCCATCATAGAGAAGGTTGTCTTATCATAAGTACTGGTAATGTGCTTGGGTGTCAAAGGTGTCAAGTCAACCTTCATAACTCCAAGAATATGTGAAATAAGTAGGTCATAGGGTAGACAAGCAACGGAACAGGATATATCCCTGATACTCTCAAGCATGTATTGACGAATCCATACAAACTAGTTGAGTCTTTTGTTGTTCACAAGACAGTAGAGAACAAAGATATCTCTAGTGGCTAAGGTTCTAAGGGACCCAGTTCTAGGAAGTAGAGTGATGGCTATCATGTGGGCCAAACCCTGGTGTTCAAACTTTAGATTTTTGGGATCAATGTCGGGAGGATTATCAGACAGAAAGACTTCTGCTTCTTCTAAGGAAACTTCAAAGTCTTTTGGCCAAGAATTTTGCACAAAAAACTCATACCCATTAAACTTAGCAGAAAAAATCTTCTCAAATTGATAAGAGTCGAGAACAATTCAAGTGCTTAAAACCATGGATTCCAAGTCATCTTTATCATTCACAAATAAATTTGCATAGAACATTCTCACAGACTCTTCATATACGGAGCTCTCAATAGTATCGAATAGAGAGGAAAGACGCTGAAAATTAAAAACAGCAATCACATCACAATGCAGAATTTTCATAAGAGAGAGACTTACAGTGCGTCCATAAGCCATAGATTTTGACTTATAGGACTCAAATCTTGATTTCTCATTTGGTCCATAGAATATTAATTTGTCCTCTGGGCCAAATTCAGTACTCACCATTTTCCCTTTCTTGCATGCAGATTTTTTGGGGGTTTGCTCCATGTTCCTCTTTCCTGCCTTTTTCTAGCTAATGGGAAGATCCTCAGACAACTTACTGCTTTCATTGTCGGTTCTGAGAGGATCTGAGTCGATGGATGATTCCAAATCTACAGTTTCTTTAGGTTTGAGGGTTTTTCGAACCCTTCTACTTCGTCTGGTAGCGGTGGAAGATGAGAGGTTTATTTTCACCATGGTGAGGATTTCTTTAGAGAGGATGAAGAGTGAGAGGGAGTAGAAGGATTCTTATCTAGACTTTGGAGGGATGAAGAGTTGCATTGGTTGAAGGAGAGTACGGATTCAGAAAGGAGTGACTCTTCTGAGGAGATGTTTCGACGGTACTGATGGAGGTGTAATAATTACACTTTTATCAAAGTAAAATTAACACTTATAAGAGGAAAGTAAAGTATTTTAATCGCATATAGAAGATTTGTTTTATAAAACACACATGATGCTAATCTTTTTCCGCAGTAGAAAAAATCTTTCTTCTAAAAGAGGTTTTGTAAAAATATCAGCAAGTTGAGATTCAGTACTAATGAATTCTAATGCAATATCACCTTTAGCAACATGATCACAAATAAAATGATGCTTGATTTCTATATGCTTTGCTCTGGAGTGATGCACAGAATTTTTTGCCAAACAAATAGCACTAGTATTATCACAGAATATGGAAGTTGTGGTAAGAGATAAATCATAGTCGAGAAGTTGATGCATGATCCAAAGAACTTGTGTACAACAGCTTCCAACAGCTAAATATTCTGCTTCAGTTGTTGATAAGGCAATACAATTTTATTTCTTGCTATGCTAGGAAACTAGTGAATTTCCCAATGGTTGGCATATGCCACTGGTACCTTTCCTGTCGATCTTATCACCTGCAAAATCTGCATCTGAAAAACCTTTCAAGATAAAATTTTTTAGAGTGAGCATACCAGAAAATTCAGAGGTCCCAATAAGATATCTTATAATGCATTTAGCAACAGTAAGATGAGATTCCTTTGGAGCCGACTGAAACCTTGCACATTTACACATGCTATATATTATATCTGGCCAACTAGCAGTGAGATATAATAAGGATCCAATCATTCCTCTGTACATAGTGTCATCAACACTTTTTCTATGGTAATCTTCATCAAGCATAGTTGTTGGACTCATTGGAGTCCCAATGGGCTTAGCATTTTCCATGCCAAACCTTTTTGTAAGTTCTTTGATGTACTTGGTTTGACTGATAAAGATTCCTTTGAGAGACTGTTTGATTTGTAGTCCAAGAAAGTAAGTTAACTCTCCCATCATGCTCATTTCGAATTCTCCTTTCAAAGAATGAGCAAATTCTTCGCATAAAACAGATTTAGGACTTCCAAAAATAATATCGTCAACATAAATTTGAGTAATAAGATTACCTGAATTTGAGTGCTTAATAAACAGCGTTGTATCAATATTACCTCATTTGAAGCCTTGATTTAGAAGGAAGGAGCTTAATCTTTCGTACCAGGCTCGGGGAGCTTACTTGAGTCCGTATAGAGCTTTTGTCAGCTTATATACATGATCTGGGAGAGTGTCATTTACAAAACCAGGAGGTTGCTTTACATAGACTTCTTCAGAGATGTATCCATTTAGAAAAGCACTTTTTGCATCCATTTGAAATAGTCTGAATCCTTTATGAGTAGCAAAGGCAAGTAATATTCGAATAGATTCCAGTCTTGCTACTGGTGCGAATGTTTCATCATAGTCGATTCCCTCTTGCTGAGAATAACCTTGCGCAACAAGCCGTGCTTTATTTTGCATCACTAGTCCGGATTCATTTAACTTATTTCTGTAAACCTATTTTGGTCCTACAATAGAAGCATTTGAAGATTTTAGAACCAGTTTCCATACTTTATTTCTTTCAAATTGATCAAGTTCATCCTTCATTGCTTTGACCTAGTGAACGTCTTTTAGTGCTTCATCTACTTTCTTTGGCTCAAGTTGAGAAATTAGAGCCATGTGGGAATTGAGCTTTTGAGATCTTCTGGTAGTGATTCCTTCGTGTGGATTTCCAATAATGAATTTGTGAGGATATCCAGGTTTACTTTTCCATTCATTTGGGATGGTTGTGGTTGTTTCCCTTTCCTCAGTAGTCGACTGTTATGTTGAAGAAGATTCTTGGACTTCATTATGTTCCTCAGTTGACTGATCTTGCTGACCAGTCGACTCCTCTTGACAGTCCTTTCCTGTAACAACAGATTTTAGAACAATAGAAATATCCTAATCTTCAGGAAGTTTTTCATTCCTTGAGTGAGGGTTAGTGTCAACAAAAATAACATGAATTGATTCTTTAATGCATAAGGTTATTTTATTGTAGACTCTATATGCTTTACTTTAGGGAGTGTATCCAAGGAATATACCTTCGTCACTTTTTGGATCAAACTTACCTAGATTGTTCTTTCCACTATTGTGAATGAAGCATTCGCATCCAAAAAGGATGAAAATAACTAATGTTGGGTTTCTTACTATTCCATAGCTCATATGAAGTCTTTTTGAGAATGGGCCAAATTAAACATCTGTTGATAAATATTCTGCTTCAGTTGTTGATAAGGCAACACAATTTTGTTTCTTGCTATGCTAGGAAACTAGTGTATTTCCCAATGGTTGGCATATGCCACTGGTACCTTTCCTGTCGATCTTATCACCTGCAAAATCTGCATCTGAAAAACCTTTCAAGATAAAATTTTTAGAGTGAGCATACCACAAAATTCAGAGGTCCCAATAAGATATCTTATAATGCGTTTAACAACAGTAAGATGAGATTCCTTTGGAGCCGACTGAAACCTTGCACATTTACACATGCTTAACATTATATCTGGCCGACTAGCAGTGAGATATAATAAGGATCCAATCATTCCTCTGTACATAGTTTCATCAACACTTTTTCCATGGTAATCTTCATCAAGCATAGTTGTTGGACTCATTGGAGTCCCAATGGGCTTAGCATTTTCCATGCCAAACCTTTTTATAAGTTCTTTGATGTACTTGGTTTGACTGATAAAGATTCCTTTGAGAGACTGTTTGATTTGTAGTCCAAGAAAGTAAGTTAACTCTCCCATCATGCTCATTTCGAATTCTCCTTTCAAAGAATGAGCAAATTCTTCGCATAAAACAGATTTAGGACTTCCAAAAATAATATCGTCAACATAAATTTGAGTAATAAGATTGCCTGAATTTGAGTGCTTAATAAAAAGCGTTGTATCAATATTACCTCGTTTGAAGCCTTGATTTAGAAGGAAGGATCTTAATCTTTCGTACCAGGCTCGGGGAACTTACTTGAGTCCGTATAGAGCTTTTGTCAGCTTTTATACATGATCTGGGAGAGTATCATTTACAAAACCAGGAGGTTGCTTTACATAGACTTCTTCAGAGATGTATCCATTTAGAAAAGCACATTTTGCATCCATTTGAAATAGTCTGAATCCTTTATGAGTAGCAAAGGCAAGTAATATTCGAATAGATTCCAGTCTTGCTACTGGTGCGAATGTTTCATCATAGTCGATTCCCTCTTGCTGAGAATAACCTTGCGCAACAAGTCGTGCTTTATTTTGCATCACTAGTCCGGATTCATTTAACTTATTTCTGTAAACCTATTTTGGTCCTACAATAGAAGCATTTGAAGATTTTGGAACCAGTTTCCATACTTTATTTCTTTCAAATTGATCAAGTTCATCCTTCATTGCTTTGACCTAGTGAACGTCTTTTAGTGCTTCATCTACTTTCTTTGGCTCAAGTTGAGAAATTAGAGCCATGTAGGAATTGAGCTTTTGAGATCTTCTGGTAGTGATCCCTTCTTGTGGATTTCCAATAATGAATTTGTGAGGATATCCAGGTTTACTTTTCCATTCATTTGGGATGGTTGTGGTTGTTTCCCTTTCCTCAGTAGTCAACTGTTATGTTGAAGAAGATTCTTGGACTTCATTATGTTCCTCAGTTGACTGATCTTGCTGACCAGCCGACTCCTCTTGACAGTCCTTTCCTGTAACAACAGATTTTAGAACAATAGAAATTTCCTAATCTTCAGGAAGTTTTTCATTCCTTGAGTGAGGGTTAGTGTCAACAAAAATAACATGAATTGATTCTTTAACGCATAAGGTTCTTTTATTGTAGACTCTATATGCTTTACTTTAGGGAGTGTATCCAAGGAATATACCTTCGTCGCTTTTTGGATCAAACTTACCTAGATTGTTCTTTCCATTATTGTGAATGAAGCATTCACATCCAAAAAGGATTAAAATAACTAATGTTGGGTTTCTTACTATTCCATAGCTCATATGAAGTCTTTTTAAGAATGGGCCAAATTAAACATCTGTTGATAAATATTCTGCTTCAGTTGTTGATAAGGCAATAGAATTTTGTTTCTTGCTATGCTAGGAAACTAGTGCATTTCCCAATGGTTGGCATATGCCACTGGTACCTTTCCTGTCGATCTTATCACCTGCAAAATCTGTATCTGAAAAACCTTTCAAGATAAAATTTTTAGAGTGAGCATACCATAAAATTCAGAGGTCCCAATAAGATATCTTATAATGCGTTTAACAACAGTAAGATGAGATTCCTTTGGAGCCGACTGAAACCTTGCACATTTACACATGCTTAACAATATATCTGGCCGACTAGCAGTGAGATATAATAAGGATCCAATCATTCCTCTGTACATAGTTTCATCAACACGTTTTCCATGGTAATCTTCATCAAGCATAGTTGTTGGACTCATTGGAGTCCCAATGGGCTTAGCATTTTCCATGCCAAACCTTTTTATAAGTTCTTTGATGTACTTGGTTTGACTGATAAAGATTCCTTTGAGAGACTGTTTGATTTGTAGTCCAAGAAAGTAAGTTAACTCTCCCATCATGCTCATTTCGAATTCTCCTTTCAAAGAATGAGCAAATTCTTCGCATAAAATAGATTTAGGACTTCCAAAAATAATATCGTCAACATAAATTTGAGTAATAAGATTGCCTGAATTTGAGTGCTTAATAAAAAGTGTTGTATCAATATTACCTCGTTTGAAGCCTTGATTTAGAAGGAAGGATCTTAATCTTTCGTACCAGGCTCGGGGAGCTTACTTGAGTCCGTATAGAGCTTTTGTCAGCTTATATACATGATCTGGGAGAGTGTCATTTACAAAACCAGGAGGTTGCTTTACATAGACTTCTTCAGAGATGTATCCATTTAGAAAAGCACTTTTTGCATCCATTTGAAATAGTCTGAATCTTTTATGAGTAGCAAAGGCAAGTAATATTCGAATAGATTCCAGTCTTGCTACTGGTGCGAATGTTTTATCATAGTCGATTTCCTCTTGCTGAGAATAACCTTGCGCAGCAAGCCGTGCTTTATTTTGCATCACTAGTCTGGATTCATTTAACTTATTTCTGTAAACCTATTTTGGTCCTACAATAGAAGCATTTGAAGATTTTGGAACCAGTTTCTATACTTTATTTCTTTCAAATTGATCAAGTTCATCCTTCATTGCTTTGACCCAGCGAACGTCTTTTAGTGATTCATCTACTTTCTTTGGCTCAAGTTGAGAAATTAGAGCCATGTGGGAATTGAGCTTTTGAGATCTTCTTGTAGTGATTCCTTCGTGTGGATTTCCAATAATGAATTTTTGAGGATATCCAGGTTTACTTTTCCATTCATTTGGGATGGTTGTGGTTGTTTCCCTTTCCTCAGTAGTCGACTGTTATGTTGAAGAAGATTCTTGGACTTCATTATGTTCCTCAGTTGACTGATCTTGCTGACCAGCCGACTCCTCTTGACAGTCCTTTCCTGTAACAACAGATTTTAGAACAATAGAAATTTCCTAATCTTCAGGAAGTTTTTCATTCCTTGAGTGAGGGTTAGTGTCAACAAAAATAACATGAATTGATTCTTTAATGCATAAGGTTCTTTTATTGTAGACTCTATATGCTTTACTTGAGGAAGAGTATCCAAAGAATATACCTTCGTCGCTTTTTGGATCAAACTTACCTAGATTGTTCTTTCTATTATTGTGAATGAAGCATTCGCATCCAAAAAGGATAAAAATAACTAATGTTGGGTTTCTTACTATTCCATAGCTCATATGAAGTCTTTTTAAGAATGGGCCGAATTAAACATCTGTTGATAAATATTCTGCTTCAGTTGTTGATAAGGCAACACAATTTTGTTTCTTGCTATACTAGGAAACTAGTGTATTTCCCAATGGTTGGCATATGCCACTGGTACCTTTCCTGTCGATCTTATCACCTGCAAAATCTGCATCTGAAAAACCTTTCAAGATAAAATTTTTAGAGTGAGCATACCATAAAATTCAGAGGTCCCAATAAGATATCTTATAATGCGTTTAACAACAGTAAGATGAGATTCCTTTGGAGCCGACTGAAACCTTGCACATTTACACATGCTTAACATTATATCTGGCCGACTAGCAGTGAGATATAATAAGGATCCAATCATTCCTCTGTACATAGTTTCATCAACACTTTTTCTATGGTAATCTTCATCAAGCATAGTTGTTGGACTCATTGGAGTCCCAATGGGCTTAGAATTTTCCATGCCAAACCTTTTTATAAGTTCTTTGATGTACTTGGTTTGACTGATAAAGATTCCTTTGAGAGACTGTTTGATTTGTAGTCCAAGAAAGTAAGTTAACTCTCCCATCATGCTCATTTCGAATTCTCCTTTCAAAGAATGAGCAAATTCTTCGCATAAAATAGATTTAGGACTTCCAAAAATAATATCGTCAACATAAATTTGAGTAATAAGATTGCCTGAATTTGAGTGCTTAATAAAAAGCGTTGTATCAATATTACCTCGTTTGAAGCCTTGATTTAGAAGGAAGGATCTTAATCTTTCGTACCAGGCTCGGGGAGCTTACTTGAGTCCGTATAGAGCTTTTGTCAGCTTATATACATGATCTGGGAGAGTGTCATTTACAAAACCAGGAGGTTGCTTTACATAGACTTCTTCAGAGATGTATCCATTTAGAAAAGCACTTTTTGCATCCATTTGAAATAGTCTGAATCCTTTATGAGTAGCAAAGGCAAGTAATATTCGAATAGATTCCAGTCATGCTACTGGTGCAAATGTTTTATCATAGTCGATTTCCTCTTGCTGAGAATAACCTTGCGCAGCAAGCCGTGCTTTATTTTGCATCACTAGTCTGGATTCATTTAACTTATTTCTGTAAACCTATTTTGGTCCTACAATAGAAGCATTTGAAGATTTTGGAACCAGTTTCTATACTTTATTTCTTTCAAATTGATCAAGTTCATCCTTCATTGCTTTGACCCAGCGAACGTCTTTTAGTGATTCATCTACTTTCTTTGTCTCAAGTTGAGAAATTAGAGCCATGTGGGAATTGAGCTTTTGATATCTTCTTGTAGTGATTCCTTCGTGTGGATTTCCAATAATGAATTTTTGAGGATATCCAGGTTTACTTTTCCATTCATTTGGGATGGTTGTGGTTGTTTCCCTTTCCTCAGTAGTCGACTGTTATGTTGAAGAAGATTCTTGGACTTCATTATGTTCCTCAGTTGACTGATCTTGCTGACCAGCCGACTCCTCTTGACAGTCCTTTCCTGTAACAACAGATTTTAGAACAATAGAAATTTCCTAATCTTCAGGAAGTTTTTCATTCCTTGAGTGAGGGTTAGTGTCAACAAAAATAACATGAATTGATTCTTTAATGCATAAGGTTCTTTTATTGTAGACTCTATATGCTTTACTTGAGGAAGAGTATCCAAGGAATATACCTTCGTCGCTTTTTGGATCCAACTTACCTAGATTGTTCTTTCCATTATTGTGAATGAAGCATTCGCATCCAAAAAGGATAAAAATAACTAATGTTGGGTTTCTTACTATTCCATAGCTCATATGAAGTCTTTTTAAGAATGGGCCGAATTAAACATCTGTTGATAAATATTCTGCTTCAGTTGTTGATAAGGAAACTCAATTTTGATTCTTGCTATGCTAGGAAACTAGTGCATTTTCCAATGGTTGGCATATGACACTGGTACCTTTACTGGCGATCTTATCACCTGCAAAATCTACATCTGAAAAACATTTCAAGATAAAATTTTTAGAGTGAGCATACCAGAAAATTCAGAGGTCCCAATAAGATATCTTATAATGCATTTAGCAACAGTAAGATGAGATTCCTTTGGAGCCGACTGAAACCTTGCACATTTACACATGCTATATATTATATCTGGCCAACTAGCAGTGAGATATAATAAGGATCCAATCATTCCTCTGTACATAGTGTCATCAACACTTTTTCTATGGTAATCTTCATCAAGCATAGTTGTTGGACTCATTGGAGTCCCAATGGGCTTAGCATTTTCCATGCCAAACCTTTTTATAAGTTCTTTGATGTACTTGGTTTGACTGATAAAGATTCCTTTGAGAGACTGTTTGATTTGTAGTCCAAGAAAGTAAGTTAACTCTCTCATCATGCTCATTTTGAATTCTCCTTTCAAAGAATGAGCAAATTCTTCGCATAAAATAGATTTAGGACTTCCAAAAATAATATCGTCAACATAAATTTGAGTAATAAGATTACCTGAATTTGAGTGCTTAATAAACAGCGTTGTATCAATATTACCTCGTTTGAAGCCTTGATTTAGAAGGAAGGAGCTTAATCTTTCGTACCAGGCTCGGGGAGCTTACTTGAGTCCGTATAGAGCTTTTGTCAGCTTATATACATGATCTGGGAGAGTGTCATTTACAAAACCAGGAGGTTGCTTTACATAGACTTCTTCAGAGATGTATCCATTTAGAAAAGCACTTTTTGCATCCATTTGAAATAGTCTGAATCCTTTATGAGTAGCAAAGGCAAGTAATATTCGAATAGATTCCAGTCTTGCTACTGGTGCGAATGTTTCATCATAGTCGATTCCCTCTTGCTGAGAATAACCTTGCGCAACAAGCCGTGCTTTATTTTGCATCACTAGTCCGGATTCATTTAACTTATTTCTGTAAACCTATTTTGGTCCTACAATAGAAGCATTTGAAGATTTTGGAACCAGTTTCCATACTTTATTTCTTTCAAATTGATCAAGTTCATCCTTCATTGCTTTGACCTAGTGAACGTCTTTTAGTGCTTCATCTACTTTCTTTGGCTCAAGTTGAGAAATTAAAGCCATGTGGGAATTGAGCTTTTGAGATCTTCTGGTAGTGATTCCTTCGTGTGGATTTCCAATAATGAATTTGTGAGGATATCCAGGTTTACTTTTCCATTCATTTGGGATGGTTGTGGTTGTTTCCCTTTCCTCAGTAGTCAACTGTTATGTTGAAGAAGATTCTTGGACTTCATTATGTTCCTCAGTCGACTGATCTTGCTGACCAGCCGACTCCTCTTGACAGTCCTTTCCTGTAACAACAGATTTTAGAACAATAGAAATTTCCTAATCTTCAGGAAGTTTTTCATTCCTTGAGTGAGGGTTAGTGTCAACAAAAATAACATGAATTGATTCTTTAACGCATAAGGTTCTTTTATTGTAGACTCTATATGCTTTACTTTAGGGAGTGTATCCAAGGAATATACCTTCGTCGCTTTTTGGATCAAACTTACCTAGATTGTTCTTTCCATTATTGTGAATGAAGCATTCACATCCAAAAAGGATTAAAATAACTAATGTTGGGTTTCTTACTATTCCATAGCTCATATGAAGTCTTTTTAAGAATGGGCCAAATTAAACATCTGTTGATAAATATTCTGCTTCAGTTGTTGATAAGGCAATAGAATTTTGTTTCTTGCTATGCTAGGAAACTAGTGCATTTCCCAATGGTTGGCATATGCCACTGGTACCTTTCCTGTCGATCTTATCACCTGCAAAATCTGTATCTGAAAAACCTTTCAAGATAAAATTTTTAGAGTGAGCATACCATAAAATTCAGAGGTCCCAATAAGATATCTTATAATGCGTTTAACAACAGTAAGATGAGATTCCTTTGGAGCCGACTGAAACCTTGCACATTTACACATGCTTAACAATATATCTGGCCGACTAGCAGTGAGATATAATAAGGATCCAATCATTCCTCTGTACATAGTTTCATCAACACGTTTTCCATGGTAATCTTCATCAAGCATAGTTGTTGGACTCATTGGAGTCCCAATGGGCTTAGCATTTTCCATGCCAAACCTTTTTATAAGTTCTTTGATGTACTTGGTTTGACTGATAAAGATTCCTTTGAGAGACTGTTTGATTTGTAGTCCAAGAAAGTAAGTTAACTCTCCCATCATGCTCATTTCGAATTCTCCTTTCAAAGAATGAGCAAATTCTTCGCATAAAATAGATTTAGGACTTCCAAAAATAATATCGTCAACATAAATTTGAGTAATAAGATTGCCTGAATTTGAGTGCTTAATAAAAAGTGTTGTATCAATATTACCTCGTTTGAAGCCTTGATTTAGAAGGAAGGATCTTAATCTTTCGTACCAGGCTCGGGGAGCTTACTTGAGTCCGTATAGAGCTTTTGTCAGCTTATATACATGATCTGGGAGAGTGTCATTTACAAAACCAGGAGGTTGCTTTACATAGACTTCTTCAGAGATGTATCCATTTAGAAAAGCACTTTTTGCATCCATTTGAAATAGTTTGAATCTTTTATGAGTAGCAAAGGCAAGTAATATTCGAATAGATTCCAGTCTTGCTACTGGTGCGAATGTTTTATCATAGTCGATTTCCTCTTGCTGAGAATAACCTTGCGCAGCAAGCCGTGCTTTATTTTGCATCACTAGTCTGGATTCATTTAACTTATTTCTGTAAACCTATTTTGGTCCTACAATAGAAGCATTTGAAGATTTTGGAACCAGTTTCTATACTTTATTTCTTTCAAATTGATCAAGTTCATCCTTCATTGCTTTGACCCAGCGAACGTCTTTTAGTGATTCATCTACTTTCTTTGGCTCAAGTTGAGAAATTAGAGCCATGTGGGAATTGAGCTTTTGAGATCTTCTTGTAGTGATTCCTTCGTGTGGATTTCCAATAATGAATTTTTGAGGATATCCAGGTTTACTTTTCCATTCATTTGGGATGGTTGTGGTTGTTTCCCTTTCCTCAGTAGTCGACTGTTATGTTGAAGAAGATTCTTGGACTTCATTATGTTCCTCAGTTGACTGATCTTGCTGACCAGCCGACTCCTCTTGACAGTCCTTTCCTGTAACAACAGATTTTAGAACAATAGAAATTTCCTAATCTTCAGGAAGTTTTTCATTCCTTGAGTGAGGGTTAGTGTCAACAAAAATAACATGAATTGATTCTTTAATGCATAAGGTTCTTTTATTGTAGACTCTATATGCTTTACTTGAGGAAGAGTATCCAAAGAATATACCTTCGTCGCTTTTTGGATCAAACTTACCTAGATTGTTCTTTCTATTATTGTGAATGAAGCATTCGCATCCAAAAAGGATAAAAATAACTAATGTTGGGTTTCTTACTATTCCATAGCTCATATGAAGTCTTTTTAAGAATGGGCCGAATTAAACATCTGTTGATAAATATTCTGCTTCAGTTGTTGATAAGGCAACACAATTTTGTTTCTTGCTATACTAGGAAACTAGTGTATTTCCCAATGGTTGGCATATGCCACTGGTACCTTTCCTGTTGATCTTATCACCTGCAAAATCTGCATCTGAAAAACCTTTCAAGATAAAATTTTTAGAGTGAGCATACCATAAAATTCAGAGGTCCCAATAAGATATCTTATAATGCGTTTAACAACAGTAAGATGAGATTCCTTTGGAGCCGACTGAAACCTTGCACATTTACACATGCTTAACATTATATCTGGCCGACTAGCAGTGAGATATAATAAGGATCCAATCATTCCTCTGTACATAGTTTCATCAACACTTTTTCTATGGTAATCTTCATCAAGCATAGTTGTTGGACTCATTGGAGTCCCAATGGGCTTAGAATTTTCCATGCCAAACCTTTTTATAAGTTCTTTGATGTACTTGGTTTGACTGATAAAGATTCCTTTGAGAGACTGTTTGATTTGTAGTCCAAGAAAGTAAGTTAACTCTCCCATCATGCTCATTTCGAATTCTCCTTTCAAAGAATGAGCAAATTCTTCGCATAAAACAGATTTAGGACTTCCAAAAATAATATCGTCAACATAAATTTGAGTAATAAGATTGCCTGAATTTGAGTGCTTAATAAAAAGCGTTGTATCAATATTACCTCGTTTGAAGCCTTGATTTAGAAGGAAGGATCTTAATCTTTCGTACCAGGCTCGGGGAGCTTACTTGAGTTCGTATAGAGCTTTTGTCAGCTTATATACATGATCTGGGAGAGTGTCATTTACAAAACCAGGAGGTTGCTTTACATAGACTTCTTCAGAGATGTATCCATTTAGAAAAGCACTTTTTGCATCCATTTGAAATAGTCTGAATCCTTTATGAGTAGCAAAGGCAAGTAATATTCGAATAGATTCCAGTCTTGCTACTGGTGCGAATGTTTCATCATAGTCGATTCCCTCTTGCTGAGAATAACCTTGAGCAACAAGCCGTGCTTTATTTTGCATCACTAGTCCGGATTCATTTAACTTATTTCTGTAAACCTATTTTGGTCCTACAATAGAAGCATTTGAAGATTTTGGAACCAGTTTCCATACTTTATTTCTTTCAAATTGATCAAGTTCATCCTTCATTGCTTTGACCTAGTGAACGTCTTTTAGTGCTTCATCTACTTTCTTTGGCTCAAGTTGAGAAATTAGAGCCATGTAGGAATTGAGCTTTTGAGATCTTCTGGTAGTGATTCCTTCGTGTGGATTTCCAATAATGAATTTGTGAGGATATCCAGGTTTACTTTTCCATTCATTTGGGATGGTTGTGGTTGTTTCCCTTTCCTCAGTAGTCAACTGTTATGTTGAAGAAGATTCTTGGACTTCATTATGTTCCTCAGTTGACTGATCTTGCTGACCAGCCGACTCCTCTTGACAGTCCTTTCCTGTAACAACAGATTTTAGAACAATAGAAATTTCCTAATCTTCAGGAAGTTTTTCATTCCTTGAGTGAGGGTTAGTGTCAACAAAAATAACATGAATTGATTCTTTAACGCATAAGGTTCTTTTATTGTAGACTCTATATGCTTTACTTTAGGGAGTGTATCCAAGGAATATACCTTCGTCGCTTTTTGGATCAAACTTACCTAGATTGTTCTTTCCATTATTGTGAATGAAACATTCGCATCCAAAAAGGATTAAAATAACTAATGTTGGGTTTCTTACTATTCCATAGCTCATATGAAGTCTTTTTAAGAATGGGCCAAATTAAACATCTGTTGATAAATATTCTGCTTCAGTTGTTGATAAGGCAACACAATTTTGTTTCTTGCTATGCTAGGAAACTAGTGCATTTCCCAATGGTTGGCATATGCCACTGGTACCTTTCCTGTCGATCTTATCACCTGCAAAATCTGCATCTGAAAAACCTTTCAAGATAAAATTTTTAGAGTGAGCATACCATAAAATTCAGAGGTCCCAATAAGATATCTTATAATGCGTTTAACAACAGTAAGATGAGATTCCTTTGGAGCCGACTGAAACCTTACACATTTACACATGCTTAACATTATATCTAGCCGACTAGCAGTGAGATATAATAAGGATCCAATCATTACTCTGTACATAGTTTCATCAACACTTTTTCCATGGTAATCTTCATCAAGCATAGTTGTTGGACTCATTGGAGTCCCAATGGGCTTAGCATTTTCCATGCCAAACCTTTTTATAAGTTCTTTGATGTACTTGGTTTGACTGATAAAGATTCCTTTGAGAGACTGTTTGATTTGTAGTCCAAGAAAGTAAGTTAACTCTCCCATCATACTCATTTCGAATTCTCCTTTCAAAGAATGAGCAAATTCTTCGCATAAAACAGATTTAGGACTTCCAAAAATAATATCGTCAACATAAATTTGAGTAATAAGATTGCCTGAATTTGAGTGCTTAATAAAAAGCGTTGTATCAATATTACCTCGTTTGAAGCCTTGATTTAGAAGGAAGGATCTTAATCTTTCGTACCAGGCTCGGGGAGCTTACTTGAGTCTGTATAGAGCTTTTGTCAGCTTATATACATGATCTGGGAGAGTGTCATTTACAAAACCAGGAGGTTGCTTTACATAGACTTCTTCAGAGATGTATCCATTTAGAAAAGCACTTTTTGCATCCATTTGAAATAGTCTGAATCCTTTATGAGTAGCAAAGGCAAGTAATATTCGAATAGATTCCAGTCTTGCTACTGGTGCAAATGTTTTATCATAGTCGATTTCCTCTTGCTGAGAATAACCTTGCGCAGCAAGCCGTGCTTTATTTTGCATCACTAGTCTGGATTCATTTAACTTATTTCTGTAAAACCTATTTTGGTCCTACAATAGAAGCATTTGAAGATTTTGGAACCAGTTTCTATACTTTATTTCTTTCAAATTGATCAAGTTCATCCTTCATTGCTTTGACCCAGCGAACGTCTTTTAGTGATTCATCTACTTTCTTTGGCTCAAGTTGAGAAATTAGAGCCATGTGGGAATTGAGCTTTTGAGATCTTCTTGTAGTGATTCCTTCGTGTGGATTTCCAATAATGAATTTTTGAGGATATCCAGGTTTACTTTTCCATTCATTTGGGATGGTTGTGGTTGTTTCCCTTTCCTCAGTAGTCGACTGTTATGTTGAAGAAGATTCTTGGACTTCATTATGTTCCTCAGTTGACTGATCTTGCTGACCAGCCGACTCCTCTTGACAGTCCTTTCCTGTAACAACAGATTTTAGAACAATAGAAATTTCCTAATCTTCAGGAAGTTTTTCATTCCTTGAGTGAGGGTTAGTGTCAAAAAAAATAACATGAATTGATTCTTTAATCCATAAGGTTCTTTTATTGTAGACTCTATATGCTTTACTTGAGGAAGAGTATCCAAGGAATATACCTTCGTCGCTTTTTGGATCCAACTTACCTAGATTGTTCTTTCCATTATTGTGAATGAAGCATTCGCATCCAAAAAGGATAAAAATAACTAATGTTGGGTTTCTTACTATTCCATAGCTCATATGAAGTCTTTTTAAGAATGGGCCGAATTAAACATCTGTTGATAAATATTCTGCTTCAGTTGTTGATAAGGAAACTCAATTTTGATTCTTGCTATGCTAGGAAACTAGTGCATTTTCCAATGGTTGGCATATGACACTGGTACCTTTCCTGGTGATCTTATCACCTGCAAAATCTACATCTGAAAAACATTTCAAGATAAAATTTTTAGAGTGAGCATACCACAAAATTCAGAGGTCCCAATAAGATATCTTATAATGCGTTTAACAACAGTAAGATGAGATTCCTTTGGAGCCGACTGAAACCTTGCACATTTACACATGCTAAACATTATATCTGGCCGACTAGCAGTGAGATATAATAAGGATCCAATCATTCCTCTGTACATAGTTTCATCAACACTTTTTCCATGGTAATCTTCATCAAGCATAGTTGTTGGACTCATTGGAGTCCCAATGGGCTTAGCATTTTCCATGCCAAACCTTTTTATAAGTTCTTTGATGTACTTGGTTTGACTGATAAAGATTCCTTTGAGAGACTGTTTGATTTGTAGTCCAAGAAAGTAAGTTAACTCTCCCATCATGCTCATTTTGAATTCTCCTTTCAAAGAATGAGCAAATTCTTCGCATAAAACAGATTTAGGACTTCCAAAAATAATATCGTCAACATAAATTTGAGTAATAAGATTGCCTGAATTTGAGTGCTTAATAAAAAGCGTTGTATCAATATTACCTCGTTTGAAGCCTTGATTTAGAAGGAAGGATCTTAATCTTTCGTACCAGGCTCGGGGAACTTACTTGAGTCCGTATAGAGCTTTTGTCAGCTTATATACATGATCTGGGAGAGTGTCATTTACAAAACCAGGAGGTTGCTTTACATAGACTTCTTCAGAGATGTATCCATTTAGAAAAGCACTTTTTGCATCCATTTGAAATAGTCTGAATCCTTTATGAGTAGCAAAGGCAAGTAATATTTGAATAGATTCCAGTCTTGCTACTGGTGCGAATGTTTTATCATAGTCGATTTCCTCTTGCTGAGAATAACCTTGCGCAGCAAGCCGTGCTTTATTTTGCATCACTACTCTGGATTCATTTAACTTATTTCTGTAAACCTATTTTGGTCCTACAATAGAAGCATTTGAAGATTTTGTAACCAGTTTCTATACTTTATTTCTTTCAAATTGATCAAGTTCATCCTTCATTGCTTTGACCCAGCGAACGTCTTTTAGTGATTCATCTACTTTCTTTGGCTCAAGTTGAGAAATTAGAGCCATGTGGGAATTGAGCTTTTGAGATCTTCTTGTAGTGATTCCTTCGTGTGGATTTCCAATAATGAATTTGTGAGGATATCCAGGTTTACTTTTCCATTCATTTGGGATGGTTCTGGTTGTTTCCCTTTCCTCAGTAGTCGACTGTTATGTTGAAGAAGATTCTTGGACTTCATTATGTTCCTCAGTTGACTGATCTTGCTGACCAGCCGACTCCTCTTGACAGTCCTTTCCTGTAACAACAGATTATAGAACAATAGAAATTTCCTAATCTTCAGGAAGTTTTTCATTCCTTGAGTGAGGGTTAGTGTCAACAAAAACAACATGAATTAATTCTTTAATGCATAAGGTTCTTTTATTGTATACTCTATATGCTTTACTTTAAGGAGTGTATCCAAGGAATATACCTTCGTCGCTTTTTGGATCAAACTTACCTAGATTGTTCTTTCCATTATTGTGAATGAAGCATTCGCATCCAAAAAGGATGAAAATAACTAATGTTGGGTTTCTTACTATTCCATAGCTCATATGAAGTCTTTTTAAGAATGGGCCAAATTAAACATCTGTTGATAAATATTCTGCTTCAGTTGTTGATAAGGCAACACAATTTTATTTCTTGCTATGCTAGGAAACTAGTGCATTTCCCAATGGTTGGCATATGCCACTGGTACCTTTCCTGTCGATCTTATCACCTGCAAAATCTGCATCTGAAAAACCTTTCAAGATAAAAATTTTAGAGTGAGAATACCATAAAATTCAGAGGTCCCAATAAGATATCTTATAATGCATTTAACAACAGTAAGATGAGATTCCTTTGGAGCCGACTGAAACCTTGCACATTTACACATGCTATATATTATATCTGGCCGACTAACAGTGAGATATAATAAGAATCCAATCATTCCTCCGTACATAGTTTCATCAACACTTTTTCCATGGTAATCTTCATCAAGCATAGTTGTTGGACTCATTGGAGTCCAATGGGCTTAGTATTTTCCATGCCAAACCTTTTTATATGTTCTTTGATGTACTTGGTTTGACTGATAAAGATTCCTTTGAGAGACTGTTTGATTTATAGTCCAAGAAAGTAAGTTAACTCTCCCATCATGCTCATTTCGAATTCTCCTTTCAAAGAATGAGCAAATTCTTCGCATAAAATAGATTTAGGACTTCCAAAAATAATATCGTCAACATAAATTTGAGTAATAAGATTACCTGAATTTGAGTGTTTAATAAACAGCGTTGTATCAATATTACCTCGTTTGAAGCCTTGATTTAGAAGGAAGGAGCTTAATCTTTCATACCAGGCTCGGGGAGCTTACATGAGTCCGTATAGAGCTTTTGTCAGCTTATATACATGATCTGGGAGAGTGTCATTTACAAAACTAGGAGGTTGCTTTACATAGACTTCTTCAGAGATGTATCCATTTAGAAAAGCACTTTTTGCATCCATTTGAAATAGTCTGAATCCTTTATGAGTAGCAAAGGCAAGTAATATTCGAATAGATTCCAGTCTTGCTACTGGTGCGAATGTTTCATCATAGTCGATTCCCTCTTGCTGAGAATAACCTTGCGCAACAAGCCGTGCTTTATTTTGCATCACTAGTCCGGATTCATTTAACTTATTTCTGTAAACCTATTTTGGTCCTACAATAGAAGCATTTGAAGATTTTGGAACCAGTTTCCATACTTTATTTCTTTCAAACTGATCAAGTTCATCCTTCATTGCTTTGACCCAGTGAACGTCTTTTAGTGCTTCATCTACTTTCTTTGGCTCAAGTTGAGAAATTAGAGCCATGTGGGAATTGAGCTTTTGAGATCTTCTTGTAGTGATTCCTTCGTGTGGATTTCCAATAATGAATTTTTGAGGATATCCAGGTTTACTTTTCCATTCATTTGGGATGGTTGTGGTTGTTTCCCTTTCCTCAGTAGTCGACTGTTATGTTGAAGAAGATTCTTGGACTTCATTATGTTCCTCAGTTGACTGATCTTGCTGACCAGCCGACTCCTCTTGACAGTCCTTTCCTGTAACAACAGATTTTAGAACAATAGAAATTTCCTAATCTTCAGGAAGTTTTTCATTCCTTGAGTGAGGGTAAGTGTCAACAAAAACAACATTAATTGATTCTTTAATGCATAAGGTTCTTTTATTGTAGACTCTATATGCTTTACTTGAGGGAGATTATCCAAGGAATATACCTTCGTCGCTTTTTGGATCAAACATACCTAGATTGTTCTTTCCATTATTGTGAATGAAGCATTCGCATCCAAAAAGGATAAAAATAACTAATGTTGGGTTTCATACTATTCCATAGCTCATATGAAGTCTTTTTAAGAATGGGCCGAATTAAACATCTGTTGATAAATATTTTGCTTCAGTTGTTGATAAGGCAACTCAATTTTGATTCTTGCTATGCTAGGAAACTAGTGCATTTCCCAATGGTTGGCATATGACACTGGTACCTTTCCTGGTGATCTTATCACCTGCAAAATCTGCATCTGAAAAACCTTTCAAGAAAAAAATTTTAGAGTGAGCATACCATAAAATTCAGAGGTCCCAATAAGATATCTTATAATGCGTTTAACAACAGTAAGATGAGATTTCTTTGGAGCTGACTGAAACCTTGCACATTTACACATGCTAAACATTATATCTGGCCGACTAGCAGTGAGATATAATAAGGATCCAATCATTCCTCTGTACATAGTTTCATCAACACTTTTTCCATGGTAATCTTCATCAAGCATAGTTGTTGGACTCATTGGAGTCCCAATGGGCTTAGCATTTTCCATGCCAAACCTTTTTATAAGTTCTTTGATGTACTTGGTTTGACTGATAAAGATTCCTTTGAGAGACTGTTTGATTTGTAGTCCAAGAAAGTAAGTTAACTCTCCCATCATGCTCATTTTGAATTCTCCTTTCAAAGAATGAGCAAATTCTTCGCATAAAACAGATTTAGGACTTCCAAAAATAATATCGTCAACATAAATTTGAGTAATAAGATTGCCTGAATTTGAGTGCTTAATAAAAAGCGTTGTATCAATATTACCTCGTTTGAAGCCTTGATTTAGAAGGAAGGAGCTTAATCTTTTGTACCAGGCTCGGGGAGCTTACTTGAGTCCGTATAGAGCTTTTGTCAGCTTATATACATGATCTGGGAGAGTGTCATTTACAAAACCAGGAGATTGCTTTACATAGACTTCTTCAGAGATGTATCCATTTAAAAAAGCACTTTTTGCATCCATTTGAAATAGTCTGAATCCTTTATGAGTAGCAAAGGCAAGTAATATTCGAATAGATTCCAGTCTTGCTACTGGTGCGAATGTTTTATCATAGTCGATTTCCTCTTGCTGAGAATAACCTTGCGCAACAAGCCGTGCTTTATTTTGCATCACTAGTCTGGATTCATTTAACTTATTTCTGTAAGCCTATTTTGGTCCTACAATATAAGCATTTGAAGATTTTGGAACCAGTTTCTATACTTTATTTCTTTCAAATTGATCAAGTTCATCCTTCATTGCTTTGACCCAGCGAACGTCTTTTAGTGATTCATCTACTTTCTTTGGCTCAAGTTGAGAAATTAGAGCCATGTGGGAATTGAGCTTTTGAGATCTTCTGGTAGTGATTCCTTCGTTTGGATTTCCAATAATGAATTTGTGAGGATATCCAGGTTTACTTTTCCATTCATTTGGGATGGTTGTGGTTGTTTCCCTTTCCTCAGTAGTCGACTGTTATGTTGAAGAAGATTCTTGGACTTCATTTTGTTCCTCAGTTGACTGATCTTGCTGACCAGCCGACTCCTCTTGACAGTCCTTTCCTGTAACAACAGATTTTAGAACAATAGAAATTTCCTAATCTTCAGGAAGTTTTTCATTCCTTGAGTGAGGGTTAGTGTCAACAAAAACTACATGAATTGATTCTTTAATGCATAAGGTTCTTTTATTGTAGACTCTATATGCTTTACTTTAGGGAGTGTATCCAAGGAATATACCTTCGTCACTTTTTGGATCAAACTTACCTAGATTGTTCTTTCCATTATTGTGAATGAAGCATTCGCATCCAAAAAGGATGAAAATAACTAATGTTGGGTTTCTTACTATTCTATAGCTCATATGAAGTCTTTTTAAGAATGGGCCAAATTAAACATCTGTTGATAAATATTCTGCTTCAGTTGTTGATAAGGCAACACAATTTTGTTTCTTGCTATGCTATGAAACTAGTGCATTTCCCAATGGTTGGCATATGCCACTGGTACCTTTCCTGTCGATCTTATCACCTACAAAATTTGCATCTGAAAAACCTTTCAAGATAAAAATTTTAGAGTGAGCATACCATAAAATTCAGGGGTCCCAACAAGATATCTTATAATGCATTTAACAACAGTAAGATGAGATTCCTTTGGAGCCGACTGAAACCTTGCACATTTACACATGCTATATATTATATCTGGCCGACTAGCAGTGAGATATAATAAGGATCCAATCATTCCTCTGTACATAGTTTCATCAACACTTTTTCCATGGTAATCTTCATCAAGCATAGTTGTTGGACTCATTGGAGTCCTAATAGGCTTAGCATTTTCCATGCCAAACCTTTTTATAAGTTCTTTGATGTACTTGGTTTGACTGATAAAGATTCCTTTGAGAGACTGTTTGATTGGTAGTCCAAGAAAGTAAGTTAACTCTCCCATCATGCTCATTTCGAATTCTCCTTTCAAAGAATGAGCAAATTCTTCGCATAAAATAGATTTAGGACTTCCAAAAATAATATCGTCAACATAAATTTGAGTAATAAGATTACCTGAATTTGAGTGCTTAATAAACAGCGTTGTATCAATATTACCTCGTTTGAAGCCTTGATTTAGAAGGAAGGAGCTTAATCTTTCGTACCAGGCTCGGGGAGCTTACTTGAGTCCGTATAGAGCTTTTGTCAGCTTATATACATGATCTGGGAGAGTGTCATTTACAAAACCAGGAGGTTGCTTTACATAGACTTCTTCAGAGATGTATCCATTTAGAAAAGCACTTTTTGCATCCATTTGAAATAGTCTGAATCCTTTATGAGTAGCAAAGGCAAGTAATATTCGAATAGATTCCAGTCTTGCTACTGGTGCGAATGTTTCATCATAGTCGATTCCCTCTTGCTGAGAATAACCTTGCGCAACAAGCCGTGCTTTATTTTGCATCACTAGTCCGGATTCATTTAACTTATTTCTGTAAACCTATTTTGGTCCTACAATAGAAGCATTTGAAGATTTTGGAACCAGTTTCCATACTTTATTTCTTTCAAATTGATCAAGTTCATCCTTCATTGCTTTGACCCAGTGAACGTCTTTTAGTGCTTCATCTACTTTCTTTGGCTCAAGTTGAGAAATTAGAGCCATATGGGAATTGAGCTTTTGAGATCTTCTGGTAGTGATTTCTTCGTGTGGATTTCCAATAATGAATTTGTGAGGATATCCAGGTTTACTTTTCCATTCATTTGGGATGGTTGTGGTTGTTTTCCTTTCCTCAGTAGTCGACTGTTATGTTGAAGAAGATTCTTAGACTTCATTATGTTTCTCAGTTGGCTGATCTTGCTGACCAGCCGACTCCTCTTGACAGTCCTTTCCTGTAACAACAGATTTTAGAACAATAGAAATTTCGTAATCTTCAGGAAGTTTTTCTTTCCTTGAGTGAGGGTTAGTGTCAACAAAAATAACATGAATTGATTCTTTAATGCATAAGGTTCTTTTATTGTAGACTCTATATGCTTTACTTGAGGGAGAGTATCCAAGGAATATACCTTCGTCGCTTTTTGGATCAAACTTACCTAGATTGTTCTTTCCATTATTGTGAATGAAGCATTCGCATCCAAAAAGGATGAAAATAACTAATGTTGGGTTTCTTACTATTCCATAGCTCATATGAAGTCTTTTTAAGAATGGGCCGAATTAAACATCTGTTGATAATATGACATGCAGTGCTTACAGTTTCTGCCCAGAAGTGGTGAGGTGGAGAGTTTTCCACAATCATGGTTCTAGCCATGTCCTTTAAGGTTCTAGTTTTAAGTTCTACCACTCCATTCTGTTGAGGCGATCTTGGTGAAGAGAAATTGTGAGAGATTCCTTGGTCATTGCAAAAGTTTTCAAAGGCTCTGCTTTCAAATTCTCCTCTGTGATCACTTCTGATAGTTGAAATGTAGTATCCCTTTTCATGTTGGACCTTCTTACAGAAAACTTCAAAATTTCTTAGGGCTTCATATTTATGACTTAGAAAAATAACCCACGTAAATCGAGAAAAATCATCCACAATAACAAAAGCGTATTTTCTACAACCTATACTAGCAGTTCTGGTTGGACCAAACAAATCCATATGCAATAGTTGAAGTGGTTTAGTAGTAGAAACAATGTTTTTGATTTTGAAAGATGAGAGAGTTTGTTTTTCTAGTTGACATGTATCAGAAATATGATCTTTTGAAAAATCTAGCTTTGGAAGACCAATGACAAGATCATGTTTAGAGAGTCTTTGGATAGTATACATGCTAGCGTGTCCAAGATTTCTATCCCAAACCCAAGGGTTATCGATCACAGAAGCAAGACAAATTTGATTTCCAAGACTATCTATATTACTGATGGTGTAGACATTTTTGTCTCTGTTGCCTGAAAGAATGACTTTACCTGATTTGTCTTCTATAAACCAGCCATGTTTCTTAAAATGAACCTCATAATCACTGTCACATAGTTGACTGATACTGAGAAGATTGTAACCGAGTTCATCAACCAGGTATACTTTGTCCACATCGCATGTTGAGATAAGGGGAACTTTTTCCGCTCCAATAACATTTCCTTTTGATTTATCTCCGAAGGTAACTATTCCTCCATCTAGTTTGGTGACTGTTTTGAATAATTATCAGTCACCAGTCATATGTCTGGAACACGCGCTGTCAAGATACCATTTTCCTTTTCTATTCTTCTTGCGGTGTTCCTGCAAAACAAGATTACTTAATTTTAGGTACCCAAGTCTGCTTGGGTCCTGAATGGTTAGATTTCTGAGTGTTAGCTTGACTAGAGGATTTAGGTCGCCAGACCCATCTCCTGTTGTCCTTAAACCTGCAATGGTTAGAAGTGTGACCACGTTTTCCACAATAAAAACACAACGGTTTATTGGGATTTTCAGAGCCTTTTTCTGCTCTGATTCTGTTCCTGCATTAGTTAGTGTTGTGACCATTTTTACCACAATAAGAGCATGCCTGAAGGTTTCTAGTTTTAATCAAATAGTTAAAAAAAGTGGTCGAATTTGACTTGATAGAAATACGACTAGTGGATTTTTGTAATCCATTCAATTGAAGTTGAAGTTCATTTATTTCCTCTTGAAGCATGTCACGTTCAATTTCACACACTTCCAGCTTCAAGGCCCAGTCCTTTTTTTCTCTTTGGATTTTTCTGAGTTCATTTAGAACTCTCAAATTCTTGAAGTTCACAATAGTTAGGACAAGTAGGAAGACGTACCTCACTAGTTCCCTCGTCTGCCATAAGACCGAGTTCATCTGAGTCCTCATTGCTATCTTCTTTTATGGACATGAAACACATATTTGCAATTTCTTCAAGGTCAGATTCTTCTTCATCACTCCAGGCTCCAAAAGACTTCTTCTTTTGAAAGTTCCTGCCGAGTTTTATCTTCAGTATGGGACAATTAGCTTGAATGTGCCCATATTTTTCACATTCATAGCATCTTCCATTATTTTTATCATTTTCATTGTTTGTCCTTCCTCTTCTGAAGTTTGATTTCCCTATTTTCCTGAATCTATTCTCTCTCATCATGCTAGCTACAACTTGAGAAAGCATGGTTATGTTTTCATCCTGTTCTCCTTCTTCCTCTTCCTCTTTTTCTTCATTTTCTGGTTCAGCCACAGTCGCTTTAAAAGCTACCGCTTTCTACTTTTCTTGTTGAATTTGCCTGTCCAAGTGAGTTTTCTCAAAGGTAATTAAATAACCTCTAAGTTCATCATAGGATATTTTGTCAAGGTCTTGACATTCCAGAGCAATAACTTTGGACTGCCAGATTGTGGGTAGGCCTCTAAGGATTTTCCTGACTTGTTCTCCATTTTTTATTGGTCTACCAAAGGATTTTAGATTTCCAAGAATTTTGCTGAACCTGGAGAACATTTCCTCCATTGATTCTCCATCCTTCATTTGAAATAGCTCATAGTCACGAACTAGAAGATTGATCCTTGTTTCTTTTACCTTGTTGGTTCCCTCATATGTAATTTCTAATTTATTCTACATTTCCTTGACAGTTTCACAGCTTAAAATCTTTTCATACTCTTCTCCACTGATGGCATTATACAGTAAATTTTTTGCTTTGGCATTCATAGTTATAACAGTAACTTGTTTATCAGTGTAATCATCCAAGTCAAGTGGATTAGTTGATACAATGATTTGATCATTTTAATCTTTCTTTGGTGGAATTGGAAGATTTTTCTTTTTTATAACACGCCAAACTTTGATGTCATATGACATAGTGTATGTTTCCATGCGAACTTTTCAATGAGAAACATGTTGTCCGTTGAAGTATGGAGGTCGTACTTGAGAGGTTCCTTCTTGAAATAATGCACTAACGACTGTGTTTGATCCCATAATCTATTTCTTACTAGTTGTTAAGCAAAGTTTGTGAGCCAGGCTCTGATATCAATTGAAAGTACAAGAGGGGTGAATTGTAGACTATTAATTTCATAGTTGACTAAGTTTTCACTTAGTCGACTAGCTTTCGTGCAGTACACAGATAAGATAGAGATGAATGCAATAAATTTGATGGCAACACAAGATACAATAATTTTTATACTGGTTCAGTACCGGTGTGGTACTTACGTCCAGTTTCCCTTCGGTCACAAGGGTTCTTTATAGATCTTTGACAAAGAATTACAACAGTGATGGTTTTGACTCGTTCACCACCAATGATGTTTAGCAATAATGATTTCTGGATGTTGACACAACTCTCTTTTGTATTCTAACTCCATTTATCTTTTATGACACTTGTAGACTCAAGAATACAGTGTTTGTACTTAGACTTAGAGACACTTAGAAGACAGTGTTTGTAGTTGCGCACTTTTCTCCCTTGAGTTCGCCAGTGACCTTATAGGAAAGTATTGTTGCGTGTTTGTGTCTGATTCCAGCAAGGTGTCTTGATTCTTTCAAGAGAGATGGGTGTTGGATTAGAGCATGGTATCTCTGCTTTCTTCAAGAGAGATGAGCTGAAATTTGTTAAATCATGGAGTGCTCTGTTCCATGTCATTTTCATGCCGAGATGCTTCATACTGTTCTTGAAGAGATGAGCGCATGTCAAATGGTTTTCAGTTGGTGGGGTGGATTAAATAATCAAGAAGTGCTTGAAGACAAGAAGCATCGTTTCCAATTGTTTCCCATTATGATATTTTTCCCACCCAACTTGTCTCTTATTTCTTTTGTCCTTCCTTCTTGATCTTTGTTTGATTTGAGTTTCTACCTTTTTGATAGCTTGCATCAGGCCCTTGGTTGATGCCTTGTTCTCTACAGTCAAGATAGTAAATAGGTATTAGTTTTGTACACTTGTAATTAGATAGGTATTAGTTTTGTAGACTTGTCATCATTGAAACTTAGACATAACAGTAAATATGTCCGCGCATCGCACTGTTAAATTAACGATATGATATCTTTTTCTAATACCAAAATATTAAAAGAGTTGTCGATAATAGACAATTAATTTTGTATCTCCATCTCAATTATTTTCTAAAAAATTCTAGTTGATACGTTTAAGTAAAATACTTCTATTTTCACAATTTAAGAATTTAATAAGTCTATATTCAAGTAATATTTTACTTTTATTTACCTTAATAAAAAGAAAAAAAATTAGTTCTAATTCTCGAAATACAAAAAAAATAAAAAAGGCAAAAATAGTTTATCATTTACAATTGCCATTACCTTTGACATTTTGAATTTGTTTTCTCCGATGACATTTTTGAATTCCCCATCTCCCTTTTTGTCATTTTTTTGTTGATAATCTATCCTTTGATTTTTTTTTAAATCTTATTTTTTCTATCATTTTTTATTTTGATAATTTTCTCCATGTACTCCTATCTTATATTTATTTTAATTCATTCCAACATTATCTCCCCGTTCCCACCTTTCCTCAGCTTGTTTTCATTTTTTTTACCTTGCTTTCCTATTTTATTTTCTTCTTCCTTTTTTCTCATATTCATATCATTCAATTCCTCCAGTAAAATAAAAAATCGATATCTTTCCTTAAATAATCTAAGTCAATTCCCCTTTCTCCTCTTACTAATAAAGTCATTTTCTCTCTTGATCATTGTTTTTTGTATATTATATTTTGTACTATATAAAAAAGTCAAAAATTACTTTCTTAAATAATCTTAATTATACCTCCCTCTCATCCCCCCTCTCTCTCTCTCTCTCACACATCTCTTTATAAAACTAATCTGATATTAAAAATAAAAGTTAGACATTTAAATATTTTACAAAAATATAGTATAAGTTGTATCTAGAATACATTTTTTTTTTCTTTTTTTTTCTTGTTCCATTTATTTTCTAATATCTCACACTCTTTTATTCTTCCATAAAACCAAAAATCATTATCCTTCCTTAAATAACCAAATCAACAATCCCCTTCTTAACAATCTTATGAAATATTCCAAAAGAGAGAGAGAGAATATTCACTTAGTATAATCATTCCTAATATCAAAAATAGGACATTTTACACCCAAACAAAGGCAAAACTATTACATACGAACTCACTCTACAATTACAAGGTTGCAGCAGATTAAGAGTAACCAAATATGCATACATCATTGATGATAACATCTTCATCGAGCTTGTATTTAACTCTCCAAATAATGTCATTTGTAGCGACATATGTTCTTCTCTTCCCCATTCCTTAATGAACAGCCAAAATATTTAAAAATGAAAGAACATTCGTGTCACGACCCGAAATCCACCTGATTGTGATGGCACCTAACCCAACCCGCTAGGTAAGTCAAACATCAACCATCTAATTCTAATAACAATTAATAAAGCAATTAAGTAAAGAAATATCTGAATCTTATACATTCACCAAGAACTGGTAGTACAAATCATGAGTTTCTAAGAATAGAATTTACAAAGCAGAAATGAAATAAATACATCGTCTGTTTGAAAAGTACATAAACAGAGTTTTATAGATCTAAGGCTACCACGAACAAGAGGCAGTTACAACCGGGACGCATGCACATCTTCAAATCCATCTCCCATCGAACACAGCAGCATCAGCATCCAATATCTACACGCAAGGTGCAGAAGTGTAGTATGAGTACAACTGATCCCATGTACTCAATAAGTAACAAACCTAACCTTAGGTTGAAAGTAGTGACGAGCTAACACAAGGTCAGGTCCAATACCAATATCCCACAATAGTTCATAACAACGTAATACAAGTAATAAAAGATGTATCTCAGAAGTAAAATGCTCAACTCGTTCACAGTTCCAGAAAAATAGTCATGTTTTTCAAGTATCTTCGTGAAAACTCAAATCTTTTACAGAAAATGCCCAAAAATACGAGTAAGTTTGAAACTGTAATTTTTCCAAATATCCTTTCCACAATAAATAAGATGTTTCATTTTTTTTCCAGATAACAAGTATGAAATACCTCTCTATGCCCATATATCAATGTGTGTAAAAAGTCATGGATGACGTGATACCGTACAACATAATAAAAAATGCATCTATATGCCTGTATGTCATGTGTGCATGCCAATGACATGTATCTTAGAGGTGAATCATGTACTCACACTCTCAGAGTACTCAATCTCACTGTCTCACACTTTTCACTCATCATGCTCAACCACTCGGTACTATATATGGCCCATATGGCCCAGGGAAGATCTATCCCGGAATATATACATCACTGACCATCAGTCACTCAGTACCGAGGAAGGCCAATACGGCCCCATGGAGAAGATCCATCTCCAGGTATATAAATGCTTCGTACAAGATCCATGTCCAGGGAAGATCCATCCCTCAATATAATCAACTGCGCTCACTGGGGGTGTGCAGACTCCGGAGGGGATCCTACAGCCCAAGCGCTATCATAAGCTAGATCCAGGCATAAATCAATAAAGCATGCTGCGGCGTGCAGCCCGATCCCATAACTATCACTCATAATCAGGCTCTCAGCCTTACTCAGTCATCAATCTCTCCAGTCTCACTCATGGGCTCACAATGTCATGAAACTAGCCCGACAACAATGATATGATGTATCAATAAATAACAACTGAGACTGAGATATGATATAAATGCATGAATATGACTGAGTACAAAATATTAATAAAATCAGTGAGATAACAGCAAGAAACGACTACTATGGGTCCCAACAGTATCGGCATAAAGCCTAAACATGATTGATAGCTCAATTACTTTATCACATGGTGAAAATACGGATATCAATAAAATAGGGCCACTATTCAGCTCCATGCAAACAACTAAGTCCCAATTCATATGGTGCACGCCCACATGCCTATCACCTAGCATGTGAGTCACCTCAACACAAATCACATAAGACGTATTTCGGGGTTTCATACCCTCAGCTCCAAGATTAGAAGACTTACTTACCTCGAACAAGCCAAAACCAATGTAAAGCAAGCCAAGAGATGCTCCAAAGATGTCGTCACGTGCGTTCCGACCTCTGAACGGTTTGAAATTAACCAGAAACAACTCAAATACATCAAACAATGCTAAAGGAACCAATCCCGATCGAAAAAGATCAATTCTTGAATCAAAAGCCCAAAACCGACAAAAATCCCAACCGGGGCCCACCCCTCGAAACCCGACAAAATTTATAAAATTCAACAACTCATTCAATTACGAGTCCAACCATACTAGTTTCATTCAAATCCGACTCCAATTCAATGTTCAAAACTCAAAAAATTCATATTATGAAACTTTAAGCCAAAACCTCCAATTTCCTCTTCAAAATTCACAATTCAATTACCAAAATCGAAGGTAGATTCATGAAATATGACCAAACCCGATTAGAGAATACTTACCCCAATCCTTGTGATGAAAATTGCTCAACGAATCGCCTCAATCCGAGCTCCATAGCTCCCAAAATGTAAAAATGGCCGAAACCCTCGAAATAGAGTACTTTATATTTCTGCCCAGGCATTCTTTTACGCGAACGCGGGAAAACCATCACGTTCGCGATGAACAAAATGAACATTGCCACAAAAGACTCTACGCGTTCGCGATACACCCCACGCGAACGCGATGACCACTGCTGCCAAAGCTTCATGAACGCGACTCATATTACATAACCGCGATGAAGGATTCCCCAGCTCCAGTTGCCAAACCTCAACACTACGCGAACGCGATCCTTCATATGCGAACGCGAAGAAGACTTGCCCCCAACTCTACGCGAACGCGTAACATATTTCGCGATCGCGAAGAACAATTGTTGCTGCCATCAAAATACATTATGCGTTCTCGATACTTGCCACGTGAACGCGATGAAGAAATGTGACACCAGACACCAGAACACACCAGTACTAAAAACATGAAGGAACATAGCCCGAAATCAATCCGAACCACGCCCGAGCCCCTCGGGACCCCGCCCAAACATGCCAACAAGTCCCATAACATAACACGGACCTACTCGAGGCGTCAAAACACATATACCAATATCAAAACGACGAATCACACCTCAATTCGAAATCAATGACCTTTGAAACTTCAAACTTCCACAATTGATGCTGAAACCTATCAAATCACGTCCGATTGACCTCAAATTTTGCCCACAAGTCACATTTGACATTACGGACCTGCTCCAACTTCCGGAATCGGAATCCGACCCCGATATCAAAAAGTCCACTCCCGGTCAAACTTTTCAAAAGTCCAACTTTCGCCATTTCAAGCCAAAATCAACCACGAACCTCCAAATCTCAATCCGGACGCGCTCCTAAGTCCAAAATCACCCAACGGAGCTAACAAAACCATCAAAATTCCAATCCGAGGTCAAATGCTAAAAGTCAAACTTGGTCAACTCTTTCAAATTTAAAGCTCCCTGGTTGAGAATCATTCTTCCAAATCAATCCCGAATAACCTGAAAATCAAAACCGACAACTCACGCAAGTCAAAATACCTCATACGGAGCTACACACGCCCGTAAACTACTGAGCGAAGTGCAAATACTCAAAACGACCGATCGGGTCGTTACATCTTCCCCCACTTAAACATACGTTCGTCCTCGAACGTGTCCAGAGTTGTTCTCGAAGCCATCAAACCGCCGTATAACCTCACCCTGTACATACCCGGGGGTGATCCCACGTCACCCTATACCATATAGGTCTGATAACACAACATAACTAAAATTTCTTAATTCAACGTAGCCCATAAACCTTAGACCCAATTTTTCCAACATCCGGCATTTCTTATAAGATCAGAATCCCGCATCAACACTCTGTATAAGTCTGAACAAGCTGTACTAAAAGCTGTAACCATAACTCAAATACTCAAAACTCAAGTACCACATAGCTCAAATGCTCGAAGTAATGATTTCTAATCACAGTAGCTGCTCAAAACAACCCAATGCCGGTAATAAACATCATATCAAACAAGACTCCATTCTAAAACCTTCGTACACTGCCAATGATGAAAGAAACATGCAGAACTCATAACCATTCATCAGATCAACAAGTCATGGTACTCCATCTCCTTCGACAAGACTATAGCAAATTTCTAAGCCGACTTCTGATATTATCCTTCCAACCATGTTGTAATCTATTCCGATAGTATCTATTCTAGGTCCAATGACCTCATCTCATCAAACACGACCACTCTAGTGACATGACACACCCATATAATCTAAAGCCATAACCCGTGCAATCCGTGTACCAATAAGCAACATTCCAAATGTACTCAATCATGGAAAACTGACTCAGACGGGAGAACTATCCGGCAAGCTCAACAAGTACCACCACAACGCAATGCTAAGAACCTATCATACACCGTAGAACCAAAACACACGAATCTAACACGAGGGATCATATCTCAACATAACTCCGCTGCAATGCGTGACCCCATCCAAACATTGATCCATATGAAATACCTCAACCACCATGCTCAAAATCAATAACCACCTGAATTTGACATCAGGTACCCAAAGTGCATTTCCGTAACCCCGGAGAGCAAATAACATAATACCACAATCCGGAAAGAACATAACCAACGCGTAAACAATCACGCAATACTCAAATACTCATCTCGCTTAAATTCCGGTATAAAGCCCAAATAGAACCACACTGTGAGTGCATATAACCCATGAATCGCAACCCCTCATAGCATATAAGAGTAACTCACAGATCATTTCAGAACACGAATAAGCTCAACAACAACTGAATGGCACACCCCTCAACAATAGTAGTACGGAGCCATCCAATCCGACTCGACGTAGAATACCCATCCTAGTTGGGCTTACCAAAGGGCCCCCAAATCAACTCTGGTCACTCACCAATATATAAATAATCCTCCGAAGGTCCACAATGAATGAATCATAACATATACTATCATCTAGCTAGCTTCGGCTACGACTTTATAGTCCGCAACCATGAAATAATTTGTTCCTGAGAACTCCCAGTCTCCAACTCCATAGGACACACGAATAACCATATTTGATCCCAACTCCACCACCAGAATGTCTAACACATCTCTCATACACGATCATCCCACAAGGAATACTTCTAAAATTCTTTCGTGCCACATAGCAAAATTTGAATATCAGCAGTGGATCAGCCAGGAGAGTGCCGAAATACCAATGAAGTATCCATAAATCAAAACGCATTGCCCCTTCTAAAATGTATATTATTATCAGGACATACCGATTAGTAATATCATTTACCTAGTCATTTGAAACCGTCCATGCTGCCTACGAATTTATGTCATTTCCTACAAAACTGAACTGTGACCTTGCACATGCAAATCTCAATCCCACACAATACACCGTGTCTACCATGCCATCCTGTGAAGAGTACAAGAATCTCATAATCAACTCTGAGTCACAAGCAGAATATATACCCGATCAGTCAGAAACCTTCCATTTGATCGCATCCCGGAGAAAATCACTATACACCACATGCTCCTCATGCCAGTAGGTAATATACCCCTCGAACCATGGTAGAAACCATTGAGAACTCTTCGAAGTCCATTTGCACATAACCAAGCTATCGGAATCGAATCTCTCTAACTCACCCCAGCTACACAGGTCGCCAAAACCCAAGAGCATTGTCACGAAACACCTGTGGAGACTAGCCACATCATAAGTACCCAAAGAACGTTTTATATCCATTATTGTGCTGATCCAACCTACTACCACACTATCCTATTTCTCCAAGTCCCTTCCAAATTGCCTTCAAATTGATACTTCTCCTTGCTGGAACACCACGATCCTTAACCAAAATTCACCACACAAGAGACCCTAGTATAAAACGACAACGCCCTAAGGCCCATAAGTCGCTGACTTCCCTCTTAAGCAATCCAAAGCACCACAACCATGACCCCCACTCTAAAGAGACCTTATGTGAACCTAAAACTATTTCCTTCACCTTCTTGATGTTGAAATGCATAGTCCACAATGGTATAAAAATGCCACAAGTCTCGACGCCATCCAATGTAACTCTCAGTTTCTAGCCATATACAATTCTTGAAAATTCCAAATCGCTACATATAAATCTTGAATCCATTAGAACCATTCTCGAGAGTCATCCACTCTACTCAAATCTCAATTAAACCGACCAAACGGACCGAACGACATGTGTCCCATTAGCACACCAACACCCAAGGGAGTAACCCACACTCCTAAGCAACCGAGCAAATTCCTACTCCATGTACACTACATCCTTCACGAATAACCACTCAATTATTTTATGATTCCCATATACCCATAGAGTGTAATACAACCTATATCCAGAAATTCCTTTACCCGAGTCATCCTCGATCTCGACCTCTGCAAGTCATAACTGATTCACCAGTATACCCCAAACCGAAACCAATACAATACATAACCATGCAATCAACTCATCGATAGCAGACTCCCACACTTGGCTCAAAGCCATGGAATAAAACATCTGATTACTTACAATAACCATACCCCATTACTACCATAATTCCACAGTGAGATTCCACTAAATCCTTCATCCGCTCATGCAACACAAACCATCTAGTACCTCAAATCATCTGCAAATCTCGCGTTCTTCCTCGTGATGGTTAAGCCAACTTCCACAAGCGATCCAAACTCAAATTGCAACATATATCATTCACTGGTAAAAGAGAACTCTCTACAAAACATCATAGGGATCACACAACCTCAGGACACCTCACAAGAGATAACCCACCTGCTTTGCCTCAAACTGGCATCTCTCTATACCCTTCCACAGTCACGACTACTACGCAATCACTTAATCTTCTCGATTCTGAACTCATCAACAAGACATGAGAATCTACTTCATTTCACAACTAAACAACATGAGAGATCCCTCAACACACCCATAACTCGAGACCATACACCAAATCAAGATAGAAATCAGACACCCCATAGTCCTTGCTACATCTCAAGTAAACTCTTCTCGTCATATTCGAACAATCTGAACACATCTCGCAGTCTTATCATACTCACCACATAGTCATCCAATCACAAATTCCACTAATAGGGACACCAACGGACCTGTAAGTCCCAAAAGCACGTGCTCACAAAATCGAAATCTCCGTGCTCAAGCTACCATCAAAACCCAGCCTCATGTCCTCCACACTGGCCCATCATCGGCACGCCAAAATCACATCTCGCACCTCAACCATGGAATCCCAAGTCATCGGTGCACAGCCGATATCGAGCGCTCACATGCGCATACGAATGCGTGGAAGGAATTCAAAGAGTTACGCTTCAAGCTGAATCAATGTCGTACGATAAGGAATGAAAGATCAAAAGTATATCCTAAATATCCTGTAGCCTCTCGAAGATAGGTATGGACGTCATCATACCGATCCGCAAGAGTCTACTAGACACTTGCTCATGACTTATAGAACCTATGAACCTAGAGCTCTGATACCACCTTGTCACGACCCGAAATCCACATGATCGTGATGGCACCTAACCCAACCCGCTAGGTAAGCCAAACATCAACTATCCAATTCCAATAACAATTAATAAAGTAATTAAGTAAAGAAATATCTGAATCTTATACATTCCCCAAAAACTGGTAGTACAAATCATGAGCTTCTAAGAATAGAGTTTATAAATCGAAAATGAAATAAATACATCGTCTGTTTGAAAGTACATAAACAGAGTTTTATAGATATAAGGCTATCACAAACAAGAGGCAGCTACAACCGGGACGCATGCACATCTTCAAATCCAGCTCCCATCGAACACAGCAACATCAGCAGCCAACATCTGTACGCAAGGTACAGATGTGTAGTATGAGTACAACCGACCACATGTACTCAATAAGTAACAAACCTAAACTTAGGTTGAAAGTAGTGACGAGCTAACACAAGGTCGGGTCCAATTCCAATATCCCACAACAGTTCATAACAGCATAATACAAGTAATAAAAGATGTATCTCAGAAGTAAAATGCTTAGCTCGTTCACAGTTCCAAAAAAATAGTCATGCTTTTCAAGTATCTTAGTGAAAACTCAAATCTTTTACCGAAAATGCCCAAAAATACGAGTAAGTTTGAAACTGTAATTTTTCCAAATATCCTTTCCATAATAAATAAGATGCTTCATTTTCTTTCCAGATAACAAGTGTGAAATACCTCTCTATGCCCACATATCAATATGTGTAAAAAGTCATGGATGACGTGATACCGTACAACATAATAAAAAATGCATCTCTATGCCTGTATGTCATGTGTTCATGCCAATGCTATGTATCTCAGAGATGAATCATGTACTCACACTCTCAGAGTACTCAATATCACTGTCTCACACTTTCCACTCATCATGCTCAACCACTCGGTACTGTATATGGCCCATACGGCCCAGGAAAGATCTATTTCGGAATATATACATCACTGACAATCAGTCACTCAGTACCGAGGAAGGCCAATACGGCCCCATGGAGAAGATCCATCTCCAGGTATATAAATGCTTCGTACAAGATCCATGTCCAGGAAAGATCCATCCCTCAATATAATCAACCGCTCACTAGGGGTGTGCAGACTCTGGAGGGGATCCTACAGCCCAAGCGCTATCATAAGCTAGATCCTGGCATAAATCAATAAAGCATACTGCGGCGTGCAGCCCGATCCCATAATTGTCACTCATAATGAGGCTCTCGGCCTCACTCAGTCATCAATCTCTCCAGTCTCACTCACGGGCTCACAATGTCATGAAACTAGCCCGACAACAATGATATGATGTATCAATAAATAATAACTGAGACTGAGATATGATATGAATGCATGAATATGACTGAGTACGAAATATCAATGAAATCAGTGAGATGACAGCAAGAAACGACCACTATGGGTCCCAACAGTATCGGCATAAAGCCTAAACATGATATCTAGCATGATTGATAGCTCAATTACTTTATCACATGGTGAAAATAAGGATATCAATATAATAGGGCCACTATTCAGTGCCATGCAAACAACAGAGTCTCAATTCACATGGTGCACGCCCACACGCCCGTCACCTAGCATGTGCGTTACCTCAACACAAATCACATAACATATATTTCGGGGTTTCATACCCTCATCTCTAAGATTAGAAGAGTTACGTACCTCGAACAAGCCAATACCAATGCCGAGCAAGCCAAGCGATGCTCCAAAGATACCATCACGCACGTTCCGACCTCCGAACGGCTCGAAACTAACCAAAAACAACTCTAATACATCAAACAATGCTAAAGGAACCAATCCCGATCGAAAAAGATCAAATCTTGAATCAAAGGCACAAAATAGGCCAAAAGCACAACCCGGGCTCGCACCTCTGAACCCGACAAAATTTACAAAATTCAACAACTCATTCAATTACGAGTCCAACCATACTAATTTTACTCAAATCCAACTCCAATTCGATGTTCAAAACTCAAAAATTCATATTATAAAACTTTCGACCAAAACCCCCAATTTCCTCTTCAAAATTCACAATCCAATTACCAAAAACGAAGGTAGATTCGAACGCGAAGAAAACTTGCCCCCAACTCTACGCAAACGCGTAACATACTTCGTGATCGCGAAAAATAATTGTTGCTGCCATCAAAATACACTACGCATTCGCGATACTTGCCATGCGAATGCGATGAAGAAATGTGACACCAGACACCAGAACACACCAGCACTGAAAACATGAAGGAAAATAGCCCGAAATCAATCTGAACCACGCCCCAGCCCCTCGGGACCCTGCCCAAACATACCAACAATTCCCATAACATAACACGGACCTACTCGAGGCGTCAAAACACACATAACAATATCGAAAAGACGAATCATACCTCAATTCGAAATCAATGAACTTTGACACTTCAAACTTCCACAACTGATGCCAAAACCTATCAAATCACATCCGATTGACTTCAAATTTTTCACGCAAGTCTCATTTGACATTATGGACCTTCTCCAACTTTCGGAATCGGAATCAGACCACGATATCAAAAAGTTCACTCCCGGTCAAACTTTTCAAAATTTTAACTTTCGCCATTTCAAGCCAAAATCAATCACGGACCTCCAAATAGCAATCCGGACGCGATCCCAAGTCCAAATTCACCCAACGGAGCTAACGGAACCATCAAAATTCTAATCCGGGATCAAATACTAAAAAGTCAAATTTGGTCAACTCTTTCGAATTTAAAGCTCCCTAGTTGAGAATCATTCTTCCAAATGAGTCCCTAATAACCTAAAAACCAAAACCGATGACTCACACAAGTCAAAATACGTCATACGGAGCTACACGCTCCCGTAAATTACCGAGCGAAGTGCAAATGCTCAAAACGACCGATCGGATCGTTACAATTCGGGAGGGAAAAAAATGATTTTTCTATACAGAGAGCTTCAAATAAAAAGGAGAGAATGAAAGTGAATGATTATAGATGAAGAGAAGAGAGTTATGTGATTGAGAAGATATGTGAGTAATAGAAATGGATAGTAACGTATTTGAGCAATTATTGTAGTATAATTTGCATTATGAGTATTATTATGTATTATTGCATATGTTACAATTTTAATTGCATCCGTTTCACTTTTTCTCTTGGAAAGAAGAAAATATATTTAGTAGAAAAATAAGAGAAAAAGACAAAAAAAAAAATGAGAAAAAAGATAAATACTTTTGTTGGCCAAAAAGAGGTGCCAAGTTAGCATTGCCCATTCCCTCTTTTATATATATATATATATATATATATATATATATATATATATATATATATATATATATATAACTTAATTACTATAGGATTTCATCCCTTATGACCGGTTATGTTCCAAAAATAATGTCGTAATGCTGATATCTTGCATCTACAAAAAAGTAGAAGATTATCATTATTTCTAATGGAGCGAACAGAAAGATAATTAAAGGTGTCTAATAATAGAAAAATAATCATTTTAATCAGTATTTTTCTTGTGGATTACTGTTCCCTACACTGCAATTGCACAAAATCCTGGCATTTCAAATGACAGTTGTGAGTTGCTGGAAGAAAACGGCGGCAATGCTAATCTATTGATTTCTTGCGGCTATTAAAAACAGAAAATAAGGTAGCATCAATATTTTTAAAAGAGCAAAACAAGTATATCTAATAATAAGAATGGAGCTGAAAATAGGAAGCCAGGAAATCCACTAACAGACACAAAACCAAGCTAAAAAATGAGTACTATATAGTGGTGTACTACTGTTTTATGTTTAATGATGGAGAACCCGTTCAATTCCCTTATTAAGTGATGGAGCGTTTTCCTTTTCAAATTGACTGTAGAATTTGTTTACTCATTCTCTAGAAAAAAAAAAGATAAATACATAATTTAAGCCTTCCATAAATGACAGTATTAATGATGCCATAAATATGATATGTTTAATATTCTACGGATTTTATAGGCATCAAATAATAGATAAAAAGTCAAAAAAATGAGAAAAAAGGTAGAGGTCTTTCTTGAGATACTCAAATGGTAATAATGTTATCTATAATGGGATAAAGAGAATAGTATTAGGGCCAAGCTTTTGGTTCTTATTTTCATTTTAGCAAATTACTAATATATAGAAATGAGAGTTAAGTGTACGAACAAGGGTACGTACAAGGATAACTTAGATATTATAATAGTTTTTATGGGCATTTGGCATTTTTGTCTTCCATTTTAGCCCTTCATTCCTTCATTTTGCTGACACGTGTTAGCAGCCATTGTATTTGTGTAGACATCTGGGAAATATTTTCTTCTATTTCCCGTTCTTTTATTTGTGTTTCTTTTTCTGTCCCTTTCTTACAGAATATTTTCTCTCTTCTTTGCTCTACATAGTCGGATCACTTTCCGATGAGGTTAGCCCACACTATTTTTTTTTTTTTGTCTTTTTGATTTTGAAGTCTCTTACTGTTGATTTTCTCTTTGATATTTCATTTAATCCTTGCTGCTCTGTTTGGTATGTGGTTATAGTCATGTTGCATGCCTTTGATTTTCACTTTTGATTCTTCTTCTTTGCTCTATTGGCCTTCTCCCGCTGTCTTCACCAATGTCATCTTCATGGGCAGCTTCAAAGTATCCCTCCGCCGCCTTTTATTCTCCTTCGGTTCTCTCTCTGTTTCCCTTCCCATGGAATTTATTTTTTAAATTTTTCTGATTTTTTTTTCCTTCAAATTGAGTGTTTCTCCCCCATTCTTCTTGACGTCATTTTCTAATTTCCTTATGATTTTTTATGTGTAGGCATTTACAATTATTTGAATGGAGATCAATACATCGTGAAAGAAACTAATGCTACACGTACGAGTACCTAAATCCAGTTAGTATTAAATAAAATAAGAGATTCAACAAGATCCGAGAAGGTTTCATTACGTAAGAAGTATTTAAATTCATTCCAACAAGGTCATGCACTCTTTTTCTCTAATGTGCTGCATATGCCTACTAGAAATTAAAGTTGATCGGCGGAAGAAATTTGATGTTTTACTTCTTCCTATCCATATTTTCCATATCTTAAGACCATACACCTTTCCTTTGATTTCTTTCCATCCTTTCTATTCTCTGTTTTGGTATTTCGCAGTTCTGGTTCCACGACCGTTCCTACCTAAGGCTACCTAGCTCGAATATAATATGGAGTGCTTTTCGTACAATTTCCCTTTCTTTATGGATAATGTTCGTAATATTTATAAATACTTATTATTATCTTCTCTTTTTCGGATAAAGAACAGTTTACTATTATTAAGATTTAGCGTTGTTTTATCTATGGGCATATGACATAGGGATTATAAAACACGGCTGAACACTTGACTCAGGTTCTTTTTGTTGATGACTCAAGGTTTTCTTGGTTGAGTCATGAAAATCGGATTAATTTCAATATATGAGATATGCATAGTCAACTCCGCTATCAAGACAATATAGAGAAATAGTTCTTTAACCCTTAGAAATGGGACTAGGAGCAGTAGTACAAAAATTTAATGTGCAAATAAGTTGATTTTGCTTAGATAGATTGATTTCATAACAAGGAAACACCCCTGGGAAGCTTGAACGTTCCCCTTCTATCTTTTTCTAAGTCACTTATGTAGCAACATAAACGGAGCTTCTCTTTTGTAGCTAGCTTCTCTAATGGGGGGTAAGAAATTATATGTTATTCTACATCTACCACGAACACTCCATTATATTTCTGAAATACAATAGTATTTCACTATGATGTGAGTTTTATCTTTCCGGAGCAAGACACCTCTCAATAATAGTAACTCAATTACATTTTCTTCTTTCAAATTGTAGTTTCATCTCCAAATTGTACTTTCTTTGATGGGAATCAAATTTCCAATTTATACTCTGTTTGCAGATATTGAGTTTTTTTGTGGCACAGAAGAAATTAAAAAAAGAAGAGATATTGTCCGTACTTCCCTTAATAATGTTGTTAATAACAAAACTTTCAATACAGTTACCTCGGTCATGAAGATTTCAAGAGCATTCTCCTAGAGTTGAGACCTCTCAAGCAAGTCAAATTTTTTAATTATTTTTTAACGTAATGTGCTTTCTAGCATTTTGATTTATTGCTGGTGCCTTTAACTCCCACATAAATAGATACAGATCGACCTTTAAAGTGAGATTTGAAATGGGTTATTGTTGGATAGATTGTCTTTTCCAGAGCATCAAATTTATTTTGTTTTAGCGTGATGTGATTGCTACCTTTCTTTTTGTGGTTTAAGTTACTGTACATTGATTGGCAGATATGGAACATGTATCTCTTCATTCACTTCAATGTGGCTTGGCAGATATGGTATGTGTCAAACAGCTATGGAGTATATTGGGTGATACCGAGGTTGGAGCAACTATTATATTGTTGCTATGGACAGAAAACAATGAAAAAGGTGCAGACAAGTGTGCATTTTATGGACTATCTGAGTAGAAAGGAATAGTAGGATCCTTGAGGAGGCTAAGGAGCGTACTTCTTAATGTTAAATTTAGATGCATTCAAAAATTGTATTGTTGGAGCAAAAGAATGCAACTTCTAATATTTATAGATACCCCAGAACTTATGGATTTCCTCCTTGTAGGGTTAAGGGTATATCATGTTGATACTATTTTATTGAATAAGATTTACCTTTCAAAAAATTTACCAATTAAATAGTTAAGCAATGATCCTTTAGAATCAGTTCTAAGGCGGATAATTTGACCGGCATATCATATTGGGCCCGTGCACAATACGGGCAAGCTCTTTAGCTATAATCTCGCCATAGTACTCTATGAGGATTATAAGTTGCGGGCTACCGTAATTATCTTCCGATCAATTACGATAATTTACTAGAAGCATTCTCTCGAACTACTCTAGTTAACAATTTATGCAACTCAGAATTATCCCACCAAAATTTCGTTATTTCTAACCTCACTTTTAAATTCAAGTAATTAATCTCTTAACTTACCCAAAAGTGGTGTTGTTCAACAACAATCTAACCAAGTGTTCTTTCTCAAGCAACACAAGATAACTAGACACGATTAATCGAGGGCCCTTTCAATTAACCACAATACAATACGTAGTTGAACAATCATAGAACAAACACGGCTTAATTATAACAAAATAGAGTCAAGACTTCATCCAACAATTGGTTCCATCAACCCTAGATAATAGATTTAGCTACTGATACTAATGGAAAACAAATCACTAAAATAATTCATAATCAACAAATTGAAGTATGAAGAAGAAGATGAAAACTCTTAAGAAATTATCCGTCTTCTCTCCCTTGTTCTTGCCTCTAAAATCTTCTAAAACCAGCTATGTCTGACTTCTGGGCGAGTTTAGGCTTCATATAGGTTTATGTTAGTCGCCTAAGAAATTACATAATTAACCCTGTGTGTTTGGCTTTCGTCCGCCCGTCCGCGGGCGCGGATTCGACTGCGGATCTGGCCGCGGATTTCCACTGCCTCACTGCCTTGAGTTCGCGGGCCAATTCGCGGCCGCACACCTAGAGGGGTCGTCTCGCTTGCTTTTCTCGCTCCTTTTCGACCGGGCTAACTTTCGATTGGCCTTCCACACTCCATGTTGACTCCAAAACACTCGTTAGATCCCTCCTAGCTCGGAGTAGCTCCTACAAAGCATCAAATTCTTAATTAGAGCATTTTGTTATCTTTTAGCATTCAAATATCAATAAAGTGTGGCTAAATTAGAGTGTAAATAATGTTTAAATTGCATAAATATAGCCTACTATCACTCTTCTATTGTTTCTTCTATTGCACCGCTCATTCTTATTAGTTCCATTTAAATTTCCCTCTCTTGCTTGGTTTAGTTGTACAATCTTGCACACGCATGCATCTGCAATTGAGTTTTTTTTTACATTCTCAATTTGAGTTCCAAACTAATTCTGATGTGTTTTTTATTCTGCTCAATTATAGTGCGTTTTACGGAGTATATTATTGCATTTATTTTTGCACCCGATTATTGCTAATGGGATTATGGTGGGTATATAGTAGTTTTTTCTATTCTTTTGGATAGTTTCTTATGATTGTATCCAATTTGTATTGATGGCATTTTATAATATGCCTAAATCAACAGATTTTTTTATTGCTATTCTCTTTTGACATGTATTTTGTAACTGCACACGTTAGTAGACTTGATTGGTTGAGCACATGCATATCCAGAATCGGTTTACAAATGAAAGTTCTACCCACTTTCTTTCCTCCAATACTCATTTTTTCTCAAGTAAAGCCTCTTATCAACCTTTTGTTGGGAATAAACCCTCTACAAAAATAATATTCACGGTTGAGAACAATCACCTTAAAAGCCACCAAAGAATTATTACCAATCAACATGATACACTATTAACAATGTTCTTCTCTTCTTTTTTTTCACAAGTGGCTTTTCCAACAAGATATACCTTTCTCCTTATTTCCCTAGTTCCAATCAAAAGCTCTACCAACTACCCACACTTTATCCTTTGTAAATTCATAGTATTTTAAGTGCTTACGAGACATAAAGGGTTCAAAAAAAATGGTCAATTCAAACAAGGGATAGGGCTTGTAATGTAGTTGCCAAGGAAACAGGATTACAGGCTCAACAGGGTTAACTATGGTGCATAGCAAATAGGTGGGTGGAGTATGTATATATATGGTTTAACAAAGAAATGCCTATATCACTTCCCAGACTAAACAAGACTACCATTTCGCTCTGCAGACACACAGGGCAAGTTCTAGGCGTTAAATGTCGTGCACAGAATATAACAAGCCTCACACACACATGGCACATGACTCATTCCAAATTAGATCATCAAACACTCAGATCAGGGCACTTAAGCCAAATTAAGAATATACATTTTAAGGCCTTCTTACAAGAGTCAACAAATGAGCCTAAGCGTCACACTAAAGTAACCGCTATATTCAAGTCATTACAAAATTAAGGGATCCTATTCTAATTCTGCCCACAGCCCATAAGTTCCTAACTAAAAATAAAAAGCTAACTACACCCGGTTCAAACAAAACCCTTGGAAAAGAACCATAGTTTAAAGAAAAATCAAGGGAGAATTGATACACTACTACAAAAGAAAATCTTTTTGGTTTTTTTTTTTTCGATCGACTTTAGTCCCTCAAGAAACTCGGGTCGAATGATATCCATCATCGGGCCAAGTCGAAATTGATTTATACAAATAAACAACGAAACTATCTGCATACAACATACAATAAAGTATCCCCCACCCCACACTTAAAAAGATGACATGTACCCATGTTATACAAAGTAAAGTAATGCGAGAAAAAGGAACTTCCCTGGTGGATCAGTCTTGATCGGAGACAGTGCCAGGGTCGAGATGACATGCTCTCCCCAGCGCACGTAGCCGGCCCATGATTTTCTTTTCTGACTTTGCATTTTGGGTGGCCAAAGTATCAACTCTAGCCCCAAACTCTGTGATGGAAGTGCGCATTCCTGCCATGTCTTATTCTAAGGCTGTCATCCGTGTACTCCGTCTGACCTGGGATGGTCCTTCAGCCGCTGCAACTTGTTCCTGTGGGGGTGAGGCAGGTTTAACCACCTTCTTCCCTTCATTGCCCTCTTCCGATGCATTAGAATCGTCACTATGAGTTACCCCTGGTGCCACCGGATCTTTCCCGATGGTCACTTTGTCTGCCCGGAACTTTGCTTCTTTCTTTACCATGCCTTCCGCATTTGGGTTCTCATGCACCCTTGCTGCCCGGCACAATCTAGTGATCAGAGAGGGAAAAAAGAACTCATACCTCTTCTGTGATGAACGGACGAACATCTCAGACTGAATAACCTTGGCCACATCAAAGTCGTGGCCATTCACGAAGCACCAGATCAAGGCAGCTCTCAGACTATTTACCTCTGTGGTGTTGTGGGATGGCAGCAAGCGATGGTTGATGATGTACAACCAGCACTTTCCTTCAAAAGTGAGTGAGGAAGAGTGTATCTTCGATCCCGGCACAACCCACACTACCTCTTTGTCTGGTGCACAGATAGTTCTGAAAAACCTGTTCCATATGATGGGTTCTCTCCTGTAAGTATCATAGAAATCCTCATCCCCATTGAATTCAGGCAATCGATACACTCTCCTGATGGCTTTTATCGAGGCATCCACCCTCGTGTGTCGCACAGTGCATATTCTATCCTCATGTTCGGGGCAGTTGGCATAGAACTCCCGGACAAGCATCAAGTTACCCTCCTCCGGCTCTTCGAAAAAGCTGTCCAATCTGCACTTGATCAACTCCCGATACATATTAGGGCACTCATCCTGGAGGGACGCCCTGTCAATACCCCTTTTCGGTACAGGTTTTTTAGTGGCCTTCAAACTGAAACGGTCTTGGGCAGCTCTGGAGACAAACCTGGTACGATCAAACTGAGCTGCACTGGCCGGTACCCATCCCCGAGATGAGGCTCCATGACCACTTGATGAGGCCCCAGTAGCGCGTCTCTTCTTTGAAGGTTGCATGTTACCTACACAATAAATACTACTATCAGTGGAGAGCAGAATATGTGACCCAATGGCGGTTACTCAGACTTCACTCACACAATTAGTCACAATTTATATTCAACACTCATTAAGGCAAATCAACAAACAGGTAGTGTGCATATGTCCCCCAAGTCACCCAAAGACCCAATTAGACTACCATTCCGACAAACCCAACAATGGCTTCCTCCAAATCAACCAATTCAAATAGCCTCCATATACCACATATAAACCACAATCCAAATCCCAGACAAAAGAACCTATGATTTTATACCCTATACATACAATAGCAAGGGAAGAGATTGAAAAATAAAATAACTGAAAAGAAAAAAAGAAAAAAACTAAGAAAGAGGAATAAAATCTTGTACTTACTTGGAGATCTTGAGAAGAACGGAGATTGGAGATTGGTTGAGTGGAGAAGAGAATGAAGGAGAAGAGTCTTGTGTTGAAAGAAAAATATGGGGGGGGGAAGGGAGGGGGGGCGTTTTAGTTGTGGGGGGAAGGAGAAGGGTTTGGGGACTTGAAGTTAGGAAGGAAAGAAGAGAAGTGGGGGAAGTGGGGGTGGTGGGCGTTTAAGTTAGGGAAAATAAAATATAATTTGACTAAAAATTTAAAAAAACTTACCTAGACACGCCCCATATCCGCACCCAGATCTGCGGTCCAATTCGCGGTCGCGGATTCTGGGCAGAGGGGGACTAAAAATCTGCGCCCCAATCTGTGGCCGCAGACGGGGGACAGAACACATGCCAAAATCTGCGGCCATATCCGCCATCCAATTTACGGTCACGGATCTCCGTCTCCAGCCAAGTTTTGTCTTTGCCGCATTTTTACCTATTCTCGGGTTAATTTCGACCCCCGAATCCTTCCGATGCGCATAAGTTTTGCCCTGCACACTAGTAGATCGGTCAAAGTCGTTCAAAATCAATTACAACAACCAAAGCAAAAAAAATAATGGGTTGCCTCCCAAAAAGCGCCTAAGTTAACGTCGCGGCACGACGATTTACAACAAACAATGGGTTGCCTCCCAGGAAGTGCCTGATTTAACGTCGCAGCACGACGCATGCTTTCATTATCACTCCTCATTCGCGTACTGGGGCTCTTCCAAAGTTATCACCACTCTATCCTCTTTCTCTTCGACCATTCCAAGGTAATGTTTCAACCTTTGCCCATTTACCGTGAACTTGCTTGTCCCATCTTCGGATTTAATCTCTACAGCTCCACTTGAGAACACTTGCACCACTCTGAAGGGTCCTGACCATCGGGACTTCAACTTACCCGAAAACAATCTCAATCTCGAGTTGTATAACAAAAGTAGATCTCTGGGCTTGAAGTTCTGATTTAAGATGTGCTTATCATGGATCGTTTTCATTTTTACTTTGTATAATCTAGCATTCTCAAATGCATGGAACCTGAATTCCTCGAGCTCATGTAACTCAGTGACTCTGCTGGTGCCTACGGTCTCTACGTCCAGATTCAACTACCGCAGTGCCTAAAGTGCTTTATGTTCGAGCTCTACTGGAAGGTGGCATGTCTTTCCAAACACCAACTTGTACAGTGACATACCAATTGAAGTTTTGAATGATGTGCGGTACGCCCATAATGCATCATCCATCTTCTTCGTCCAATCAGTCCTTGTTGCATTCACTGTCTTTGTCAAGACACTTTTAATTTCTCTGTTGGACACTTCAACTTGCCCGCTCGTCTGTGGGTGGTACGGTGTGGCTACTTTGTGGTGAACTCCATACTTTTCCAACAGACGTGCGAACGTTCTATTGCAAAAATGGGTTCCACCATCACTGGTTATAGCTCTCGGGGTGCCAAAACGTGTGAAGATATTTTTCTTTAGGAAACTTGTTACCCCTTTTGCATCATTGGTTGGGAGAGCCATCACTTCGACCCACTTGGAGACATAGTCAACCGCTACCAATATATATTTGTTACCATACGAGCTGATGAACGGCCCCATAAAGTCGATCCCCCACATGTCAAAAACCTCCACCTCTTGAATTGTGGTCATCGGCATCTCGTGGCAGCGAGATATGTTGCATGTCCTTTGGCATTCATCGCAACTTTTGACCCAAGCATGGGCATCAGGGTAGGACAATACAATCCCGATTCCAATACTTTTGCTGTTATCCGGATTCCTCCAAAGTGTCCACCATATGGTGAAGCATGGCAAGCCTACAAAACAGAAGGTTGATCTTTCTCGGGGATACACCTCCTGATCATGTTATCTACACATATTTTAAACAAAAGAGGTTCGTCCCAATAATAGGCTCGACAATCGCGGAAGAACTTTTTCTTTTGAATTGAGGAGAGTTCATAAGGTACAATACCGCTTGCTAAATAGTAAGCAATATCAGCATACCATGGCGTCTCCTCCATTGTCACAGTAAGTAACTGTTCATCCGGGAATGTCTCTGTTACGTCTTCAACCTCCATTCTCTTTTCACCTCCTTCCAATCTTGAGAGGTGGTCTACCACTTGATTGTCCGTCCCCTTTCTGTCACTGATTTCCAGATCGAATTCTTGTAGCAAAAGAACCCAGCGAATCAAGTGTGGCTTTGACTCCTTCTTTGCTATCAAGTACCTAATTGCTACATGATCAGTATAAAAAATAACTTTTGAACCAATTAAGTACGACCTGAATTTGTTGAAGGCAAACACTACAGCCAGCATTTCCTTTTCCGTTACAATGTAATTGAGCTGTGCACCGTTGAGCGTCCTACTTGCATAGTAAATCGGGTGCATAATCTTTTCTTTGCGTTACCCCAAGACTGTTCCTATAGCATAATCACTGGCGTCACACATGAGCTCGAACGGTTGCTCCCAGTTTGGTGCAACTATGATGGGTGCAGTCACCAATCTCTTCTTCAACTCCTCAAAAACCAACTTGCAATCGTTAGAAAATACAAAGGGCTGATCCTTTTCAAGCAGCTTACATAAGGGGTTAGCAATTTTGGAAAAAGCTTTAATGAATCGCCTATAGAACCCGACGTGCCCAAGGAAACTACTCACTGCCTTTACCGAAGTGGGCGGTGCCAGCTTCTCAATCACATCAACCTTGGCATCGTCGACTTCAATGCCCTTGCTGGACACTCGATGCCCCAACACTATTCCTTCGTGTACCATAAAATGGCACTTTTCCCAATTCAGCACCAGATTTGTCTCCACACATCTTTTGAGAACTCTTCTTAAGTTGTGAAGACAATCTTCAAATGAATCCCCCACCACGGAGAAATCATCCATAAACACCTCCATAGTATCCCCTACCATGTTAGTCAAAATGGCTAACATGCACCGCTGGAATGTAGCCGGTGCATTGCAAATTCCAAAGGGCATTCTTCGAAAGGCAAAGATTCCATATGGACAAGTGAAGGATTTTTTCTCTTTGTCTTCCAGGGCTATTGAGATCTGGTTATACCCCAAGTATCCATCCAAGAAACAGATGTGGGACCGCCCAGCTAACCTGTCCAACATTTGGTCAATGAAAGGCAATGGGAAATGGTCCTTTCGAGTGACTGTATTCAGTTTCCGATAGTCCATGCAAATCCGCCACCCCGTGACTATACGAGTTGAGATTAACTCGTTATTCTCATTTTGTACGACCGTCATTCCTCCCTTTTTCGGCACACATTGGACAGGACTGACCTAGTTGCTATCATAGATGGGGAAGATGATACCCGCATCCAGCCACTTGATCACTTCCTTCTTTACTACTTCCTTCATATTCGGGTTCACCCGTCGTAGATGCTCCCTGGAAGGTTTGTGCCCCCTCTTCAAGAAGAATCTTTTGTATGCAAAAGGCTGGGCTGATACCTTTTATGTCTGCCATGGTCCAACCAATGGCAGTCTTACATTCTTGCAATACCTGCAATAGTTGCTCTACCTGCATAGCTAGCAAACCAAATGATATAATAACAGGCAAAGTAGTATTAGGACCCAAGAAAGCGTACCTGAGGTGGGCTGGAAGCGATTTCAAGTCCAGCTGTAGTGGCTGCTCTATTGATGGTTTTGCAGGTGGTGTTGCTCTCTCTTCTAAGTGTAGGGGCTCGAACTGAGGTTCCCTTTTCTAGAATCCTTGACCTTCGAGAGCCATGACCCACTCTGCCAACCCTTCACCGTCCATCTCTTCCAAATTCATCAATCAGGCTTCTAGTGGATCCTTGACATTAAGGGTCTCATCCTTTTCTTGCGGTATCACATCCACGGCCTCCACTAGTGAGCAGTTTGCAAATTCACCGGGTCTCCTCATGGATTGTTGAATGTTGAATATTATTTCTTCATTGTTCAACCTCATTTTCAACTCTCTAGTCTCACAATCAATTAATGCTCTCCTAGTGGCTAAGAATGGCCTTCCCAGAATGATGTGTATCTCTTCATCCACCTGACAGTCAAGAATAACAAAGTCTGTAGGAAATACAAATTTCCCCACTTGCACAAGTACATCATCAAGAATTCCTGTCGGTCTTTTGACTGTGCGATCAGCCAGTTGCAGCAACATTGAGGTCGGTCTAGCTCTGCCAATGCCCAGTTTTGTATAGATTGCCAAGGGCATCAAGTTTATGCTGGCTCCCAAATCACACAATGCTTTAGCAAAAGCATAACTCCCAATAGTGAATGGGATAGTGAAGCTACCTGGATCAGACACCTTTTGGGCCATAGGTCTTGTCACTACCGCGCTGCAGGTCTGTGTCAGAGTTACAGTGGACAGGTCCTGGAAGTCAAATTTCCGCGACATCAGGTCCTTCATCATTTTTACATACCCTGGCATTTCCCTCAAAGCATCAATCAGTGGAATATTCAATTGAATCTGTCGAAGCATTTCCATGAATTTCCTGTATTGATCATCTTTCTTTTGTTTTGCCAATCTTTGAGGGAATGGTGTAGGAGTCAACCTTTGTTCACTACTTTATGTCTTTTGTTTATTGGAAGCTTCTGGAACAAGAGGTGCCACCTGTTCTGAGACTTGTTCACCTTCTTTCGCCTTACCCTTGTCAACCTGTGCCTGTTCAACTACCACCTCAGTGAGTTCTGCTGACCCATTTGCCTCTAATGTAACTGGAGTAGTCAGCATAGTCTCTCTCCTAGATTGAACAACTGCTTGCTCTCTGTCTAAATCTCTTCCATTCCTGAGACTCACTGCCATTAGCTGATTTGGGTTTTGCTCCTTTGGGTTAATATTTGTATCTGTAGGCAATGTTCCTTGGGGGCGATTGTTCAAGGCCATAGACAACTGTCCCAGTTGAGTTTCAATGCCTTCGATTGCTGAATCATGTGCTGCTAACTTTTCTTGCATCTTACCATTTGTTCCAATGAGTTGTTGCAGCATACCCCTGACTTCTACCATGTTGTTGTCCTGTTGTTGATGAGGTGGTTGGTAGGCCAACTGTTGCTGGTGCTACTGATTATAGCCATGTTGCCTTTGATAAGGCATATCTTGACCTTGTGGTCATGCGCCTCCAGAATTGGGGTTGTGTTGTGGCAGCTTGGGTCTATACTGCTGGTTTGGTGCTGGTCCCCATTGTTGCCCACCTTACCTCTAACCTCCAAAATTATTGACATAATTCATGTCTTCTCTTAAGACCTGGTTGTCATTCTCTCCACTCCACGAGCACATATATGACTGGTTTATGCAAGGAGTGCACAATCCTCCATTTGTTGTATCAACAATGTGCACTTGCTTTGTACCCATCTCATCAATTTTCTTTGTTAGTATGCTCATCCGAATCATGAGAGTGGTTATGTTCTCTGCATGAGAATTATTTGGGTCAAGAGCAACAGAATACACTATTGGTGTAAGTGTCATACCTCTAGCCATCCAGCCTGAATTTTGAGCCATCTTGTCATTAAGAATCTTGCACTCTGTGAATGTTTTGCTAAAAAATGCACCCCCAGCTGAAGCATCTGCATTGGCCTTCAAACTTTCTGCTAAACCCATGTAGAATCTCTGTCCTAGTATCTGATCTGGAATGTCATGGTGTGGACACTTCACTAGCATACCCTTGAATCTCTCCTAGGTTTCTCGCAAGGTCTCAGTTGGTTTCTGCCTGAACTGCAATATCTCATCAATCTGCCTTGCAGTCTTGTTGGGAGGATAAAACTTGTTTAAGAACTGTGTGACTAATTCTTCCCAAGTGGAAATGGAGTTTATTGGGAGCGAATTCAGCCAAGTTTGAGCCTCTCCAGTCACAGAGAATGGAAACAGTAATAGCTTGATGTCTTCAGGAGTCACATTCGCTGTCTTTGGGTCACACATATTGATAGGAAATTCATCAGATCTTGTTGTGGGTCTTCAATGTATGACCCGGAGAACAGTCCCTTATTTTGCAACAGATGCAGCATGTTGTGGGTGATCTGGAATGTCTCCGCTTGTATCTGAGGTACAACAATGGCGGTGGCCAGGTTATCAGCAGTTGGTTGTGCCCAATCATAAAAAGCAGCTTCTGGCACAAGATGTGCCACAACTCCATTGTTTGGGTCAACCCGATTATTCCGATTATTTCCGTTGACATCGTCCACGTTGTCCATTTCAATTTCGAGTGTGTGTTTTTGTTGTAACTGTTTGTTCTTCTTGTTGGCTCGATTTAATGCCCTAAATGCTTTCTCGGGGTCTGGGAGTCCTTCAAAAAGTTCACCAGTCCTCGAAGAGCTTCTAGGCATACACCTGAGTCACAGGAGAATTCAAACGTGAGAATTTCAATGGAAAAATTTAAACACCATAAGAAATTGATCTAAACTAAGAATCCTAGAAATTCTTCTAAGTTGTAATAAATAACACCGTTAGTTCCCCAGCAACGGCGCCAAAATTTGATCATGCCCAACTATGCCTTGTAAAGAGGACTAAGCGGTCACTGCAAATATAACCCGGTTCAAGTCCAGAGTTGAATCCCACAGGGAACTAACCTATTTACTACAACTTTAAATAATGCTAATGATAAGCTCAGACAACTTCCGGATGCAAGAGTTTTATGAATAATCAGAGGAATTTATTTAGCTAAGGAAAAATGACAATAAAATTAGAATTAATCAAGACTAAAATTGAATTCAAGGGTAAAAGGATCTAGGGCTATTGCTTTCCCCAATTGCCGGAATAATTCTTAACTCTTTAGCTATAATCTCGCCGTAGTACTCTATGAGGACTATGAGTTTCGGGCTACCGTAATTATCTCTCGATCAATTACGATAATTTACTAGAAGCATTCTCTCGAACTACTCTAGTTAACAATTTATGCAACTCAGAATTATCCCACCAAAGCTTCGTTATTTCTAACCCCACTTTTAAATTCAAGTAATTAATCTCTTAACTTACCAAAAAGTGGTGTTGTTCAACAACAATCTAACCAAGTTTTCTTTATCAAGCAACACAAGGTAACTAGACACGATTAATCAAGGGCCCTTTCAATTAACCACAATACAATACGTAGTTGAACAATCATAGAACAAACACGGCTCAATTATAACAAAATAGAGTCAAGACTTCATCCAACAATTGGTTCCATCAACCCTAGATAATAGATTTAGCTATTTATACTAATGAAAAACAAATCACTAAAATAATTCATAATCAACAAATTGAAGTATGAAGAAGAAGATGAAAACTCTTAGGAAATTATCCGTCTTCTCTCCCTTGTTCTTGCCTCTAAAATCTTCTAAAACCAGCTATGTTTGAGTTCTGGGCGAGTTTAGGCTTCATATAGGTTTAGGTTAGTCGCCTAGAAAATTACATAATTAACCCTGCGTGTTTAGTTTTCGTCCGTCCATCCACGGCCGCGGATTCAACCACGGATCTGGCTGCGGATTTCCACTGCCTCACTGCCTTGAGTTCGCGGTCCAATTCGCGGCCCACTTCGCGGCCGCGCACCTGGAGGGGTCGTCTCGCTTGCTTTTCTTGCTCCTTTTCGACCGGGCTAACCTTCGATTGGCCTTCAACACTCCATGTTGACTCCAAAACACTCGTTAGCTCCCTCCTAGCTCGGAGTAGCTCCTGCAAAGCATCAAATTCTTAATTAGAGCATTTTATTCTCTTTTAGCATTCAAATATCAATAAAGTGCGGCTAAATTAGAGTGTAAATAGTGTCTAAATTTCATAAATATAGCCTATTATCACTCTTCTATTGTTTCTTCTATTGCTCTGCTCATTCTTATTAGTTCCATTTAAATTTCCCTCTCTTGTTTGGTTTAGTTGTACCATCTTGCACACGTATGCATCTGCAATTGAGTGTTTTTTTTTAAATTCTCAATTTGAGTTCCAAACTAATTCTAATGTGTGTTTTATTCTGCTCAATTGTAGTGCGTTTTACGGAGTATATTATTGCATTTCTTTTTATGCACACGATTATTGGTAATGGGATTATAGTGGGTATATAGTAGTTTTTTCTATTCTTTTGGATAGTTTCTTATGATTGTATCCAATTTGTATTGATGGCGTTTGATAATATGCCTAAATCAATAGTTTTTTTTTTGCTATTCTCTTTTGACATGTATTTTGTAACTGTACACGTTATTAGACTTGATTGGTTGAGCACATGCATATCCAGAATCGGTTTACAAATGAAACTTCTACCCACTTTCTTTCCTCCAATACTAATTTTTTCTCAATTAAACCTCTTATCAACCTTTTGTTGGGAATAAACCCTCAACAAAAATAATATTCACGGTAATAAAAGTGGAATAATAACGTAGCACCGCGATACGGTAATCAACAAGAATAAAAGAACAACAAGAACACAAAGATTTTTACGTGGAAACCCCTTTTGAATAAGGAAAGAAACCACGGCCCCGAGAGGAGCAATTGATATCACTATAGCAAGGAATTTTACACTTTGTAGGTCTAAGTAAAATACTCCAATGACCACTACAACACTCAAAAGAAATAATCCTCTTTTGATATTCTCACCTCACTACAATATCGCTCACTCTCTATTTTTCTCACAGACTATTTTCTTGTACCCTGTCTGTGAAACCTCACTCTTTCTTTCTAACTCTCAGATATATTTTTTCTCTGAGACTGGTGTGTCAAATGAGAAGGTGAAGGCTTTTATTTATAGGAATATGTGTCATAACTCTTAACCAATCAGAAGTTGGTTTCCTACAACTTGCATTTTGCAAATTGAAAATTGAGAACCAAAATCAATTTTGGTCAAAAACGTATTTCGGTGCATTTCGGTGCCTACCACCAATTTTGGCATCTTGCAAATTTCCCTTCCTATTTTTTTCTTCCTCATTATGGGTATGAACTCCACAATCTCCCCCTCCAGACTCATTCACCTAAAAGAGGTAATACCGGACTTCTAGATTGAGTGCATGCCGATAAGCTCTTTGCACAATTCAAACTTGTCACTTGGTACCACCTTGTTCAACATATATGTGGGATTCTCACTTGTAGAAATCTTCAAGATTTTTAGAGATTCACTCTCTACAATTTCTCGAATCTAGTGATATCTCACGTCGATGTGTTTGGTCCTTGCATGGTACATAGAGTTCTTGCTAAGATCTATTGCACTTTGACTGTCACAATAGACGACATACTCCTTCTGATGCAATCTAAGCTCTTGAAGGAACCGTTTTAACCATATCATCTCCTTGCCAGCTTCAGTAGCGGCAATATACTCCGCTTCAGTTGTAGAGAGTGCGACACACTTCTGCAACCTCGACTGCCATGATATATTTCTCCCTGAAAATGTAAACAAATATCTAGTAGTGGATTTTCTGTTATCAATGTCACCTACCATATCAGCATCTGTATAGCCCTTCAAGATTGGATCAAATCCTTCAAAGCACAAACAATCTCCCGTGGTACCTCTCAGGTACCTGAATATCCACTTGACTGCTTCCTAGTCTTCTTTTCCACGATTTTCAAGAAACCTGCTGACAACACCAACTGCATGAACAATATTAGGTCTAGTGTATACCATTGAAAACGACATAGGAATAAGGAACTTTGGTCATGCTTTCCTTTTCCTCCATTGTTGTAGGACACATCTTCTTGCTTAACTTCAGATGACTAGCAAGATGTGTGCTGACTGCTTAGCATTCTTCATGTTGAAGCGTTCCAGTACACGTTCAATGTACTTCTCCTGAGACAGCCACAACTTTCTTCTTGTTCACTATCGAACTATCTTCATACCAAGAATTTGTTATGTTGGGCCCAAGTCTTTCATATCAAATGACTTGGACAAATCTCCCTTCAACTTTGCAATCAGCCCCTTATTTTTGTCCTACTATTAACATGTCATCCACATACAACAACAAAATAATAAAGTTATTGTCAGAAAATCTTTTGAAGTATACACATGGATTAGAATATGTCTTTGTGTAAGTTTGACTTTTCATGAATGAGTCAAACTTTTTCTACCATTGTCTTGGTGCCTGCTTCAACCCATAAAGACTCTTATTCAGTTTGCACACCATGTGTTTCCTTTCAATTACTTCAAATCCTTCTGGTTGTTCCATATAGCTCTCCTCTTCCAAATCTCAGTGAAAAAATGCAGTTTTCATGTCCAACTACTCCACTTCAAGATCTAGGCTAGCTGCTAAGCTCAAGATTGTTCGAATAGAAATTATTTTGACAACAAGTGAGAAAATTTTGTCAAAATCAATACCTTTCTTCTGCTCGAAGCCTTTTACCACCAATCGAGCTTTGTATCTGACCAGCTTGCCATTTCCATCTTTCTTGAGTTTAAAGACCCATTTGCATTTGAGTGGTCTTTTACCCTTTGGAAGTTCAACCAGCTTGTACGTGCCATTTTTCTGTAGAGATTCCATCTCTTATAATATGGCTTTCATCCACTGGTTCTTTTCTGGATGGGACAACACCTCCTTAAGACTTTCTGGCTCACCTTCATCACTGATGAGGACATACTCTGTGGAATGGTACCTACATGATTCTACCCTTAGCCTCTCTAATCTTCTCAGAAGTTAAGGTTGTTCTTCTTCCTGAGTGGGGTGCTCCACTTGCTCGACACCATCAAATTTCTCCTCCTGCTCAATAACCTCATCAGGTTGCTCCCCCTGCTCAATAACCTCGTCGGTCATACTTTCTGCACTTGTGGGATAGTTAGAAGAAGAAGGAATGGTAACAAGGTTGGGGATTATACCATTCTTTGTCTTCTCTGATTGATCATCTACCGCTCCAATTTAACTTTCTCGGAAGATTACATCTCTGCTTCTAATGACCTTCTTCTTTATAGGATCCCACAATCTGTACCCGAATTCTTCATCTCCATATCCGATGAATAAGCACGGAATAAATTTATCATCCAACTTTATTCTCTGCTCCTTTGGTACATGTGCAAAAGCTCTGCAATCGAACACATTTAGATGTGAGTAGGAAACTTCCTTGTTGGTCCAAACTCTCTCTTGTATGTCAAACTCCAATGGAACTGATGAAATCCTATTGATTAGGTAGCAGGCTGTCTGAACTGCTTCACCCCAGAATGACTTAGGCAGTTTAGCCATTCTGAGCATGCTTCTCACCTTCTCAACAATGGTGCAATTCATCCTCTCAGCTACGCCATTGTGTTGTGGGGTTCCAGGAACTATCTTTTCATGTCTGATCCCATGGCTCGAACAGTACTCTTCAAATTCCCTTGAAGTGTACTCACCTCCATTGTCACTTTGGAGACGCGTTAGCTTTTGGCCTGTTTCCCTTTCTGCCAGAGCATGAAACCTTTGGAAAACTTGAAACACCTAATCTTTGGTTTTCAAAATATGAACCCATAATTTTCGTGAAGCATCATCAATAAAAGTAACAAAATATTTGTTACCGCCCATCGATTAAATTTCCATTAGATCACAAACATCAAAATATACCAAATCAAGTATATTCAATTTTCTTTTAGACGATGTCTGAAATGAGACTCTATGCTGCTTACCAAATAAGCAGTAGTCACAAGGTTTTACCGTTGTACCTTTAGCATAAGAAATGAGTGATTTCTTGACAAGAATCTGCAATCCCTTCTCACTCATATGACTCATTCTTTTGTGCAATAAATCTGCAAAAATCTCATCTTGTGTCGCGTTTATTTCACCTTGGCATATTTCTGCATTTGTCCTGTACAATGTGCCACGATCAAGTCCCTTTGCAATCACCAAGAGATGAGTTTCCATTTTTGATTTGCAAAATAGTTCTCATGTCCATCTCGAACTAATGCAATTTCCGAGATCAAGTTCATCCGCAAATCAGGTACATGCCGCACGTCCTTTAGAACCAATGTGCATCCGACATTTGTCTTGATACAAATGTCATCGTTCCCCGCAATCTTTGAGTAACTCGTGTTACCCATTCTCACAGTTCCAAAATCACCTGCTACATATCTGCAAAACATTTCTCTTACCGGTGTGGCATGGTAAGATGTTGTTGTATCAACCACCCATTCCGACTCTGAACCTGACAAGTGCATGCATTTTTCTTCCTTATTTATGAAGAGGATAACATTATCATTATTTTGCACCATGGCGGTTGTGTTGTCGTCATTCTTCTTGCCACTGCTTTCACCTTTGCCCTTTCTTGGATTTGGGCAATTTCTTTTGAAGTGACCTGGTCGATCACAGTTGTAACAATTTCTGGCTCTTGATTTGGATCGATTCTTAAACTTCCCACGAGCTCCGGATCAACCATAGTTGCTTGAACTCTTTTGATAACTCCCGCATCTACCTTCTGTGATGAGAGCATGTCCTTGATTTTTAGGCTTCTTTCTCATCTTCTCATTGCGTAGAAAAGCCGATGTGACATCTTTCAACTCAATGGTAGTCTTACCGTGCAGGATGGTTGTTTCCAAATTATCGTATAAAGATGGCAATGAGTTCAATAGCAAGATGACTTTATCTTCTTCCTCGATTTTCACTCCGACATTGGCGAGCTGTGTGATTAGTCCGTTAAATACATTTAAATATGACAAAAAATTCGTACCTTCACCCATGTGTAGGGCGTATAACTGCTTCTTCAGGTACAATTTATTTGTCCGCATTTTAAACATGTATAGGCTTTTCAACCTTGTCCAAATTTCACATGCGGTGTCTTCATCAATGATGTTATTTACCACATCATCTAATAAGTGCAACCTGATTGTACTAGTAGCCTTTTCATCCAAGTCAGCCCAATCCTCAGCTTTCATGGTATCAGGCTTTTTGGTATCAGCATCTAGTACCTTGTGTAATCCTTGTTGGATGAGCAAATCTCTCATCCTTCTTTGCCATGTTGAGAAACTGCTATCTCTGTTAAATTTTGTTACCTCGTACTTTACTCCGGACATTTTTGATTTTTTACCGAATATAGTACTACCGACAGTGAATAGTATTTTTGTGCACGAGCAGAACCTGTGCTCTAATACCAGTTGTTGGGAATAAACCATCTACAGAAATAATATTCACGGTAATAAAAGAGGAATAATAACGTAGCATCGCGATACGGTAATCAACAAGAATAAAAGAACAAGAACACAAAGATTTTTACGTGGAAAACCCTTTTGAATAAGAGAAAAAACTACGGCCCCGAGAAGAGCAACTGATATCACTATAGCAAGGAATTTTACGCTTTGTAGATCTAAGTAAAATACTCTAAAGACCACTACAACACTCAAAAAGAAATAACCCTCTTTTGATATTCCCGCCTCATTACAATATCGCTCACTCTCTATTTTTCTCACAGACGATTTTCTTATACCCTGTCTGTGAAACCTCACTCTTTCTTTCTAACTCTCACATATATTTTTTCTCTAAGATTGGTGTCTCAAATGAGAAGCGGAAGGCTTCTATTTATAAGAAGAAGTGAAGAAGTGTCCTAACTCTTAACCAATCAGAAGTTGGTTTCTTGCAACTTGTGATTTTCAAATTGAAAATTGAGAACCAAAACCAATTTTGGTAAAAAAATGTGTTTCGATGCGTTTCGGTGCCTACCACCAATTTTGGTATCTTGCAAATTTTCCATCCTTTTTTTTTTCTTCCTCATTGTGGGGATGAACCCACACCTTTGTTTCTCAGTCTCTTGATATTCCATTTGGGTATTCGATCATCTCTTTTTTCAAATTTATGTTTATCCTGTTATCATTTTGGTATTTGAAATATCAAGAAGCGTAAACTTCTCTTCATTCCCGATGTTAATCTTTTTGGTTCCATTGTGAAGTAAATTTTCCAGCTTTGGGATAAGCGAATCGTGTTAGCTCTTGTTTAAAGCGAAAAAGTCATCTTTATTAAAGGACATGTACAACCATACGAATAAAAGATATGGACTAAACTATTTATGTATTATGCATTCAGATTTATTTGTCTGAACTAAAGAGTTTTATCATTTGTAAATAGCCTTAGTCGACTGAAAATATGTACACTCTACCAAGTAGGCTTTCACTATACTGGAAAATAAAACTGTATGAAAGAGATGATGAATGTGAGGGCAAAGATAGTTATACTGAAAGGTTGTTAAACCATACATGCCAACTGCTTTGGATTTAGATATTGGATATCTTGCTGCACAGGGACCAAAGTTAGCGCTTTATTTGTTTATGAGAGAGTTTATTGTAAGATATATAACCTGTAATTTACATCCGTGTGGAGTTAAATTGGAGTACGTTCTGCATACATCTCTTTAGTAATCAGAATTATTTTGAAGAATGGACAAATTAGGAACATCACCCATATATAGAAAGTGTTGTTCAAGGTTTGCAAAAACTATTGTGCCATAATTTGAACTTAATTTCAAGTAGTTTTTGTTATTTTCGTAATTAGCCAAATGAGATTCAAAAAACTTCCATTACATTTTATAATCTGAAACTTCCTTCTATTGCTCTAAGCTCATTTTTTTAGACGTTTATGCTTTATTGATATAATAAAATCATCGATCTCTAACTCAATTGAGAATGTCACTGAATAAATGATTTTCAATTGTGACCCGTTTACAGAAAAACAAAAAACCACCCAAGAGCGTAGCTCTTAAATGATATGACATGAACATGTGCCTCTTAATTTATAAAGGAACAACTAATGTAGATGTTCTGTAATTATCATTTTCTCTTTTTTCTTATATTCTTTTCTATTTCTTGCTTTGCAGATTTTCTGGAGATGTTTTCATTACCACTTGGAACCCACTTCCCTGAAATGGCTTTTGACTCAATAAATGATGTACCATTCAAGCCCATTAATATAAAAAGTTGAGTAAGTATTCTCATTTGTTAAACCTAATTGGTTCCATGTAGCTAGGTACTGATTTAATGATACTATCTTTCCCCATACCTTTAGTATAATTTGGTCAGGATTTACTTTGTCAAGAAGATCCTTATCACGCGGTTAGAGTTGGAACGTGACAAAAAGAACTTAATATTATTTCTGTTTTAGGTGGCTTACCTCTGATGATAAGGAAAAGTATCATGCTCCAGCCATTTAACTGTTAGTTGTTATAATCAAGTTTGTCCATTTCCTTTATCTTAGTGTTTGATAAGAAGCGACAAAAAAGTAACTAAAAGTTTTTGACTTTGTGACTTATCAGGGTTACTTTTTTAACAACTACATACTTTGATTATTCAATCTCTTAGCAAAACCTTGATTTTTTATTTAATTTGTAATGTTTTTGGTTTTCATTAGTTTTCAGTGACAATCTGAAATGACTTTCCTCTATTTTTTGGGTGCTTTGGTATAAATTGTATAATCATTAGCTTTCTCAGTAGCTACTAGCTAGAACCATAGTTTGCTTGCGTGCACCATACTGAATATTTTGGTTGAAAGAATGGGGTTGAGTTTTACTGGTCTCTGTGAAATGGAGGGACTATATTACTAACACGTTCTGTGATGATGTATACTTCATGTCAATGAATGGGGTTATGAAATAATGGGAGGAAGAGTTATCAGCATATTATGTTGATTACTACGTCCACTTCTACATGAGAAGAGTGTTTCTGTTGTGGTGTTCATGTTATTATGCATGATTCACTTACCACATAAATAAAACATTAACCTCTTTATCAGCATACTGCAGGAAATTAAATCCAACTACTTTCTTTTAAAGCTTAGCTTTATTGGGCTGGAGAAGGAAAAAGTGCAGTGGGAACCAGCTTTCTACTGTTGACTATGCGGCTATCCAATTAAATTTAATTTCATGTTCTCTGTTGGAGAAGAGGCAAATATCATCATCCAAGACTAAATTTATGTAGAGCAAGAAATATGCTGACACTATGTTGTCTCTTGTAATATTGTTGCTTCCATTGCTCTTGATGCTGACACTATGAGTGTTGAACAAACAACATCATCACACTAAAGTATATAAATGTAGTTATTTCTTTTTTCTTTTTTGGGTTGAATGCAGTTATTTAATTGTGAGACTATAGATTTCTTAGCCAAAAAGGTTAACTACTGAACTTTCTAGCACTGCTATTATAGTTTTTTAATTAGTCGTTGGGCTCGTGCTCAGCACTGGCAGTCTCTTTCTAGTTACTCTCTAAAAGACTAATAGATTCAACTTTTTAATTTGTTATTTAACAAATCTTTGAAGAATCGTGTTATTGTTATAAAAATATAACTCAAAGTAACAATATAGAATAAGGAAAAACAAGCTAAGAGATATAGAGAGAAAGAGAGCAGAGATTCTTATTTCTTCTTCAATTGTGTGTATTTTCCTATTTATTACAAGACCTTTATATAGGCATGAAAAGTGAAGAAAAATATGTCATTGAGTATGTCATTAAGCATAGAAATATGTCAATGAATATGTCATTAAGCATTTGAGAAGATCATAGAGAAAGGGTAGATATCCACCACAATTTGATTTTTCTTATAACACTCTCCCTTGGATGTCCATAGATAATGTGCCTCGTTAAAACCTTATTAGGAGAAAACCATATGGGAAAAAAATCCTAGTGAAGAAAAAAGAGTACACATGTTTAGAAATACGCCTTTTGGTTGCCTCGTTAAAAACCTTGCAAGGAAAACCCACTGGGACAAAATCTTGTAAGGGAAAAAGAGTACAACGCGTATTAACTCCCCCTGATGAGAGCATCAATTAACATCCTTCAGCCTTCGCATCCCAATCTTGTATACTAGTTTCTTGAAGGTTGACGTCGGTAGAGATTTGGTGAACAAATCAGCCATATTATCACTTGAATGGATCTGTTGCACATTGATATCACTATTCTTTTGAAGATCATATGTGAAAGATAACTTTGGTGAAATGTGTTTTGTCTTATCCCCTTTATGAATCCTCCCTTCAATTGGGCATGCTGCATTGTCTTCATACAAAATTGTGGGTAGCTTGTCACACTTCAAACCACATTTGTCTTGAATAAGGTATATTATAGACCTCAACCATACACATTCTCGACTTACTTCATGAATAGCAATTATCTCAGCATGATTAGATAAAGTATCCACGATTGCTTAGTCGATCGCTAAGATATGGCAGTGCCTCCATATGTAAACACATAGCCTGTTTGAGATGGAGCTTTGTGTGGGTCAGATAAATACCCAGCATCGACATAACCAACAAGATCGGGACTGCAATCATTGCCATAAAATAATCCCATATCGGTAGTCCCTTTTAGATATCGCAATATGTGTTTGATTCCATTCCAATGTCTCCTTGTAGGAGCAGAGCTATATCTTGTTAAGACATTAACTGAAAAAGTTATGTCAGGCCTTGTAATATTAGAAAGATACATTAGTGTATCAATTGCACTAAGATATGGTACTTCGGGACCAAGAAGCTCTTCATTATTTTTATGAGGTCGGAATGGATCTTTATTTATATCGAGTGATCTCACAACTATCGAGATACTCAATAGATGTGCTTTATCCATATAGAATCGCTTTAAAATCTTTTTAGTGTATGCTGATTGATGGACAAAAATTCCATCTTTCATATACTCAATTTGTAGACAAAGACAAAATTTTGTCTTTCCAAGTTCTTTCATTTCAAATTCTTTATTTAAATAGTCTACTGCTTTAGGAAGCTCCCTAGGAGTTTCAATGATATTTAAATTATCAACATACACGGCGATTATAACAAATTTAGATTCAGATCTTTTTATAAAGACACAAGGACAAATTGAATCATTCTTGTACCCTTCTTTCAACAGGTACTCACTCAGGCGATTATACCACATGCGCTCTAATTGTTTCAATACGTATACGTATTTTTTGGAAACCTTAATATACTTCAGAACAATTTAAATCCTTCAATGATTTCCATTATACGCATATCATGTTTTTCTTGTATTGCCAGATTAAAGCCTGAAATGACGACATCCACCACAAGAGAACATGTTTCTATATAATCAATGACAGGATATTTATAAATCTTCTTGTAACACAAGTCGTCTTTATGTCTATCGACTTGACCTTTTTTTTTTTCCGCACAATAACACATTTATACCTCAACTGGCTTTATACTTTCAAGTGTTGGGACTATCCGTCCAACTTTATATTTTTCAGGTAAAATTAATTTTCATTGCGTATTTTTTATTTGGCCAATCATTTATCTGTCCAAATTTCATGACAGATTTGAGCTCAAGATCCTCGTCAATATTAATAATATTGAACGCTACATTATATTAACAATATCGTCGACGATCATTTTATATCGGTTCTACTATTACCCAATAAAGACATAACTTATTGAGATCTCTTTATCTTATTATTTTCATGTTCCTCTCCCATGAGGTCTTATGAAGTGTTATGTCGTGGTGCTCCTCTAGAGCACTTGCCTCCTTTTTATGACCATCTTGAACATTTGCTCCTATCCTTCTTCAAGGAATTTTATCTTTGGAACCGATTAGTCTATTATGCTTCATGCATGCCATAGACTCTATTCATTATGAACTTTATTTTATTTGGAGCATTAGCAGCTGAATATGACATTTAGCTTTGGGTCAGCAAATCCGCCAGGCAATATTTTGCAAATGAATTATCACTTGAACTTCAAGTTCACATTTTCTCATACGAGGATCTAGATGTACTCATAATAATTCATTACATGCATTACTTTTTCAGCTGCCCATTTTCTCCCCCTATTATTGGGATCACCAACACATACCCCTAGTCTTATTTGGGGATCCATCTTTGTGCATTGTGGTGGAACAATTAAATCATATAGCACATTCATATTTCTAGATGGAAATTATTTGGTTCCTGACCCTGAACTGATTGTGATAGGGAGAACTTATCATAACTTGGCTAGATGCATACAAGTACTATTGTATATTAAATAATACATCACATACCAAATTTTATTTTGGCAGTTTTGTTCTCATAACCAATGGTTTAGATATAATTGGAGGCATACAATTTCTGCTAAACCGACTTGGATTAGTATTATCAAGATAAATCATCATAATTTATATTATGGAACTGTGCTCTAATAATTTGAGCAATTAATCTTGCAAAAGCCAAGCTGCAAGTTGATAACAAATGCACATGTGACCATAGAATAGATGCATCTATTAAAATCATATAATAGTAAACGGTTTAATAGGAGGAGGATGTAACGACCCGGCCGGTCGTTTCGAGAGTTATAACCCTGTTTTCCCCATTCCTACTTCTTTTTGTGTTATTCAGCTATATTATGTTATATCGGGTTAGTTGGTTCGAGTCCGAAAAGAACTCGGGGTGAAATGAGACACTTAGTCTCATAATTGAAAATTTTAAGTTAGAAAAATGGACCGGATATGAACCTATATGTAAATGACCTCGGATTTGAATTTTGATAATTTCAATAGCTCCGTATGGTAATTTTGGGCTTAGGAGCGTGTCCGTAATATTATTTGGAAGTCCGTAGAGGAATTAGGCTTGAAATACCGAAAGTTTTATTTTTTGAGAAGTTTGACCGGGGGGTTGACTTTTTGATATCGGGGTTGGAATCTGATTCTAAAAATTAAAATACCTCTGTTATGTCATTTAGGACTTATGTGCAGAATTTAAGGTCAATCGGACGTGATTTGATAGGTTCCGGAGTTGTTTGTAGAAATTAGAAATTTTAAAGTTCATTAGGCTTGAATTGGGGTGTAATTCATGGTTTTAGCGTTGTTTGAGGTGATTTGAGGATTCGACTAAGTTCGTATGATGTTTTAGGGCTTGTTGGTATATTTGGTTGAGGTCCCGAGGATCTCGGGTGAGTTTTGGATGGTTAACGGATCAAAAATTGAACTAGAACAGCTGCTGCAATTTCCTTCTGTTGGAAATTGCTTCTGCCCATAAATCGAGCCCAGATCGAGCTCAGGGTCGAGGGCCACGATCGAAGCCCAGATCGAGCTCAAGGTCGAGGGCCACGATCGAAGCCCAGATCGAGCTCAAGGTCGAGGGCCACGATCGAAGCTCAAATCGAGCACAAGGTCGAGGGCCACGATCGAAGCCATGATCGAGCACAGAGTCGAGGGCCACGATCGAAGCCCAGATCCATCTCAAGGTCAAGGGCCACGATCGAAGCCCAGATCAAGCACAAGGTCGAGAACCAGGATCGAGGGGCAGGACTGAGGACCAGGATCGAGGACCTCGATCGAAGGCCAAGATCGAGGGCCAAGATCGAGGCAGAACCGAGGATGTCTGGGCAAAATTATAAAAACAGGGACTTCGTCCCATTTGCCATTTTTGACAAATTGGAGCTTGGGCAGAGGCGATTTTTGATATATTTTCAAGGAAAACTTGAGGTAAGTCCCTTGTGATCATTTCTACTCCATAATATTGAATTATCATCGAGTAATCCGACTAGATTACATGATTTTGAGGCGTAAATCAGAGATTGAAACTTAGAAATTTAGAAATTAGATTTGTAGATTTGAGGGTCGAGTTGAGGTCGGATTTTGGTAAAATTGGTATGGGTAGACTCGTGGTTGAATGGAATTTCGGATTTTGTAACTTTTGTCGGGTTCCGAGACGTGGGCCCCACAGGCGAATTTTGAGCCAATTTCGGGTTTTGGTCTAATTTTGAAGCTTTTCTTGTGGAATTCATTCCATTAGCATATATTGATGGTATTATACTGATTGTGAATAGATTTGGAGCATTTGGAGGCCGAGTCCAGAGGCAAGAGCATTGCGGGATAGAGATTTGACCGGTTTGAGGTAAGTAACGATTGTAAATCTAGTCTTGAGGGTATGAAACCCCGAATTTTGTATCATTCTACTATTTTTAGTGATGCACATGCTAGGTGACGGGCGTGTGGGCGTGCACTATTAGGGGTTTGTGACTTGGTCCGCCCCGTAGCAACTGTAAAGTTGCATACTTTGTTGAAACCAGTGATACTTATATGATTTAGAAAGATTTTATGTAAATTGGGCTGAATGCCATGTTTGGGCCTTGCGCCAATGCTGTTTGGACCCTTAGGGGCTATTTCGTATCATCCTCTCACTATTTTCGATTGAAAAATCTATACTCAGTCATGTTTATACTTGTTTACTGCATAACTCAGTTTTATGACTGTATTTTGATGCATATAAATGTTTTGGGCCGAATGCCCTGTTTTACTGAAATGCCCGAGTGGCTTGATTTGTGAGGATGAGTGTGGATCGGGGCTGCTCGCCTACAGCATACTTGTGGCTGAGTGAGGCCGAGGGCCTGATTGGTAAGGATGAGTGTGGATCGGGGTTGCCCGCCTGCAGCATACTTTATTATTATCGCACGTGAGTTGTCCGTGCAGATTATAGCGCTTGGGCTGAAGGAGTCCCTCCGGAGTCTGTACACACCCTCAGTGAGCGCAGGTACCTACTGAGTGCAAGTTCCGAGTGCTGAGTGACTGGGAGGCAAGAGTGATTGTGAGGTATGCCCGAGTGGCAAGAGTGATTGTGAGGTATGCCCGAGTGGCATGAGTGACTGTGAGGTTTACCCGAGGGGCTGTTTTTGAGTTTCATCATTTTTGCTCACCTTTGCATTGAGCCTTTGTTTGAAAAACTATTGGAAAATAAAAATAATTTTATTGGAACTGGGTTTAAACGAGATGTTTTATTCAAATCCTGATTTTTAAGAGCATGTGGTATTTTACTGAGATTTCCTGATATGAACGTTATATGCTTTATTGCTCGTCACTACTGCTCAGTCTTTATTTATTGTTGTTACTTACTGAGTTGGCGTACTCACGTTACTCCTTGCACCTTGTGTGCAGATCCAGGTGTGGCTGGACACGGTAGCGGTTATTGAGTATTCTGGTTGCAGATTTTCTTGGAGATAGCAAGGTAGCTGTTTGGCGATCGCAGCCCCTACTCTTCTCCCTCTTATCTTCCTCTAGTAGTATTTAGCTATTTTTTCAGGTTGAGTTAGCCTTGATATTGTTAGACAGATTATAGTAGATGCTCATGACTAGTGACACCCCGATGTCGGGCTTTTCTTTTCCGCACTTCTATTTTTCTTTGATTTGAACTCTTTAAATGGAGGTTTTTATGTTAAATAACCTTGAAATTATCTTTGAAATGAAAATATCATTTTGTTTTGGAAATGAGTCGGCTTGCCTAGTTCCACGATAGGCGCCATCACGACAGGGGGTTATTTTTGGGTCGTGACACTGAGCCATATATTTATCACCTTTTATTTGTTCCAGAAATCAAGGGATTCAATCCCAACCTTAACTGGTATATCATGAGAATAAGCAGCACAAGAAAATTCTTGAAGAATCTTCTATTTTTTCAATATATGCCAATGTAATTCTCAATTAATTTTTCGCATCATATATGAACCGGGATGGTCAACCGGTCATGCCAACTAATATTTGTTTCAGTAAACCTCTAGTTTACTTGTGACATATGATTCCATTATCATGCTTATATATATAGTATAAATAGAAAGAAAATCGGGTAACCTTTCATAATTACCCGTTATGATTATAGAAAGATGAAGATATTCAATATTCCTATCATTTATAGTCTCAATATGCCAACCACTTTGATTTATACATTTGAAACTCAAAAAGTTTCTTTTGAGACTTTACAATATCAATGTCATGAATAATTTTATTCATCCGGGTAGTAACAAATTAATTTTTCGGGAGATCTTAACAATTTTTTTACTACAAGATCTTTTGTCATACCATTCATATGGTAAATGTCTCCTTCACAGAGAAAATTATATCATAATAAATTATCATAGTCAAAATCATCATAAGAAAAATTATTTATTGCTTTAATTTTGCCTTTAATAACCTTTTATAAGGCACAACAAAATATATGTTTTTTGGCGTATCACATGTATGCGACCAATGACATATTCATGTAACCACACAATAATATTTATTCTCTTTATTTCACTCAAATCTCCCTTAGAGGTGAGTTGTGTGGTATTCATCTAATCATGCATTGCATGTCTTTATTCATTACTTTTATCACATATTGCCACATTCACCTTTCGGAATGGGTCTGCATTCTCAATGCTTATCACAAGTCACATTATCTTCAAGGAATGGATCATAATCAACGACGTACTTTATTATTTTTCATACCAATTTGATGGTAAGCATTGCCTTCACATTTTTAAGGACTATTTTGAGAACCCTTATTGTTCTCTTTTTATAATCATAGTGATGATTATTGTTATTTTGATTTTTGGAACGCCCACGTTCATTGTTAAACCGCTTGTCTTCATTTAGACTTATTATGCGCCGCTACCATATTCACTTCAAGAATGGAGAAAATAAAGTGGGACAATATTCATGCCTTTTCATGAAAAATATATTAGTTTTCTTTAGTTATCACTATATCATCAATATGGTATAGTGAGACTCAAACCCAATATCTTACCAATATAAAGACATGTTAGACCATAATGAATTGGGACTCAAACCCAACTCTTATCATCATGGAGCATCAGGACTTGATCCTGATGTCTTACCCTCATGGTGCATTGCGACTTGAACTCATTGAAGTTGATATCATTAATAGCAAAGGACAAAAATAATTTCAAATACGAAGGAAATGCTTACCTTTTAAGTTAAACTCTTCATAATGTCATTTGGATATAATTCTCAACAATAGACTTTCGTTTACTCAAATCAGCTAAGTAATTATCGTCAAACAGATATATGAAAATACAAAATAATATTAAAAATTCACATGTGTTCTTGCTGCAATAAGCTTACTTCAAGATGAAAGTGATATGACTAGAACATTAAGGAAAAATTATATATCAAACAGAATAATAGTACTATTAGTTACCATGCACTTTTGTGGAAACTAAGTATTATGATCTCTAGAAAAACAAAAGGATATAGAAGAACCTTTAAGTCAATCAAGGAATAAAAAAAATAGTGGATAAATCTCTGTCTACTATCTACTACTATATGCTTTCCATATAGAAATGATTCAACATGTTAATTTGCTAAGAACTATCATCAATAAAAAATTTGGTGTAGTACATACTTTTTGTACTAATATTTTATCTTATCAAAATAAAATAGTTACGATTATAATTATTATTATATTATATTTGACAATAAACTAATATATAATCATTATACTAGGCATACTAAAATCGTACTATAAGGTAAAACAATAAGCATACATAATAAAGTATAATTTTAATTTTGTAGATTATTTAGTATACTGTATGCTACCTATTATTTAGTTCATGTAAATTTAACAAGGTGATATCCTTAGCAGCCACATAAATACTAATTTTCTAATAACCAGACCATTGCTTATTGTAAATAGTGGTACAAACTTATCTAGTTTAAAGCTTGGACTTGTTGCTGTAGCAAAAAGACGTGTTTGTAACATTACATACCTTTCTGAATAAAATCTGGATAAATTTGACAATAGATCATCGAGATATACCTTACCAGAAGTGGAATTCAACATTGAGGTTAGAGACTTCGTGCTGATAATGTGTTATAAAATATAACTCAAAGTAACAATATAGAACAAGAAAAAACAAGCTAAGAGATATAGAGAAAAAGAGAGGACAGATTCTTATTTCTTCTTCAATTGTGTGTATTTTTCTATCTATTACAAGGCCTTTATATAGGCATGAAAAGTGAAGAAAAATATGTCATTGAATATGTCATGAAGCATAGAAATATGTCATTAAGCATTTAAGAAGATCATGGAGGAAGAGTAGACATCCACCATAATTTGATTTTTCTTATAACAGTTATGAGTATTTCATAAGATATTTTTATATAAGTTTTCATAAATCGCAATAAGGCACTGAGGACTTTGTGGGGTAAATTCTTTTTTAATTGAACTAGCTAAATTTGACCAACACTCATCACTTTCAGGAATATATTATCAACCATGTTGCTTAATAATATTTATGTAATTTTTCAAAACTCTACCCTCATTAATATGAGATACACGCGCAAAGCGCATACCATGGGGCTAGTTATGTTAAAAGCACAAAGGCCCTTAGCAAAATGTCGTTCGCGTATTGTATTCTTTGAAAATAGATTTAACATTGGACAACCGAGAATCCAATTTATGCGCTTGTATTCCTTGCTGGATATGGAACTGTAATGCCTCAGTAGGAATTGTCAAGGTTTAGCGCAATATGAGTTTGCTTATGTCCTACGCCTTTGGAAAATATCCATACGGCTATGAGATCATTCGCCCTCGTGAGACTATGCCGGCAACTTATTGAGGCTGCATCAGAAGGCAATGGAGGTGCATAGGGATGATTATATAGCCAAGGCATAGCAGCAACACTACTGTAGCTTTTGTCCCCGTTACTTGTACTCTTCCTTTGTGATTTCTCTGTTATTTATCAATATAAAAACTACTAGGCAGCATGCCTAGTGGTCTATTTATTAAGGAAAAAAAAAATCCTCAACTGGATAGAAGAACTTCGCCTTTCATCTTCTTCCTGAAATGAAATGAAGAGAAAGCAGAATACTAATTTAATTATTTTTCTAATATTTAGGAATTTGAATTCAACTAAAAACTTACATATTGAAACCTTACTTATTTAACAAACTATATATGAAATATAATATTAGGACTTTGAATAAAACCTTTCCAAATTTGAACTATGCCGCAACCCGAAATCCCAACCTCAGGGCCATGATGACGCCTAACATTTCACTTGCTAGGCAAGCCAACGTTAGCTAATTACTTAACCCGTTTTAAAAATTTAAAACAGAACATTAATAATACAAATATGTAATAGTTTGATATAGGTGTGATAAATACGATGTAACGTAGTCTAAACATATCCCTGGAATTTGGAGTCACGAATACATGAGCATACTAGAATTCTATAGATAAAGTCTGAACGAATTACAACTGTTCGAAATAAGGAAAACAATAAATATAGGGTAGAAGGGGACTTTGTAGACTGCGAACGCCAGCATCTCTACCTCAAGTCTCCGAAAGCAGCTAAATCCGAGCAGTCTCCGCTATGCGCCGCTGGGACCAATACCGATATCTACACAAGAAGTGCAGAAGTGTAGCATGAGTACAACCGACCCCATGCACTCTGTAAGTATCGAGTCTAACCTTGATGAACTAGTGATGAGGCTATGGCAAGTCACTCACAATAAACATGCACGAAATAATAGTAACAGAAAACAGGTAGAAAAATAAAGCAGTAGATTCAAATAAATGGACCCAAAGGTCAGCTACCAAAGGTCCACAGAATAACATAATCTCAACCTCGTATCAAAACATCAATAATAAACTCTACAGCCACAACACAACGATAACACATTAAGTTCGTTGTGACGTGCAACCCGATCCCAACAATTAACACGATACCATGATCCGATTTCCATTATTATACCATATCATCATCTGTTCATATCATATTTCGTCCTTATCTTTTCATATCACATCATTTCCTATTCCGTTGCGGCGTGCAACCCGATCCCCCAATATCAAATTGTTAACATGCATAACTCAACACTATTATTTATTAAATATCAACACAAAAGAAAATGAAGCGTATGAAACATTTAAGAACTACCAATACAAATGGAGAATATCCAACACCTCGTAATCCCAAACCTTACCAATTCATCAATACAAGGATAGCTAAATGGCTCACGTAATCGAAATAACATAATAGAGTGCATCGATTAATATAAGGACAATAAAAACAGGTAAAAACATATGACAATGAGAATATACAATAAGGCAAGTAGGAACATGTAGCAGGCAAGCAGATATTGAGTGAGAAATGAACAAGTCAAAGTAAGTAACAATCAAATAACAATTAACAAGTAAAGCATAGATGTCAAGTAAGAACATGTAACAATTAGAGTATATAATACGAGATAACATGGAATAAATGAAGACATGGAAATAAATAGGCCAATCCCGCATGCTAAATCCATGACGGCACATATACACTTGTCACCTTGCATATACGTCGTTTCCCCACATAATTCACATAACAAATAGTTCAACAAGTCCAAATTCCCTCAAGCCAAGGTTAGACACAACACTTACCTCACTCTGCAACCAAGTCAATCAACCAATCACGGCGTTGCCTTTTGAGTAATCCTCCAAACCATCCAAATATAACCAATTATCGATCAAACCATTCAAATAAGCTTTAGAAACTACTCACGAAGGAAAAAGATTCAATCTATAATGAATTTGGAAAAAGTCAACCATGGGCCCGCTTGATCAAAATCCAAGATCAGGACCACAATTCGATTATCCATTTGCTCTAGGTTATATGATTTATTTCGAAATCTGACCTCAATTTGAGGTCTAAATCTCAATTTTAAAAAATCCTCAAATTCTACCCAAATCCCTAATTTCTACCATTAAAACCCTAGATTTGATGTTAAAAACACATGAACAGTAATGGGTAATTGAAATGAAATGGATTAAAGTTGCGTACCAATGATTTTAAGAAGAAATGACTCTTGAAAAATCGCCTCCAGAGTGTTTAGGGTTGAGAAATGGTGTAAAATGAGCTAAGTCCCGATTCTCCCCTCTTTTACCCAGCCGCGGATGTCGAAATTGCGAAACTCAGGTCGCAAATGCAAAATGTGCCCCTAGCCTACATAAGTCTCAATTGCGACAAGACCATCGCATTTGTGATGTCCCATCCAACCGCAAATGCGAGCAAATATTCGCATTTGCGAACCTGCCTAAGCCCAGTGCTCTGTCGCAAATGTGACCAAGCCATCACAAAAGCGAAGTCTGGGATGTCCGCAATTGCGAACATTTCTAAGCAAATGTGAAAACTACCCAACCCAGTTCTCAATCGTAATTGTGAGCTCAACTTTGCAAAAGAGGAGTTTGTATTTGAGAACAGATCATCGCAAATGCGAGACCTGCATCCCAGCACCAGAACTGAAGCACACCAGTCGTCTTCACACTAACAAAACTCATCCGTAGCATCTCTGAAACTCACACGAGCCCCTCGGGCTCCAAACCAAACATACACACAAGTTTAATAACATCATATAAACTCGCTCACACGATAAAATTACTAAAATAACATCTAGAACCACGAATCGGACATCAAAACGCATGAAATTCAAAAGAAAATTCAAGAACCTCTAGAATCACAACTAAGCATCTGAATCCTACCAAACCAACTCTGAATTGCACCAAATTTTGCAGACGAATTTCAAATAACAAAACGGTCATATTCCAAGTCCCAAAACTAGAATCTGAACCCAATAACCATAAAGTCAACATATGGTCAAACCTAAGAAATTTTCAGACATTCAAATTTCTAACTTTCGGCAAAACAAGCCATATCAACCTAAGGATCTCTACATTAAATTCCGGCCATACTTTCAAGTCCAAAATCACAATATGGACCTACCAAAATCGTCAAAATACTGATCCGGGATGGTTTATCCAAAATGTTGACTGTGGTCAACTCTAGCATCATTGTTAGTCAAAATTTTCATTTTCTTCAAAGTTTCACATAAACATCAAATAAAGCTAATATAGGTCTCGGGAACACGGAAATAAGGGCTGGTAATCAAAACGACCTATCAGGTCGTCACAGTCTCCATATCTAAAAGAAATGTTCGTCGTTTAACGGACATAGAAAACTACTTGGACTGGTAAAATAATGTGGGTATCTAATCCGCATATCGGACTCGGACTCCTACGTAGCTATCTCGATCGGTTGAACTCTCCATTGCACTGTCATAGAAGGAAAACTCTTAGATCTCAACTTTCGAACATGCCGGGCTAGAATACCCACCGGCTCCTCCTCATAGGCCAAATTCTCATCAAGCTTAACTATGTTGAAGTCTAGAACATGTGATTTGTCCTCATGGTACTTTTGAAACATGGAAACGTGAAATACCAGATGTAGCCCTGATAGACTAGCAGGCAATGCAAGCCTGTAAGCAACCTCCCCAACTCTCTCTATGAACTCAAATGGCCCATCAAACCTTGGGCTCAACTTGCCTTTCTTTCCAAACCACATCACGTCCTTCATAGGCGACAATTGGATAAGAACCTTCTCACCCACCATATAAGCTATATCTCGAACCTTCCGGTCTACATAACTCTTATGCCTAGACTGAGTTGTACAAAGTCGCTCCTAAATCACCTTAACCTTCTCCATAGCATCACAGACCAAATCAGTGCCCAACAACCTAGGCGAATGAAATTGCCTCCTATATAAGGCCTTATGCAGCGCTATCTGAATACTCGACTGGTAACTGTTATGTAGGCGAACCCTTCTAGAGGTAAAAATGGTCCCATGAACCTTAAAAATCCATAACTCAAGCACGTAACATGTCCTCCAAGATCTGAATAGTGCGCTCGGACTGTCCGTCCATCTGAGGGTGAAACGTTATGCTCACCTCAACCCGTGTTCCCAACTCACGCTGCATGACTCCCAAAAAATGCGATGTGAACTGTGTGCCTTGGTCAGAAATGATGGAAATGGGCACGCCATGCAGGCGCATAATCTCCCGGATGTAAATATGAGCCAGTTGCTTTGAAGAATAGGAAGTTGCCACCGGAATGAAGTGTACAAACTTAGTTAACCGGTCCACAATAACTTAGACTGCATCATATTTCTTCAAGGTCCGTGGTACACCCACCACAAAATCCATAGTGATGTGCTCCTACTTGCACTCTGGTATCTCCAATCTCTGAGTTAATCCACCCAATTTCTGATGTTCATACTTCGCCTGTTGACAATTCAAACACCGAGATACATAAATAATGATGTCTTTCTTCATTATTCGCTACCAATAGTGTTGTTTCAAGTCATGGTACATCTTCGTGACACCTGGGTGAATAGAATAGTGCGAACTAGGGGTCTTTTCAAGGGTCAACTCTCCCAACCAATCAACATTTAGAACCCAAATCCAGCCCTGAAGCCGCATAACACAATCATCACTGATCACAACCACCTTAGCACCACCTTATTGTACTGTATCCTTCAACACTAACAAGTGAGGATCATCAAACGGGAAAGCTTTTATACGCTCCAATAATGATGACTATGCCACAACATAAGAAAGAACCCGACTGGGCTCCGAAACATCCATTCTCACAAACTAGTTGGCCAAAACCTGAACATTCATGGCTACTGGCCTCTCTGCTACCGGTAAATATGCCAAGCTGCCCATGCTCTCCGCCTTTCGACTCAATGCATCAGCCATCACATTGGCCTTCCTCGGATGATATAGTATGGTGACATCATAGTCTTTCAACAACTATAACCATCTCCGTTGCCGCAAATTAAGGTCTTTCTGCTTGAACATATGCTGGAGACTCCGATGGTCGGTATAGACCTCACAATGAACGGCGTATAGGTAGTGCCTCCATATCTTCAGCATGTGAACAATGGTTGTCAACTCAAAATCATGAACAAGGTAATTCTTCTAATGAACCTTCAACTGCTGAGATGCGTAAGCAATCACTCTACCATCCTGCATCAATATCGTGCCAAGCCCATTACGCGATGTGTCACAATACATGGTGTAAGTTCCTAAATCTGTAGGCAACACCAACATTAGGGTTGTAGTCAATGCAGTCTTGAGCTTCTGAAAGCTCAACTCACACTCATCGGACCATCTGAAAAGAGCACCCTTCTAGGTCAACTTGGTCAATGGGGCTGAGATAGATGAAAACCCCTCCACGAACCGGGGATAATAACCCGCCAAATGCAGGAAGCTCCGAATCTCTATAGCTGAAGTAGGTCTGGGCCAGTTCTGAACTGCCTCAATCTTTTTAGGATCCGCTTTAATGCCCTCGAAAGATACAACATGCTCTAAAAAGGCAACCGAGTCCAACTAGAACTCACACTTTGAAAAATTGGAATATAACTAACTATCCCTCAAAGTCTGAAGTACGACCAAAGATGGTGTTCATGCTCGTTTCGACTACGAGATTAAACAAAAATATCATCAATAAAGACGATCATAAAAGAATTCAGATAGGGTTTGAACACCCAGTTCATCAAATCCATAAATGTTGCTGGGGCATTAGTCAAACCAAATGACATCACTAAGAACTCATAGTGACCATACCGAGTCCAAAAAGCTATATTATGGACATCTGATGCCCTAATCTTCAACTGGCGGTAGCCAGATCTCAAATCAATTTACAAAAACACTTTGGCACCCTGAAGCTGATCAAATAAGTCAACAATCCTCGAAAACGGATACTTGTTCTTGATAGTGACATTGTTCAACTGCCGATAGTCTACACACATCCTCATCGTCCCATCATTCTTATTTAAAAAGAACATTGGTGCACCACAAGGCGAGACACTAGATCTAATGAAAACCTTATCAAACAAATCCTGCAATTGCTCCTTCAATTCTTTCAACTCAACTGGGGGCATATGGTAAGGTGTGGTAGAAATATGCTGAGCATCCGGAACCAGATCAATACAGAAGTCGATATCTATGTTAGGTGGCATCCCCGGCAAATCCGTAGGAAATTCCTCGGGAAACTCGCGTACAATTGGTACTGATTCCATGGAAGGAACCTCTGCACTAGGATTGCGAATATAGGCCAAATATGGAAAACACTCCTTCTCGGCCATACGCCGAGCCTTAACATAGAAATAACCCTTCTAGTAAAATGGCTAGGAGTCCCCCTCCACTCTAATTGAGGCAACCCCGACATGGCTAATGTCACGGTCTTTGCATGACAACCCAAAATACTGTGATAAGGTGATAGCCAATTCATGCCCAAGATAACATCAAATTCCACCATATCAAGAAGTAGAAGGTCTACCCTAGTCTCATAGCTCTCGATAGAAACCACACACAAGTGATAAACACAATTTACCACAATAGAATCTCCCACAGGCTTGTACTTATAAACATGAGCACTCGAGGAATCACGAGGCATAACTAGATATGAAGCAAAATAGTATGACACATATGAATAAGTAGAGCCCGAATCAAATAAAGCTAAGGCATCTCTATGGAAAACTAGAACAATACCTGTGATGACGGCATCAAATGACTCTACCTCAGGTCTAGCTGGGAATGCATAAAAATGGGATAGAGCCCCACCACTCTGACCTCCGCCTCTCGGACGGCCTCTAACTGGCTGGCCTCTGCCTTTAATGGCCTGACCACCACCTCAAGCTGCCTGACCCCCGCCTCTAGCTAGCTGTGCGTCGGTGGAGCAACCAGTGCCGGAATCATGGCACGAGTACCCTATTGTGGTCTTCTGCTCATCAACCTAGGACAGTACCTCCTGATGTGGCCCATACGTCCACACTCAAAGCACTCTCTCGGTTGATGTGGCTGTTGAAGCTGAGATTGACCCTAATATCCCGGATAACCACTGTGATAACTTTGAATTAGTGGTGCACTAATGAGAGTTGAAGGTTTACTGATGTTGGCTGCTTGGAACGAGACCCATAAGGACCACGACTGCCTGAAGCATTGTGCGCTACCTTAAGCGCTAACTGAATCGGCCTGTGAGGATGGCCTCTACCAAATAAACCTCTGCCTTCAGATGAGGCACCACTAAGACTGCCAAAATGATGAGGCCACTTCTCAGATACTGCCTCTCTACTCTGACCACGAATCATCTCAATCCGTCTAGCAATCTCTACCACCCTCTAGAATGAAACATCCTCCCCCGTCTCCTTGGCCATCTGTAGCCTGATACCAAAATTAAGTCCATCAATGAATCTCCTCACCTTCTCTCTATTAGTAGGAATCAAGATAGTTGAATGGCTAGGTCCACAAATCTGGTCTCACACAGGGTAACAGTCATGCTACCATGCTCAAGGCGCTCGAACTGCCTAAGGTACTCCTCTCTCAGAGTAAAAGGAATGAACTTCTCTAAAATAGCTGCGAAAATACATCCCAAGTGAGTGGTGGTGAACCTGCCGGTCTGCCTCGTTCATAGTCCTGCCACCACCTCTTGGCAGAACCGGTCATTTGAAATACTGCAAAGTTGACTCCATCATACTCCACAATACCCATGTTGCACATCACCTCGTGGCAACGGTCCAAATAACCCAGTGGTTCCTCAGAAAGGTATACCACCAAAATGAATAGGAAAGAGCTTGGTGAACTTATCCAACCTTATCAATACCTTAGAAGACATCACGGGCCTCTCCCTAGGCTGGGTAGCAATAACGGGCTAAACGACTCCAACTGCTAGAATCGCCGGAGTATGATATATGGGAGCCATCTGCTCTAGAGTGTGAGTGGAGGGAGTCTGAGCCCCTCCCCCAACCTGAGAAACAGCTGGTGCCATAGGAAATACTTAGGCCTGGGCCATACTCTCCATGAGTCCAACCAGGCATATTGGAGCATCCTGAAGTATGGGAGTAGCAATGAATCCCTATGGGAACTGAGCGGGTCCGACTGGTGCGTTCTGAACAGGGATCTCCTCCTCATGCTCGATTTGAGGCTTCGCAATGGGTGCTGCTGCACATTCTCTAGGCTGAGTTCTACCTCCGGCCCTATCTCGGTCGGCCCCTACCCCTGGTAGTAGTTGCCACAAGGGGGCTCTGGCTCCTGCGCGGCTGTAGGTGTTGTTCTCACCATGTGCGAGAGAACAATAATAAAATGGTTCAAACTTCAGTAATAGAATAAAGTCGCACGATAGAGAAAGTAAGAAGAGAAATTTTCCTAAAAACCTATAGCCTCTAGAAGATAAGTACAAACGTCTCCGTACCAATCCTCTAGACTCTACTAAGCTTGCTCATGACTCGTGAGACCTAGAAAACCTAGTATTCTGATACAAACTTGTCACAGCCCAGAATCCCAACCTCGGGGCCGTGATGGCACCTAACATTTTACTTGCTAGGCCAAACGTTAGCTAATTACTTAACCAGTTTTAACAATTTAAAATAGAACAATAATAATACAAAGTTATAATAGTCTAAAAAAGGTGTGATAAATATGACATAACGTAGTATAAACATATCATAGAATTTTGGAGTTACGAATACATGAGCATTCTAGAATTCTACAGATAAAGTCTGAACGAATTACAACTGTTCGAAATAAGGAAAATAGTAAATATAGGCTAGAAGGGTACTTCAGGGACTCCAAATGCCAGCAGCTCTACCTCAAGTCTCCAAAAGCAGCTGAATCTGAGCAGTCTTCGCTACGCGTCGCTGGAACCAACACCGGTATCTGCATAAGAAGTGCAGAAGTATTGCATGAGTACAACCGACCCTATGTACTCTGTAAGTGTCGAGCCCAGCCTCGACGAAGTAGCGCCGAGGCTATGGCAAGTCACTCAAAATAAACCTGTACGAAATAATAGTAACAGAAAACAGGTATAGAAATAAAGCAGTAGATTCATTTAAATGGACCCGAAGGTCAACTATCATAAATCCCCAGAATAACATAATCACAACCTTGTATCACAATATCAAGAATAAACTCTACAACCACAACACAACTACAACACATCAAATATGTTGTGGTGTGCAACTCGATCCCAACAATTAACACGATACCACGATCCGATTTTTATTATCATACCATATAGTCATCTGTTCATATCATATTTCATCCTTATCTCTTCATATCATATCATTTCCTGTTCCGTTGTAGCATGCAACGCGATCCCCAATATCAATTCATTTCAATACTGTTGCGACGCGCAATCGGATCCCCCAATATAAAATTGTTAATATACACAACTCAACACCACAATTTACGAAATATCAACACAAAAGAGAATGAAGCGTATAGAACATTTAAGAACTACCAATACAAACGGAGAATATCCAACACCTCATAATCACAAACCTTACTGATTCATCAATTTAAGGATAGCTAAATGGCTCACTGTAACGACTCAGCCAGTTATTTTTAGTATTATAACCCTGTTCCCCCATTTACTTCTTAGTTTATGCTTTACAATTATTTTATGACTTACCGGGTTAGTTGGTGCGGGTCCGGAAAGAATTCGGAGTGAAACGAGACACTTAGTCTCATAATTGAAAATTTAAGTTAGAAAAATTGATCGGATGTGGACTTATATGTAAACGACCTCGGATTTGAATTTTGATGATTCCAATGGCTCCATATGGTGATTTTAGACTTAGGAGCGTGTCCGGAAAATTATTTGGAGGTCAATAGAGGGATTAGGCTTGAAATGGCAAAAGTTGAATTTTTAGGAAGTTTGACCGGGGGGTTGAGTTTTTGATATCGGGGTCGGAATCTGATTCTGAAAATTGGAATACCTCCATTATTTCATTTATGACTTGCGTGCAAAATTTTATGTTAATCGAACGTGATTTGATAGGTTCCGGCGTCGTTTGTAGAAATTGGAAATTTTAAAGTTCATTAGGCTTGAGTCTATGTGTGATTCGTGTTTTTAACGTTGTTGGATGGGATTTGAAGGCTCGACTAAGTTCGTATGATGTTTTAGGACTTGTTGGTATATTTGGTTGAGGTCCCGAGGGCCTCGGGTGAGTTTCAGATGGTTAACGGATCAAAAGTTGGACTAAAACAGCTGCTGCAATTTTCTTCTACTGGAAATTTCCTTCTGCTGGAAATTCGGGGAGCCCATAATCGAGCCCAGAAATCGAGCACAGAATCGAGTCCAGAAATTGAGCCCAGGATCGAGGGCCATGATCGAAGCCAGGATCGAAGGCCAGGGTCGAGGGCCATGATCGAAGCCATGATCGAAGGCCAAGGTCGATAGCCCTGATCGAAGCCATGATTGAGGGTCAGGATCAAGGGTCAGAATCGAGGCCCAGGATTGAGGACCACGATCGAAGTCCAAGATCGAGGCAGGACCGAGGCTGCCTGGGCAGAATTATAAAGCATTGGACTTTGTTCCATTCGCCATTTTTGACAAATTGGAGCTTGAGAAGAGGCGATTTTTGATAGATTTTCAAAGAAAAACATTGGGGTAAGTGATTCTAACTCGGATTTGGTCAATATACATGAATATATCATTGTTTTCACCATGTAATTAGTGTTTTGAGATTGATATTTGGAAGATATTTAGAAATCTCATATTAACGAATTTTTGAGATTTCGATCTTGATTCGGAGTCGGATTTGAGCGAAATTAGTATGGTTGAACTTTTAATTGGATGGGTTGTCGGATTTTGTGAGTTTCGTCAGATTCCGAGACATGGGCCCCATAGGAAATTTTTAGCTAAATTTCAGATTTTTATGGAAAATTAGCATTTTCTTATGGAATTAATTCCAATAAATTTTATTGATTGAATCGAATTATTTGTGGCTAGATTCGAGGCGTTTGGAGGCCAATTCACGAGGTAAAGGCTTAGCGGAATAAGAATTTCACGGTTTGAGGTAAGTAATAGTTATAAATCTGGTCCTGAGGGTATGAAATCACGGATTTTTGTGTCATGTGATTATTTTGGAGGTGACGCACATGCTAGGTGACGGGCGTGTGGGCATGCACCGAGGAAATTGTGACTTGGTCCGTCCCGTGGAAACTGTATAGTTGAATAATTTATTGTTAGCTATATGCTCTCTATGTGTTAAAGAAATTTGACTGCAAATCATGTTAGGAATCATACTTAGGCTATGTGATAGTACTATTGGGACCTGCAGAGGTCACGTACTTGTTGAATTATTTGCTAATTGTTGTCTTGTACTCAGTCACGATTTTACTTGCATATCATACCTCAGTCTTTCTTGATTTTGTTGATACACTATGTTATCTTTGTTTGGATTGATCTTTGTGATTTCCGAGAGCCGAGAGACTAGAGAGGTTGAGGACTGGGTAAGGCCGAGGGACTGTCGGTGAGGTAAGGATACTATAGCACGTGAGTTGTCCGTGCAGGATATTATAGCACGTGAGTTTTCCATGCAGCACGTGAGCTGTCCGTCCGAATTTTGGCGTTTGGGCTATAGTAGGCCCTCTGGAGTCTGTACACCCCTAGTGAGAGCGAGTACCCATTGAGTGTGAGTGTTGAGGGCTGAGAGCTGAGTGGTTGAGTTGTTATGACGAGTTGAGTAAATGTTGCCCTGAGAGGCTGTACTTGCTTTTCATTTGTTGTTGCACTTAGTTGCTATTTGTCATTATTGTGAAATTCTCTGAAAGATTTTATATCCGAATTACATGAACTTGAACTGCATAAAACTGATTTGACTTAAACTGCTGGAATTGATATCATGTCTACTCTCTGCTGGAATTACTGAAAATGAACTATAATTGTGTAGCTCATTATTATCTTCAGTTCCTTAGTTATTATTGTTACTTGCTGAGTTGGTTGTACTCATACTACACCCTGCACTTCGTGTGCAGATCCATGTGTTTCTGGACATAGCGTGTGCTAATTCTCTCTTACAATTGATTTTACGAAGATTCAGAAGAAGCTGTCGTATTTCGCAGACCTTGTCTCTCCTTCCCTATTTCCTTGTTTATGATATTTGGTCTTAGACTATTATAGACCATATTTTCCAGACTTGTATTCATACTAGATGCTCATGTACTTAGTGACACCAGGGTTTGGGAGTGTTTATATATGTGTTTGTGAATTTTCTTCTGCTAAATTTAATCATTATATTTTTTTTAAACTTAATAGATAGGGGAGTTTATTGAGATTGTCAGCTTGCCTAGTATTGAGATAGGCGCCATCACGACAGGTGAGATTTTGGGTCGTGACACTCACGTAATCGAAATAAAATAATAGAGTGCATTGAGTAATATAAGGACAATAACAGCAGGTAAAATCATGTGAAATAAGATGATACGATTAAGGCAAGTGGAAATATATAGCAGGTATGCAGATATTGAGTGAGAAATGAACAAGTAAAAGTAAGTAATAATTAAATAATAATTAACAAGTAAAGCATAGATCTTGAGAAAGAACATGTAACAATTAAAGCATATAACACGAGATAACATGAAATAAATGAAGACATGGAAATAAATAGCCCAGTCTCGCATGCTAAATCCCATGACAGCGTATATATACTTGTCACCTCGCATATACGTCATTTATCCATATAATTCACATAACGAAAAGTTCAATAAGTCCTAAATCCCACAAGTCAAGGTTAGAGACAAGACTTACCTTACTCGCAACCAAGTCAATAAACCAACCATGACCTTGCCTTTTGAAAAAGCCTCCAAGCCAACCAAATCTAATCAATTATCGGTCAAACCATTTAAAATAAGCTTTAGAAACTATTCACGAAGGTAAACGTTTCAATATTTAATGAATTTGGAAAAAGTCAACAAAAGTCCACCCCGGGCTTGCTTGGTCAAACTCCGAGATCTGGAACAAAATCCGATTACCCATTCGCCTCGGAGCCCGATTATGTGATTTATTTCGAAACCCGACCTCAATTTAAGGTCTAAATCTCAATTTTACAAAATTCTCAAATTCTACCCAAATCCCTAATTTCTACCATGAAAATCCCAGATTTGATGTTAAAACCACATGAAAAGTAATGGGTAATTTAAAGAAAATGAATTAAAGTCTCTTACCAATGATTTTGGGAAGAAGGAACTCTTGAAAAATCGCCTCTGGAGTGTTTAGGGTTGAGAAATGGTGTAAAATAAGTTAAGTCCCGATTCTCCCCTCTTTTATGCAGCCGCAGATGTCGCAATTGCGAAACACAGGTCGCAATGCAAATTGTGCCCCCAGCCTGCATAAGTCGCAACTACGACAAAACCATCTCATGTGCAATTCCCATCCAACCGTAAATGCGATTAAAGGTCCGCATTTGCGAACCTGCCTAAGCCCATTGCTCCATTGCAAATGCGACCAAGCCATCGCAAAAGCAAAGTCTGGGATGTCCGCAATTGCGAATATTTCTTCGCAAATGCAAAGACTACTGTCACGACCCGAAATTCCCACCTTCGGACCGTGATGACGCCTAACATTTAACTTGCTAGGCAAGCCAACGTTAGAATAATATTAACTAATTTTTAAACAATATTTAAATTATTAATAATCAAAGAAACAAATGCGGAAGCAAAGTTTGAAATATAGTGAAATAACCCATAAAAATAACGGTGTCTAAATACCATCCCAGAATTGGTGTCACAAGTGCACGAGCTTCTAGAATAAATACAAATAAAGGTCTGAATAAAATAAAGCTGTTTGGAAATAAACACACAGCTAAAGTAAAATAGACGGAGACTTCAGAACTGCGGACGCTATGCAATTATACCTCAAGTCTCCTCCGAGTAGCTGAAATCCGAGCAAGTCTATGGTACGCCGCTAGGACCAACTTCGAAATCTGCACAAGAAGTGCATAGTGTAGTATCGGTACAACCGACCCCATGTACTGGTAAGTGCTGAGCCTAACCTCGACGAAGTAGTGACGAGGCTAAGGCGGTTCACTTACATTAACCTGTACGCAATATTAATAACAACATCAAATAATAGAAATAAATCAGGTAACTCATTTATAATAATTGAAACCAACTCACCAGTCATAATCCATTATTATTTCAACCAATTCTGTTGCAGCGTGCAACCCGCTCTCACTATATATTCACATTCAATTCTGTTGCAGCGTGCAACCCGCTCTCCCAATATATTCCTTTTAATCAAGTCTGTCGTATATTTATTTCAATCAAGTATATATAGACTTTTTAATAAGTCTGTTGTGGCGTGAAATCCGATCCCCCAATATTGACTTTTATATAAGTCTGTTGCGGCGTGCAATCCGATCCCCCCAATATTGACTTTTATATAAGTCTATTGTATATTTATTTTAATCAAGTATATATAGACTTTTTAATAAGTCTGTTGCGGCGTGCAATCCGATCCTCCAATATTGACTTTTAATAAGTCTGTTGCGGCGTGCAATCTGATCCCCCAATATGGACTTTTTAATAAGTCTGTTGCGGCGTGCAATCCGATCCCCTAATATTGACTTTTAATAAGGCTATTGCGGCGTGCAATCCGATCCCCCAATATGGACTTTTTAATAAGTCTGTTGCGGCGTGCAACCCGATCGTCCAATATGGATTTTTTAATAAGTCTGTTGCGGCGTGCAACTCGATCCTCCAATATGGACTTTTTAATAAGTCTGTTGCGGCGTGCAACTCGATCCTCCAATATGGACTTTTTAACAAGTCTGTTGCGGCGTGCAACTCGATCCTCCAATATATCCATTTCAATCAATTCTTATAGAAGAAATTTCCTCAATAAATGCAATAATTAATATAAAATTATAAGACAACAAGCATACAATAATTATAATTTAATTATGAAAAAAACAATGACAAATAGCAAATTATTATGGAAATCAGGGAGAAAATAGGCAGTTTAATATTTAATAAGCTAAATGTCAAATAACAATTTAAACACATAATTCAAATAGCATGTAACAATTAATGCAGGAATTCAAGAATTAATATTTGGCAAAGAATAGGAGAGAAATAATTATTATAATAATTAATTCATGATTTAAAATAATTTATGATTTTTCAAGTAAGCAGGCAAACAATTAATTTGACGACGTATAGACACTCATCATCTCGCCTATACGTCGTTCACATACAATTCAGATAACAAATAATTTAAGGGTTCTATTCGCTCAAGTCAAGGTTAACCACGACACTTACCTTGCTTTGCAAATTCCAATCAATTACTCAACCACAGCTTTTCCTTTTAAATTTTTCTCCAAAAGCTTCAAATCTATTCACAAACAAAACAATATGAATCATAGGAATTAATTCCATATGATTTACTAATATTTTGGATAAAAATCTGAAATTCATTAAAATATTCGATAGTGGGACCCACATCTCAAATTCCGGAAAAACTAACGTAATCTGAACACTCGTTCCGTTACGAGTTCAACCATATAAAAATTATCCAATTCTGATATCAAATAGACCTTCAAATCTTAAATTTTCGTTTTTGGAAGAATTTATAAACATTTCAATTTCTTCCATCTAAATCCGAAATAAATGATGAATATAGACTTAGATTTATGAAATACAATCACTATATGATGAAGAACACTTATCCAGTTCAAAATCGTGAAAAACTCCTTTGAAATCACTCCTAAACCGAGTTCTAATTGAGCGTTTGTGAAAAATGGAAAAAATCCCGTTTTGGTTCAGTTTTAAGTCACAAGCGTCAGGCTTTCTTCGCGTTCGCGAAGGGCCTATCGCGTTCGCGATGCATAGCAGCCCGTGGCTTTTGTGTTCGCGAGTCCTCCTTCGCATTCGCGAAGGCTTTTATCCTCCTGTCCTTCGCGTTCGCATGCCAGTGCTCGCGTTCGCGTAGAAGGACAACAGACCCCTCCTCCAGGCCTCTAAAGCTTCGCGTTCGCATTGAGTTGGTCGCGTTCGCGAAGGGTGAAGTCCCCATAGCTTCGTGTTCGCGACCCATTCTGCGCGTTCACGAAAAAGAAAGATTCAGCAAGACCAGTTTGCTCTTCGCGTTCGCGAGAGTACATTCGCGAACGCAATGAAGGAAATACCAGAAGCCTGAAGTTGCAGAAAAAACAGATTTTCTAAGTTCAAACTCATCCCGTAGCCTACCCAAAACTCACCCGAGCCCTCGGGGCACCAAACCAAACATGCACACAAGTCCAAAAACCTCATACGAACTTGCTTGAGCGATCAAATCGCCAAAATAACACATAGAACTATGAATCGGACACCAAATCAAAGGAAGTTTTTAAGAAAAATTTAAAACATATATTTTTACAACCGGACGTCCGAATAACGTGAAATCAACTCCGATTCTCACCAAATTCGGCAGACAAGTCATAAATATTATAGTGGACCTATACCGGGCTCCGAAACCAAAATACGAACCCGAGGTCAATAAATCCAACATCAGTAATTTCTTAAAAATTATTAAGCTTTCAAGCTTTTAATTTTTCATCAAAATTCCATATCTCGGGCTAGGGACCTCGGAATTCGATTCTGGGCATACGCCCAAGTCCCAAATCATGATACGGACCTACTGGAATAATCAAAACACTGATATGGGTCCGTTTGCTCAAAATGTTGACCAAAGTCAACTCAGTTGAGTTTTAAAGCTCTATTTCACATTTTAATCCATTTTTCACATTAAAACTTTTCGGACAATTGTACGTACTGCGACGCAAGTAGAGGAATGATACATGGTGCTTTTCGAGGTCTTAGAACACAGAATTACTTATTAAATTTAAAGCTGACAGTTTGGGTCATCACATTCTCCACCTCTAAAACAAGCGTTCGTCCTCGAACGGAGTTAGAAAAAGTACCTGAGCTGGTGAATAAGTGTGGATATTTACTCCGCATGTCCGACTCAGACTCCCGGGTAGATGCCTCTACCGGCTGATCTCTCCATTGCACTTGAACTGAAGGATAACTCTTAGACCTCAACTAACATACCTGTCAGGCTAGAATAGCCACCAGCTCCTCCTCGTAAGTCAAATTTTTGTTCAATTGGACTGAGCTGAAATCTAACACATGGGACGGATCATCATGGTATTTCCGGAGCATAGACACATGGAACACCGGATGAACCGCTAATAAACTAGGTGGTAATGCAAGTCTGTAGGCTACTTCACCCACCCTTTCAAGAATTTCAAAGGGTCCGATATACCTAGGGCTCAACTTGCCCTTCTTTCCGAACCTCATTACACCTTTCATAGGTGAAACCCGGAGCAATATTATTTCTCCAACCATGAATGCAATATCACGAACTTTACGGTCGGCATAACTCTTTTGCCTATACTGAGCTATGCGAAGTCGATCCTAAATAATCTTGACCTTATCCAAGGCATCCTGTACCAAATCGGTGCCCAACAACCGAGCCTCTCCCGGTTCAAACCAACCAACTGGCGATCGGCATTGCCTTCCGTATAATGCCTCATATGGAGCTATCTGAATGCTCGACTGGTAGCGATTATTATAAGCAAACTCCGCAAGTGGCAAGAAATGATCCCAAGAACCTCCAAAGTCTATAACACAAGCGCAGAGCATATCTTCCAATATTTGAATCGTGCGCTCTGACTGTCCGTCTGTCTGTGGATGAAATGATGTACTCAACTCCACCCACATGCCTAACTCACGTTGTACAGCCCTCCAGAAATGTGAGGTAAGCTGCGTACCTCGATCTGAAATAATAGACACGGGCACACCGTGAAGGCGGACAATCTCACGAATGTAAATTTCAGCTAACCTCTCTGAAGAATAGGTAACTGCCACTGGAATGAAATATGCTGACTTGGTCAACCTGTCCACAATGACCCAAACTGCGTCAAATTTTCTCTGAGTCCGTGGGAGCCTAATAACAAAATCCATATTGATACGCTCCCACTTCCACTCAGGAATTTCTAACTTCTGAAGCAAACCACCAGGTCTCTAATGCTCGTACTTAACTTGCTGACAATTCAGACACCGAGATACATATGCAACTATATCCTTTTTCATTCTCCTCCACCAATAATGTTGCCGTAAATCTTGATACATTTTGGCGGTACCTAGATGAATAGAATACCTGGAACTGTGTGCTTCTTTAAGAATTAATTCACGAAGCCTATCCACATTAGGCACACAAAATACGACCCTGTATTCGCAGAACCCCATGTTCCCCCACAGCAACCTGTTTGGCATCACCGTGCCGCACCGTGTCCTTAAGGAAAAGTAAGTGAGGATCATCATACTGCCTCTCTCTGATGCGCTCATATAAAGAAGACCGAGCGACTGTGCAAGCTAGAACCCGACTGGGTTCTGAAACATCTAACCTCATGAACTGATAAGCCAAAGTCTGAACATCTGCAGCTAGTGGCCTCTCACCAACCGGAATATACGCAATACTATCCATACTCACAGCCTTTCTACTCAAAGCATCGGCCACCACATTGGCCTTTCCAGGGTGATACAAAATGGTGATATCATAGTCTTTCAACAACTCCAACCATCTTCTCTGCCTCAAATTAAGATCCTTTTGTTTGAACATATGCTGAAGGCTACGATGATCAGTAAATACCTCACACGAGACACCGTAGAGGTAATGCCTCTAAATCTTCAGCGCATGAACAATTGCTGCCAATTCTAAGTCATGAACAAGATAATTCTTCTCGTGAACTTTCAACCGCCGCGACGCATATGCAATTACCTTTCCATCTTGCATTAATACTGCACCAAGCCCAATGTGAGATGCGTCACAATATACCGTATACGATCCTGAACCTGTGGGTAATACCAACACTGGCACCGTAGTCAAAGCGGTCTTGAGCTTCTGAAAGCTCAACTCACACTCGTCTGACCATCTGAATGGGACACTTTTCTGGGTCAATCTGGTCAATGGGCTTGTTATAGATTAAAACCCTTCCACGAACCGACGATAATAACCTGCTAAACCCAGGAAACTCCGAATTTCTGTAACTGAAGTAGGTCTAGGCCAAGTCTAAACAGCCTCAATCTTCTTTGGATCCACCTTTATGCCTTCTGCCAATACAACATGCCCCAAAAAGGCAACTGAGTCTAACCAAAACTCACATTTTGAAAATTTGGCATATAACTGATTATTCTTCAAGGTGTGAAGCACACTTCGAAGATGCTGCTCATGTTCCTCTCGACAACTGAAGTAAATCAAGATATCATCAATGAGTACAACCACAAAAGAATCCAAATAAGGCTTGAACAATTCATCAAATCCATAAATGTTGTTGGGGCACTTGTCAACCCAAATGACATCACTAGGAATTCGTAATGCCCATACCGAGTTCGAAAAGTTGTTTTAGGGATATCAGATGCCCTAATCTTCAACTGATGGTAACCAGACCTCAAATTGATCTTCGAAAATACCTTGGCACCCTGAAGCTGATCAAATAAGTCATCAATTCTTGGCAGCAGATATTTGTTTTTGATAGTGGCTTTGTTTAACTGCCGATAATCTATACACATCCGCATAGAGCCATCTTTCTTATTTACAAATAATGCTGGTGCACCCCAGGGTGAGACACTAGGTCTAATGAATCCCTGATCAAGCAAGTCTTGTAACTGCTCTTTCAATTCTTTCAACTCTGGCGGGGCCATACGGTATGGTGGAATAGAAATGGGCTGAGTGCCCGGAGCCAAATCAATACAGAAGTCAATATCTCTATCGGGTGGCATCCCCGGTAGATCTGCAGGAAATACTTCTGGAAATTCACGAGCAACTGGTACTAAGTCCATAGAAGGGACATCCTCACTGGGATCGCGAATATAAGCCAAATAGGCTAGACACCCTTTCTCTACCATACGCCGAGCTTTCATATAAGAAATAACTCTGCTGGCAGAATAGCTAGGAGTTCCTTTCCACTCTAACCGAGGTAACCCCAGCATAGCTAGGGTCACTGTCTTGGCATGACAATCCAATATAGCATGATAAGGGGACATCCAATCCATACCCAAGATGACATCAAAATCTACCATATCAAGAAGTAGAAGATCCACACTAGTCTCAAGATAACCAATAGTAACCACACACGAACTATAAACATGACTTACTACAACAGAGTCTCCCACCGGTTTAGATACACACACAGAAGCACTCTAAGAATCACAAGGCACAACCAAATATGAAGCAAAATAGGAGGACACATAGGAATAAGTAGATCCTGGATCAAATAGAACTAAAGCATCTCTATGGCAAACTGGAATAATACCTGTGATCACAGCATCAGATGACTCGGCCTCAGGCCTAGCTGGAAAAGCATAAAATTAGGGCTGGGCCCTACCACTTTGAACTGCGTCCCTGGGACGACCTCTAACTGATTGGCCTCCACCTCTAACGGTATGACCTCCACCTCTAATGGCCTGACCTCCACCTCTAATGGCCTGAACTCCACCTCTAGCTGCCTGTCCCCTACCTCTAGCTGGCTGAGCAGATGGTGAAGCAACCGGTGCCGGTATGATGGTACGAGAATCTTGTCTAGATCTGTTACTCGCCAATCTAGGGCAATACCTCCTGATGTGACCAATGTTTCCACACTCATAACACCCGTCCTGATGCCGTGGCTGCTGAAGTTGAAGCTGACCCAAATGGGCCGAATAACCGCTGTAATAACTCTGGAGTGGTGAAGCACTGATAGGAGCTGAATGTGCGCTGAATGTAAGATAATCACATAATAAACTCCAAAAGCAAATTAACACACTGGGCAGGGTGACATATGATAAGGAACAAGGAGCCTGAGATTGCAAGTTAACATGCAATGGTATTAGACTATTAAAACCAAGTAATGCAACTAATTTAGGACTTAAGGGATCATATTATACCAAACACAGGAGTTAAGCATTATAATACAAATAGGATCAGGTAACATAGAGAGTGTCAGTTAAGGCAGACTGGTTTTAAAGGATCAAAAGTTGTAAGCGGTACAGATTGGATATGGCAAGAATACATAGGGTGATAACCATAGTCATAAGAGCATATAACATTCAGAGTAAAGGTCTTGAACAAGTTAGGGCATACTAATAACATCAAATTGGTCATTAGTTGTTCAGAATTAGGAAGAGAACATAGATTGAACCATATAGTCAAAACAAAATTTTAAGGTTATCACAACCTAAACTAAGCATGCTTTATTTTGTCTAAATTAATTAGGCTAGGTGCAAAGCATTATTAAGCTAGCAATCACAAGCAGAATTAGGCAGAAAAGAGTCAAAGAAATGCATTAGATCATGTAGTTCAGAGAACATGCTAATTAGAACATAATAAACATTGCGAAAGTTAGAAACTAACCAGTGACTGTTCGATAAACAAGAAAAAGATTGCAGTAAAGACCAGAGTCCTGAATGTGTCAAGTTCCAAGGGTTTCAAGAACCAAGGCAGTGCTCACACCCAAGAGAGGTCAGAAAAAGTAGAAGTCCGGTGGCCTTGACTTTCAGCCGGCCAAGAACCAAACAGAATCGAATAGTGAACAAGTTTATAGAGTAGAAAACTTCAGTTTTTGGGGAGATAATAGTGATTCCAGTTCTTCTCCAAAAAGGGGAAAGGGAATGGGTTTATATAGTGGTAAAAATCAGCACATATACAAACAATCAGACCATAAAAGGAAAGAAGAACACATAAATCAATTTAAAATCAAATTAGGAGAATAAGCCGGTAAACCCTAATTTTTTTAGGAAAAATAAATATCAATGGAATATACACAGAAACGGTAACATAGGATAAATATTGACACAAATAGTACTAAAAGTCGGAGAATCGAACTAATTTTGTTCCGATTTGAAAAAATCTGAAAACCCTAGTTTTAGGCTAAGTAAGAATCAACAGAATATAAACAAATATTTGGACTCACAGTAGCATAGGATGAACATAGACGGAATAATATTCAAAAATCAGGGATTTGAACCAATTTTGGTTCGATTTTAATGAGATCTTCTTGCCATGTTTAGGCAAGCACTATAGGAGAGTAGCCAGTACCAGAAGGGGGTTGAGTATGGTAAGTAATAGCCATGGAATCCCATATTAGGTGGGATTAGGAGAAGATTTAGGGGCGGCGACTAGGGTTCTTGAGAGAGGGAGAAGGGGTTGAGAGGATATCAGGGTGGCAGATGAGGGGAGAGTGAGGTTAGGGTTAGGCGTTTGGGTAGTTAAAGGGAGGGGTTAGATATGGGCCTTTGACCTTAGGGATCAACGACCACGATTAAAAGGGGGGTTGGGTCGGGTTTATTTAGATGGGTTGCGACCGGTTCTGGGTTAATGGGGTTATTGATTTTGGGCTGGGGTTATTGGGCTAGCGTATTAGGTGTTTTGGGCCATTATTTGGTCCGAAAATAGGTTTAAAAGTGAGGCTAGTTTTTAAATACCCAACATTTTAGCAAAAATAATTAATAAAACTAATTAATGAATAACAAAACTATTATTTGTGTACTAAAATAATTAAAAATAATAACTTAACATTATAAAAATATAAAAAGCTATTTTTTGCATAAATAATATAATTATACATGAATATAGGCTATTATTTCAAAATGTGTGATTAGCTTAAAAATGCAAATGTAATTATGAAAAATGCAGCAAAATATTTAAAAATATACATGCTGGTGTAAATGATAAGTTTGGATTATTAAATCATCATAAAAAATAATTTGAAGGATAATTATTGGATATTTATATAATAAAATGCAGAAATAAATCGATTTAAAGCCTTTAAAAATTATGAAAATTATGAAAAATGCTTGTATAGGCTTATAAGCTAAATGATAATTAAAATATACTATTTTGAAAGTATATATATATTTTAAAAATATGAGAGAAAAATTGAATACCAACAGCTGCCCCTCTTTACCCGGGAATGATGAAAGAGTTGTCGGGTAAAGAAATGATGATAGATTTTGACCGAATGGGGTGATTTGGAAAAATATAGGCCAAACTCCGATTTCTGAGTTGCCTACATATCCCTGGTTTTATGGGAATCAGGTCGTGTGTAGTTCTGGATCCAACGGTGGAATAAGCCGATGGAGTTATTATAGGAACGGACAAGCTCTTCTAGATAGGACGATATCGGAATTGTGAACAAATGTACCTTGGAATGGTTATGGATATTTGAACGGTTATCAGATGGGAATGGGTAACGGATGGTGGTTGGTTACATTTGAAATAATTGCAGGATGTGAACGTTGAACGGAAACCGGAGCGAAGATTGCTCCCGTTAGGAGAACGGTTACTTCCTGGATTACCTGCAAAAATTAAAACACAATGCATGCAAGTATATATGGATGATGCAAATTCCCTTTGGACCATGAAAGCTATCTTTAGACGATGGGGATGGTGTCCTTAGACCATGATGTCCTGGGCCATGAATTGCATGATAGGGGATTCGCGGGCCATGAAATGATGTTCTCGGGCCATGAAAATGGTGCCTCTGAACTATGATGCCTTTGAATAATGATGTGCGAAATTGAGAGATCCTCAGGCCATGGCATGGTGTCTTCCGGCTAAGAGGATGATGCCTTCGGACTATGACGCCTTCCGACAAAAATGGCGGTATTTCAGCCCATGAGATGCAAAGACATGACGTTTGGTTATGCAAAGCGAAACAAGACATAGCTTAGTCTTGTGTAAGATCGGGGGCAGAGCTTAGCCCCGAGGTAGAGAATAGTGCTAGATTTCAAGTAGCATAGCATTTGGGGTTGCGCAAGGAAAGGCAGAGCTTAGCCTTATGCGACTAGGGAGGCAATGCTTAGCCTCATGTGAAATGGGAGACAATGCTTAGTCTCATGCAAGGAGGAAGCATGGCTTAGCCTTATGCAAGATGGGAGACAATGCTTAGTCTCATCCAAGGAAAGGCAGTGCTTAGCCTTGTGCAAGATGGAGGCATGGCTTAGCCTCATGCAAAATGGAGATAATGCTTAGTCTCATGCAGGGGAAGGCAGTGCTTAGCCTTATGTAATTAAGGAGGCAGGGCTTAGCCTTATGCAAAATGGAGACAATGCTTAGTCTCATGCAGGGGAAGGCAGTGCTTAGCCTTATGTAATTAAGGAGGCAGGGCTTAGCCTCATGCAAAAATGGAGACAATGCTTAGTCTCATGCAAGGGAAGGCAGTTCTTAGCCTTATGCGATTAAGGAGGCAGGGCTTAGCCTCATGCAAAAATAGAGACAATGCTTAGTCTCATGCAGGGGAAGGCAGTGCTTAGCCTTATGCAATTGAGGAGGTAGGGCTTAACCTCATGCAAAGGTGGAGACAATGCTTAGTCTCATGCAGGGGAAGGCAGTGCTTAGCCTTATGCAATTGAGGAGGCAGGGCTTAGCCTCATGCAAGTGGGAGACAATGCTTAGTCTCATGCAGGGGAAGGCAATGCTTAGCCTTATGCAATTGAGGAGGCAGGGCTTAGCCTCATGCAAAGATGGAGACAATGCTTAGTCTCATGAAATGAACATATAATAAGTAGTAGAAGAGTATTTCTTAGCTGGAAATGTGTTTGCGCTTGGCAGCTTTGTCGTTATGAAGACAGTGATTCTGAGGTGTGCCCGAAATATTTCTTGTTCCTGCATCCAAAGGACAATCGCGAGTTTTACGGGGGAAGGTTGGTTCGTGCCTCCACCTGCCTTCTTTGCTTTGCTCTGTATCTAATTCCTACTTGAGTTACCACAGGTAGAATCTGGTTGTTTCATAAAAATAAAGTTTTCAAAAATGTGCGTGCATATGATGAATATAGTTATTTAAAATACATTAGTATGCAATATCGAATAAATTAGATGAACCAATGACTATGACACTTTAGAGACATTGCGACTTCCTTAGAATTTTGAGGGTCCTCAAAATTCTACCCCAGTTTACTTAGGCGATTCTCTGACTGTTCTGCATATGATGACGTTGGTCCCTCAAAATTCTGCCCCAGTTTCTGGTTGTGGGGAAAATGAAAATGTTATTAAATTATGACCGAACCCACAGGGTTGCCTACGTATCCCCTCTTAAACGGGAATCAGGTCGAGCGTAGTTCAATTACATCAGATGAAGAAATGCGAACATTCTAAACATAATATCTTTTGACTGCGTCTAAATTGATAGGCTTTGGCCAAACCTCTCCGTCCATTTCTACGAGTATGAGTGCTCTTCCTGTTAGTACTCTGTGAATCATGTAGGGCCCTTGCCAATTGGGTGAAAATTTCCCTTTGGCTTCATCTTGGTGAGGGAAGATCCGCTTCAGTACCAGTTGCCCTGGTGCGAACTGTCTAGGTTTGACCCTTTTGTTGAAAGCTCTGGACATCCTATTCTGATAGAGTTGACCATGACACACTGCATTCATTCTTTACCCGTCAATGAGAGCTAATTATTCATAGCGGCTTCTTATCCATTCTGCATCACTGAGTTCATCTTTTTGTATAATTCTTAAAGAAGGAATTTCAACCTCGGCAGGAATGACAGCTTCGGTACCGTAGACCAGCAAATAGGGAGTTGCCCTGGTTAATGTGCGGACTGTGGTACGGTACCCCAATAAGGCAAATGGTAACTTCTCGTGCCATTACTTGTAGTTGTCTACCATCTTCTTCAGTATTTTCTTGATATTCTTGTTTGCGGCCTCCACGGCTCCATTCATCGTAGGCTTTAATGATATCTTCTCCTACGAATGATACTTCTTCAACAGGAAAATATATTTTTTGATGGTTCTTATTCTCCTCCTACAGGATTTTTCGCAAGATGATCCGCTAATGCTTGTCCCTTAACCGTCTTCTGAGTCATATAGACGATGTCGAATTCACTCAACAATATCTGCCATTTTGCCAGCTTCCCTATAGGCATGGGTTTCTGAAAGATGTATTTCAGAGGATCCATCCTTGATATGAGATATATGGTATAGGCACAGAAGTAGTGCCTCAGTTTCTGGGCTATTCAGGTCAAAGTACAACAGGTGCGTTCCAGCAAAGAATACAGTGCTTCGTAGGGTGTGAACTTCTTACTCAGATAGTATATGGCATGTTCTTTCCTTTCCATCTCATCGTGTTGTCCCAAGACACAACTGAAAGCCCCATCTAATACGGAGAGATAGAGTAGTAGTGGTCTACCAGGTTCTGGCGGGACCAGGACTGGCAGTGTGGACAAATATTCTTTGTTTCTGTCCAAATCTTTCTGGAAGTATTCAGTCCGACTGGTTGCGGCATCCTTCTTTAACATTTTGAAAATTGACTCACAGATCACGGTTGATTGTGCTATGAAGCGGCTGATGTAATTAAGACGTCCCAAGAAGCTCATCATGTATTTCTTATTCTTTGGAGGTGGCAAATCCTGGATAGCTTTGACCTTTGATGGGTCTAGCTCAATTGCTCGGTGGCTAACGAAGAATCCTAACAACTTTCCTGCGGGGACCCTGAAGGCACATTTTGCGGGATTCAATTTCAAATTGTACCTCCGAAGCCGATCAAATTATTTTCTCAAGTCTGCTATGTGATCTGTACTTTTCTTGGATTTGATGATGACGTCATCCACATATACCTCTATCTCCTCGTATATCATGTCATGGAAAATAGTTGTCATGGTCCTCATATAAGTGGCCCCAGCATTCTTCAGACCAAACAACATCATTTTATAGCAGTACACCCCTCACGGTGTAATAAAAGTTGTCTTTTCGGCATCCTCTTCATCCATCCAGATCTGATGATATCCCGCGAAGCAATTCACAAAGGATTGGAGTTCATGCTTGGCGCAGTTGTCGATCAGTATGTGTATGTTGGGCAACGGGAAATCATCTTTGGGACTTGCTCTGTTTAGGTCCCGATAATCGACACATACTCTGACTTTCCCATCCTTCTTCAGAACTGGCACGATGTTATCCAACCAAGATAGATATTCAACCACTATGAGAACCTTAATTTTGATCTGCTTGGTGACTTCTTCTTTGATTTTTAGACTCATAGCTGGCTTGAACTTTCTGAGTTTCTGCTTTACTGGCGGACACATTGGGTTGGTGGGTAGTTTATGAGCCACTATGGACATGCTCAAACCAGTCATATCATCATAAGACCATGCAAAAATGTCTTCATATTCTTTCAGGAAATAGGTGTATTCTTCTTTCTCTGATGGTGACAGGCGAATGCTTATGCGAGTTTCTTTGACTGTTTTGGAATCTCCCAAGTTGACTATCTCAGTTTCGTCCAGGTTGGACTTAGGCTTGTTCTCAAAATCTTCAACTTCTCTAACAATTTCCTCATGTATTATATCCTCTTCTTCTGTTTCTTTCGAGTCACTATCCTTATGTTGTGTTGTCTTATTACATGTCACAGTTGTTGGTTCATCACAATAAGAAATAGTAATGCTATAGAGAGAAAAATGTAGAGAATAGTAATAAATAATAAAATAGTAAGCCATTGATAATTATCAAGATGTCAAACAAAAGTGATTTTTAATGATTCAAACAATTGTTTCAAAACAAAATACTGAAAATGTTTTAAAAATGCTCATAAGAATTGTTTTCAAAATAAATGGCACTAGCAGCCAGGCTACCCCGGAACTCGGCGGGCCCTTGATGGTGTGGCAGTTCAGTTCCTTAGAACAGCTCCCTTCTCCAGTGTCTGGATGACGAGGCCTTCTTCCTCCTTCTCCTCAACTATTACACTGCAGTCCATGTCTTCATCTTCCAAGAATAGATTCCTTAAACCAGCTAGCGCTTTATCTTCTTCGGATCCCCACATCATATCAGCCTGATGGAAGGATTAGCTCAAATGTGGTATCGACTTCTCGAGAGGGTAATAAGGACCACGCCATGGTGGTGACCAATTCTGATACTCGTGCCAGGTGTATTGATAGCCTAGTCCAAAGGTCGTGCCGTGACGTTTTAACTGTATTAATTTGGTGATCCCTTGGAGATTCTTGCCGAGACCCTTGCCGGGTTCATACCCTATCGATGCCAATATGCTTTCTATCTTGCTACTCCACCATTTGTCCTTCTCGATCGCTCTAGCAGTTCTACGTCCGGTTGAATACATAAATCCTCATAGTTCAAACCTTCGATGCCTTTACCACCTTCAACACCTTGGACTCGACTTGTAAGCTTCTTAAGTTCTTCCGCCCTATTCTTGATAAGCAGGTCCTTATCGGCAGATTTCAGTGTATATGGGGTTTGTTGTGAAGTGTGGGGTAAGGTTTCCACGTATATGAGGTTACTTTGGTGGACTCTAGGGATTTGGGTGTAGTTGTGATCATTGGTTGAGTTTTGGGGATCAGGAGTAGGTTGTGGTGCATTTTGAGGAGTGTGGTAGGTGGTAATTTATGGGTACTAGGCCAGATGATGATGATGCTGTAGAGGAGTTGGTACTGGTGGAGGATTAGGATTTTGGGGAGGCGTGGCATATTGATGAGGTGCGGGAGGATTTTGCGGGTGCTTGTTTTGTGTGTTTTGTGGAGGTGTTGGTTTTTGGGCATTTTGTTGGTTGATTTCGTGAACATTCAGGGTAAGGGAAAGGTTTGCCAAGTTACGGACCTGCTCAAGTTCCCCTTGTAACTCCAGTATCTTTTGCTCTAACCGTAAAACCAAGTCATTCTGCGCCGGAGTACTTCGACCATCTGAAGTTTCGACATTCTCGGCATGCGCAATGTTGTCTTTCCTGATACCACTCATATCGTCCATCTTAGCTTTTCCTTTGTTCCTGGGATCACTTAGAGGAGGAGGAGGTGGAGGACCTCTAGATCTGGTATGATATGTTGATGATGCCAGTATGCACGAACCAACCTTAGGGGATGGGAATAAACAAAGAAAAGAAGAAAAACAAAAGGTAAACAAGTCAGTAAGGAGTATTAAAAGGATATTTATGATATTTAAACACGTATTGCGGAATTATAAATTCACGTCCTAATTTGGGGACCTCATTGTGCCCGAGGTAGGCCTAGCGACATATAGCTTTGGAGAAAACTTAATGCCGATAACTGCGTCATTTCATTAATATGATAAATAGACCAAATCTCTACTAAAATGACAATAATTATAAAGAGTCACTAGTGGCATTTGCCTTATTACAATCAAATTATAAAAAGAATCTAGAAAACACCATTCCTAATCTACTCGGTCCCAGAGGGACCTTCTCCATGCTTGGCCTTCTTAGCCCCGTCAATCAGATTCCCCAGATCGAGCAATTCCAACAGAAGATACGCCCTTGCTAGATGTCCTCCTTCATTGCCCTCTGTGTTCTGATAATCCGAGATCCTTTTCCTCATCTTTCCCTCAAGTTCCATCAAATCCTGCTCCAAATACTCCAACCTTTCTGTTGATTTAGTAGCGATTCCCCTCCATTCATTGATTGCTTCCATGTCCACTTTATGTTGTTCCAAATGCTTGGCCTCAATTCAAAGACTCTTTTGCGCAACCTCCTGTATTTGACTTGTGCTTCAGCAGCGTCATCTTATGACCCTATTTCTCAAATCAACCCCTGGCTTGACCTCTCCTGCTATGTCATCGACCAACCATGATGGGTAGAAGTACACATGGCCGGCATGATACCTGTTTGGCTCGATGGTATCTTTCTCTACAATAATTTTTTGATGCCACATGTGTTGTGCCTCGAACTTGAATGGAATGGAATTCCCTTGGAAGTCTTCTTTGTAATGAACTATTTTGGAAACTCGTGGTATAACCTGTTTTCTCCCAGCTTGCCTCATGACTCTGATAGGAGCATAAGGATAGATTCCCCTTAATCCGATTAGCACTAGATGTGAACATCTCTCGACCTGATGATGAATTCACTGCTAGGAAACCACTCGAACATCCAATGTACCTTGTCATCAGTCAAATTGCTAAAGAAATGTACCCAGCTCACAACGTTTCTCGGTTGTGCAAACCTATCTGGGATAAAAGTCATTCTCTTCGGATGGTGATAAGCTATGTGGTCATTCCTTGGTCATTGCGGAAATTCTTGATGGTATTGTCCTCTCTGAAGGTGTTCCAACAACCATATTTTCAGCAATAGATTGCAACCCTCGAAATGCCTATATCCCTTTTTGCAACGGTCTAAGGCTCGATACATCTCAACCACAATCATTAGGACAATAGTGTAAGTTTTCCCCTTAATTCCTTCCATTAGGGTCTTAGTGACCATAGCTAGGCGAGTATGGATCCTTTCTCCTTGTATCGGGAATATCAGCATCCCCAGAAAATAGATAATGAATATAAAAATCCGGCGGTGAGTCCAATCCAAAGAAGTGATGGCAAATTCATCATGGTAAAGACGATATGACTTGATGTGACCTCATAAAGGAAGTCGAATGTTATGTAAGATTTCTTCAGATAGACTAACTCATCATTTTCTTGAAACCTATAATTTTTAGGAAACCTCGAGAAGTATGGTTTTTCGGTACCAACAAGCCAGGGCTATCCCATGGGAGCCCAGCGAAGCCTCCTATTTCCTCTAGAAGGGGAGTCATTTCTATATCGCCAAAACGGAAGACGGCCCTCTTCTCATCCCAGAACATGATGGCAGCCTCAATTAACACATTGTTCGGTTGAATATCTAACAAAGAAGGTAAATTTCCGAGAACTCTTTTCACATGGTTTTGTCACTTGGCAAGATATTTTCACACCAATCTAGCAACAAAGGTAGGATACTTCGAACCATGCCAAACCCGGGGACTTCATGCCTTATTTCTGTAAAACAAAAAAAGTTAGCCATTTACCCCTCCGAATTCAACTATTTACACATTAATGATTAGTATATCGGCACGTTTTCTCCAAGTAATGCACATATCATGATTGTACCCATTGAGATTTAAGGAAATTCCGGCGGGCTTTGGACAAGGCTTTCCTTAGAGAGTTATTACGCGGACAACGTTCTAACCCATACTAGGTTTAGTCATGATGCATGCACAATTAATATAAGAGTGTGGGTTTCTAGAAGAGTCTAGACTGGTACCCTCAAGTAGACAACTTGAGAAGGGAAGGCACGGAACCGTCGATTGCACCGCTGATCGACTAGTTTTACCGCAAATAAGCCTTTTCAAATTTAAAAGGGTGATTTAGGAAGAGCGCGGACACTCATCAAGCGCCGCTATGGTATTAATTATGCACGAGTGTAATAGGATGTGGAGCATGCTTTATGTAAAGATAAAACAATACGTTGTCAAGTATTTTGCATGATGAAGACAATAAAAGCAGTATTAAATGGAGCGTAAAGACATAAAAAGAAAGGAAAACAAGGAAGAAGTTAGTTCGCACAATGTGAAAGAATTGCAATAAAGCAAACAAAAGGGTACGGATGGGGAAAGACATGATATAGCAAAATTTTAAACATAAATGATTCAGAGCAAGTTAACATAAGTGGAAAATAAAGGGAAAACGCATATTGTAACCAAATTAGGCAAAGATTTGCATATTAATATGAATTCACATAAAGGGAAAATAGGAAAAAAGATGTGCATGTAGCAATAAAAGGGAAACGGGAGCAAGATATTCATGTAACAGCAAAATAATAAAGGCACGCTTATCAGAGAAGACTAATTCATATAGACCAAGTTCGCTATGGTAAGAGCCTAAAAAATATCCCCAGCAAAGTCGCCATGCTATCGCGCCCCTCTTTCTCGCGAAATCGGGTTTCGACACGTGACAACTCTTTTAAAGGAAGGTGTTAAAAGAGAGAGTCGCCCCTAATGGGTTTGAGGTCCATTAGGGCACCTATTTACAAATAACTCTGGTTTTACCAGTTTGCGTCACCAAAGATCGGGTAAGGGCTCAAATTACCTCAAAGAGAAGGTATTAGGCACTCTTTGAGGTTCACAACTGTGGGTCCCGGCCGAACTTGAATTATATGAATTAGTCAAATAGTCAAAGAGAAAAACAAGAAGTTTGAAAAAAAATCATTATTAGAAAGTCCTTGAGTAAACACAGATAATTGGTTTAAAGACAAGATGGGGGGTCTTAAGTTTTTTAGTCTAAAAGATCATCCCGTGCAACATAAATAATACTTCATAACTCCCTCGAGGTAGGATGTTACTCGTATTATTAAGCGGGCACAGAATATCATCTCCTGCTACCAGATTACTATCTTTAAGGTTTTACCTAAAGCGTACTAGTTTATTCTAAACCGTGCCCTATGCGTGCACTACCCGTCCCATACCTATGGACCAGGAGTCATTTGGACCTCTATTTTGGAGGGTTTCTAGACTTAGCTTAGGCTGCTCAGAAATGATAAAACTAGGGGACATACAAAACAAGTTGGACTTCATGTAAAAGCAATTAAGGGCTCAAGTTAGCCTCCACACTTAGACAACAAATGCACGCGAATAAATTTTCACATTAAACGTTAAACAATTTTAGGACTGAGGCAAATTAAAGCCATTAGGCCCTATAGACATGGTTTCTATGTGACCTTGGGATTCGAACATGCAGGCAGTTTCAGATGCAAGATGCTACCTTTATAGACGTGATTTCTGAACAACTATACATTTTAGGGAATCTGGTATTGCGAGCTGATTGTTGAAATTACAGATTACAAGTGGTTAAACCTATAGACATGATTTCTAGGTGATTTGCGCAGTAGTTGGCAGTGATAACTATTGAAAATACTCAGAATTACCCAGTTTGATCCTATAGGCATGTTTTCTAATAGATGAAACAGTGTTCGAAAGTTCAATATTAGCACTTAAAGCAAGATTTCTACGATTAGCGATTGAAACTGATTTTAGCTCATATAGGCATATTTCCTAAATGAGCAATTATAACAACAACACATTAACCAATTAAACCTTATAGGCATGATTTCTAAAATGCAGATTTGGTAGAACAAAAATTAGCAGAACCCTATGGTCGTAGCACCTAATGAATATGCTGTAATACATATTGAGACATTGGTCATTTTATTTTCTATAGGCATGACATCTAGCATATAGAAACAGAATATGTTAAACGAATTAAATACCTATAGGAAGGTTATCTAATACACCCAATAGCATAACATGTTCGAGCAAAGTAAACACCTATAGGCAGGATTTCTACCCGTTTCATGCAAATATTAAAATAAACCCTTTTTCCAATTTTACTAACACCCCAATTATTATTATAACATTATTACAAGCTCAATGAGTGAAATATATTACAGAATTATAGAATAGCTATAGTGGGCCTAAGGCAGGCCCAATGTATACCTAGCCTAGCTAGGCCTTCAACATAGTTTCACAACAGCCTAGAAACAATCTCCATTCACACAAAATAGCTCACATCCAGTAGCCATCGAAAGTCCCAGAGGTATAACCATTTACACAAATAAACATGTTTATCCAGTAGGTGAGAAGAGGGGGCAAAGTTGAGTAATTAGGGAAAAGGTGGCAAAGAACCTTGGACCCTAGTGTGTCAGAGTTCCCAAGGGCTTTAAGAACCCAGGGCAGTGCTCACACTAGGGAGGTTGATAGAGGAGACTTAGGGGAAAGGCTTTGGCTTTTAGCCAGCCCCAGAATTAAACAAGAAACAACTAGTGAAAATAGGAGTAGGGTAATAGGTTTGGAAAACATTTGCAAACTTGTAAGATAATCACATAATGAACTCCAAAAGCAAAGTAACACACTGGGCAGGGTGACATATGATAAGGAACAAGGAGCCTGGGATTACAAGTTATCAGGCAATGGTATTAGACTATTAAAACCAAGTAATGCAACTAATTTATGACTTAAGGGTTCATATTAAACCAAACACAGGAGTTAAGCATTATAATACAAACAGGATCAGGTAACATAGAGAGTGTCAGTTAAGGCAGACTGGCTTTAAAGGATCACAAGTTGTCAGAGGTACAGATTGGATATGGCAAGAATACATAGGGTGATAACCATAGTCATAAGAGCATATAACATTTAGAGTAAAGGTATTGAACAAGTTAAGGCATACTAATAACATCAAATTGGTCATTAGAAGTTCAGAATTAGGCAGAGAACATAGATTGAACCATATAGTCAAAATAGATTTTTCAGGTTATCACAACCTAAACTAAGCATGCTTCATTTTGTCTAAATTAATTAAGCCAGGTGCAAAGCATTATTAAGCTAGCAATTACAAGCAGAATTAGGTAGAAAAAAGTCAAAGAAATGCATTAGATCATGCAGTTCAGAGAAAATGCTAATTAGAACATAATAAATATTGCGAAAGTTAGAAACTAACTAGTGACTGTTCGATAAACAAGAAAAAGATTGCAGTAAGGACCCAGAGTCCTGAATGTGCCATGTTCCAAGGGTTTTAAGAACCCAGGCAGTGCTCACACCCAAGAGAGGTCAGAAAAAGTAGAAGTCCGGTGGCCTTGGCTTTCAGCCGGCCAAGAACTAAACAGAATCGAATAGTGAACAAGTATAAAGTAGAAAACTTCAGTTTTTGGTGAGAGAATAGTGATTCCAGTTCTTCTCCAAAAAGGGGAAAGGGAATAGGTTTATATAGTGGTAAATATCAGCACATATACAAACAATGAGACCATAAAAGGAAAGAAGAACACATAAATCAATTTAAAATCAAATTAGGAGAATAAGTCGGTAAACCCTAGCTTTTTTAGGAAAAATAAATATCAATGGAATATACATATAATGGTAACATAGGATGAATATAGACACAAATAGTACTAGCTAGTACCAGAAGGGGGTCGAGTATGGTAAATAATAGCCATGGAATCCCATATTAGGTGGGATTAGGAGAAGCTTTAGGGGGCGGCGGCTAGGATTCTTGAGAGAGGGAGAAGGGGTTGAGAGGATATCAGGGTGGTAGATGAGGGGAGAGTGAGGTTAGGGTTAGGCGTTTGGGTAGTTAAAGGGAGGGGGTTAGATATGGACTGTTGATCTCAGTGATCAACGCCACAATTAAAAGGGGGTTGGGTCGGGTTTATTTAGATGGGTTGTGACCGGTTCTGGGTTAATGGGGTTATTGGTTTTGGGCTGGGGTTATTGGGCTAGTGTATTAGGTGTTTTGGGCCATTATTTGGTCCGAAAATAGGTTTAAAAGTGAGGCTAGTTTTTAAATACCCAACATTTTAGCAAAAATAATTTATAAAAGTAATTAGTGAATAAAAAAGTTATTTTTTGTGTACTAAAATGATTAAAAATAATAACTTAACATTATAAAAATATAAAAAGTTATGTTTTGGATAAATAATGTAATTATACATGAATATAGGCTATTATTTCAAAATGTGCGATTAGCCTAAAAATACAAATGTAATTATGAAATATTTAAAAATATACATGTTGGTGTAAATGATAAGTTTGGATGATTAAATCATCATAAAAAATAATTTGAAGGATAATTATTGGATATTTATATAATAAAATGCAGAAATAAATCGATTTAAAGCCTTTAAAAATTATGAAAAATTATGAAAAATGCTTGTATAGGCTTATAAGCTAAATGATAATGCAAATATACTATTTTGAAAGTATATATATATTTTAAAAATATGAGGGAAAAATTGGGTATCAACATCCCCCATACAAAGTTAGGCAAGATACTTATCTCAACTATGCCAACTCAACCCTCGAAAATAGCTTTTCCCCTAAAATTCTCCTCCACATGGCTCAAATCTAAGTAAAATTGACTTAATATCATCAAACAATGCAAGAAAAAACAATTATAATAGATAACGCTATGATCTTTACACTTTTTCCATAAAGTCAACTCGGGGCTCATCCGGTCAAAACCCTGGTCCAAGGGTAGATTCCGACTACCCATAACCCCACAAGTTCATATGTGTGATTAGTTTCGTAATCCGAGTCCAATCGACTCTCAAAACTGAAATTCTTATTTTTCAAAACCATGACAAAGTTTCAAAAAATTTCACTTTGATTCACATGATTTTGTTATGGAATCTAAGATATATTGATGAAATATAGTTGGAAATTTATTAGAATCATTTACCAAAGTTTGTAGATGAAACCCCCCTCTCTAAATCACCTCGTACCAAGTCTAGATTTCTAAAATGAGAGAATATATTGAAAAATCCTGGCCCCAGCTCTTTTGATTGGCTGCAGATGTTGCAATTGCAAAGGACAACCTTACAAATGCGGCCACTGAAAGCCTGGGAGGAGGTCGCAAATGCGACATTGGCTTCGCATTTGCGAAGCCTGTCCTCATCGCAAATGTGACCATTTTGTTGCAAATGCGAACTACCCATCTACCTGAGCTACTTCGCAATTGCGAGCCAGGTATCGCAATTGCGAACCTGGTGTTCGCAAATGCGACACTAGAGGCATCAACACACTAGATCCTGTTTTTCAATCCAAAACATTCTGAAACATGTCTGAAATTCATCCGAGCCCTCGGGGCTCCAAACCAAACATCTACACAAGTCTAAGAACATCATACGACTCTGCATGTCGTGCATAAGGACATACCTGAAGTGATGAATAGATGAGGATAACGACTCTGCATGTCATGCTCGGTCTCCCAGGTCGCTTCCTCGACCGGATGACCCCTCCATTGAACCTTCACTGAAGCAATGTTCTTTGATCTCAACTTCCAGACCTATCTGTCCAAGATAGCCATCGGCTCCTCAATATAAGTCAAATACTTGTCCAATTGGACTGAGCTGAAGTCTAAATTATGAGACGATTCACCATAACACTTCAGGAGAATAGAAACATGGATCACCGGATGAACCGCAGATAAACTAGGTGGAAATTCAAGCTTGTAGGACACCTCACCAATCCTCTCGAGGATCTCGAAAGGTCTGATATACCTAAGGCTCAACTTCCCCTTCTTCCCGAACCTCATCATACCCTTCATGGGTGAAACCCAGAGCAAAACTCACTCTCCAACCATAAATGCTACATCACGAACCTTCGGGTCAGCATAACTCTTCTTTCTAGACTGGGATGTACGAAGCCGATCCTGAATAGACTAGACCTTATCCAAGGCATCTCAAACCAAATCCGTTCCTAACAACCTAGCCTCTCCAGGCTCAAACCAATCAACTGGAGAATGACACCGTCTCCCATATAGGGCCTCATAAGGAGCCATCTGAATACTCGATTGGTAGTTGTTATTGTAGGCAAACTCTGCAAGCGGTAAACACTGATCCGAAGAACCACCGAAATCCATATACAGACACAAAGCATATCCTCCAATATCTGAATGGTGCGCTCAGACTGCCCGTCCGTCTGGGGGTGAAATGCTTTGCTCAACTCAACCTATATGCCTAACTCACACTGCACAACTATCCAAAAATGCGATGTAAACTACGTACCTCGATCAGAGATAATGGATACCGGCACACCGTGAAGTCGGACAATCTCGCGGATATAGATCTGAGCTAGCTGCTATGATGAATAGGTGGTCACCACCGGAATTAAATAAGCCGACTTAGTCAACCTATCCATAATCACCCGTACAATGTCAAATTTCTTCTGAGTCCATGGGAGCCCAACAATGAAGTCCATGGTAACACGCTTCCATTTTTACTCGGGAATCTTAAGTCTCTGAAGCAAACCACCTGACCTCTGATGCTCATACTTTACTTTCTTACAATTTAGGCATCGAGCTACATACTCCACTATGTCTTTCTTCATTCTCCTCCACCAATAATGCTGCCTCAAATCCTAATACATCTTAGTGGCACCGGATGAATGGAGTACCGCAAACTGTGGGCCTCCTGATGGATCAACTCACGTAGCCCATCTACATTGGGCACACATAACCGGCCCTGCATCCACAATACACTGTCATCTCCGATAGAAACCTTCTTGGCATCGCCTTGCTGTACTGTGTCCTTAAGGACAAGAAAATGGGGGTCGTAATACTGATGCTCTCTGATGCGATCATATAGATAAGACCGAGAAACCACGCAAGCAAGAACTCGACTGGGCTCCGAAACATCGAATCTAACAAACTGGTTGGCCAAGGCCTGAACATCTAGGGATAGTGGCCTCTCTGTTGCTGGTAGATATGGTAAACTGCCCAAGCTCTCCGCATTTCGACTCAAGGCATCAGCCACTGTATTAGCCTTCCCGAGATGATATAGAATAGTGATATCATAGTCTTTAAGCAACTCTAACAATATCTGCTACCGCAAGTTAAGATATATCGGTTTGAACAGATGCTGGAGACTCCGGTGGTCGGTATAGACCTCATATGGGACACCATACAAATAGTGCCGCCAAATCTTCAAGGCATGAATGATAGCTGCCAATTCTAAGTCGTGGACCGGATAATTCTTCTCATGAACCTTCAACTACTGAGATGCGTAGGCAATCACCCTACCGTCTTGCATCAACACCGCGCCAAGGAAAACACGCGATGCATCACAATACACAGTGTAAGACCCCGAACCCTTAGGCAACACCAAAACTAAGGTTGTAGTCAAAGCAGTCTTGAGCTTTTTAATGCTCGCCTCAAACTCCTCGAACCATCTGAAAGGAGCACCCTTCTAGGTCAGTCTGATTATAGGTGTAGAAATGGATGAGAAACCCTCTAAAAAATAACGATAATACCCCAGCCAAACCAAGGAAACTCTGAATCTCAGTAGCTGAAGACGGTCTGGGCCAATTCTAAACTGCTTCAATCTTCTTCGAATCTACCTTTATCCCCTCAATCGACACCACATGACCTAAAAACGCCACTGAATCAAGTCAGAATTCATACTTTTAGAATTTTGCATTCAACTTCTTCTCTCTCAAGGTCTGGATCATGATCCTTAGGTGCTGTTGATGATCTTCACGACTGCGGGAGTATACCAAGATGTCGTCAATAAACGCAATAATGAATGCATCAAGATATGTCTTGAATACACTGTTCATCTAGTGCATGAATGTTGCTGGGGCATTGGTCAAGCCAAATGATATCACAAGGAACTCGTAGTGACCATACCGAGTCCTAAAGGCAGTCTTCGGAACATCTGGATCCCCAATCTTCAACTGATTATACCCTGACCGCAAATCAATCTTTGAGAACACTTTGGCACCCTGTAACTGATCAAATAAGTCATCAATGTGCAGCAGTAGGTACATGTTCTTCACTATAACCTTGTTCAACTACCGATAATCAATACTCATGCACATAGAACCATCTTTCTTCTTCACAAACAAAATCGGAGCACCCCAAGGCGACACACTAGACCGAATGAAACCCTTATCAAGCAACTCTTGCAACTGCTCTTTTAACTCCTTCAACTCCGTTGGGGTCAACGATATGGTGGAATAGAAATGGGTTGAGTGCTCGGCAACAAGTCAATATCAAAATCGATATCCCTATCGGGCGGCATGCCTGGAATATCTGCTGGAAATACATATGGGAAGTCTCTCACTACCGGAACTGACTCAACGATAGGAGTATCAGCACTAACATATCTCATGAAGGCTAGATATGCATCACACCCCTTCTCAACCATCCAGCGAGCCTTTATAAATGACACCACCCTGCTAGGAACATAATCCAAAGTACCCCTTCCACTTTAACCGTGGTAAACCTGGCATAGCTCTTGGCGTGACAATCCAGAATAGCATGATAGGGCGATAACAAATCCATGCCCAAAATCACATCAAAGTCTACCATATTAAGTAGTAATAGATCAACTCTTGTCTAAAAACCACCAATAACAACTACACACGACCGATACACACGGTCTATAACAATAGAATCTCCCACACACCGGAAAGTAAAGGAAAATTTTTGGCGGAAAAGCGCGTTTATGCGGTCCATTATGCGACCACATAATCACTCTGCGGGCCACATAATGGGCGCAGAAGTGAGCATGAGAGGGCCAAATCTGGCAGCAGCTATGCGGTCGACTATGCGACCGCATAACTGTTAAGCGGTGCATTATGCGATCGCATAGTGACCGCATACACGAACAAATTTTTGAGCAGTTTTGTCAGCAAGTATACGACCATTACGTGGTTGCATATGCGACCGCAGAATCTGTTCCGGAGCTTATTTTTGGGTTTTTAAAACCCGACCCTACTTCGTTAAATACACTCTTTGGGTCATTTTTGAACTATAATCTGACATTTTAGAGTGAGAGAGAGTGCCTTAGAGTGCGAAGGTGTTCTTCAATTCTTGCTCAAGTTTTGGAAGATTAAGAAGGGAAGCTCACTAGGTCTTCATCCTAGAGGTAAGATTCTACACCCTAAACCCTAATTTCGAAATTTTTTGAAAATGGGTAATTAGCAAGATAATTTTTGGGCATGAGAGTTGTTTATCTTACATGCATGTGTTATCAAAGGGTGTAAGAAGATTGTTAAGCTAAGAATGGTAAAGATTGGGTTGTGGGATGATGGAATCCTCCATAAAAGGGCCTTGAAACCTTAATGCACAACTAGTGTTTGATAAAATGCTCAAATGAGCTAGAACCATAATCATCTTCCTAATTTTGGTTCAATTTGTTATATTTCTAAAATAGATTGAAGTTGCTAAGAATTCCGGAACGTTTTAGAGTTTAAGGAAGCTCAATTGAGGTATGTTGGCTAAACTCTTCTTTAAGAATTGGAATTCCCAATATCCTTGTAAGTTCCGAGATGTTGATTATAAATGGAGTATTCCGATAAGTTTTGTGATGAAGATATATGGTCAATTTGTGTTTCAAATTCTCTTATCATATTGCATTATAAATTGAGGATGTGTCCCAAACTATAGATTATGTATCCCCATGTTATAAATTCTAGTCGTGATTTATGTGAAAGTTATTATGCCAAGTTGTGTAGAGATTGTGATTGTGATAAACCTCCACCCGCATACATTGGGGTGAGGCGGCATGACCGCGTTGTGTGGGGATTATGGTATAGAGATTGTGATTGTGATAGATGTGTCCCAAACTATAGATTATGTATCCCCATGTTATAAATTCTAGTCGTGATTTATGTGAAAGTTATTATGCCAAGTTGTGTAGAGATTGTGATTGTGATAAACCTCCACCCTCATATATATTGGGGTGAGGCGGCATGATGATGACGTCCAAATCCACTACTAAAAAGTATATGGACACGGTCGCATGCAATATAATTTACCCAACTATGAGTCGGGGTCGAATCCCACATAGAACAATATATAGGCGATTAGGAATGTAAGAGAATTATCACTTATTATGCAATGCCAAACACTTAGAATGGTTGTTGAGAAAATATTATAGCTAAGTGCGAAAACATAAACTAACCTAGAAAGCAAGTAAAATGATCAATGGCTACAAGCATAGGTGCATCGGGATTTACACTCAAGTAAAGATCCAATATATTTCACAATTTTATAAATATGAACGAGTTTATTATTTATTAGCCTCGGATAATAATTCTAAATTAGCTTCTCTCGGAGACTAACAAGACTTCCTAATTGAATTATCCCTAAAAAAATTAAGAGATTAAGCACACCCGAATATGGCTACAAGTACGTCATTCCCATCCCTAGGTAGAATCTATAAAGTGAGGGTTAATGCCTCAATTTCTTGTTAATTAATCTTTCCCAAGCCCGAACTATTTTTCCCAAAATTAATCCGAAGTAAATGGGCGAGTCCTAGGGTTAGCTAATCCCATTTGAAAACATTCAAGAACAAGAATAGTTAAATAAACAACAACTCGCTTCATAATAAATAAAAATCATTCAATACATAAGCACAACAAGGTATTTAATCCACACTTTAAATATGAGTATTTCCATAAACAAGATTCAAGTGTCGGAAATAAATACTAAGCCCTTAGATATACAATATAAAGCAAGGAAATGAAGAAATGAGCATAAAGGAGTAAGAAATTCTTAACCAAAAGCTTCAAATCTTCAAGACCCAAGTGTGTGTGCAAGAACCCTAGCTCCCAAAACTTGTTCTCTCTAGTATATGGACTGAAAATAAGCCAAAGATCCTCCAAGATATGATATGATTCCGATAAATGAGCTAGGTCATGTATTAAAATGGTTTGGAGTCAAAATCGCGAATTCCAGAACTGCCCAATTTTTCCATCCAGTTTCTTCTTCGCGTTCGCGAAGGTTTGATTTTTGCTTCTTTCACGTTCGCGATATCTCCTTCGCGTTCGTGAAGGTTTGTCTCCTGCTTCATCGCGTTCGCGATTATACCTTCGCATTTGCGAAGGTTGGCTTCCTCCTTCTTCGCGTTCGCGTTCGCGAAGGCTTGTTGTCCTGATGCTTCGCGTTCGCATCTAACCCTTCGGGTTCGCGAAGTGTAATTCACTGGGCAGATCTCCTTAATCGATTTTAACTTTTTTTTGACTCGTTTTCACTTGGTTTCTTCACCATCACTTCTAAATCACTTGATACCTGAAATATGCTAATAAACCTCAATAAATGCCTTAGTTTCTCAACAAAATCATACAAAAGCCTAAGTATTAAGAAGAGATAAGTGAGTAAAATGCCAACTTATCAAACCCCCAAACTTAAACTATTGCTTGTCCTCAAGCAATTCAACAACTAAGAACATCCTTCAATAAAATTACCAATCAAGCTCAATGGCATGCCAAACATCATTGCAAGTCAAAAGGTTTCACTTAAGCACAATCTAATGGCTTCGGTTGGTACCAATAATTAATCCAAAGCATATGAATCACCAACTACTCACAAATTTTATTTCAATTCAAGTGCTCATACACTATATTAATCAAAGTAGCAACCAAGTCATGACACTAAAGCTTCAAAATTTGCCTCTCTATCACAATTATCTTCCCTCGCTCATTCCTCCCAATTGAAAATGGAGTTAAATTCACAACTTAAATCTCATGTTCCCTCACACTTTAAGAGAGAATACCCAACTCATAAATTGCAATTCAACACGTACATGGGATATCAAATGGAAAGAATTAACTCTCTCTCTCTCACAAAGATATTCAAATGCATACAAGTAGTACCATAGGCTTGCCCTTCATGTATTTTTCCACTAATGTAGACAAACTTGGTTCAAAATAAATTAGGACTTAAAAGGGTTGTAGTTTAGGCTTTTGGTTAAGGTAGGGCATAATTTGGAAGAGTGACTCAAAACCTCCCTATGCAATACAATTTTTCAACAATCAAAGTACACTTCCTTCAAGAACTTTTCCACCCTTTCTTCGATTTTTTTTATTTTTTATATCACTTAGTCTTCCATTTATTCACTTTCTTCTTTTTTTTTATATCACCTTTCACTTTTTAAGCAACTTCCACATCACAACTTTTCCACCCTTCACCCTCAAACTTAGGCTTTTAGCCTGTGTTCATACTTCAAAGTACTTAAAGAGGTAGGGTGCCAAAAGAAAATCAATAAAGAGCGATAGTTTGTAACATGGTTTCCAAAGAAAAGGTTTAAAGTCTCAAAATGGGTTGACTAAGTAAAATATGCAAGGGTAGGAAGATTAGGCACAATAGCGGTCCAAGGAAGGCTCAACATCATTTTTCCAACCAAGTTAGTCTAGGATTTCGCCTTGAAGCACATTCCGGACAAGTTCTAGACTACAATTGATGAAAAAGAACTTCACAATAAATCTCACCACACATGGCACGTGAAAACTCAAGTGGAATACAAATCCAAAATCCAATTGAAACAGATGAATCTCAAGGAAGTCACATATAGCCTAAGAAACTATTTAGTGAATCAAAGAGCCAAAAATTGAGTCTAAAAGTCATGACAATAATCTTTACTTCAATATTTTCTTTTTCAAAACTCAAGAATTCATATGCCGAGGTTTAAATCATGTTGGCACCAAGCAAGCCATATGTTGGTTTATGGACACAAGATCACCCCCCAAAAACCAATTTATTCACTACTATCTACTAAATTAACTAATAATAATAATAATAATAATAAAAATAAAATAAAATAAAAATAAAATAAAATAAAAACTGAACAAGACTAATCCCTTAAGAAAGCTGTCACGCCATCTATCATAAGAAAAAGTCACCCGGTTCAACACAAATAAATTCCTTGGAAAAGAACCGCGGTATAAACAAAAACCAAGGAATTTCATTAATACTACTATGAAAACTAAAAAATGACAAGAAAAATTAATGCTAACATGTTAGAATTAAACTTCAAACTATCAGTAATAAACTACTACGTCAACCAATCTACACAAGTTATCACAACAAAAAAATATATTCATGCTCCAACTACATCATCAGATGTAAATGAGTCACCCCCAACCTAAAGTGTTGCACTGTCCTCAATGCAACAAAACAAAACAAGATAAAATGAAGGAGGTGCTCCCTGAAACTGCATCACTCGGAGCTAGAGGTGGTGGGAAATTTGAGCTCCAAATCCTCATCATCGTCGTCCTCTGACTCATGTGAGCCACAAAATGAACTCAGCTTGTGCATCATTTTGGACAAGAATTTGCTTTTCTTTTTCTCATGCTCTTTGAACTTTCCCTGCCAATCTTCCCTTGTCGGCGGCTCATATTTTCCAACCTGTTGTTCATCTCCTCCATCTTACTAGTTATTGCTTTTTGCTCTTTGACCACTCCATCCAGGGATAGTGGGGTAGCAGTGCCAGTAGATGTGCTAGCCCCAGGTGGGCTAGTAGGAAGGCCAGCTATGAGCTGCCTAATGTGTGCATCTACTCCATGTATCTGACTGAATAAGTGACGCATAGTGTGAGGGTTGGACTAGAGTGGTCCCATGGGGTCAAATGATCCTGGTGCAGGTGCAAAGGATCCAACGGGATCGGTGGTGGCCTCAGAGAACTGCCCAAATGACGAGGATGCCACATCAATTCTCCTCCTTTTCTGCTTGTCACTGGGTCCCCTTTTCAGTAAAGGATGGATCATCGGCTTTCCCAGACCTTTCTCAACATCATCTGGGCATTTTAACACCCCAGCATCATAGCATAGTCGAGTGATCAAGGATGGGAAGAATAGGCTCTTGGACCTCCCATGGGTGACTTCCTCGATTTCTCTAACAATGTGCTCCCCCACGTTCACAGGTAGCCCATCCATGATAGCAACAATTATCAGTTCCCTCTCTGGTGTCACGTCAGTGTCATTTGTAGAAGGCAAAACTCTTGCACAGATAATAGATAGCCATGTCTTTGCCTCGACTGTGAAATCATGAGAATCGACTCCCTTGTGCACTGTCATCCACTTTGGTGTCACCCCATCATGTAATTTGTCCACTAACCACTGGTTTCCTCCTGTTTAGCTTTGTCTCTGTAGACCTCATTATCGGCATTGGGAAGGCCATAAATTCCATTGATTATCTCAGGGCTAAAATGGACTTGCACACCCCGCACAGTAGTAATTAAGGTACCTTGGAAGTCGGTCCTCAAGGTGTTTGCATTAAATTCCAAAACTACTGTATGATTGGCATTATTTGGTTGCTCAGCAAAACAAATCCACCTGCTTTCTACCAATCTTGTGTAGAAGCCCGGCATTTTAGCTTCAACCTTTTCTATATTTATGCCTCTTCCCCGGACGACGGTCTTTGACAAGAGTTCATCATATTTCCGATCACATGCTGCAGATAGAAAAAGGTCACGATCAAAGTGTTCCTCTTGTTCAGCTTCAAGGACATGTTCTTGCTCAATTTCATTATGTACCGGATCCATTTTATGCCCAAAGTACCTACAAAATAGACCAACAATGTTAAAAGCTCATATAGACACTTAAAACAATGTATTAGAAAGTATTTAGGCTGAAGAAATGGGCGAAAAAGGTCCCGGGCATAGTTGTGCAAAGTTACTGTTTTTTGCCAATTTAAGGACTACCAGTGTTTGCTCTTCGCGTTCGCGAGATAATAATCGCGTTCGTGAAGAGCAAAAAAACTTTTGTCCAGATTTAGACCATCGCGTTCGCGACCGTACCATTGCGTTCGCGACCGTACCATCGCGTTCGCGAAGGTCAAAACATTTTTGCTCAGAATTTGGCCTTCGCGTTCGCGAAGGTAATCTTCTTCGCACAAGCCTATTTTTCGTTCAGGCATTTCGTCAAACAGTGTATGTGCCCTCTTTTCTTTCTCATTTTTCAATCAACTTCAGCACACATCTTGCCCAAAATTTTACACTAACAATCACACACACATACTCAACCAACCTCACCCAGCAAGCACAACCAATTTCACACACGAATTTGACATTTTAATACTCATAATTTGAACCCTAAGGACCAAACAACCATGGTTGTTCTTCCATTGTTTTACACCAAGAAAGAGAAGAAAGAGTTAAGAGACAAGAGAGGAAATTACATACCTTGCAAATGATCTTGAAGATTATGGACTTGCAGATTATGGTGAAGGAGTAGTAAGAGTTGTTCTTGAGCCAAAAAGAAACAAAAAGGGTAAACTGTTCGTTTCCATTGTTTTAATAATTTTCAAACTTACCTGACCCTATGCGTTCGCGAGGGCATGGTTGTCTACGCGAAGGGTAAATCTGGCCAACGGTCGCGAACGCGAGTGGGAACCACGCGAATGCGAAGCTTTAGAAAAGGCTACTGGATGCGAATGCGAGGTTCTGTCGCGAACGCGAAGACCTGGGAGACAAACCTTCGCGAACGCGAAGACCTGTTTCTGCAATTTATCAGCAGCTACTGCTTTGGACTGCCCAGATCATGCCACCTGCTCAAAACAACTCCAAAAAATGTGAAACTTGGCAGATTAGTCAAAAACAATATACTAAGCTATTCTAAAAAAGGAAATTTCAAAAATTAGTAAAAATTTTGAAAACGATGGGTTGCCTCCCACCAAGCGCCGCATTTAACGTCGTGGCATGACGCGGATCAACTTTACCACTTTTCTCTCCACTTGGACGATATGAATTGGGCACCTAACTTGGAATCAAGCTTGTGACCATGAGCAACGGGGGGTGGTGGTAAGTAAATCATCAAGCCAAACTTTAATTTCTTCATTTTGCATTTCTTGGCTTTCATGTGAGGAATGTCATTTTGCCTGTTCGAATATGCAAATTGCAAAATGTATGGCTCTTGTTTTTCTTCTTTGTACTTCCATATGGATTCGCACGGCTCAATTCCCATATCACCATGCAATTCCAAGGTTGAAAAATGTTTGGAATGCAACCTCAAGCCTTCAAATTGCAAATCTTCACAAATTTTGACATTCTCTTTTTCCCCCGGACTAGAGTCGACTTCAACCATATTTTCACTTATACCGGTTGACTCTAATTCCATATTTTTCTTGGCATCATTAACACTGATGGTGTCGGTTGGCGGATGTTTAATTCTTGATTCCTCAAAATAAAGCTCGCTTTCTTCATCGAAGTCGGACTCTTCTTGATCTATTTCCACACTCTCAAGTTGGTGGGCATAGTGAGCCTCAACCAATATTTTCACTTGATTTTCCAAGGTGCGGATATTATCATCATTTTGAGTTAGTGCTTGTTTTAAGTCCTCGAGTGCCAAGCTTTGCTTCTCCTCATTTTCAAGAATGGCCTCCAACATGAGCATCATCCTTTCATTTTGAGCATTTGAGAGTTCTTCTTGGTTTTGATCAAGTGCCAAGGAAGGATTTTCGGCTTCCACATCTAAGGAAGGTTCTTGGCTATCATCCACTTTCGAGGCTTTTTGGACCTCTATAGCTTCAAGCATTTCTCACATTTGTAAGTTTAACCTTTCAAGCACCAAATCATTTTGGAAACTATTTTCCAAAAGCTCTTCCAAGGCATTTTGCTCTTTGTTTCCTCCTTCAAGTAGGCATTCTAACATGAGCTTAAACTCTCTATTTTGACCCTGCTCAATTTCTTCCACTTCCATATCCCTATAATTTTCATCAAAAAAAGTAGAATCATCATAGCGAGGGCTTGGGGAAGGGAAGGACAAATAAGCACAATCATCCCAATGACCATTTTGACGACCACACTTATCACAAATACTCCACTTGTGGGTTTGGGATTGTGCGCACAATCCACCCCCGGGAGAATTTAAACAATTTTGCCACGAGTGTGGTCCTCCATAATAAGGACAAGGGTCATCAAAGTAAGAACAACTACAATCCGACCAATTTTTATTATATGATGCCATATATTTTTATTCAAAACTAAGAAAATAAACAAGAAACAAAAAAGAAAAAATATATACCAAGGTAAGAAAGATAATTACACAAATATTCACAAGTTTGGACCAAAGCACTTACGCTTATTTCTCAAACAACCTAAATTACGCCAAATTGTTCCCCGACAACGGCGCCAATTTTGATGACGTCCAAATCCACTACTAAAAAGTATAGGGACACGGTCACATGCAATATAATTTACCCAACTATGAGTCGGGGTCGAATCCAACAGAGAACAATATATAGGCGATTAGGAATGTAAAAGAATTATCACTTATTATGCAATGCCAAACACTTAGAATGGTTGTTGAGAAAATATTATAGCTAAATGCGAAAACATAAACTAACCTAGAAATCAAGTAAAATGATCAATGGTTACAAGCATGGGTGCATCGGGATTTACACTCAAGTAAAGATTCAATATATTTCACAATTTTCTAAATATGAACGAGTTTATTATTTATTAACCTCGGATAATAATTCTAAATTAGCTTCTCTCGGAGACTAACAAGACTTCCTAATTGAATTATCCCTAAAAAAATTAAGAGATTAAGCACACCCAAATATGGCTACAAGTAGTTCATTCCTATCCCTAGGTAGAATCTATAAAGTGAGGGTTAACGCCTCAAGTTCTTGTTAATTAATCTTTCCCAACCCTGAATTATTTTTCCCAAAATTAATCCGAAGTAAATGGGCGAGTCTTAGGGTTAGCTAATCCCTTTGGAAACATTCAAGAACAAGAATAATTAAATAAACAACAACTCGCTCAATAATAAATAAAAATCGTTCAGTACATAAGCACAACAAGGTATTTAATCCACACTTTAAATATGAGTATTTCCATAAACAAGATTTAAGTGTCAGAAATAAATACTACACACTTAGATATACAATACAAAGCAAGGAAATGAAGAAATGAGCATAAAGGAGTAAGAAATCCTCAACCAAAAGCTTCAAATCTTCAAGACCCAAGTGTGTGTGCAAGAACCCTAGCTCCCTAAACTTGTTCTCTCTAGTATATGGACTGAATATAAGCCAAAGATCCTCCAAGATATGATATGATTCCGAGAAATGAGCTAGGTCGTGTATTAAAATGGTTTGGAGTCAAAATCGTGAAATTCCAGAACTGCCCAGGTTTTCTGCGCAGTTTCTTCTTCGCGTTCGCGAAGGTTTGATTTCTGCTTCTTTCACGTTCGCGATATCTCCTTTGCATTCGCGAAGGTTTGTCTCCTACTTCATCGCGTTCGCAAAGGTTGGCTTCCTCCTTCTTTGCGTTCGCGTACAGCATCTCGCGTTCGCGAAGGCTTGTTGTCCTGATGCTTCGTGTTCGCGAAGGGTAATTCACTGAGCAGATCTCCTTTGTCCAATTTAGCTTCTTTTTTACTCGTTTTCACTTGATTTCTTCACCATCACTTCTAAATCACTTGATACCTGAAATATGCTAATAAACCTCAATAAATGCCTTAGTTTCTCAACAAAATCATACAAAAGCCTAAGTATTAAGAAGAGATAAGTGGGTAAAATACCAACTTATCACATGACCACTTTGTGTAGGGATTATGGTATTGTGGGACTACACCTCCACCCGCTTACATTGGGGTGAGGCGGTACGATCGTTTTGTGTATAGTTTTGGTATTGGTGTGGCACCACCACCCGCATACATTGGGGTGAGGCGGCATAGCCGCTTTGTGTTGGTATTGGTATCGTTGATGCATTTCTACCCGCATACATTGGGGTGAGGCGGCATAGCCGCTTTGTGTAGGTTCTTGGTACTATGGTTATACATCCACCTTCATACATTGGGGTGAGGCGGCAGGGCCGCTTGATTAGAGTTGTGGTATTGTACGTACACTTCCACCTGCATACATCGAGTGAGGCGGTGGGGCCTCTTTGTGTGAAGATGGTTATAGAGGATCTCATCTTAAATCCTATAAATGTTATTGATAGCTTTTAATAAGCTTGCTATGGTTTAAATGGTTATCTATATTATTCTATTGCTGCACTGGTTCATCATATTCATCTTGTATTTCTGAATTCTTAAATTAGTGTTTAGTTTTCATACTAGTATTATTTGATGGTACTAACGTCCCTTTTGCCGGGGGCGCTGCATCTTTTAAATGGATGCAGGTGGTTCCACAACAGGAGATATTGATCAGTGATAGTAGCACACCTTCTTCCCAGCTGACTTGGTGAGCCCCACTTCATCCCGGGGTCATGTATCTTTTGTTCTTTGTGTATTATGTTTGAGGTATAGCCAGGGCCTTGTGGCCGGCATTATCATTGTACTCATCTTTATCTATAGAGGCTCGGTAGACATAGTGTGGGTTGTATAATGGTGCTAGGGAAGTCAAACTCGTGTGTTGTACTTGAATTACTAGTTCCACTTCAGATTATGAAAGATGTGTTTGGAATTGAGACTTTAAAATAAAGTAACTGATGGTAAGAAATTGGTATTGCAACATGATCACTTTATTGGTTGATTAACGAAAACATATATATTCTCTTTATTCATGAATGAGTTTGGGTAGAAGGAAATCTAATAGGCTTGCTCGGTCAGGTTCGCTCGGTTGAGCGCCAGTCGCGCTCCTCAGTTTTGGGGCATGACAATAATTGATTTTTGTAGCATTGTTTTATGTTATCGAGTCTATTTTGGTTATAATCATTTTGTTTGGAGGTGGATTTTAGAGGAAAGGCCCCAGTTGAGCTTTGATTTGCTTCCATAGTGAGGTAAGTGTTGGGTCTAACCTTGATTTGAGGTTATTAGGAACCCTTGAACTATGTGTTGTGCGAATTACATGTGTAGCAACGTATATGCAAGGTGACTAGTGTATATACGCCGTCAAACTAATTGTTTCCCTACTTTCCTGTATTTCATTAATTATTTTATTCCATGTTTTAACTGTGGCATGCTATAAATTGCTTCGTGTGCCTTAACTTGCTACTTGTCACTTATTATTCTCGTATTAAATTGTTCGTTTCACCCATGCTTTCATGATTAATTGCTACTTGCCTTAATTGTCTTACTTATACGCTTCAATTGTCTTGTATTTGGCTTGTCTTATTGCTTTGTATTATTTGTATCATTCCTTGACTTGGTACGAGGTTCCTTTATGGCTTTCTTTCATATTTCTTAATCGTAGAGATTCTTGTAAATTTATTTGTTGAGTTGATTTCATTTATTAATTTTTTTATGGATCGGGTTGCACGCCTCAACAGGTAGAATAAGGGAGGATTGATACTGATATGGTGAGATTGGGTTGCATGCTGCAATGAATTTTATATGTGATTTTGATATTGTGAAATAAGGGAGGATTATGATATTGATTCTGATTATATGGTGGGATCAAGTTGCGTACCGCAACGAATTTTACTTTTTATTCTTGATATTGAAACGGTGAGATAAGGGAGGATATTGAGTTTGTACGGTGGGATCAGGTTGCGCGCCACAATGGATTGTGTGTTTTGTATTTATTGTTGTATTTTGTTAGCTTTCGGTGATTTCATACAAGATTTTGAGTACTGGTTTTTCTGGTTTTATCGATTTCTAGGATTGAGTGTATTTTCATATATTAACTACCTTACTTTCCTGTTGTTATTATTATACTGTGTACAGGTTATTGTAAGTGACCCACCGTAGCCTCGTCACTACTTCACCGAGGTTAGGCTCGGCACTAATAGAGTACACGGTGTCAGTTGTACTCATACTACACTCTGTACTTCTTGTGCATATTTTGGAGTCGGTCCTAGAGACGGTCAGTAGACTGCTCAAATTGATTGTCAGTTCGGATACTTGAGGTATAGTTGCATGACGTTAGCAACCCTGAAGTCCCCCTTCAACCTTATTTTAGCTGTTTATTTTATTTCAGACAGTTGTACTTTTATTCAAATTAGTATTTGTATTATTCTAGTCGCTTGTGCACTTGTGACGCCAGTTATGGGATTGTACTTAGATATCTTTGTTGTTATGGTTTTCTCACGGTATTTCAGTTATTTCAGTTTCTTGATTATTATTTAATTTGAACTGTTAAAAATAGATAAAAACTATTCTAACGTTGGCTTACCTAGCTAGTGAAATGTTAGGCGCCATCATGGTACCACGGGTGGGAATTTCGGGTCGTGACAAGTTGGTATCAGAGCACTAGGTTACCTAGGTCTCACGAGTCACGAGCAAGCTTAGTAGATTCTGGAGGATCGGTACGGAGATGTTTGTACTTATCTTCCAAAGGCTATAGAGTTTAAGAAACGTTCCAATTTTTTCCTTCTTTATCGTACGATTTTATTCTATCATTGATGATTGAACCCTTCTATTCTTGTTCTCTCGTAGATGGCGAGAACACGCACAACATCTGCAGTCGGACAGGAGCCGGAGCCCCCAGTGGCAGTTCCTAGCAGAGGTCGAGGTCGTGGCTGAGGTTGCGTCAGAGGCCAAGGCAGAGGCACAGCTCAGCCTAGAGCTCGAGCAGCAACAACCATAGTGAAGCATCCGATTGATCACGAGGAGGAGGTTCCAGTTAAGACTGTACCCGTCGGACGAACTCAGGTCCTGGAGGGGTTCATAGCCACTCTAGTGCTTTAGGACGCTCTATCCCGTTTGGTGGGCCTTATGGAGAGTGTGGCCCAGACTGGTACATTCCCGGTGGCACCAACCATCTCTTGGGTTGGGCGAGAAGCACAAACTGTCGCTACTCACACCCTGGAGCAGGTGGCTACCCAGTATTAGACTCCTGCAGTCCCGCCAGTTGGGGTAGTTCAGTCGGTTATTGCGGCACCGGCCGGTGATAGTCCCGCTATGTCTTCTGATGCTATGTTGAGGTTGGATAAGTTTACCAAGATTTTTCCTATTCATTTAAGTGGTGCATCTTCTGAGGACCCACAGGATTACTTGGACCATTTCCATGAGGTATTGGGTAACATGGATATAGTTGAGACCAATACGGTCGATTTTGCAGCATTTCAGATGATTGATTCCTCCAGGAGATGGTAGAGAGATTATATGTTGACTAGACTAGCTGGTTCACTTGCACTTACCTGGGATCAGTTCTCACATATATTTCTATAGAAGTTCATTCTTGTCACACTAAAGAGGAGTACCGCAGTAAGTTTTAACGTCTCTAGTAGGGTAGTATGACTGTTACCCATACGAGACTCGATTTGTGGACCTAGCTCGCCATGCCACTATCTTGTTTCCTACTGAGAGGGATATAGTGAGGAGATTTATTGAGCTCACTTTCACTATTAGGATACAAAATGGCTAAGGAGACCGGACGTTATATCTTTTTCCAGACGGCTGTAGATATTGCTAGACAGATCGAGATGGTTCGTGCTCATTAGAGGGGGTAGGTGTCTGATTAGAGGCCTCGTAATTTCGGTGGTTTTAGTCGTAACTCATCTGGGGGCATGGGTACTTTTGTTAGAGGCCATCCTCCCAGGTCATTTTCATCAGCGCTTCAGGCATCTCACAGTGCTTTAGGGAGTCGTGGTCCTTATGTGCCTTACTCTGGGCAGCCAGTCTACAGTCGACCATCAGCTCCTATCAGTGTACCTCCGATTCAGAGCTATCACTGTGGTTATCCGACTCGTTGAGTTCTACTTCAGCTTCAGCAACCACAACAGTAGGAAGGGTATTTTGAGTGTGGAGGTACCAGTCACGTTGAGAGGTTCTGTCCGAGATTGTTGGGCAGCATGCCATGGTAGAGTTCTCGTGCCATGGTCCCAGCACCAGTTTCTCCACCGCCCGCTCAGCAAGCTAGATGCAGGGGTCAGGTAGCTAGAGGTGGAGGTCAGGCCATTAGATATGGAGGCCAGGTCATTAGAGGTGGAGGCCAGCCAGCCAGAGGCCATCCCAAAGACGTAGGTCAGAGTCATCTAATGCCATTATCATAGGTATTATTCTAGTTTTCCATAGAGATGCTTCAGTTCTATTTGATCCGGGCTCTACTTATTCGTATGTGTCATCTTATTTTGCTTCATATCTGGTTGTGCCTCGTGAATCTTTGAGTGCTCCCATGTATGTGTTCACGCCTGTGGTATACTCTATTGTTGTAGATCGCATCTATCGCTGGTGTGTGATTACTATTGGGAGTCTTGAGACTAGCATAGACCTCATACTTCTTGATATGGTAGATTTTCATATTATCTTGGGTATGGAATGGTTGTCACCTTATCATGCTATATTGGACTATCACACCAAGATGGTGACCTTTAGCCATGCCGGGGTTGCCTCGATTAGAGTGGAGGGGGACTCATGGCCATTCTACCAACATGGTTATTTCTTATGTGAAGGCTCGACGTATGGTCGAGAAGTGGTGTCTAGCTTATTTGGCTTATATTCATGATTCTTGTGAGGAGGTTCCTTCCATGGATTCAGTACCAGTTATTCTTGATTTTCTAGAGGTCTTTCCTGCAGATCTGTCGGGGATGCCAATCAATAAAGATATCTACTTCTGTATTGATTTGGCTCCGGGCACTCAGCCCATTTCTATTCCACCATACCGTATGGCGCCATGGGGTTGATGGAATTGAAGGAGCAATTGCAAGAATTGCTAGATAAGGGATTCATTAGACCTAGTGTCTCGCCCTAGAGTGCGCCCTTATTGTTCGTGAAGAAGAAAGATGGGTCGATGAGGATGTGTATAGACTATCGACAGTTGAACAAAGTCACTATCAAGAACAAGTATCTGTTACCGAAGATTGATGATTTATTTGATCATCTTCAGGGTGCCAAGGTGTTTCGAAGATTGATTTGATGTCTGACTACCATCAGTTGAAGATTAAGGCATTTGATTTCCCTAAGATGTCTTTCCGGACTCGGTATGGGCATTATGAGTTCCTGGTGATGTCATTTGGGTTCACAAATGCTCCAGCAACATTTATGGATTTGATGAACCAGATGTTCATGCCCTATTTGGATTTTTTTGTGATTGTATTCATTAATGATATTTGACTACTCCCGCAGTCGAGAGGAGCATGAGCGACATCTTTATATTATACTTCAGACTTTGAGGGATAGTCAGTTATATTCCATGCTTTCAAAGTGCGAGTTTTGTTTAGACTCAGTCGCCTTTTTGGGGCACATCGTATCGGCAGAGGGCATAAAGGTGGATCATCAGAATATTAAGGGAGTTCAGAACTGACCTAGACCTACTTCAGCTACAGAGATCTGGAGTTTCCTAGGTTTGGCGGGTTATTATCGTCAGTTCATGGAGCGTATTTTATCCATAGCAGTCCCATTGACTAGATTGACCTAGAAGGGTACCCCATTCAGATGGTCGGATGAGTGTGAAATGAGCTTTTAGAAGCTCAAGACTGCTTTGACTATGACGCCAATGTTGGTGTTGCCCACAGGTTCAGGATCTTACACGGTATATTGTGATGCATCTCATATTTTTCTCGGTGCAGTATTGATGCAGGATGGCAGGGTGATTGCATTCGCATCACGGAAGTTGAAAGTTCATGAGAAGAATTACACTGTCCATGACTTAGAGTTGGCCGCCATTATTCATGTGCTGAAGATTTGAAGGCACTATCTTTACGGCGTGTTATGTGATGTATTCACGGATCATTGGAGTCTAAGGTATTTTTTCAAGCAAAAGGATCTCAACTTGAGGTAGAGGAGGTGGTTGGAGCTGTTGAAAGACTACGATATCACTATTTTGTATCATCTTTGGAAGGCCAATGTGGTGGCCGATGCCTTGAGTAGAAAGGTTGTGAGTATGGGTAGCCTTGCGTATATTCCAGTTAGTGAGAGGCTAATTGCCTTAGATCTTCAGGCTTTGCCCAATCAGTTTGTGAGGTTATATGTTTGGGAGCCTAGTCGTGTTTTAGCTTGCACAGTCTCTCGGTCTTCCTTGTATGAACTCATCAGAGAGCGTCAGTATGATAATCCCCATTTTGCTTGTCCTTAAGGACACGGTGCGGCACGGTGGTGCCAAGTAGTTTACTGTTGGAGGTGATGGGGGTTTTATGGATGCAGGGTCGTATTTGTGTGCCCAATATGGATGAGCTTCGTGAGTTGATTCTTGAGGAGGCCCACAGTTCCCAGTAGCTATTCATCCGGATGCCACCAAGATGTATCAGGACTTGCGGCAACATTATTGGTGGAGGAGGATGAAGAAGGATATAGTTGCATATGTAGCTCGGTGTCTAAATTGTCAGCAAGCAAAGTACGAGCATCAGAGGCCTGGTGGTTTGCTTAAGAGGATAGAGATTCCCGAGTGGAAGTGGGAGCGTATCACTATGGATTTTGTTATTGGACTCTCACAGTCTCAGAAGAAGTTCGATGCGGTATGGGTCATTGTGGATAGATTGAACAAGTCAACACATTTCATTATAGTGGTAGTTACCTATTCTTCATAGCGGTTAGCTGAGATCTACATCCGCGAGATTGTCCATACTCACGGTGTGCACGGTCTATCATTTCTGATCAAGGTACGCAGTTTACCTCACACTTTTGGAGGGCCATACAATGTGAGTTGGGCACTCGGATTGAGTTGAGTACATGATTTCACCCTCAGACAGACGGGCAGTCCGAGCGCACTATTCAGATATTGGAGGATGTGCTTAGCGCTTGTGTTATGGATTACGGGTGTTCTTGGGATCAATTCTTTCTGCTTGCGGAGTTTGCCTACAATAACTACCAGTCTAGCATTAATATGGCTCCCAATGAGGCATTTTACGGGAGGCGATGTCGTTCGCCAATTAGATGGTTCGAGTCGGGAAAGGCTCGGTTGTTGGGTACCGATTTGGTTCAGGATGCCTTGGATAAGGTCAATATTATTTAGGATCGACTTCGCACAGCTTAGTCTAGACAGAAGAGTTATGCCGATCGCCTAGTTCGTGATATTGCATTCATGGTTGGAGAGAGGGTATTATTTCGGGTTTCACCTATGAAGGGTGTGATGAGGTTCGGAAAGAAGGGCAAGTTGAGCCCTAGTTATATAGGACCCTTTGAGATTCGTGAGAGAGTGGGTGAGGTAGCCTATAAGCTCACATTGCCACCTAGTTTATCAGATGTCCAACAGGTGTTCCTTGTGTCCATGCTCCAGAAGTATCACGGTGATTCGTCTCATGTGTTAGATTGCAGCTCAGTCCAATTGGACAAGGATTTGACTTATAAGGAGGAGCCGCTGGCTATTCTGGCCCGGCAGGTCCGGCAGTTGAGGTCTAAGAGTTAACCTTTAGTTCGAGTGCAGTAGAGAGGTGAGCCGATCGAGGCAGCCACGTGGAAGTTTGAGTCGGACATGTGGAGTAGATATCCACACCTTTTCACCCGTCCAGGTACCTTTCTATGTCCGTTCGAGGATGAACATTTGTTTTACAGGTGGAGAATGTGATGTCCCGATAAGTCATTTTCAGTTTTTGCCTTCATTTATGTGAATTATGAATTGTGATTACGAGGTGTGGTACCTTAGAGTGATTGTTGTTATTCTTGTGGTTGGTACGACTTGATGAGTTGAACTGTTCATTGTTTTCTTTAATTGACTTTACTTTGTGTATTACTTGTGTGATGACCCGATAGGTCATTTTCGATTTTAGCCTTTATTTCTGTGTTCCAAGTCATCGAATAGCTCTGTTTAGCCTTCATCGATTTGTGTGTGCAGTCCGTATATTTTTTTCCCGGGAAGTTTTTATGAGAAAGTTTATGAAAATTTGAAATTGTGCCTTAAAACTCATTTGAGTTGACTATGGTCAACGTTTTGTGTAAATGGACCCAGATCAGTGTTTTGACGGTAATGGTGGGTCCGTACTGTGATTTGGGACATGAACGTATGCCCGGAATCGAATTCAGAAGTCCCTAGCTTGATCTAACGTAATTGTTTGAAAACTAGAAATTTAAAGGTTTAAAGAATTCCTAAGTTTGACCGTAGGTTGACTTTGTTGCTACTGGGTTCGGATTTCGGTTCCACCATATCAGTATTTATGACTTGTCTTCAACATTTGGTGTAAAACGGAGTTGATTTGATGTGATTCGGACGTTCAGTTGTAAATTTGCATGTTCTTAAGTTTCTTTGAAAATTTTATTTGTTTTGGTGTCCTATTCGTGGTTCTAGGTTTTATTTTAGTGTTTTAAACACGCGAGCGAGTTCGTATGATGTTTTGAACTTGTGTGCATGTTTGGTTTAGAGCCTCGAGGGCTCGGGTGAGTTTTGGATGCATGGCAGAGTGTTTGAAAGAGTATGACTTTGCTTGTTTTGGTGCACAGGTCTCAGACCTCACATTTGCGAGGTTAGGATCGCATATGCAATAGTAAGTGAGCTCTGTCACGTTCGTTTTTGCGAACATATTCTTCACATTTGCGATTGGTGGCTGGGGGAAGCTGGTTCGCATTTTTTATCAAATTGGTCGCATTTGCGGAAGGTCTTAGTTCGCATTTGCGAACAAAGCACCACATTTGCGATGCCAGTAGAGATGGGGGAAGTTCTCTTTTGCGAGAAGGTCTTTGCAATTGCGGGGTTCTCAATTGCGATCCCCAGGTCACAATTGCGACATCTGCGCTTTGACAAATAGCTGAGGGACGGGATTTTAGCCTCACTTTTCATATCTTGGTACCCTAAACACCCTAGAGGCGATTTTCTAAGAGGACTTTCTTCCCTAAAATTTTGGTAAGCTAATTTAATCTATTTCCTTTCAATTGTCCATTACATTCCAAGTATTTTCAACATTAAATATAGGATGTTCATGGTAAAAATTATGGATTTGGGTAGAATTAGGGATTTTTGTAAATTTAAGATTTAGACCTCGAAATGATGTCGGATTTAAAAACTAATTACATAACCGGGCTTGGGTTGAATGGCTAATCGGGTTTTAGTCTGAATCTTGGGTTTTGACCATGCGAGCCTGGAGTTGACTTTTGTTGACTTTTTGGTAAAATTGTAAAGATCTTAACTTTATGTATCCTAATTGATTTCTCTAGCATTGTTTGATGTTATTGAGTCGATTTTGGTTAGATTCGTTTGGTTTGGAGGTGGATTTAAGAGGAAAGGCCCCAGTTGAGCTTTGTTTTGCTTCCGGAGCGAGGTAAGTGTTGGGTCTAACCTTGATTTGAGGGAATTAGGAATCCTTGAACTATGTGTTATGTGAATTACATGTGTAGCAGCGTATATGCGAGGTGACGAGTGTATATACGCCGTCAAAGTAATTTTTTCCATGCTTTCCTGTATTTCATTAATTATTTTGTTCCATGTCCTAAATGTGGCATGCTTTAAGTTGCTTCATATGCCTTAACTTGCTACTTGTCACTTATTATTCTTGTATTAAATTGTTCGTTTCTCCCATGCTTCAATGATTAATTACTACTTGCCTTAATTGTCTTACTTGTACACTTTAACTGTTTTGTATTTCGCTTGTCTTGTTTCTTTGTATTATTTATAGCATTCCTTGACTTGGTACGAGGTTCCTTTATGACTTGCTTTATATTCCTCAATCATAGCGATTCTTGTGAATTGAGTTGTTGAGTTGATTTCATTTATTGATTTTGTTTATGTATTGGGTTGCACGCTGCAACGGGTGGAATAAGCGAGGATTGATACTGATATGGTGGGATCGGGTTGCACATCGCAACGGGTTTTATATGTGATTTTGATATGGTGAAATAAGTGAGGACTATGAATTGATTCTGAATATATGTTGGGATTGGGTTGCGCTCTGCAACGGATTTTACTTGTTATTCATGATATTGAAACGGTGAAATAAGGGAGGATATTGAGTTTGTACGGATTTGAAAGCGGATAAAACCTACTCTAACGTTGGCTTGCTTGGCAAGTGAAATGTTAGGCGCCATCACGATCCCGAGGGTGAAAATTTCGGGTCATGACAACTTGCTTTATTTAATTTGCCGTGCGATTATATGTTTACTCCTTATTATCATTTATTGATTTTTCTTTCCGTTGTTAGCTGTATAATGATATTCTGCACATGTTTTATGTCTAGAGAGTGTCTTCACTTGAACCTCGTCACTACTTCATTGAGGTTAGTCTTGATACTTACTGGGTATCGTTTGTGGTGTACTCATACTATGTTTATGTACATTTTTGTGCATATCCAAGTACCTCGGATCGTGCAGGACGCTAGTGTGTTGAGTCAGATATTTCAAAGACTTTAAGGTATAACTAGCATCCCACTCGCAGGCCTCAGAGTCACTTTATGGTGTTTTTCTTTACTATTTTTTATTTTTGTAACAAACCGACTGGTCGTTTTGAGCTTTAGCGTTCCATTCGGTGGTTTGTTACTTTGAGTAGCTTCATATTATGTGTTATGACTTGCGTGTATGGTTGATTTCGGTTTTCGAGCAGTTCATGATTGATTTGGAAGAATGATTTTCATTTTAGAAGGATTAAGTTGGAAGAGTTGACCAAGGTTTGATTTTTGGGTAAACATACTCGGAATTGGGTTTTAATTATTCCAATGAGTTTGTATGATGATTTTGGACATGTTCACAAAGTTTGCTTAAATATTGATGAGTTTTGGATAAGAATGGGTTGTATGGTGATTGTTTTAGATTTCGACGTTGATTTGAGCATAAATGTTACCATATTGAGCAAACTCCCTTTGATTCATGTTTCGACTAAACTATTATATCCGTATCATAATTTTGAAACCATTGCAACTGAAATCATCATGTTTCGACATCGTATGAGGAATTTATGGTCATATTACTAAGAATTTGGTTGCTAGATTTTTCAGATTAATTACCAAATTTCCACTGAATTCGTATTTAAAAATCTGCACTATTTTTAAATATTGAAACCAACATATGTCCTTCATTATAACGTCAAATGGAGTTATTCAAAAGCCTAACTTGACTTGAATTTCACGAGGAATCTATTGGAGGCATCAAAAGTGAGTTTCGAGATCGTTTGGCAAAAGAAACGAGGCAGAACAGCTGGGCGGTTTTGGCTATTAATGTTGTTGGAGTTTTTCTCATATTAAAAGTTTGGGATTAGGAAAATTCAAGGATGTTCTTCAAGTTTCTTCCACGGGGTAAGGTCTAAACCATTACCTTAGTATTTCCCTTTGATTCATTCCCTTGGTATAAGATTTAATCCATGATTTTAATTGAAAGCCCATTTAATTCATTAAACCAAGACCTAGGGATATGTCCTAAATTTTAAAAATTGAAAAAGAGTTAGAGGCTTTTATTTCCAATTCCTCTTAGGGTCTTGTTCTCCTATATTAGGAGAACAACATACTCGAATTTGACGAGTTTTGGAGTATTTCAGGAGATATGGGACCCAACCAGTGTGGGTTGAACTCTTGGGTTATGAACATCCAAGAGCGATGTTTTGGCGAATTCATTGAGCTATCAGAGTCGGTTTTCATTCATGTGAGCATGTATTGGTTCAGGCTTCACTCGGCTAAGTTTGGTTAAAGTGTAAATATCATAGCTTTATTTATTGTAATAGGTTTCTCTTGCATTGTTTGATGTTATTAAGTCATTTTGGTTAGATTTGAGCTGTGTGGAGGCATATCATAGGGGAAAAGCTATTTCGGATAGTTGAGGTAAGTATATTGCCTAACTTTATATGGGGGAAACTACCAGTTAGAATTTGAATTGATTGTTCTATTTGTGTTATGTGAAAGCCGTGTACGCAAGGTGACGAGTGGGTACATGGTCTATATGTTGAATTTTATCGGTTTAGTTTATCTAGATTCTTTCCATGCTTTTAATTGAATTGTCATAACATGTCATGTCTCTCATTGTTAATCGACCCTTGCATGCTTTATTTGACATTGTTAGCACTTGTTCTACCTCTTACTTGTTATTTTTTGTTTATATACTTTAGTTGAAGTTATTGACTTTCTTATTGTCTTGTTACCTCTTAATTGTTGAATCACTTTTAATTGAAGTTGTTATTTCGTGGAATATTATCTTGTTGAGTTATTGGTGTTAAAGTTGTAATAGCTGTTATCACATTGAGGTGAAGGATTCAGTTGTTGAGATACCTTTCCTTGTTGAGCATTCTCATTCATTTTTTTATTATTGAAATTTTTGCTCACATTGCGGTTGTGCCATGGGCTATTTATTGTGAAAATATTGGTGTTGTTGACTTTGTGGCAAGTTGTGGCATATGGGCACTTGTGGTGCGAGTTGTGATTGTGTTGTGATATTGATATGCATTCGGTGGTATAAGGCTAGGGGTTGATACGTATGCGGTAAGATAAGGTGGTCTTGATACGCGTGTTGTTAGTAGGGGAACTACTTGAAACCATGCGGTTAGATAAGGTGGGCTAAAACGCGTGTAGCTATCTCCAGAAAAATGATTTTCAAAACTAAATGCAACGCTCACGCGGTGATATAATGAAAGATTGTGATTGAAATTGTGAAATGTTAATATGAGGTGGTACCTCAGTTGTGATTATCATTGTACATTCCAAGTTGGAATAACTTATTGATTTGAACGGTCATTATTCTTCCTTTAATCATTCATCCGCATTTTAATTGTGTTTTGTTATTCGTTTTTATCTTGGTGTTGGAACGATTGTGGTTTCTTGTGTGGGTCATGCATTCCACGTGATTTGTGGTGTTGCTTTAACATGCCAATCTATGGCTCTGTTATAACTTGGTGAATTGATTGTCAATGTGAATTTAATTGCGCGGAGTCACTATATCATATTCTGTTAAACTAATGGTAACATAATGGTTTAAATAAAAGAATTATTAACATGGTTTATTCTATGTGCCTCTTCAGATAGAACTCGTTATCTCACTCGGTGCCTTATTATTGTAAATGGTTATCGCACTTTCACTATAACTGGATTCTCAATTTTTACTCATCACCCTGTTAGATATTTACCTTACTTAAAATTGTTATCATATTTTTTTCTTTAACAAATTTTATATTTAATTCGATAAATTAACTTATGTTTTGCTTTGTTTAAAAATGATACTTTTACTCAATTTTATTGATTTCTAAACTAAACCCATCTTCTACTCTATTTCGTACAAATTGTATATTATTTTACTTTAATTGATTTCTAAAACAAACTCATTATTTTATTTGATACATTACCTTATTCAAGAATATTATTATGTTTTATGGTGTCTAAATATATCTTTCGTTCATCTAAATTAATATTTATCACGGTTGCAAAGTACATGGTAGCGCGTAGTCTTTGCCGTGCGAAGTTGATTGTTATTGTGGGCACGAGGTGCCATGTGTGTATGATTTGAAAATTGTGGTTCGTGACTTGTGGTTTATGAGGAGTTGTGCCTCGGGGTAATTCTTTTTGTAAGTCCATGTGTTGGGAGCGATTTGATTATTTGAGTTGTCATCCATTTTTTCCTTATTTGAGTTCATTTACATATCATCGGTGTTCTTATTATGTTGTTTCTTTATTACCCATTTATTACTTGCTTCTATTTATGTTTCTATTACATCGTTGTTGGTTGTAAATCAATAATATTTCTGTTGCTGGTCTTACATTGATGTTCTTTCCATTGTTAGCTTATGTATATCTTGAATAGTTTTTTATGTCTAGTATGTGTCTTTACCTGGCCTCGTCACTACTCTACCAAGGGTAGGCTTGATACTTACTGGGTACTGTTGTGGTGTACTCATGCTACGCTTCTGCATATTTTTGTGCAGATCCAGGTATTCTGATTGTGTTGTTGAGAGTTGCATCTGTGCGGCAGGATACTTCAAGGTATACCTGCTTGACGTACGCAGGCCTCGAAGTCACCATCTTTCTTCATTATGCTACTGTTAAACTGTAATTCAAAACAGTATTATGTTTAGAAATTCTAGTGTGTTTTAGTAGTGCTTATGACTCTGTACTACCGGTTTTGGGAAATCCATAACTATTAGCCACTTGCATCTATGTATGTCATTTAATGGTTTATGATAAATGATTAAATATTTCAATTCTGTTATTAAATAAGCATGTGTTAGGATTACCTAGTCTTAGAGACTAGGGGCCATCACGACATCCTAAGGTGAGAAATTGGGGGCGTGACAAGTTGGTATCAGAGCTCTAGGTTCATAGCTGCTACGAGTCATAAGCAAGTTTAGTAGAGTCTTACGGATCGGTACGGAGACGTCTGTACTTATATTCGAGAGGCTACAAAACTATTACTAACCACTCCTTTCTTACCTTATCGTGCGACATTGATTTTGCTTGAAGCATATATCTTATATCCATTTACATCCACTCATATATGATGTTGTGCGCTCAGTATCAACTATGCTTCGACGGTTTGTAATGTTGCGGATGGGCTACGAGGAGGCCATAGATGCTCGATCATTGTCTCGAGGTATTGTCTTGACGAAGAACGCAGACGTATTGGTAGATCTTCAGTTGTTCTAGTGTGGGATGTAACTGGTTCTTGTATGATTGGTGTTGTAGGAGCTTATGAAGGTTGGTATTGTGGATCATCGGATGTTGTGCCCTATCACTCCGCACCAAGTGGGGGAGTCTACTGTCGATCAGATTGCATGGACAAATGTCATATCAGTTTTGGGTCTGAGGTATATAGTAGTGTTGAGGGGTTATCCGGAATTATACATGACTAAGATCTGAGATTTTCATGGGAAGGTGCTGGAACTTGCGGTATATCTGAATCATTGCTAAATCTACAATCCAGTATCAAAGAGGTTAGAGAAACATCTTCAGATTCACAGAAGGTCTCTTTAGAGTGGGTATCTCGATTGCGTCATTATTGGGTGCTCAAGAGGAAATACAGTAGTTTATGGGTTTTTGGATGACATGGTTTGTTCTAGGGTCTTTCACAGTGAGCTTTGACTTAGGATCATTGTGTACCTATAAGGGAAAGTGTTGACCCGAAGACAAGTTGAGGTGGATTATAAGAAATGGGTCAGCTTGGTGGTGTTGGGTCAGCATAGCAACAAAGTTAACTGGTCTTTTGGTGTGGTAATGCTTCACCAATGTTCTGTGGCAATACTCTTAGGTTTGACGGCTTGCGTGACTTGGTTGAGTTGGGAAAATTCAGTTCTGATGGCTTGGTGTTGTGCGGACTGGGCCCGAAGAGTTCTTGATAGTGTCGACCACAGCTTGAGCTAGATGTCTGCTACCGGCATAAGGAACGTGTTGCGTGTTATGATATTTCCCTGGATGGGGTCACGAGTTCTAGACAGAATGGACGATTTCAGATGTTTAGAAGAATTCTAGCATTATTTGATACCACCTAAGAAGGGTGCGCACTCGAGAAGAAGCACTGTGTTTTGACTTGTGGATGCTTGACTGGTATTACAGTAATCGCCTGATTGATCGACTCCTGATGTCTAGAATTTTCCTTGTGGAATGAAAGAATTATAGAAGTACTTCTCGTGGGCTGACCGTATGTGAGGAATGTGTCAGTTATTTGAGTATTGTAATTGTGATTGGATATGAAGATTCTAATATACTAGGGATATGAAGAATAAGAAGCTTCTCCAGACAGATTGTTCCATGGTTGTGAACGGTGAAGGTATGTTAAGAGGTTGGCAACTGATGGTATGTACTATAGATAAGTTATTATGGGCTTTTCGGAGGCTATCTACCTATATCGGAAGGATCAAAATTGATTTGGAGGCTACTAGTAGGTCTAATAAGGGTGTGTGTTCTAAATCAGGTCAGATTTATCTACTCAACACAATTATTGTTGAGGGGTATGTTATAAGTTAGGGTGGATCACATTCGTGTTCTGATATGTCTCATGTGTTACTCTCTTATGTTGTGATGGGTTGTGATCTGTTGGTTATCTGCACACTGATGCGGTTATGTTTGGGATTTGTAGCCAAATTCGAGTTAGATTGCTCTTGGGTATTGAATGGTTGATTGTTCCTTGGTTATGGTCTTCTTGTTTATGGTATATAGTGATATCAATATTTCCATAGTTATGGTCACGCGCTTCGTGTGTCTGATGTTGATATGCTTATGGTTGTTGATTGTGAGTAATGTGGCTCAACGTATTCGGGGTGGACCGGTGTCAGATTGGGTCATGCATCACATCAGTGTTATGCGACGATATGATCCTTTGTGCTTATTTTGTGTGTTATGTTTTCCCTTGTGTGGTGGATTGATAGCATTGCGCTTCGTGGTGGTATATGTTGAGCTGGCGGGATGGTTCCTTCATTTCCATTCTCTTTCCATCATTAGGTGTATTTGAGTTTTAGTTCGTTGGTGCACAGATTGCATGGTATGTGGCTCTAAATAGGATTTGTGTGATAGTTCGATGAAGTAGCTTGTACTGGATGAGATGAGGTTATTGGGCCTGAAATGAGTACTATCGGATTTGATTAAGGTATGTTTGCAAGAATTGTGTCACTAGTCGGCTTAGATTTTGTCTATGGTTCTTATCGGGAAGGAGAGCTCCACGACTTGTTAATCGGATAGATGGTTATGAGTTTCTGTATGTCTCTTTCGTCATTGGCAGTGTACAAAGGTTCAGATAAATATTTTAGTTGATATGAGGTTTGTTACTAGTATCGAGTTGGTTATCGAGCAGCTATTGCGGTAAGAAGTTCTTACTATGAGTATTTGAGTTATGTGGTATATCATTATGTCTTGAGATGTAATTATGGATTGATTCTGCTTGTTCAACATTATACGGTACATAGATGCAAGAATCAGGACATATAATGAGTTCCGGATGTTGGGGATTTGGGTTTTAAGATTTACGAACTAAGGTTGAAGTAAGGGTCCTCTGTTACGTGGTGTTGTCGGGATTATATGAGTGGGATGACGTGGGATCACATATGGTTATATGTATGATGAGGTTATATGGTGATTTGATGGCTTTGGAATGACTCTTGGCACGTTCGAGCACGAACATATGTTTAAGTGGGGGAGAATGTAACGACCAGACCGGTCATTTTAAGCTTTAGTGTTCCTTTTGGTGGTTTGAGACTTTGAGTAGCTTCATATTGTGTATTATGACTTGCGTGTATGGTTGGTTTCGGTTTTCAAGCGGTTCGGGATTGATTTGGAAGAATGATTCTCGTTTTAGAAGCTTTAAGTTGGAAGAGTTGACCAAGGTTTGATTTTTGGGTAAACAAACTTAGAATTGGATTTTAATTATTCCAATAAGTTTGTAAGATGATTTTGGACATGTCCACAATGTTTGGTTATTTTCCGATGAGTTTTGGATAAGTTTGGGTTGTATGGTGATTGTTTTCGATTTCGATGTCGATTTGAGCATAAATGTTACCATGTTGAATAAACACCCTTTGATTCGTGTTTTGACTAAACTATTATATCCGTATCATAATTTTGGAACCATTGCAACTGAAATCATCAAGTTTCGACATCGTATGAGGAATTTATGGTCATTTTACTAAGAATTGAGTTGCTAGATTTTTCAGATTAATTATGAAATTGCTACTGAATTCATATTTAAAAATTTGCACTATTTCAAAATATTGAAACCACTATATCTCCTTCATTATAAGGTCAAATTGAGTGATTCAAAAGATCAACTTGACTGCAACTTCACGAGGAATCAATTGGAGGCATCAAAAGCGCGTTTCGGGATCGTTTGCCATAAGAAACAAGGTAGAACAACTGTGCGTTTTTGGCTATTAATGTTGTTGGAGTTTTTCTCATCTTAAAAGTTTGGGATTGGGAGAATTCAAGGATGTTCTTCAAGTTTCTTCCATGGGGTAAGGTCTAAACCATAACTTTAGTATTTCCATTTGATTTATTCCCTTGGTTTTAGCTTTAATCCATGATTTTAATTGAATACCCATTTAATTCTTTAAACCAAGACCTAGGGTTATGTCCTAAATTTTAAAAATTTAAAATAAGTTAGGGGCATTTATTTCCCGATTCCTCTTCGGGTTTTATTCTCCTATATTAGGAGAACAACATACACGAATTTGGTGAGTTTTGGAGTAGTATTTTGGGAGATATGGGACCCAACTAGTGTGGATTGGACTCTTGGGTTATGAACACCCAAGAGTGATGTTTGGAGAATTGGTTGAGCCATCGGACTCCGATTGAGTCGGTGTTTGTTCGTGTGAACTTGTATTTGTTCGGGCTTTGCTCGGGTAAGCTTGGATTCAGAATCCAAGGCAGGCCCGATGTGGACTTTTGTTGACGTTTTGGGGAAAATGTAAATATCGTAGCTTTATTTATTTTAATTGGTTTCTCTTGCATTGTTTGATTTTATTAAGTCATTTTTGGTTAGATTTAAGCCGTGTGGGCGTGAATTTTAGGGAAAAAGCTATTTTATAGGGTTGAGTTGGCCTAGTTGAGGTAAGTATCTTGCCTAACTTTGTGTGGGGGAAACTACCCCTTAGGATTTGGGTTGATTGTGCTATTTATGTTATGTGAAAGCCGTGTATTCAAGGTGAAGAGTGGGTACACGGTCTATATATGGTATTTGACCGGTTTATATTATCTAGACTCTTTCCATGTATTTAATTGAATTTTCATAACATGTCATATCTATCATTGTTAATCTACACTTGCATGCTCTATTTGACGTTATTAGCACTTGTTCTATCTCTTACTTGTTATTTTGCTCTTATATGCTTTAGTTAAAGTTATTGCCTTCCTTATTCTCTTTTTACATCTTAATTTTTGAATCACTTTTAATTGAAGTTGTTATTTCGTAGAATATCATCTTGTTGAATTATTGGTGTTGAAGTTGTAATAGTCGTTATCAAATTGAGGCGAAGTGATTAATTTTTTAGATACCTTTTCTTGTTGAGTATTCCCATTCATTATATTATTGTTGAAATTCTTGTACACATTACGGTTGAGCCATGAGCTATTTATTGTGGAAATATTGGTGTTGTTGACTTTGTGGCAAGTTGTGGCATATGGGCACTTGTGGTGCGAGTTGGGATTGTGTTTTGATATTGGTACGCATGCGGTAGGATAAGGCTAGGAGTTGATACGTATGCGGTGAGATAAGGTGGGCTTGATACACGTGTTGCTAGTAGGGGAACTACATGAAGCTACGCAGTGAAATAAGGTGGGCTAAAACACGTGTAGCTATTTCGGGAAAAATAATTTTCAAAACTTAATATAAGGCTCACGCATTGATATAAGAAAAGATTGTGATTGAAATTGTGAAATGTGAATTCCATGTTGGAACAACTTGTTGATTTGAAGGGTCATTGTCCTTCCTTCAATCATTCATCTGCATTTTGATTGTGTTTGGTTATTCATTGTTATCTTGGTGATGGAACGATTCTGGTTTCTTGTGTAACTTTTGCATTCTACGTGATTTGTGTTGTTGCTTTAACATGCCAATATGTGCCTCCGTTATAACTTGGTTAATTGATTGTCAATGTGAATTTAATTGCGTGGAATCACTATATCATATTTTGTTTAGTTGTTGGTAACATAGTGGTTTAAATAAAAGAATTGTTAACATGCTTTATTTTATGTGCCTCTTAAGATAGAACTCCTTATCTTGCTTGGTGCCTTATTATTCTAAATGGTTATTGCACTTTCACTATAATTGGGTTCTCAAATTATACTCATCACCCTATTAGATGTTTACCTTACTTAAAAATTGTTATCAGGTTTTTCTTTAACAAAATCTATATTTAATTTGTTAACTTAAATTATTTTTTACTTTGTTTAAAAATGATACTTTTACTCAATTTTATTTATTTCTAAACTAAACCCATCTATACTCTGTTTCGTACAAATTATATACTATTTTACTTTACGTGATTTCTAAAATAAACTCATTATTTCATTCGACAGCTTACCTTATTCAAGATTGTTATTATGTTTTATGGTGTTTCTATATATCTTTCGTTCATCTAAATTAATATTTATCACGATTGCAAAGTACATGATAGAACGTGGGCTTTACCGTGCGAAGGTGATTGTTATTGTGGGCACGAAGGTGCCATATGTGTAAGATTTGGTAATTGTGGTTCATGACTTGTGGTTTGTGAGGTGTGGTGCCTCGAGGTAATTCTTATTATAAGTCCATGCATTGGGAGCGATTTAATTATTTGAGTTGTGATCCGGTTTTTCCTTATTCGAGTTTATTTACATCACATCAGTGTTCTAATTATGTTGTTTCTTTATTACTCATTTACTACTTACTGCCATATATGTTTCTATTACTTCATTGTTGGTTGTAAATCAACAATGTCTTTACCGTTGGTCTTGCATTAATGTTCTTTCCATTGTTAGCTTATGTATATCTTGATTAGGTTTCTATGTCTAGTAGGTGTCTTGACCTGGCCTCGTCATTACTCTACCGAGGTTAGGTTGAAACTTACTGGGTACCATTGTGATGTAATCATACTATGCTTCTTCTCATTTTTGTGCAGATCCGGGTATTCTGATTGTGTATTTGAGAGTTGCGTCTGCTCGGCGGGAGACTTCAAGGTTTATACCTTCTTGACGATTGCATGCCTCGGAGTCACCATCTTACTTTATTAAGCTATTGTTAAATTGTAATTCAAAATAGTACTGTGTTTAGAAATTCTAGTGTGTTTTAGTAGTGTTTATGACTCCGTACTACTGGTTTTGGGAAATATATTACTATTGACGCTTGCGGCTATGTATGTCATTTAATGATTTTATGATAAATGATTAAATTGTTCAATTCTGTGATTAAATCAACATGTGTTAGGCTTACCTAGTCTTAGAGGCTAGGTGCCATCACGACATCCTAAGGTGGAAAATTGGGTTCGTGACAATTTTATTGAGAAAAAGTGTTGAATTTGAGATTCCTAGTTTACTCTCAGTAGAACTTATGACTCCGCACTATCGGTTTTGGGGTTGTATGACTATTATTCATTATCAACTATGTTATATCATTTATTAGTTTTATACTTAAAAGTTCAAGTGGTTTAATTCTATTTATCTTATCATATGTTAGGCTTACCTAGTCTTAGAGACTAGGTGCCATCACGATCCGCAAGGTAGGATTTGGGTCATGACAATGCAGGAGCTACTTACATAAGGGACATGACTAGCCTCTTTCACGACACAATCAACAAGGAAACCGATGCCTATGTAGATGATGCCATCATTAAGTCCAGAGAGAGTTCCGATAACCTAGCAGACTTAATGAAGTTCTTCGACCATCTAAAAAGTAAACTTGAAGCAAAATCTCGCAAAATGTGCTTTCGGGGTCCATGCTAGAAAATTATTGGGTTTTAGTGTCAGTCGCCAGGAAATCGAGCTAGATCAATAAATATTCAAAGCCATACAAGATCTGCCAATGTCTAAGAACAAGAAAGATGTGATAGGTTTCTTAAGCCATTTTAACTATATCAGTCGCTTCATAGCATAGTCAACGATAATTTATGAACTGATCTTCAAAATGCTAAGAAAGGATGCTGCAACAGGTTAGACCAAGGAGTGTCAAAAGGCTTTCGACAAAATCAAGGAATATTTATCCAAGCATATTGTGTTGGTGCCTCCGGAGTGTCTTGTGTTGCTTCATAGCACAGTCAACTATAATTTATGAACTGATCTTCAAAATCCTAAGAAAGGATGCTGCAACGGGTTAGACCAAGGAGTGTCAAATGGATTTGGACAAAATCAAGGAATATTTATCAAAGCCTCTTGTGTTGGTGCCTCTGGAGCCTGGGAGACCAATGTTGTTGTATTAATATGTGTTAGACAGGGCATTTGGGTGCGTTTTGGAGCAACATGACGAGACTGGTAGGAAAGACCAAGCCATATATTATCTTACTACGAAGTTCACGTCGTATGAAGCCCGGTACACTTTGTTGGGGCATACATGCTGTGCCTTGACATGGGTAGCACAAAAACGGAGGCACTACTTCTATGCATACACCACTTACTTGATATCGAGGATAGATCCTCTGAAGTACATGTTCCAGAAACCTGCCCCATAAGCAAGTTGGCAAAGTAGCAGATACTATTGAGTGAGTTCGACATCGTCTATGTGACCCAAAAGGTTGTCAATGGGCAAGCACTAGTTGATAATCTGCCAGAGAATCCCATAGAGGGAGAATATGAACCAATGAAGATGTACTTTCCTGACGACGAGGTATTGATCATAGCGGAAGATATTGCAGAAGCTTATGATGGTTGGAGAGCCACGAATTTCAAGGGAGTATGCCTCAGAGATGTCTCGGTATTAGAAACTGGTCAACAGTATCTGGTATGCGCTATACTCAGGTTCTCATGCACCAATAATATGGCAAAGTCTGAATATTGCATTCTGGGAATGAGTGTAACGACCCGGCCGGTCATTTCGAGAGTTATAGCCCTGTTTTCCCCATTTTTACTTATTTTTGTGTTATTCAGCTATATTATGTTATATCGGGTTAGTTGGTTCGGGTCCGGAAGGAACTCGGAGTGAATTGAGACACTTAGTCTCTTAAGTAGAAACTTAAGTTGGAAAAGTCAACCAGATGTTGACCTATGTGTAAATGATCTCGGATTTGAATTTTGATGGTTACGTTAGCTCCGTTTGGTGATTTTGGACTTAGGAATGCGTCAGGAATGTGATTTGGAGGTCCGTGGTAGAGTTAGACTTGAATTGGCGAAATAGGAAATTTGGCGATTTCGGTCGGCAGTGGAAAATTTGATATCGGGGTCGGAATGGAATTCTGGAAGTTGGAGTGGGTTTGTAGTGTCATCTATGATGTTTGTGCAAAATGTGAGGTCATTCGGACGTGGTTTGGTTGGTTTTGGCATCAGTTGCCGAATTTGAAAATTTAGAAGTTCTTAGGCTTGAATCCGAGGGTAATTTGATGATTGGATGTTGTTTTGAGTGATTCGAAGGTTCTACTAAGTTTGTATGTTGATATATGACTTGTTGGTATTTTTGGTTGAGGTCCCGTGGGCCTCGGGGTGATTCCGGCTGGTTAACGGATTTGTCAAAGTTGGAATTTGCAGCTGGAGCTGCTACTACTGGTATTTTCGCACTTGAGGAAGAAAGCCTCGCAGGTGCGAGGCCGCTGGTGTGCGTGGGGAGTGCGCAGGTGCGGGAGACGCTGGGCCAAGGCTGGGAATGCAGGTGTGAAGAATTGGCCGCATCTGCGAGCCCACAGGTGCGAGGCCTTGAGCGCAGATGCGGAGATGAGAATTTTGGGCTGGTTTCGCAAATGTGCACCAGGAACCGCAAATGCGAGTCCGCAGGTGTGAGAAAGATGTCCGTAGATGCGGAAGTTGGGGGATTAAGTGAGTTGCGTAGGTGCGGCTCCTTGGACCACAGGTGCGGTCGCGCGGGTGCGAGAAAATGGCCGCAGGTGCGAAAAACCTAGGAAGAAACCATAAATAGAACCCTTCGCGATTTTGGTGCATTCTTCACCATTTCTATTCAGTTTTTGGAGCTTTTGGGAAAGATTTGAAAAGGGAATCAAGGGGGTTTCGTTGAGGTAAGTTACTTGAGCCCTAATACTTGTATATATTGTGATTTTCCGTTGTTTAATCATGGTAATTAGTGAAAATGAGGGGTTAGGGCTTGGAATTTTTGGAAAGTAATTTAAGGATTTAAAGGACCAAACGATGTCGGATTTTGATGAATTTCATATGGTTAGGCTCGTGAGTGAATGATCTTTCTAGTTTTGTAAATTTTGTCAGATTTCGAGATGTGGGCCCAGGGGGCGGGTTTGAGCCAATTTCGAGTTTTGGTCTAATTTTGAAGCTTTTCTTGTGGAATTCATTCTATTAGCGTATATTGATGGTATTGTACTAATTGTGAATAGATTTGGAGCATTTGGAGGCCGAGTCCAGAGGCAAGAGCATTGCGGGGTAGAGATTTGACCGGTTTGAGGTAAGTAACGATTGTAAATCTAGTCCTGAGGGTATGAAACCCCAAATTTTGTATCATTTTACTATTTTTAGTGACGTACATGTAGGTGACGGGCGTGTGGGCGTGCACTGTTGGGTATTTGTGACTTGGTCCATCCCGTAGCAATTGTAAAGTTGCATACTTTGTTGAAACCATATGATACTTATATGTTTTAGAAAGAATTTCTGTAAATTGGGCTGAATGCCATGTTTGGGCCTTGCGCCAATGCTGTTTGGACCCTTAGGGGCTGTTTCTTACCATCCTCTCATTGTTTTTGATTGAAAATCTATACTCAGTCATGTTTATACTTGTTTACCGCATAACTCAGTTTTATGACTCTATTTTGATGCATATAAATGCTTTGGTCTGAATGCGTTGTTTTACTGAAATGCCCGAGTGGCTTGAGAGATTTATGACTAAGTGAGGCCGAGGGTCTAATTTGTGAGGATGAGTGTGGATCTGGGCTGCCCGCCTGCAGTATATTTATGACTGAGTGAGGCCGATGGCCTGATTTGTGAGGATGAGTGTGGATCGGGGCTGCCTGCCTGCATCATACTTTATTATTATGGCACGTGAGTTGTCTGTGTAGCACGTGAGTTGTCCGTGCAGATTATAGCGCTTGGGCTGAAAGAGCCCCTCCGGAGTCTGTACACACCCCTAGTGAGTGCAGGTACCTACTGAGTGCGAGTGCCGAGTGACTGGGAGGCATGAGTGATTGTGAGGTATGCCCGAGTGAAAGTGAGGTATGCCCGCGTGGCAAGAGTGATTATGAGGTATGCCCGAGTGGCACGAGTGACTGTGAGGTTTGCCCAAGGGGCTGTATATGAATGATGTTTTTTCCCGAGGGGCTGTTTATGATTTTATCATTTTTGCTCACTTTTGCATTGAGCCTTCGTTTAAAAAACTGTTGGAAAAATATCTTTAAATAATTTTTGCTGGAACTGGGTTTAAACGAGATGTTTAATTCAAATCCTGATTTTAAAAGCATGTGGTATTTTACTGAGATTTTCTGGTATGAACGTTATATGCTTTATTGCACGTCACTACTGCTCAGTCTTTATTTATTGGTGTTACTTACTGAGTTGGCGTACTTACATTACTCCCTGCACCTTGTGTGCAGATTCAGGTATAGTTGGACACGGTAGCGGTTATTGAGTGTTCTGGTTGCAGATTTGCTTGGAGATAGCAAGGTAGCTGTTTGGCGATCGCAGCCCCTGCTCTTCTCCCTCTTACCTTCCTATAGTTGTATTTAGCTATTTTCCAGGCTGAGTTAGCCTTGATATTGTTAGACAGATTGTAGCAGATGCTCATGACTAGTGACATCCCGATGTCGGGCTTTTCTTCTCCGCACTTCTATTTTTCTTTAATTTGAACTCTTTAAATGGAGGTTTTATGTTAAATAACCTTGAAATTATCTTTAAAATGAAATATCGGTTGTTTTGGAAATGAGTCGGCTTACCTAGTTCCACGATAGGCGCCATCACGACAGGTGTTAGTTTTGGGTCGTGACAGATTGGTATCAGAGCCTAGGTTACATAGGTCTCATGAGTCATGAGCAGGTTTAGTAGAGTCTTGCAGATCGGTACTGAGATGTCTGTACTTATCTTCAGGAGGTCTTCAGGAGGTTGCAGAACCTTTAGGAAACTCCACATCTTGAATTCTTGTCGTGCGAATCTGTTGATTCTAGTAACTAAACATCTGTTGTTTCATATTCTCACAGATGGTGAGGACTCGTACTACCAGTCAGGAGGGCCAGCCGCCAGTACCACCAGCCAGGGCCGCGAGAGGGCGAGGCCGCGGTAGAGGCCGTGGTAGGGGCAGAGGTGCAGCCCGTACAACAGTTGGGGCAGTACCTACAGATCCACCGGTTGTCCCAGATCAGGACCAAGTTCCAGTTGTTGATGCACCAGCTCAGGCACCACATGTGCCTATTGTGTGCCTATTGTGATTCCAGGCCTTCAGGAGGCCCTAGCTCAAATTCTGACAGCGTGTACTAGCCTTGCTCAGGCGGTCTCTATTTCGACGGCCGCAACCACTTCTCAGGCCAGGGGAGGCACTCAGACTCCTGTCGCTCGCACACCCGAGCAGGTTATTCAGGGACATCAGACACCGGAGTCACCACCAGCCCAGCCGGTTGCTGTTGCTCGAGATTAGGTGGTTCCTGTTATGCCTGAGGATGATCAACGTAGGTTGGAGAGGTTTGGGAGACTTCAGCCACCACCTTTCAGTGGCACAGAGAGAGAGGATGCTCAGGACTTTTTGGACAGGTGTCAGAGGATACTCCGTACTGCTGGTATTTTGGAGACTGCACTCAGATGGTGGGAGACTTACGAGAGGCGTAGGCCTATTGGTGCAACACTCCTTACTTGGCAGCAGTTCTCCGTGGTATTTTTGGAGAAGTTCGTGCCTCGATCCCGCAGAGAGGAGCTGCGCAGACAGTTTGAGCGGCTTCGCCAGGGTGATATATTTGTGACACAGTATGAGATGCAATTCTCTGAGTTGGCCCGTCATGCTATCTGGTTGGTTCCCATGGACAGAGAGAGGATCATGAGGTTTATTTATGGCCTCACTTATCAGCTACAGTTGCTCATGACCAGGGAGCGGGTTTCGGGTGCTACCTTTGATGAGGTTGTCGACATTGCTCGGCCGATTGAGATGGTTCGCGGTCAGGAAAGGGTTGAGAGGGAGGCCAAGAGGCCTCGTGGTCAGGGTGGATTCAGTGGTGCTCCTTTTGGGGGTCAGTTCCAGCACGGTAGAGGTCATCATTTCAGGAAGGCTCAGTCAGCTCGGCCATTTCATCGGGGTGCATCATCTGGCCATAGTTCTCACAGTTCTCATCAGGGCCACTCATCACTTAGTGCCCTTCCAGTTTAGAGTTCGTCCCGTGCTCCACCTGTTCAGGGCTCTTCCATGCCAGGTTCTTCTACCAGTCATCCCGGTGCTAGGTCTCACGAGTCATGAGCGGGTTTAGTAGAGTCTTGCAGATCGGTACAGAGATGTTTGTACTTATCTTCAGGAGGTTGCAGAACCTTTAGGAAACTCCACATCTTGAATTCTAGTCGTGCGAATCTGTTGATTCTAGTAACTAAACATCTGTTGTTTCATATTCTCACAGATGGTGAGGACTCATACTACCGGTCAGGAGGGCCAGCCGCCAGTACCACCAGCCACGGCCGCGAGAGGGTGAGGCCGCGGTAGAGGCCGTGGTAGGGGCAGAGGTGCAGCCCGTACAACAGTTGGGGCAGTACCTACAGATCCACTGGTTATCCCAGATCAGGACCAAGTTCTAGTTGTTGATGCACCAGCTCAGGCACCACATGTGCCTATTGTGATTCCAGGCCTTCAGGAGGCCCTAACTCAAATTCTGACAGCGTGTACTGGCCTTGCTCAGGCGGTCTCTATTTCGACGGCCGCAACCACTTCTCAGGCCAGGGGAGGCACTCAGACTCCCGTTGCTCGCACACCCGAGTAGGTTATTCAGGGACTTCAGACACCGGAGTCACCACCAGCCCACCCAGTTGCTATTGATCGGGATTATGTGGTTCCTGCTATGCCTGAGGATGATCAACGTAGGTTGGAGAGGTTTGGGAGACTTCAGCCAGCACCTTTCAGTGGAATAGAGAGAGAGGATGCTCAGGACTTTTTGGACAGGTGTCAGAGGATACTCCGTACTGCTAGTATTTTGGAGACCGCACTCAGATGGTGGGAGACTTACGGGAGGCGTAGGCCTGTTGGTGCAGCACTCCTTACTTGGTAGCAGTTCTCCATGGTATTTTTGGAGACGTTCGTGCCTCGATCCCGTAGAGAGGAGCTGCGTAGACAGTTTGAGCGGCTTCGCCAGGGTGATATGTTTGTGACACAGTATGAGATGCAATTCTCTGAGTTGGCCCATCATGCTATCTGGTTGGTTCCCACGGACAGAGAGAGGATCATGAGGTTTATTGATGGCCTCACTTATCAGCTATAGTTGCGCATGACCAGGGAGCGGGTTTCGGGTGCTACCTTTGATGAGGTTGTCGACATTGCTCGGCCGATTGAGATGGTTCGCGGTCAGGAAAGGGTTGAGAGGGAGGACAAGAGGCATCGTGGTCAGGGTGGATTCAGTAGTGCTCCTTTTGGGGGTCAGTTCCAGCATGGTAGAGGTCATCATTTCAGGCAGGCTCAGTCAGCTTGGCCATTTCATCGGGGTGCATCATCTGGCCATGGTACTCACAGTTCTCATCAGGGCCACTCATCACTTAGTGCCCTTCCAGTTTAGAGTTCGTCCCGTGCTCCACCTGTTCAGGTCTCTTCCATGCCAGGTTCTTCTACCAGTCATCCCGGTGCTAGGGGTTCCCTTCAGTTTCCGCCGCCAGCACCAGGGAGTTGTTTTGAGTGTGAGGAGCTTGGGAATATATGGAGGCAGTGTCCTCGTCGTCATGGAGGTCCATCTCAACAGAGGAGTCTGCTTTCGACTACAGCACCAGCTACCTCACCACCCACCCAGTCAGCTCGGGGTGGAGGTCAGTCAGCTAGGAGTCGCCCTAGAGAGGGAGGCAGATCAGGGGGTGGTCAGGCCTGTTTCTATGCTCTCCCTACCAGACCAGATGCTATTGCTTCAGATGCTGTGATTACAGGTATTGTCTCTGTTTTCCACAGAGATGCCCAGTATTATTTGACCTTGCTTCCACGTATTAATATGTTTCCTCGTATTTTGCTCATTTTCTGGATATGCCCCGTGAGTCCTTAGTTTCATCTGTACATGTATCTACTTATGTAGGTGATACTATTATTGTGGACCGCGTATATCAATCATGTGTGGTTACTATTGGGGGTCTGGAGACCCGAGTAGATCTATTGTTGCTCAATATGGTTGACTTTGATGTGATATTGGGTATGGATTGGTTATCTCCATGTCATGCGGTTCTAGATTGTCACGCTAAGACGGTGACGTTGGCTATGCCAGGAATTTCGAGGGTTGAGTGGAGCGGTTCTATAGATGATGTACCAAGTAGGGTGATTTCATATTTGAAGGCTCAGCGCATGGTTGAGAAGGGTTGCCTATCTTATTTGGCTTTTGTCAGGGATGTTAGTGTAGAGACCCCCGTCATTGATTATGTTCCGGTGGTACGTGATTTTTCGGATGTGTTTCATGCAGACCTACTGGGCATGCCGCCTGACAGGGATATTGACTTTGGTATTGATTTGGTACCGGGCACTCATCCCATTTCTATTCCACCATATCGTATGGCACCGGTGGAGTTGAAAGAATTGAAAGAACAGCTTCAGGAACTCCTCGATAAGGGGTTTATTCGGCCTAGTGTGTCACCTTGGGGTGCACCGGTTCTATTTGTGAAAAAGAAGGATAGTTCCATGATAATATGTATTGATTACAGGTAGTTGAACAAGGTCACATTCAAGAACAAGTATCCTTTGCCTCGTATTGATGATTTATTCGACCAGCTTCAGGGAGCGAGGGTGTTCTCCAAGATTGATTTGAGGTCCGGTTATCACCAGTTGAAGATTCGGGATTCAGATATTCTCAAGACAACTTTTAGGACCTGATATGGCCATTATGAGTTCTTTGTGATATCTTTTGGGCTGACCAATGCCCTAGTAGCATTCATGCATTTGATGAACAGTGTATTCCAGCCCTATTTGGACTCATTCGTCATTGTATTCATTGATGACATCCTGGTGTACTCCCATAGCCAGGAAGAGCGCGCTCAACATTTGAGGGTTGTATTGCAGAGATTAAGGGAGAATAAGCTTTATGCAAAGTTCTCAAAATGTGAGTTTTGGCTCAGTTCAGTAGCATTCTTGGGGCACGTGGTGTCCAGTGAGGGTATTCAGGTGGATTCGAAGAAGATAGAGGCAGTGCAGAGTTGGCCTAGACCGTCCTCAGCCACGAAGATTAGGAGTTTTCCTGGTTTGGCGGGTTACTACCGTCGCTTTGTGGAGGGATTTTCATCTATTGCATCGCCCTTGACCAAATTGACCCAAAAGGGTGCTCCATTCAGGTGGTCGGATGAATGTGAGGAGAGCTTTCAGAAGCTCAAGACTGCTTTGACCACAGCTCCAGTGTTAGTTCTGCCATCAGCTTCAGGTTCTTACACCGTGTATTGTGATGCCTCGAGGATAGGCATTGGTTGTGTTTTGATGCAGGAGGGTAGGGTGATTGCCTATGCCTTGCGCCAGTTGAAGACCCACGAGAAGAACTATCCTATCCATGATCTTGAGTTAGCAGCCATTGTTCACTCCTTGAAGATTTGGCATCATTATTTGTATGGGGTCCATTGGGAGATCTATACTGATCACCGAAGTCTGCAGTATTTGTTAAAGCAGAAGGATCTTAATTTGCGTCAGAGGAGATGGTTAGAGATTCTTAAGGACTATGATATCACACTATTTTGTACCGTCCGGGGAAGGCCAATGTGGTGGACGATGCTTTGAGTCGCCTGGCAGAGAGTTTGGGGAGTTTAGCATATCTTCCAGCAACAGAGAGACCTTTGGCATTGGATGTTCAGACCTTAGCAGGCCAGCTTGTCAAATTAGATATTTCGGAGCCTAGCCGGGTATTGGCTTGTGTGGTCTCCAGGTCTTCTCTTTATGACCGTATCAGGGAGCGTCAGTATGATGACCCCCACTTGCTCGTTCTTCAGGACATGGTTCAGAGAGGTGATGCTAGGGATGTGACTATTGGTGATGACGGCGTGCTGAGAATGCAGAGCCGGATATGTGTGCCTAATGTAGATGGGCTTCGAGAGTTGATTCTTGAGGAGGCCCCCAGCTCGCGGTATTCCATTCATCTGGGTGCCACGAAGATGTACCAGGATTTTAGGCAGCACTATTGGTGGAGGCGGATGAAGAAGGATATAGTTGGGTTTGTGGCTCGGTGTCTAAACTGTCAGCAGGTTAAGTATGAGCATCAGAGACCGGGTGGCTTGTTTCAGAGGTTAGAGATCCCAGAGTGGAAGTGGGAGCGGATCACTATGGACTTTGTAGTTGGGCTTCCACGGACTTCGAGGAAGTTCAACGCTATTTGGGTTATTGTGGATCGGCTGACCAAGTCCGCGCACTTCATTCCGGTTGGTACTACTTACTCTTCAGAGCGGTTGGCTGAGATTTACATCTAAGAGGTCATTCGCCTGCATGGTGTCCCAGTTTTCGTCATTTCAGATAGGGGTACTCAGTTGACATTGCAGTTTTGGAGGGCCGTGCAGCGAGAGTTGGGTACTCAGGTTGAGTTAAGCACAGCTTTTCACCCTCAGACGGACGGGCAGTCCAAACGCACTATTCAGATATTATAGGACATGTTGCACGCTTGTGTCATTGACTTTGGGGGTTCATGGGACCAGTTTCTGCCACTCGCGGACTTTGCATATAATAATAGTTATCAGTCAAGTATTAAGATGGCTCTGTACGAGGCTTTGTATGGGAGGAGGTGTAGATCTCCGGTTGGATGGTTTGAGCCTGGTGAGGCTAGGCTCTTAGGTACAGACTTGGTTCAGGATGCATTAGATAAGGTGAAATCAATTCAGGAGAGGCTTCGCACGGCGCAGTCCAGGCAGAAGAGCTACACGGATAGGAAGGTTCGTGATGTGTCTTTTATGGTTGGGGAGAAGGTTTTGCTGAAGGTATCACCCGTGAAGGGTGTTATGAGGTTTGGGAAGAGGGGCAAGTTGAGCCCCCGGTTCATTGGGCCTTTTGAGGTGCTTCAGAGGATAGGAGAGGTGGCTTATAAGCTTGCCTTGCCACCCATCTTGTCGAGTGTGCATCCAGTGTTTCATATTTCCATGCTCCGAAAGTATATTAGAGATCCGTCCCATGTTTTGGATTCCAGCACAGTTCAGTTGGAGGGTGATATTACTTATGATGTGGAGCCGGTGGTTATTTTTGATCGGCAGGTTCGAAGGTTGAGGTCAAAGGATATAGCTTCAGTGAAGGTGCAATGGAGAGGTCAGCCTGTGGAGGAGGCCACCTGCGAGACCGAGCGGGAGATGCGGAGCAGATATCCATGCCTATTCGAGACTCCAGGTATGTTTCTAGACCCATTCGAGGACTAACAGATGTTTAAGAGGGGGAGGATGTAACGACCCGGCCGGTCATTTCGAGAGTTATAGCCCCGTTTTCCCCATTTCTACTTCTTTTTGTGTTATTCAGCTATATTATATTATATCGGGTTAGTTGGTTCGGGTTCGGAAGGAATTCGGAGTGAATTGAGACACTTAGTCTCTTAAGTAGAAACTTAAGTTGGAAAAGTCAATCGGATGTTGACCTATGTGTAAACGATCTCGGATTTGAATTCTGATGGTTACGTTAGCTCCGTTAGGTGTTTTTGGACTTAGGAATGTGTCCGGAATGTGATTTGGAGGTCCGTGGTAGAGTTAGGCTTGAATTGACGAAATTGGAAATTTGGCGATTTCGGTCGGGAGTGGAAAATATGATATTGGGGTTGGAATGGAATTCCAGAAGTTGGAGTGGGTTTGCAGTGTCATTTGTGATGTGTGTGCAAAATTTGAGGTCTTAGGCTTGAATCCGAGGGTAATTTGATGATTGGATGTTGTTTTGAGTGATTTGAAGGTTCTACTAAGTTTTTATGTTGATATATGACTTGTTGGTATTTTTGGTTGAGGTCTCGAGGGCCTCGGGGTGATTCCAGGTGGTTAACGGATTTGTCGAAGTTGGAATTTGCAGCTGGAGCTGCTGCTACTGCTATTTTCGCACCTGCGGAAGAAATCATCGCAGGTGCAAGGCCGCTGGTGCGCGTGGGGAGTGCGCAGGTGCGGGAGATGCTGGGCCAAGGCTGGGAATGTAGGTGCGAAGAATTGGCCGCATCTGCGAGCCCGCAGGTGCGAGGCCTTGAGTGCAGATGCGAATATGAGAAGTTTGGGCTGGTTTAGCAGATGCGCACCGAGGGCCTGATTTATGAGAATGAGTGTGGATCGGGGCAGCCCGCCTGCATCATACTTTATTATTATGGCATGTGAGTTGTCCGTGCAGCACGTGAGTTATCCATGCAGATTAAAGCGCTTGGGCTGAAGGAGCCCCTCCGGAGTCTGTACATACCCCAGTGAGCGCAGGTACCTACTGAGTGTGAGTGCCGAGTGCTGAGTGACTGGGAGGCATGAGTGATTGTCAAGTATGCCCGAGTGAAAAGAGTGATTGTGAGGTATGCCCGCGTGGCAAGAGTGATTATGAGGTATGCCCGAGTGGCACGAGTGACTGTGAGGTTTGCCCGAGGGGCTGTATATGAATGATGTTTTTGCCCGAGGGGCTGTTTATGAATTCATCATTTTTGCTCACTTTTGCATTGAGCCTTCGTTTGAAAAACTGTTGGAAAAATATCTTTAAATGATTTTTACTGGAACTGGGTTTAAACGAGATGTTTGATTCAAATCCTGATTTTAAAAGCATGTGGTATTTTACTGAGATTTCCTGGTATGAACGTTATATGCTTTATTGCTCGTCACTACTGCTCAGTCTTTATTTATTGGTGTTACTTACTGAGTTGGCGTACTTACGTTACTCCCTGCACCTTGTGTGCAGATTCAGGTATAGTTGGACACGGTAGCGGTTATTGAGTGTTCTGGTTGCAGATTTGCTTGGAGATAGCAAGGTAGCTGTTTGGCGATCGCAGCCCCTGCTCTTCTCCCTCTTACCTTCCTATAGTTGTATTTAGCTATTTTCCAGGCTGAGTTAGCCTTGATATTGTTAGACAGATTGTAGCAGATGCTCATGACTAGTGACACCCCGATGTCGGGCTTTTCTTTTCCGCACTTCTGTTTTTCTTTGATTTGAACTCTTTAAATGGAGGTTTTATGTTAAATAACCTTGAAATTATCTTTAAAATGAAATATTAATTATTTTGAAAATGAGTCGGCTTGCCTAGTTCCACGATAAGCGCCATCACGATAGTAGTTTTGGGTCGTGACATTGAGGTTAGCCATTGACATGGACATGCATGAATTACTGGTGATTGGGGATTCAGACTTGCTGGTACATCAAGTGCTCCGAGAAAAGGGTTACTAAGAACACTAAGTTACTTCTGTATTTGTAGTGTGTGCACGAGTTGATCAAGAGATTCACTAAGGTAGAGTTCAAGCATGTTCATTGGATTTAGAACGAGTTCGCAGACACATTGGCCATATTGTCATCCATGATTCAACATCTAGATAAGAATTACACTGATCGTATCTCGATAGACATTCGCAAATAACCTGTGTATTGTGCTTATGTTGAAGAAGAGTTCAACGGGAAACAGTGGTTCTACGATATCAGGGAGTATCTAGAGAATGGAGAGTATCCCGAAAGTGCTACACATATCCAGAAGTGCGCATTGCGGATATTGGATAATTATTTCTTTTGGAGCGGGGAATCCTGTATAGGGTGACTCACCATCTTGGTATGTTAAGATGTATGGACGCCAAAATAGAGTCTAGACTACTTGAAGAAATACACATTGGAACGTGAGGACCTCACATGAATGGGTTCATCCTAGCAAAGAAGATACTGAGAGCAGGGTACTTCCGGATGACTATGGAGACTGACTGCATCAAGTATATGTAGAAGTTCCATCAATGTCAGGTACATGATGACATGATATGGGTTCCTCCCAATGAGCTCAACGTAACAAGTTCACCTTGGCCTTCTACCATTTAGGGCATGGATGCCATTGTCCTGATCGAGCATGCCGCCTCCAATGGACATTGTTTCATCCTCATAGCCATTTATTATTTCACGAAGTGGGTCGAGGTTGCTTCTCACAAAGCCGTGAAAAAGAATGTCGTAGTAGATTTTGTTCGAGATCGTAGCGTTTGTCAGTTTAGGATTCTTGAGTCGATTATCACTGATAATGCCGCCAATATCAATAATGATCATATGCAAGCCATGTGTGAGACGCTCAAGATCAAGCACCGCAATTCTACCACATACATGCCTCAGATGAATAGAGCTATAAAGGCCGCTAACAAAAATATTAAGAAGATATTGAGGAAGAGGATAGATAACTACAAGCAATTGCATGAGAAGCCACCATTCACCATGCTTATGTATCGCACCATGATCCAAAACAATACTAGGGCAACTCCTTATCTGTTGTTTTATTGTATTAAAGTTGTTATAACAGTTGAGGTAGAGATCTCTTCCCTACGAATCACACAAGAAGCCGAGTTAAGTGATCCCGAATAGATACAGAATGGATATGATCGGCTGGCCCTCATTGACGAGAAAAGGATGAATGTAGTATGTCATAGTCAAATCTATCATAACAGAATGGCCAAAGATTTCAACGAGAAGGTGAGACCAAGATAGTTCACACCGGGGCAACTGGTTTAAAAGTGAATCTTCCCACACCAAGATGAGGCAAAGGTTAAGTTCTCACCAAAATGGCAGGGTCCCCACATGGTTCACCGGTGTTGATAGGAGGATTTCTCATACTAGAAGAGATGGAAGGAGAGATGTAGCCAAAACCCATCAATTCAGATGCCGTCAAAAGATACTATGTCTAAGAATTGTACCTACACTTTATTTTTTATGTAACATGAACTATGCTTGATTCCCATTTAAGAAGGGATATGTAGGCAGCCCAGTGGGCTCGATCACATTATAATAAATCTTTTTTTCCCCCAAAGATAGAAACTGGGGCGGTATCATATCATCAAGAGTCGCTAGAGTAGAATTTTGAGAGAGTTCTCAAAATTTCATTTAGGATAACGACGTTGTAATGTCTCAGAGCGTGTTGCAGTTTATGATTTGACAAAACTATTTACTTTTTTCATTATCACATATTTTAATACCTGCAAGCAATATATATTCCAAACTCAAATCTTTGTAAAATCCAATGCTACACAGGCAAGCTCAAAGTACATAAGTACCAAGATCAGAAGCCCAAAGCCAGAAGCAAAGACGAGACGCGGAGCCAAAATCACGAATCAACCTCCCCCTCAACTTACAATTTCTCTTTGAATTCAAGAATATTAGGTGCTATAATATGAAAGATATTCGTAGAGGATATAAGATGAAACCGCTATCCGTGCATGGATAGACGCTGCCGAGCACAAATTTCTCATGCTATGTATTGTTGCACCCTATTTTACACGAGTTAAAACAAAATACAACTTATGGTGCCCTCCACGGTTAATTAAAGTTTAGAGTCTCCACCTATTATTTAAAGTATAATATGACACCTATCTACGCTATGTAATATACACTTTGATTATGGTCTGTGAAACTATTGAGATTCTAGGTAAGGGTTCAAATTAGCTCGAGGGAAAGGTGTTAGGTATCTCTCAAGATCCATAAAATGTGGTTCCGGTGGACTCGATCAAATAAATGAGGGATTAAGTGAAGATTTATTAATTTGATATATATACAAAGAATGCGAAAGTAGCTCGAAAGAAGAGTGATTAAACATGAGTATCACATGATACAATATACACATCTATATAATATAATACATATAAAGAGTGTGAATAATGTATATGAAAATTAGTATTTTGAAGATTTAGCAAAATGTATAAAATATGTAGCGATAACTCAAGTATTTATAAATTAATAGAATAATTTTTTATTCAAAGGAATAAACTTGAAAAGATTTTATTCATGTTCAAGATCAATTGTTTTTGAAATAAAATGGGTAAAATATAATGAAGACATGTTTAAAAATAATTGATAAAAATAAAAAAGAATTATGTTTGAATATCATATGAATGACTAATGATTGTAAAGAATTTATTTAACAAGTAAGAATGTAGAAAGAGTTATTGAAAATGTATATGAGAAGGGGCTATATATATATATATATATATATATATATATATATATATATATATATATATAACACTATCCTTCTAACTCAAACAATTTGACAAAGAATGGTGTAGGGATATTGATTTTAACGAATGGATAAAGTTAAGTGATACAAAGGGATTTGGGAGATATCACTACTCAATAAAGTTGTTCCAAATAAAGAGGAATCAATATAATAAACTAGAGAACAAATACCTTATGGTTATAGCTAAAACTGAAGAAAACTATTTATAACTTGATTAGTTTGAGTATAAGAATGTAATAACAACCAAATATTTTCATGAAGAGCTATACTAATCCAAGAAAGTATATTCACGTGAATGTATCTAATTTAATTAATAAGGTACATGGGTTTAGTTAATTAATTTGGTCACGAAAACATGTTTAAGGTTCTAAGTATTGATGCAGCCTATGATCGATTGGAGTAAAACACTTAAGGGGCGAAGCCTCTTGTTAGCCTAAGCGTGATAATCTAAGTGTGATCAATTTAGCATGTACAGATGAATACAAGTTAATAATAATAAAATACAGTGACTAACTAATATTTTACTATACTTATATTTCGAGTACATCTGAGAACGGAAAGTACAAAGCGGGGATTCGACCGCCCTCCATCTCCAAGTCTTGTACTTCGAAGTACTTTCGAGTATGGTACCTCGAAAAATAAGAGAGATAAATTGTAACGACCCGTCTGGTCATTTTTATTTCTAGGTCCCTGTTCCCCGAATTAAGACTCTCCGTATATGCTTTTATTTTTTTATGACTTACGGGGATGGTTGGTTTAGGTTTGGAAGGGTTCGAGTTGAATTCAGAACACTTAGTTCCTTAATAGTGGCCTAAGATTGCCAAGTTTGACTTGAGTCAACAATTTGAGTAAACGATCTCAGAATCGAGATTTGATTATTCCAATAGGTTTGTATGATAATTTTGGACTTGGGCGTGTGTTCGGATCGGGTTTCAGGTGATTCGGGAGTGTTTCAGCACTTAAAGTTGAAAGTTGGTTCATTCAAAGTTTTCTAGTTCTTTACATTTGGTTTAGAGTAAACATTGGTATTATCGTTTTGAGTAGACATTGGTATTATCGAGGTCCCTTTAGGATTCCGAGCCTAGGAATAGCTTCGTATGGTGATTCGGCGCGTTCGGAGCAACTTTAGACGCTTGAAGTTCTTAAGTTGATTCAATTTAGTTTTGGGGTGCGATTCTTAGTTTCGATATTATTTTATATATTTTGAGGGTTCGAGCAGGTCCGTATTATGTTTATAGACTTGTTGGTATAGTTGGACGGGGTCTCGGGTTGCTCGAGTGAGTTTTGGATAACCCGGAGTTGAGTTCAAAAATCTGCTATCTGCTATTCTGGTTTTCTTCTTCGCGAACGCGGAGACGGCCTCGCGTTCGCGATAAAGGAATTGTGATATCATCAAGGACAAGGATAGAGTTTTGGAATCTCCAAGGCCATTTACAAGATCTCAAAATAAAGAGTTGCAGACTAAGGTTGGTAGACTTCAATGGCAAATAAAGAAGCTTTTAATTGTAGAGGAAGAGCTCAAGCCCAAAGTAGATGAATTATCTAAGTTTTATAATTATTTGGTGATCCAAATTGAAGTCCAAGAGGAGGAAGATTGGGCCACAAAATTAGCCCTTGAAGTCCACCAAAGGGGCTCCAAATGAGCTTCCAATTGGAGCCCAAACCAATGGCCTAAACTAGTAGTTTTAAGGTCCAAATCTGCCCCAAAGGGATTTGGCCGACCCCACCTTATTTTAATGACTTTGCTTACTCCTTAGCAACCACCCTACCTAATTGTAATGACTTTTTAAGCCTTAGCAGCTACCATACCTAATTTTAAGGACTTTTTATATCTTAGTACTCCTATAAATAAGGAGTTCTTCTCATTCATTGAGACACTTCATTATTGATTAAGTATATCATACTTTGAGAGTTCTTTTGAACCTTTGTTACTTGTGCTTTGAGATTTATCTTTCAACCTTTACTAATTAATAGTTCAAGGTAGTAAGATTACTTCTTTATTGTGATATCTTTGATTCCTTTCTGATATTCTTAAAAGGCGATTAATACTAGTTATTAATTATTGTCTCAAAGTTACTCGTAAAGCGGTCAATATCCGAATCTATTATTGTGATTTACTTTTAAGTAAAGGCGTTTGATTTCTTCTATAAATTAAGATGTTGTTGCTTTGATCTTGTCAAGGCTATAGAACTTGCGTTCTTGAAAATTCTTGGAATTCTTTCCTTGAATTTTTTCATATCCTTTATTTTCTGCCCTTTAGTTCTAGTTGTTCAATTCCTTATTGTTATTGCTTCTGCATTTACTTCTTCAAATTCTGACTCTAGTTTGGATTCCCGACCTAATCGTTATCAAGTAGTATCAGAGCGGTTCTATCAAGATTTCGTTCTTGATAATTCATGGGATTTCTTGAATGCTAAAAATAGAAAAAAAAAACGAAAATCAGTTTAAAAAAATAGAATTGCTTGCTTTCTAGGAAATTTCTTTTGTATCTAATTTGTTTTCAAAAATTAACAAAGGAAACAAGAAAAGGGGATCCTAGATTTGCTTACTCTTGCTAATCTAAATATCTAATCCTTTTTTTTTGTTCGTGTCTTATTTCAAACGAGCCTAATAGTTTTAGTATTTGGTTCTTCTTTCATTACTTCCCCAAAAATCTGAATTTTACTACTAAGAACTTCATACGAGTTTGGTTTAACTATAAATCTACAAAGTATTTTGTTCAAAGGTTATTTCGAGAAAGAAAAAAAGTCAAAGTGTGTGTGAGAACAATTGAGGGAAAAGTCAATTTGCCCGATACAATTTAATTATTTAATACGTGACCTACATGTAGTGATGATGAACGAAGGGTTCTTCAAGAAGCCGAAATCAAAAGAAGAAATGATTTTACCTTGCAATCGATGCATCAACAATTCGAAAGGTGGAATTTGCAACTCCAAGAGATGAGGGACACCATTGCTGAGCAAAATGATACAATAGTTGAACTTAAAAGGGAAAATAATGTTAGGCCCTAAGCTAGGAGAAATGTACCCCTTGCTCCTATTGTAAATCAAGAAAACCCTATAGATGATTTTAATGATATTGATTTTGATAGGGTGGGAAGATATAGGAGGGGACAAAGAGGTAGAGTAAAAAATGATAATATAAGTAGTATAAAGATGAACTTGTCATTTTTCAAGGGAACAAGGGATCCAGACTTGTACATTGATTGGGAGAGAAAGGTTGAAGCCATCTTTGACTATCACAACTACTCTGAGGGTAAGAAGGTTAAACTTGCTATTGTTAAGCTTTCTGACTATGCTGCTATTTGGTGGAAAAAGCTTACTAGGGACAGATTGCAAGAAGGACAAGCACCAATTGCTACTTGGGATGAGATGAATAGGGTGATGAGAAAGAGATTCATACCATCACACTTTCAAAGAGAGCTACAACAACGTCTTCAAACATTGAAGCAAGGGTCCATGTCTGTGGATGAGTACTTTAAGGCTATGGATATGGCTATGATCCAAGCTAATTGTATGGAGGAAGAAGAGGCTACAATGGCTAGGTTTTTAAATGATTTAAATAAGGAAGTAGCTGATGTAGTAGAATTACAACAATATGTAACAATAGATGAGTTAGTTGATTTGTCTGTAAAGATAGAAAATCAAAATAAAAGAAAGCAAACTAGCTCGTGGAAAGGTCGGTCAAACACCATCTCCAAGAAGCCATGGTCGAATGAAGAGATGAAGAGTTCTTCTGGACCTCAATAAGACAAAGATAAAGGTCAATTTGAGAACAAAGAGGGAGGTAAAACTTTTAACCCTAAACTTTTTACACCTTCTAGTTATATTCAATGTCATAAATGTAAAGGAAGGGGACATATGATGCATGAATGTTCAAGTAGAAGAAACATCATTCTTAGAGAAGATGGAGGATATGAGAGGGGAAAAAGTGAGGGAGAAGAATAGGGAGATGTGAGTAATGATGATAATATAGAACTACCTAATGATGGTATGATTGGGGTAGTTAGGAGGATTATGACTATCAATTTGGGAAGCAATAGTGAAGAACAAAGGGAGAATATGTTCCATACTAGGTGTGGGATAAAGGGAAAAACTTGTTCTATGATCACTAATAGTGATAGTTGTGCTAATGTGGTGAGTTCATACTTTGTAGAAAAATTGGGACTTGCATGCATGAAACACCCTACTCCCTATAGACTCCAATGGTTAAATGATAGTGGTGAACTAAAAGTAAACAAACAATGCATGATTTCATTCAATGTTGGTAGATATGAGGATGATATTCTTTGTGACATAGTCCCTATGCAAGCTTGTCATATCTTACCGGGTCGTCCTTGGCAGTATAATAGGAATGTTTTCATTATGGAAGGAAGAATAGATATTCTCTTGAGCTAAATGGCAGGAAATTTACTCTTACACCTTTATCTCTTTTTCAAGTATTTGAAGATCAAAAGAGATTAAGGGAAACAATGCGAAAACCAAGTGGAGGGATAAAAATGAGCTTGAGGAAATAGAAAAGAAAGGAGGCCAAGAGTTATAAAAAAAGAGAGATGGCCGAGAGAAATTGAGAGAGGGCAGCAATTTGAGAGAAGAGATAAAAAGGGGTTTGAATGAAAAAAACGAAAGTCTTGGTGAGAGGAAAGAGGCTAAGGAAATAAAAGAAGATAGTTTTTATATAAAAGCCAAAGAGTGTTTAAATAAAATAAAAGAGGGGTTTCCCTATAATACTACTTACTTATAAAGAAGTTTTGATTAATTCTGAGTTACTAACTTCTTCTTTTCCAAGTAGTATTTCTTCTCTTTTGCAGGATTTTGAAGATGTCTTTCCTAAAGATATTCCTAATGGATTGCCACCTTTATGTGGCATTGAGCATAAAATTAATTTTGTTCCTGGAACACAAATCCCAAATAGGCCTGCTTATAAGAGTAATCCAGAAGAGACAAAAGAGCTTCAAAGGCAAGTTGAGGAGCTGCTTGAGAAAGGCCTTGTGAGAGAGAGCATGAGCTCTTTCTCTGTTCCCGTCCTATTGGTACCCAAAAATGATGGAACTTGGAAGATGTGAGTGGATTGTAGAGCAATCAACAAGAAAACGGTTAAGTATCGCCATTCTGTTCCTCGTCTTAATGACAAGTTGGATCAATTACATAGATCCAAAATCTTTTCTAAAATTGATCTAAAAAGTGGATACCATGAAAATCCTGGAGATGAATGGAAAACTGCTTTTAAGATCAAATATGGGCTTTATGACTGGTTAGTTATGCCTTTTGGCTTGACTAATGCACCTAGCACTTTCATGATATTAATGAATCATATCTTTAAGGATTTTCATGGAAAATTTGTTGTGGTGTACTTCGATGATATCTTGATCTTTTCTAACACTTTAGAAGAGCATGTAGAACATCTAAAACAAGTTTTTCAAGTTCTTGCAAAGCAACTCTTATTTGCTAATCTTAAAAAATGTACTTTTTGTGTGGATCATGTCATTTTCTTGGGTTTTTTGGTTAGTTCTAAAGGAGTTGAGGTTGATGAAGAGAAAATTAAAGCAATAAAAGAATGGCCTAAACCTAAGAGCGTAACTGAAGTTAGGAGTTTTCATGGACTTGCTAGTTTTTGTAGGAGGTTTGTGAGAGACTTTAGCACCATTGCATCTCCTTTAACTGAAGTTATTAAAAAGGATAAGATTTTTACATGGGGAAAAGAACAAGATGATGGTTTTAACTTGTTGAAAGAAAAATTATGTTTTGCTCCATTGTTACAATTGCCTGATTTTTCTAAATCTTTTGAAATTGAATGTGATGCTTCTGGGAAAGTAATAGGTGTTGTTTTGATGCAAGATTCTAAACCTATTGCCTACTTTATTGAGAAGTTGAGTGGAGCCACATTGAACCATTCCACTTATGACAAAAAGCTATATGCTTTGTTAAGGGCTTTAGCCACATGGCAACATTACTTGTGGCCAAGAGAATTTGTCATTAAAACTGATCATGAATCCTTGAAATACTTGAAGAGTCAAGGTAAGCTTACTAGAAGGCATGCTAAGTGGGTTGAATTCATTGAAACGTTTCCATATGTAATTTCTTACAAACAAGGGAAAGAGAGAGTTGTTGCGGATGCACTTTTTGAAGAAGGTATGTCTTAGTTTCTACCCTGACTTCTAAATTGATGGGTTTTGATCAAATCAAGGGACTTTATGCTAATGATGTTGATTTTGGCAAGATTTTTGCAAATTGTAAGTTGGGTCCTTTTGAGAGGTTTAACCTCCAAGATTGGTTGCTCTTTAAGGAAAATAAGTTGTGTATTCCGTAATTGCTCTTTACGTGAAGTATTTGTAAAGGAAACACATTGTGGAGGGCTTATGAGTCACTTTGGAGTCCCAAAGGCACTAGACATATGTCACGACCCAAAATCCAACTAGTCGTGATGGCACCTAACCCAACCCGCTAGGTAAGCCAACTTTCAATTATCCAATTCCAATAATAGTTATTAAAGCAATTTAAGTGAATAAAGATCTTAATTTTATACAATCCCCAAGAACTGGTAGTACAAATCATGAGCTTCTAAGAATAGAGTATACAAAGCGAAAATGAAATAAATACATAGTATGTTTGAATAATACTTTAAATAGAGCTTTTATAAATCTAAGGCTACCCTGAACAAGAGGCAGCTACTACAGGAACGCAGGTACATCTTCAAATCCCGCAACCATCGAGCACAGCAACAACAACATCCAACATCTGTACGAAATGTGCAGAAGTGTATTATTAGTACAACCGACCCCATGTACTGAGTAAGTAACAAACCTAGCCGTAGGTTGAAAGTAGTGACAAGCTTCCACCAAGGTCGGGTCCAAAACCAATAGTCCACAACAATCCATAACAACATAAAGCAAATAATACCAGAAGTAACTCAGGGATAAAATACTCAGCCATGTAATAATTTCAAAAACAAAAATAGTAGTTCATATATTCAGGGTTCATACCCTCAACTCCAAAATTAGAAGAGTTACTTACCTCGAACATGCCAAATCCAATGCCGAGCAAGCTAAACAATGCTCCAGAAATCCCATTATACGCGTATCAACCCGAATGGTTTGAATCTACCACAATTAATTTGATTCAGTCCACACAATTTATAGGAATTAATTGCATATCATAATACTAATATTTTCCCAAAATCCGAAATTGCGCCCCAAAAATCACCCGTGGGGCCCACATCTCAAAATCCGACGAAACTCACAAAATACGATAATCCATCCAATTACAAGTTCAACCATACTAATTTCACTCAAATCCGACTCCAAATCGGTATTCAAACTTGAAAAAATCATTTTGTGACATTATAGAAATTTCCTTCTATTTCTCTTTAAGATTCAATAATCTTACACCAAAAATGAAGATTAATTCCTGGAATATAATCAAAATAGAGTTAAGAACACTTACCCCAAATTGTGTGGAAAACTTCCTCTCCAAAATTGCCCAACCCGAACTCCAAAATCCGAAAAATGGGTGAAAATGTCGAACACTCAAATTTAAGGTTCTACCCCAGCGATTTCCGCATCTGCGGACAAGATTTTCGCACCTGTGCCTCCGCTTGTGCGAGCAAAACATCGCATTTGCGGACTCCACTCACCTGCCTAGTTTCCACTTCAGCGCGCATCTGTCCGCATTTGCGCTCACGCAGGTGCTGAATTTTCCCTCGCACCTGCGACCAATGCCTCACAGCCCTTTGCCTGCATCTGCGCTCCTTCTCGCGCTGGTGCGATTGCGCAACTGCGAAGCTCCTTCTGCACCTGCGCGCCTCGCTTCAGTGCACCCCTGCTCGCACCTGCGACCATTTTTCCGCGGGTGCGATTACACCAGAAGGCTTCAGTTCCAACAGTCTTCCAAATTCAAAAATCAATCTGTTAACCATCCGAAACTCACCTAAGTCCCCCGGGACCTCAACCAACTATATCAACAAGTCCCATAACATAACACAGACCTACTCGAGGCCTCAAATCATACCTAACAACCGAAAAATACGAACTACACACGGATTCAAGCCTAATAAATTTCCAAATTTCCAAATTCTACAAACGACGCCGAAACCTATCAAATCACGTGCGATTGACCTCAAATTTTGCACACAAGTCACATTTCACATTACGGACCTATTCCAATTTCTAGAATCAGATTTCGACCTCGATATCAAAAAGTCAACCCCCCGGTCAAACTTCCCAAAAATTCATCTTTCGGCATTTCAAGCCTAATTCTACTACGGACCTCCAAATAATTTTCCGGACACGCTCCTAAGTCCAAAATCACCATACAGAGCTATTGGAATCATCAGAATTAAATTCCGAGGTCGTTTACACATAAATCGACATCCGATCACTATATTAACTTAAGCTTTAAACCTTGGAACTAAGTGTTCCAATTCATTCCAAAAACTCACCGGACCTGAACCAATTGCCCCGGCAATTCACACAACAACTGTAAAGTACAATTTGAGCAGTAAATGGGGAAATGGGGTTGTAATACTCAAAATGACCGGTCGGGTCGTTACATTCTCCCCCACTTAAACATACGTTCGTCCTCGAACGTGCCAAGAGTTGTTTCCAAGCCATCAAATCACTGTTCCATCTTACCACACACGTACCCGGGGGTGAACCCACGTCACCCTATTCCACATAGGCTTGACTACACAATACAACTGAAAATCATTAATTTAACCTTAGCCCATAAACCTTGGAGTTTAATTTCCAACCTTTAGAATTTCTTTTAAGATACAAATCTTACATTTACACACCTTATAAGTCCGAACATGTTGCATCGAGCTATAACTATAACCCCGGATATAATCACCCAACATATTACACAACTTGCATGCTCGTAGCACCATTCCTGATCGCAGTGACTACTCCAAAACCAACCACACACTAGTATTAAACCCATATCGAACCAAACCTTATCCCAAAACCTTATCCAAACACCTTCGTACACTGTTGATTATAAAAGAAATACGCAGAATCTCTTAACCCCTTATCAGACCAACAAGTCATGGAGATCTCTCACCCTAAACGGAACCATAATCACTTTCTGAGCCGACTTTCAATATTATATCCCCGAATATACCGAAATTAAACCTGATAGTACCCATTCCAGGTCCAATGACCTTATATTACTAAACATAGATGTTCCACAGACATACCGCACCAATATAACTTGGAGCCACAACCCGTGCCATCTGTGAACCAATACGCAACATTCAAATGTACCCAGTCATGGAAAATGACTCAAATGAGAGAATTGTCGCACCAGATTAACAAGTACCGCCACAACGAAACGCTGAAAATTCATCATACACCGTAGAAGCATCAACCGATTCTAACACGAGGTTCATATTATATACTCCGAGCCACCCTGCTCCAAATTAATAACGACGGAGAGGCAAATGACAAAAATACCACACAAAACCTGAAAGGACATAACCATTACGCTATCGATCATGCAATACCCAAATACTCATCACACTCAAATTACGCTATAAAGCTCAAATAGAACCGCACCATCTGTGCACATAACCAATGAATCACAACTCCTCGTAGCATAAAGGAGTAACTCACAGATCATTTGAGAACACAAATAAGTTGAACATCAACCAAATGACACATCCCTCAGTAATAGCAGTATGGAGCCAACCATTCCGGCTCGGTGTAAAATACACATCTTAATTGGGCCTACCTATGGACCCCCAAATCAACTCGGGTTACCCATAAATAGATAAAAATCCCTCCGAAAATCCATAATGACTGAATCATAACACATTTTATCATCTGGCTAGCTCCGGCCACAACTTAACAGTCCACAACCATGAAACAATCTTCTCCTGGGAACTCCCAATCTCCAAATCCATAGAACACGCGAATCACCATATTTGATTCCATCTCTACCGCCCAAATGCCTAACACCTCTCTCATACATGATCATCCCATGAGAAATACTTTAAAAGTTCTTCCGTGCCACTTGACAAAATTTGAATATCAGTAGTCTATCAACCATGTGAGTACCGCAATACTAATTTATACATCCGTAAGTTAAAATACAATGTGCCTTCTGAAGTCTGCCCCTTTCTTATACAACACCAAGTAGTAATAGTATTCATCTAGTTATTTGAAACCGTCCATGTTGTCCAACATCCATTACCTTCTCTTCAAGACTGTACTGCCACCTTGTACATGAAAATCTAGCTTTTGTACAACACATAAGATCTATCTTGCCATCATGTGAAAAGCACAAGAATCTTATTATCAACTTTGAGTCACCAATAATTTACATACCATTTTAGTTAGAAACCTTTCTCTTGCTTCTTTCCAGGAGGAAATCACAATACACAACATGTTTTCCACGCCGGTAGAAACCATCAAGAATACTTTGGAATCTATTTGCACATAATCAAGCCCTTAAAACTAAATTCCTCTAACTTGACCAAGCCACGCAAGTCGCCAAGTCCAGGTGTATTGCCACAAAGCACCTGTAGAAAACCCCCAAATCATAAGCACCCAAAGAACCGATCATATCCATTACCATACTGATCCAACCTACTACCCAGTTATCCTATTTTCTCCGAGTCCCTTCCGAATTTGTCTTCAGATTGATACTTCTTCTTGCTAAAATACCATGATCTTTAACCACAACTCACCCTACAAACCTTAGAATAGAACCACAATGCCCTACGGCCCATAAGCAACTGTATGTTTCTTAAGCACCTTCAAAAATACCACAACTATAACACTCACTCTGAGAATACCTTATGTGAATTTGAAATTGATCTTCTTAACTTCCTTACACAAAAATGTAGAATCCATAGTCATATAGAATTTCCGCAAGTCCAGGCACCATCAAACGCAAATCACGGATTTTATCCATACACAAGTCCGGAAACATTCTCAATTGCTATATATAATTCTCAAACCCACTGGAATTTTCTCGGGAGTCACCCACTTTGCTCACATCTATTTGCACCGCCCAAATGGGCCAAAAGATACGTGCCCCATTAGCACCATAACACTCAAAGAAGTAACTCTACTTTAACACCACATATCAAATTCATACTCTGTGCGCACTACATTCACCAATAACAAGTCACTCATCCCATGATTTTTCATATACTCATCCGTGCAATATAATCCGTAACCAGGAATTTTCCTTATTCGAGTCATTTTCGAACTCCACCTCTGTAAGTCATCACTGATTCCCAAGTATACTTTAGACCCAAACAAAATTCGACACATACCCATGAATTGATTTGTCTATAGCAGGCTCCCCCACTTGGCTCAAAGCCATAGATTAAAACACTCCATAATTCACAATACCCATACCCTATTACTGTTATAATACCGTAGTCAGTGCCACAAAATTCTTCTCAAGCTCATGCAATGCCAACCATAAAAATACCCCAAATCATCCGCTAAGATCGCAATCATTCTCTTGATACTCAAGTCGACTTTCTCAGCCAAATTCGAATTAAAATATCCACACATATGCCCCACTGGCAGAAAAGAAACCCTCCACTCATATTACAAGGAACACACCTACGTAGATTACTCTCCAGGAGATAACCCACCTCCCTAGCCTCAAATTGGCATCTTGTTATATCTTTTAGCATCCACAATTTCTACGCAATCACTAAATCTTTATGAGTCCAAACTCGTTAACCAGACCCGAGAGTTTAATTTGTCCCACAATTTAAACACGTGAAAGATCTTTCAAAACATTCACACTCGAGACTGTATGTCACATCAAATCAAAAATCAAGCATCCAATGGCCTTCCCTTTACATATGAAGGAAACACTTTTCATTATGTTCAAATCGTCTTAACACATCCCGCGGTCACATTATACCGCCATTTCACCGCTCATCGAGCCACAAATTTCATTGTAGGGTCATCACCGAACATATGAGTCTAATTGTATAAATTACAACTGAAACTACCGAGCTTAAGCTGTGATCTAAACCTGGCCTCAAGTCCCCCTAAACTTTCCCATCACCAAAATATAGAATACTCATCTCGAACTTCATTCATGGAATCACAAGACGGCGATGCATAGCTGATATTGAGCGCTCATGGGCGCATACGAATACGTGGAAGGAATTAAAAGAGTTTATGTCTCAAGGTGAATCAATCTCGCACGATAAGGAAAGAAAAATGGGAAGTATATATCCTAAATGCCCTGTAGCCTCTCTAAGATAAGTATGGACGTCATCATACCGATCCGTAAGGCTCTACTAGACACTTGCTCATGACTTGTAGAACCTATGAACCTAGAGCTCAGATACCACCTTGTCACGACCCAAAATCCAACTAGTCGTGATGACACCTAACCCAACCCGCTAGGTAAGCCAACTTTCAATTATCTAATTCCAATAATAGTTATTAAAGTAATTTAAGTGAATAAATATCTTAATCTTATACAATCCCCAAGAACTGGTAGTACAAATCATGAGTTTCTAAGAATAGAGTATACAAAACGGAAATGAAATAAATACATAGTCTGTTTGAATAATACTTTAAATAGAGCTTTTATAAATCTAAGGCTACCCTGAACATGAGGCAGCTACAACAGGAACACAGGTACATTTTCAAATCCCGCAACCATCGAGCACAGCAACAACAAAAGCCAACATTTGCACGAAATGTGCAGAAGTGTAGTATCAGTACAACCGACCCCATGTACTGAGTAAGTTGGGGTCCGGGTCCAAAACCAATAGTCCACAGCAATCCATAACAACATAAAGCAAATAATACCAGAAGTAACTCAGGGATAAAATACTCAGCCAAATAATGGTTTCAAAAATAGTAGTTCTTTCTTTCAAATACATTAGTGAAAACCCAAATCGTTTGCCGAAGTTGCCAATAATAAGAATAGTTTGAAAACAATAAATTTCTCCAAAAATCTTTTCAACTATAAATAATATGTTTCATTTTCCTTCCGGATAACTCGTGTAAAACAAATGCATCCTTATGCCCATCTGTCAAAATGTGTGAGAAATCATAAATGATGTGATGTTGTACAACATGAGGAAAAATACATATCTATGCATGTATGTCATGTGTGCATGCCAATGTGATGCAACTCAGTGATAAAATCATAAACAGCCCCTCCGGCAGAACATCACTCATATACAGCCCCTTGGGCAAACCTTACAGTCACTCGTGCCACTCGGGCATACCTCACAATCACTCTTGCCACTCGGACATACCTCACAATCACTCATGCCTCCCAGTCACTCAGCACTCGGCATTCGCACTCAATAGGTACCTGCGCTCACTGGGGGTTTGTACAGACTACAGAGAGGCTCCTACAGCGCAAGCGCTATAATCTGCACAGACAACTCACGTGCCATAATAAGACAAAAAGGCCTGCTGCAGGCGGGCAGCCCCGATCCATATAATAGTAATAATATATATAAAGCCAACATGGCCTGCTGCGACGTGCAGCCCGATCCCAAAATATCCTCACAATTAGGCCCTCTGCCTCCCTCAGTCATTAATCTCTCCAGTCTCTCTCTCATGGGCTCACAATGTCATGAGAATAGCCCAAAAATGATGATATGATGCATCAATAAACAACAACAGAGACTGAGATATGATATTCAATGAAATGAATATGACTGAGTATGAAATTTCAACTTAAACAAATAATTCACAGCAATATGACCTCTGTGGGTCCCAATAATACTGGCACATAGCCTCAACATGATTTTTAATATGCTTTTCAGCTCAATTTCTTTAACTCATAAAACGCATGGAAAATGCCAAGATCATTTAACTACAAAATTCCACAGAAATAATTATGTCACAATTTTTATAGTGCACGCTCACACGCCCGTCACCTAGCATGTGCGTCACCTCCCAACAATTCACGAAATACATATATTCTGGGTTCATACCCTCAACTCCAAGAATAGAAGAGTTACTTACCTCGAACAAGCCAAATCCAATGCCGAGCAAGCTAAACAATGCTCCAGAAATCCCATTATGCATGTATCAAATCCCGAATGGTTCGAATCTACCACAATTAATTTGATTCAGTCCACACAATTTATAGGAATTAATTTTATATCAAAAATCTAATATTGTCCAAAAATCCAAAATTGTGCCGCAAAAATCACCTGTGGGGCCCACATCTCGAAATCCAATGAAACTCACAAAATACGACAACCCATCCAATTACAAGTTCAACCACACTAATTTCACTCAAATCCGACTCCAAATCGGTATTTAAACTTGAAATTTTCATTTTGTGACATTATAGAAATTTCCTTCTATTTCTCTTCAAGATTCAATAATCTTACACCAAAAATGAAGATTAATACATGAAATATAATCACAAGGGATTTAAGAACACTTACCCCAAGTTGTGTGGAAAATTTCCTCTCCAAAATCGCCCAACCCGAGCTCCAAAATCCGAAAAATGGGTGAAAATGTCGAACCCTCGAATTTAAGGTTCTGCCCCAGCAATTTCTGCATTTGCGGAAAAGATTTTTGCACCTGCGCCTCCGCTTGTGTGAGCAAAACGTCGCATTTGCGGACTCCACTCACCTACACAGTTTTCGCTTCTGCGCACATCCGTCCACATCTGCGCTCACGCAGGTGCGGAATTTTCCCTCTCACCTTCGACCAATGCCTCACAGCCTTCTGCCCGCATCTGCGCTTCTTCTCGCGCAGGTGCGATTGCGCAAGTGCGAAGCTCCTTCCGTACCTGCGTGCCTCGCTTCAGCGCACCCCTACTCGCACTTGCGAGCTTGCACCTGCGACCATTTTTCCGCAGGTACGATTACACCAGAATGCTTCAGTTCGAACAGTCTTCCAAATTCAAAAATCAATCCGTTAACCATCCGAAACGCACCCAAGGCCCCCGGGACCTCAACCAACTATATCAACAAGTCCCATAACATAACACGGATCTACTCGAGGCCTCAAATCATACCTAACCACCTCAAAAATACGAACTACACACAGATTCAAGCCTAATAAAATTCCAAATTTCCAAATTCTACAAACGACGCCGAAACCTATCAAATCACGTGCGATTGACCTCAAATTTTTTACACAAGTCACATTTCACATTAAGGACCTATTAAAATTTCCAGAATTATATTTCGACCTCGATATCAAAAAGTCAACCCCCCGGTCAAACTTTCCAAAAATTCATCTTTCGGCATTTCAAGGCTAATTCCACTACGGACCTCCAAATAATTTTCCGGACATACTCCTAAGTCCAAAATCACCATACGGAGCTATTGGAATCATCAAAATTAAATTCCGAGGTCGTTTATATATAAGTCAACATCCGATCACTATTTTAACTTAAGCTTTAAACCTTGGAACTAAGTATTCCAATTCATTCCAAAACCTCACCGGACCCGAATCAATTGCCCCGACAATTCACACAACAACTGTAAAGTACAATTTGAGCAGTAAATGGGGGAACGGGGTTCTAATACTCAAAACGACCGCCCGAGTCATTACAACATACTTGCTGAAAATTTCTTTTGGCCTGAAATGAGAAAAGATGTTGAAAGAATGTGTGCACAGTGTTTGGAGTGTAAACAAGCTAAATCTAAAGTGTTACCACATGGTATTTACACATCATTAACTGTTCCTACTTCACCTTGGATTGATATTTCTATGGATTTTGTTTTAGGTTTGCCTAGAACAAGGTATGGTAAGGATAGTATATATGTTGTGGTAGATAGGTTCTCAAAAATTCCTCGTTTTATTCCTTGTTTAAAGACTAATGATGCTTCACATGTTGCTGATGTTTTTGTAAAAGAAGTTGTCAAATTGCATAGTATACCTAGAACTATTGTTAGTATAGGGATGCTAAGTTTTTGAGCCACTTTTGGCGCGTATTTTGGGGGGAAGTTAAGCACTAAATTGTTGTTTTCTACTTCTTGTCACCCACAAACTGATGAACAAACTGAAGTAGTTAATAGAACCTTAGGAAACATGTTGAGGGCTGTTTTCAAAGGTAGATTAACTTCTTGGGAAGCTCACTTACCTATGATTGAATTTTCTTACAATAGAACAATCTATTCTTCTACAGGTATGTCTCCTTTTGAGGTTGTTTATGGTTTTAATCCCTTCACTCCCCTTGATTTATTACCATTACCTACTAATGATATTGTTAATATTGATGGTAGGACAAAGGCTGAGATGATGAAAAAATTTCATGAACAAACAAGGCTTGCAATTGAGAAGAAAAATGAGCAAACTGCCTTGAGAAAGAATAAGGGTCGAAAACAAGTTATTTTTAAACCTAGAGATTTAGTTTGGGTTCACTTTAGAAAGGAGAGATTTCAATCTAAAAGGAAGTCAAAGTTGCATCCTAGAGGTGATGGCCCATTTCAAGTCCTTGAGAGGATTGGAGACAATGCTTACAAGCTAGACCTTCTTGGTGAGTTCCAAGTAAGTGTTACATTCAATGTTGCTGACTTGTCTTTGTTTGATGTAGGATCGAATTCGGGGACGAATTCTTTTCAAGAAGAGGGGAATGATAGCATCAAGGACAAGGATAGAGTTTTGAAAGCTCCAAGGCCATTTACAAGATCTCAAGTTAAAGAGTTGCAGACTAAGGTTGCTGGACTTCAATGGCAAATAAAGAAGCTTTTAATTGCATAGGAAGAGCTCAAGCCCAAAGTAGATGAATTATCCAAGTTTTATAAATATTTGGTTATCCAAATTGAAGTCCAAGAGGAGGAAGATTGGGCCAACAAATAATCCCTTGAAGTCCAACAAAGGGGCTCCAAATGAGCTTAAAAGAGGTCCAAAAGGGGGTGTTTCAAAAGGAGCCCTATTGGAGCCCAAACTAGTAGTTTTAAGGTCCAAATCTGCCCAAAGGGATTTAGCCGCCCCCACCTTATTTTAATGACTTTCCTTGCTCCTTAGCAACTACCCTACCTAATTGTAATGATCTTTTATGCCTTGGCAGCCATCCTACCTAATTTTAAGGACTTTTTATGCTTTAATACTCCTATAAATAAGGAGTTCTTCTCATTCATTGAGATACTTCATTATTTATTAAGTATATCATACTTTGAGAGTTCTTTTGAACATTTGTTACTTATGCTTTGAGATTTATCTTTCAACCTTTACTAGTTCATAGTTCAGGGTAGTAAGATTATTTCTCTATTGTGATATCTTTGATTCCTTTGTGGTATTCTTAGAAGGCGATTAATACTAGTTATTAATTGTTTTCTCAAGTTACTCGTAAAGCGGTCAATATCTGAATCTATTGTTTTGATTTGCTTTTAAGTAAAGGCATTTGATTTCTTCAATAAATCAAGATGGTGTTGCCTTGATCTTGTCAAGGCTATAGAACTTGCGTTCTTGGAAGTTCTTGTAATTCTTTCCTTGAATTTTCCCATATTCTTTATTTTCTGCCCTTTAGTTCTAGTTGTTCAATTCTTTATTGTTATTGCTTCTGCATTTACTTCTTCAAATGCTTACTCTAGTTTGGATTCCCGACCTAGTCGTTATCAAATTGGACTGGGGATATTTTATTTTACACGTTCGTGAAAAGGAGATCACGATCGTGATGCTATAGACCACTGGTCATCGCGTTCACGTGAGAAGGCCCACGTTCATGAAGAAGGCTTGGCCTGGGGGCTGGGCAGGTGTAATGCCCTTCGCGTTCGCGAAGGGCTTGTCGCGTTCGCGTAGGTGGGCAAGGCATGTGCTTTGCATTTGCGGAGGCTTTCTCGCGATCACGTAATAGATTTTAGGGACATGGGTAGTTTTTCTTTCGCAATCACGAGGGCTTCTTCGCGATTGCAAAGAAGGCAGGCCTGGGTAGTGACTTTATTAAAATTGGGAATTTGGCCATTTTGTTCATTTCTCTCATTTGTTGGATGATTTTAGAGCTTCTTAGATAGGAGTTTTCACCTTGCTATTGAAGGTAAGTGATTTCTATTCCATATGAGTTAAATACATAGATTATGGGTAGATTTTAACATGGAAATTTGAGAAATTTTAGTATTTTGTTGAAAAATCTAGGTTTTGATAAAAATTCGTTTAGACCACGAAAATGATTATGGAATTGGGTAAAAATTATATATTTGTGTTCGTGAGGTTGTGAGTAACAATTACTTTTTTAAAAATCCGGAATTCGGGCACGTGGGCCCGGGGGTAAATTTTAGGAACCTTCCGAATTGGGTTGGGTAATCACTTTAATAGTTAAATTATGAACTTTTGAGCAATTATTGATTAGTTTGTGCAACCTTTGGGTAGTTTCGGATTATTCGGTACTGACTTGAGGCTTTTAGAGTGATTTGTGGAACGGAAAGGGGACTTGGAAATGAGGTAAGTCTCTTGCCTAACCTTGTAAGAGGGAATGAACCCCATGGGTGTTTAAATTGTTATTTGCTACTAATTGTGGGTGCTACATACACACGAAGTGACGAGAGTCCATGCGTAGCTAAAATTAATGTTATGTACGGGTAGACATACGCCTTTATTATGCTATTACTTGCACTATTTGAACTCAACTTGCTAGTTTAATTGCTTGAATTAATCATTAAAATTTGGTTAAATATTTTGTTAAATCGAGCTTCACTACTAAGAGATTTGGTGGAATTTTTAATTATTGATGGAAATTTATATTCTTGTATGGGCTTACCTTGGAGATTGTATATACATAATTTGTAATTCGAAGAGTTTCCCTATTCTTGTGGATCGGGCCGAACACCTCGGTAATATATATATATATATATATATATATATATATATATATATATATATATATATATATATATATATATATATATATATATATATATATTTATTACCGAGGTGTTTGGCCCGATCCACAGGATATATATATTATGGGATGCATCCATGGATCGGGCCATACGACCTCGGTAGCATATGTACACGATTATTATGGATCGGGTCATACGACCCCGGCATAACTCGTGCGTGTTGTCACTCGGAGTCCGATTATACTTGATATATCTCCCATTACTTGAGAGGTTATAAATACATTTTGGCCCTTACTACTTGAGATTAACATGTGTTATTTGGGGACTTTTAATTGTTATTTTGTTGAAGGATCATTTAATTGTTTCCTCTTATTCCATTATTGATGTTGTATTTCATGCCTATTTAATATTCTTGTACATTATATTTATTGCCCACTAGTAAGTGTCGATGTCGACCCCTCGTCACTATTTTTTTGAGGTTAGACTAGATACTTACTGGGTATACTTTGTTTACGTACTCATGCTACATTTTGCGCAAATTGTGGAGGTGTTTAGGCAGGTGTATCTGGAGTTCGTCCAGGCGTGCATCCGCATTACCTGAAGGCCTAGTGGTGAGCCGCTTCTCATGCTCCGTTCTGCAGCAACCGGAGCCTTCTCTTGTTATGACACCGAGTTTTGGGAAGTTCTAGTAGATACTTATGGTGTTGATTATTAAATTCACCATCTTACTCTCATGTTTAGTTTATTCTTTATATAACTACGATTACATGCCATTTGGTTCAGTATTAAATAAAACTCAAAGACAGTAAAAATATTAAAACTGAGAAATTAAATGGGTAGTTCACCATTGGCTTGACTAGCGGTGACGTTGGGCGCCATCATGACCTATAGTGGAAATTGGGTTGTGCCAGCTTTGTAGCATTATGTTCATATAGGTTTCACAAGTCATGAGTGCTCCTAATAGAGTCTTGCGGATCAGTACGGAGACGTACATACTTATCTTACATCGGCTATAGGGTGTTGGGAGACTTCTCTTTCTTCATCTCCTATCATGCAGTTGATGTTGTGCTAAGTATATTTCTCTTATTTTCTCACAGATGGTGAGAACGCACACGTCAGATGTACTCGGTAGTGGAGGAGCTGCTCCCTCTGTTGCTAGAGGCCGAGGCAGAGGCCGGGGAGGGCTCCAGCTCCTGCTAGAGAACGAGGGCATCTTAGAGTTGCAACCGTCGTACCACCAGCGGATCCAGTGGAGGATCCTGTCATTGAGGAGCAGGGTGAGGTGCCTGCGACTGAGCCGGCCTCGGCATATTTCATGCCTGCACTGGGAATTCAGGAGGTCATGGGCTGCGGTTCATGGATTCTATGATGCAAGCTGTTTTATTTCCAGCAGACCCAACCATATCTCAGGTGGGAGGGGGAGCACAGACCCCTACCGCTCAAGCTCTAGGACACGCTGCTACCTTATATCAGTGGAGCCCAGCCAGTTGCAGCGGCTGTACCACAGCCCAGACTAGATGCGACAGTCGAGCTGCATAAGCTATTGGATAGATGGACTAGCATTTATCCTCCTACCTTTGGTGGTGAACAATATGAGGACCCGCAAAATTTTATTGACCGTTGCGGCGACATGCTACCCAATATGAGAGTATTGGAGTCCAACGGGATGGACTTCACCATATTTCAGTTGGAGGGCAGGGGCCGTAGATGGTGGTAGTCCTATTTTCTTAGCAGACTAGCGAGTTCGCCTCCCTTAACTTGGGATCAGTTCACACGTCTCTTTCTAGAGGGATATATTCCACCCTCTAAGCGGGGAGAGCTGCAGGGTCAGTTCAAGTGGCTCCAGCAGGGCCAGATATCTGTGACTAATTCTTAGGCGAGATTCTCTAGGTTGTCTCGCTATGCACTAATGATACTCCCCATCAATGCAGAGAGAGTGTTGAGGTTTATTGCGGACTTGCATTATGGTATTCAGGTTACTATGGCACAAGAGGTGGAGATGAGGACTCTTTACGAGCAGGTTGTGGAGATAGCTCTGCGGATTTAGGGCATCCACAACAGGGCCGATTGTATACGACAGGGAAGAAGAGGCCTTGGGATTCAAGAGGATTCAGCGGTGCCCCGTATGGGGGCAGAGGTCAGTTTGTGAGGGGTCAGTCCAGTAGACCCACTTATTCACCACCATCGCCTTCTCGGGGTACACCAATGCAGCCCTATTTCAGTGCTATTCCAGAGAGCTCCTACTGTCCACCAACTATTCAGGGTTCTTCCAGCGGGTATTCAGGTCCCCAGGGTCAGGCTCAGGGTCAGTCATCTTCCGCACTGAGAGGTTGCTATGAGTGCAGGAAGCTTGGTCACATGTGGAGATCTTGCCCCAGGTTTCAGGGCAAGGCAGTGCAGCTGGACCAGCAGGGCCATCAACCAATGATCACTGCACCAGTTGTTGCACCGGCTATCCGGCCTGCCAGAGGCGGAGGGAAGGTAGTTAGGGGTCGGCCTAGAGGTGGTGGCTAGTCGGGTGGCACTCCAGCTAGGTTCTATGCTTTTCCAGCCAGACTATATGCAGTAACCTCAGATGGCGTGATCACAGGTATTATTTCTGTCTGCGGTAGGGATGCTTCAGTACTATTTTATCCAGGGTATACATATTTATATGCTTCTCCTCTATTTTCTCATTATCTAGATGTCTCTCGTGAGTCCTTGGGTTCTTCAATATATATGTCCACACCAGTAGGCAATTCTGTTGTTGTGGAACGGGTTTATCGGTCATGTATTATGACTTTCTGTGGTTATGAGAGCAGAGCAGTACTTTTGTTGCTCGACATGACCGACTTTGAGTTCATCTTAGGTATGGATTGTTTGTCTCCGTATCATGCCATTTTTTATATCCATGCTCAGACTGTTACCTTGGTGATACCAGAGTTTCCTAGATTGGAGTGGAGGGGTTCATCTATTAGTGCATCTAGTTGGGTTATCTCTTTCTTGACAGCTCGACACATGGTCGAGAAGAGTTGTTTGGCTTATCTGGCTTATGTTCAGGATACTGTTGTAGAGATTCCTACGATTGATTTAGTGCCTGTGGTGTGGGAGTTCTCCGATGTGTTTCCTTATGATTTACCTGGCATGCCACCAAATCGTGATATAGATTTCAGTATTGATATGGCACCAGGTTCCCAGCCTATCTCTATTCGACCGTACCGCATGGCTCCAAAATAGTTGAAAGAATTAAAGGGGTTCGTCAGGCCAAGTGTGTCGCCTTGGGGTGCACCAGCATTATTTGTGTAAAAGAAGGATGGGAGTAAGAAGATGTGCATTGATTACTACCAGTTGAATAAAGTTTCCATTAATAACAAGTACCCGTTACCGCGTATTAATGATTTGTTTGACCAGTTGTAGGGTGCCAAGGCATTCTCTAAGATCGACTTGAGATCTAGGTATCATCAGTAGAAGATTCGTGCTTCGGATGTTCTGAAGATGACTTTCTGATGGTAGGCTATAATCTCATGTTTTAGTCAATTATTACATTCAAATTTACTGCACTTCAGTTGAGTTTGAGCCTTAATCGCTAGTGTTTTGCACTAATTGTGTGTTTTATGCCTTGTAGGAGTGATTTCGAGCTATGTAGATATTATGAAATGAATTCAAGTGATTTGGAGCTTTGAAGTCTGAGTAAAAGCCCAAGGAATTAAGCCGGGATCGTGTTCAGGGATCAACGGATGATAGTTTAGAACGAACGAACAATTGAGTAGGCATACTGTGCAGTGTCTAGTAAAATGTACGTAACGTTTTGCTCGGAACTCTGTTTGGGCTCAACAATATGTTGTTGGAAAGAGAATTCAAACGGCTACAATTTTAATGTTTTATGTTGTTTCAAATTCCCAACAGAACAGGGTGAACCGTGTGCATCAAGTATGCGGCCACGCACTGACCGAGCATATGGGGCAGAATAGTGTGAAAAGTGCGCGGCCAAGTGCGCGACCGTGCACGTTCAACTCCAGAAAAGTGTCCTTTTTCGCGTAGGAGAAAGTGTATTTGTTTGGGACTACTTGGTATATATACATAGAAAAACGGTATTTTGAGGACTTTTGTCATAATTTAGACCTAAGGAAGCTAAGGAAAAGAGGGAGAAGCAAGAGCACAAGGATTTGACCATTCATCCCTACTCAAGATAAGGGTTTGGATGTTTTATGTTTTCCTTTAACATAAACTTAATTGTGATGAATTTCTCCATATCCATGGAGTAATTCTTCCTTAGGGATTGATGGATTTGGTATTTTGAGAATTTCTTGTGGATATTAACTCTAGTTTTATGTATTGAATCATTTTGGGTGTTTTTATTGTTGAATATATATATTCACTTGTTTATGTAATCGAAAGAGGCATAATTTGTGATGTTTTGCATTATCTTATTGGTTGAATTCATTGATTCTTGCTAGTAATCGAAAGAGGCTAGTTGAATTAGTTAGGAGGATAATCGAAAGAGGTTCTCCTAAGGATCAATCCACTACGAATTCTTACATATCTTCACCGAGCTTAACTTAGTTCATATCGTAAGGTTGAGACTTAATCGAGAGAGGAGTTTCTACTGAATGTTTGAACATAATAGATTGAATTCGATAGACTCACTTGAACTATATAAGTGAATTAACTAGAGTTAATTCCCCAAACAGGTATCTTACACCTATCCAATCAACCCCTATTTTCTCCCATTGATATATTCTTTGCTTACTCTTGTTGCGATTGTCATTAGCTACTAGTTTAGACTTTTAATAAATTTTAGTTTTAATTCACACAACTCTAATTGTTGATCATTTTGGATAGCAATTAAAACTAGAAGCTACAAAAACACTGTTTAAATCCAATCCCTGTGGATTCGATATTTTCTATACTATATTCAACTAGCGAGCATAATTTTGTGTTGTGTTTTTAGCTCGTCAAATATTGGCGCCGTTGCCGGGGATTGGCAATCAACAGTGTTTGAAATAGTTTGGAGTGCTAATTCAGGAATTAGGTTTTAGTTTTTCTTTTCTATTTTATTTTCTTTATTAGTTAACTTCTTTTCAAGATTTGTTTTGTAGTAGCTAAAAAGTTGGAGAAGATACTGTAGATATTGAACTCTAAATGTTGTGAAGATGGAGTACAACCAGCCTAAGAAAACGGTTGAAGAGTCAGCAGCTGAATATTATCAGATGTTTGCTATGTGTTTTAAATGCGGTGGAAATCATTTATGGGTTGACTGTCAAGCAGGTATGTATTCTTCCTATGGCTCGTATTTTGAATAGTCTCACTCTGTTTCTAGTCCGTATAGGTATGTCATTCATATGGGCACAATCTTGACTCTGATTGGGATGAACACCCTTATTATAACTTAAATGGAAGTGAAGTGAGACAATCACCTCAAGGGGAGAATGATAGTTTGGAAGAGCCTGTGTATAAGTTCATAAATAAGCCGCTAGAGAGATTTACACAAGATGATGAAGCCATTAACAACCTAACAACGCAAGTGAGTCAATTGATAAGTACACTGTCAGGAAGCTCATTGCGTTGTGATGGTGAATATATGGAGGAGATACCCTGTGAGAATAAGCCTACCCAAGAGGATGAGCATCCACAGAGAGAGCTTTTCACTATTCAAAATGACTCTAATTCAACCGAGATGATCGAAAATAAGGCTGTGGTTGAGTGTGAAGCAGCGGAAGAAGAGTTCAAATCCCCATCCACCTTTCTACATCTGGAACATGTAGTAGAAGAGAATGAGAAATAAATGGTCTTAGACATACCGGAGGAATACTCACTTGACCTTTCGTCCTTGTTTTCTTATTCTAACCTTGATCATGTGGATTTTATTTTTGGGGATTTATAGGAATATGTATTGATTGATCATGTGAAAGAATGCAGGAACAAGTTGAGGATGATCATGAACGAGCAATTCACCGCTCAAGATGAGGATAAGAAAGAAAGAAAAGAGCGGGTCTTGCAGGTATCCTTAGAAAAATTGGGCTTAATGAGCTCCATAAAGTATCCCAAGGAGCAAAAATGAGGAATGAATTCAGAATTAGGGGTGGAGTTCATAAGTTCTCGGAAAAGAAAAAAATTCAGGGAAGTCTTCTTTACCTTATGTTTTTTAATTATGTGTCATGGGGACATGCCACAACTTAAAGTGTGGGGTGGGGGATATGTTTTATGTATGTATGTATGTATATTAGTTTTAGTTTTCTTTTGTTAGTTTGAGTAGTAGAGATAGAGAAAGAAATTGCAAACAAAACATAAAATTTTAAAATCCACAACTTTTCCCGACGATGGATATCATTCGACGGGTTTCTTGAGGGATTAAAGTCGAAAGAAAAATGCAAAAATATTTTTTTTGCAGTTAGTGTAATAATTCCCCCTTGGTTTTTCTTTGTGCCGTGGTTCTTTTCCAAGGGTTTTGTTTGAACCGGGTGTAGTTAGATTTTTGTTTTTAGAAGTAGGAAAACCCTGCGCTATGATTTGAATTAAAAGCAATATCTCTTGACTTTGTTATGCTTTGAGAATAGTGAGTTCTTTAGTTGTGACGCTTAGGCTCAGTTTTTGACTGTTGTATAAGCACCTTAAATTGTATGATCTTAACTTTGCTTAACTACTTTGACTAGAGTGTCTTCATGAATCCAATCTTGAGTGAGTTATGTGCCATGTGTGTGAGGTTTGTGTATTCTGTGCATTGCATTTGATGTCTAGAACTTGCCCTGTGTGTTTGCAAAGCGAAATAGTTGTTTTGTTCAGTCTTGGAAGTGATTTAGGCATTTCTTTGTTGAGCCAGTTATATTCTATTACCTACCTAATTGTTATGTATCGTAGTTAACCCCTTTGATCCTGTAATCCTGTTTTCTTTGGCAACCATATTACAAGCCTTACCCAATTGTTTGAATTGACAATCTATTTGAACCTTGTACCTCTCGCGTGCACTTGAAATTGTTATGAACTTTGTAAAAGATGAAGTGTGGGGTGGTTGGTTTGGCTTTTGAGTGAAACTATTGAAATATGGAGGAAGGTGCATTGTTTTGAAAAAGTAAGCGCCACTTGAATTGAAAAAGAAAGAAAAAAATGTTCTATTGTTGTAAAACAAATTCTTTGATAATGGTGAATTTTGATGTAAATGTGCTTAAATAATTTGGGAGTTAATGTATGTTGATGTGAAGGTGGAGTATGGTTTTACATAAGTGTGAGGTTTTGAATGTTAAAGTGTATGTATTAAAGTGCTTAGGGAGGTGTAGTCACTCTTGTATCTAAATGTATCCTACCCGTCCCGCAGCCTACATTACAACCAGTTAAAAGTCCTACTTGATCCTTGACTAAATGAGCTCAATTAGTATAGTAGTTTACTATGGGCAAGCCTATGGTTCATCTTTTGTGGCATATGAATGTTATTTCTGAGAGTGAGCGAATTCTTTCTATCTTGAGTTCTTAATTGTTATTAAATTCTATGGTATGAGGAAATACACTCTATTGTGTGTGAGGGTACTTGATTCATGAAGGAAAGGTAATATCGTTGACCTCTATTATAGAGTAAGTGAGCGAGTTGTGAATAATGCATGGTACTTGTGAGTCAAATCTTGAGGTGAAGATGTTACACTATTGTGCTTAGTCTATTTTAAATATTCTTAGTGTAATGAGTTAGGAGATTTACTTAGTAAGGTTATGTCTGTATAAATTGTGGTTTGATTTCTCGAGGACGAGCAATGGTTTAAGTGTGGGGTGTTGATTGTAGGCTATAATCTCATATTTTAGTCGATTATTACATTCTAATTTACTGCACTTTAGTTGAGTTTGAGCCTTAATCGCTAGTGTTTTGCACTAATTGTGTGTTTTATGCCTTGTAGGAGTGATTCCGAGTTATATAGATGTTATCAAAAAGGAATTCAAGTGATTTGGAGCTTTGAAGTCTGAGTAAAAGCCCAAGGAATTAAGCCAGGATCGTGTTCGGGGATCAACGGATGATAGTTTAGAACGAACGAACAATCGAGCAGGCAAACTGCGCAGTGTCTAGTAAAATGCACATAACTCTTCGCTCGGAACTCTGTTTGGGCTCCAGAATATATTGTCGGAAAGCTAATTCAAAGGGTTAGAACCTTCATGGTTTTCGTATTTTCAAATTCCCAACAACACAGGGTGACAAGTACACGTCCATTGCGCGGCCGTGCACTGACCGCGCATATGGGGCAGAACAGTGTGAAACGTGTGCGGCCAAGTGCGCGGGCACACTTCCAGGTGCGCGGGTGCGCACGTCCAACTCCGAAAAAGTGTCCTTATTCGCGAAGGAGAAGGTGTATTTGTTTGGGGCCGACCCTACTTGGTATATATACATAGAAAAACGGTATTTTGAGGACTTTTGACATAATTTAGACCTAAGAAAGCTAAAGAGAAGTGGGAGAAGCAAGAGCACAAGGATTTCAATATTCATCCCTACTCAAGACAAGGGTTTGGATGTTTAATATTTTCCTTTGACTTAAACTTAATTGTGATGAATTTCTCCGTATCCATGGAGTAATTCTTCCTTGGGGATTGATGGATTTTGTGTTTTGAGAATTGTTTGTGGATATTAACTCTAGTTTTATGTATTGAATCGTTTTGGGTGTTTTTATTGTTGCATATATATATTCACTTGTTTATGTAATCGAAAGAGGCATAATTTGTGATATTTTGCATTATCTTATTGGTTGAATTCATTGATTCTTGTTAGTAATCGAAAGAGGCTAGTTGAATTAATGTTTATACCTAGTTAGGAGGATAATCGAAAGAGGTTCTCCTAAGGATCAATCCACTATGAATTCTTGCATATCTTCACCGAGCTTAACTTAGTTCATATCGTAAGGTTGAGACTTATTTGAGAGAGCAGTTTCTACTGAATGTTTGAACATAATAGAGTGAATTTGAGAGACTCACTTGAACCATAGAAGTGAATTAACTAGAGTTAATTCCCCAAACAAGTATCTTACACCTATCAAATCAACCCCTATTTTCTCCCATTGATATCTTCTTTGCTTACTATTGTTGCGATTGTCATTCACCAATAGTTTAGACTTTTAGTAAATTTTAGTTTTAATTCACAAAACTCTAAATTTTTGATCATCTTGGATAGCAATTAAAACTAGAAGCTACGAAAACACTGTTTAAAACCAACCCATGTGGATACAATATTTTCTATACTATATTCGACTAGCGAGCATAATTTTGTGTTGTGTTTTTCGCTCGTCACTTTCCAGACTAGATATATCCACTATGAGTTTCTATTGATGCCCTTCAGCTTGACCAATGCCCCGACGACATTTATGGATTTGATAAACCGAGTGTTCAAGCCATATCTTGACTTATTTGTCATTGTCTTCATTGATGACATATTGATCTACTCGCGTAGTATGGAGGAGCACGAGAAGCATTTGAGAGTTGTTCTTCACACTTTGCGGGAACAGAAGCTATATGCTAAGTTCTCCAAGTGCGAGTTCTGGTTAGATTCTGTGGCATTCTTGGGGCATGTTGTATCAGGTGAGGGTATTAAGGTGGATCCCAGGAAAATCGAGGCAGTCCAGAGTTGGCCCCGTCCTACCACACCGACCGAGATCAGGAGTTTCTTGGGGTTAGCAGGTTATTATTGTCGGTTTGTGGAGTGTTTCTCATCTATTGCAGCACCTTTGACTAGATTGACCTAGAAGGGTGCTCTGTTTCAATGGTCCGATGATTGAGAGGCGCGCTTTTCAGAAGCTCAAGACAGCATTGACTACAACATTGGTGGTATCGTTGCCTTCCGGTTAAGGGATGTATAATATGTATTGTGACGTTTCACACGTTGTCTTCGGTTGTGTATTGATGTGGGAGGGGTGAGTTATTTCATATGCTTCACGTTAGCTGAAGCCCCACGAGAAGAATTACCATGTACATGATTCGGAGTTGGCCACGATAGTCCATGCACTCGAGATCTGGAGGCATTATCTTTATGGCGTGTCCTGTGAGGTTTACACCGATCATCGTAGCTTGCAGCATTTATTTAAACAGAGAGATCTTTATTTGAGGCAGCGCAGGTTGTTTGAGTTACTGAAGGACTATGATATCACCATCCTTTACCATCCGGGCAAGGCGAATGTGGTTGTGGATGCGTTGAGCAGAAAAGCTAAGAGTATTGGTAGTTTGGCATTTATTTTAGCAGAGGAGAGGACATTGGCTTTGGGTATTTAATTCTTAACTAACAGACTTGTGAGGTTGGATATTTGAGAGCCCAGTCAAGTTTTTGCATGTGTTGTGGCTCAGTCTTCATTATTTGAGCGGATCAAGGTTCGTTAGTACGATGATCTACACTTGCTAGTTCTTAGAGAGACTATACTACGAGGTAGTGCCAAGGAGGTTACTATCTGTGAGGATGGTGTTCTGTGACTCCAGGGTCGCCTATGTGTTCCTGATGTTGATGGCTTTAGGAAGAAGATTCTAGAGAAGGCAGACAGTTCTCGATATTCTATTCATCCAGGTGCTACGAAGATGTATCGTGACCTGAGGTAGCATTATTTGTGGCGGCGGATGAAGAATTACATAGTTGAGTATGTAAGGAGGTGTCTAAATTGCCAGCATGTTATGTATAAGCACTAGATGAGAGGTGTCCTACTCCAGCAAATGGTTATACCAGAGTGGAAATGGGAGCGAATCACTATGGACTTTGTAGTTGGGTTGTCGTGGATGTTGAGGAAGGTTGATTCTATTTGGTTCATTGTCGACAAGCTGACCAAGTTGGCACACTTTTTTTCCGGTTGTGACTACGTACTCTTCAAAGAGATTTTCCCAGATTTAAATTTAGGAGATTGTCCGGTTGCATGGTGTGCCTGCTTCCATCATTTCAGATAAAGGCCCTTAGTTCACATCGCATTTCTGGAGAGCAGTACAAAGCGAGTTGGGCACCCGGATAGAGCTCAGCACAGCCTTTCATCCGCAGACTCACAGGAAGTCAGAGCAGATAATTTAGATTCTAGAGGATATGCTCAGAGCGTGTGTGATTGACTTAGAAGGGCAGTGGGATTGATTCTTGACTTTGGTCGAGTTTTCTTATTACAATAGTTATCAGTCCATCATTGAGATGAATCCATTTGAGGCTTTATATGGTCGGTGATGTCGTTCACCCATTAGATGGTTTGATCCCGGCGAGGCTAGGTTATATGGCACTGATTTAGTGAAGGATGCCTTGGAGAAGGTAAAGTTGATTCAGGAGCAGCTTCGCATAGTACAGTCCAGACAGAAAAGTTAAGTAGATCAGAAGGCGCGTGATTTATCATTTTATGGTAGGCAAGAATATTTTCTTGAAAGTCTTGCCGATGAAGGGTATCATGAAGTTCGGCAAGAAGGGAAAGCTGAGCCCAAGGTTTATTGGCCCATTTGAGGTATTGAGGCAAGTTGGAGAGGTTTCTTATGAGCTTGCTTTGCCTCCCAGTCTACCAGGAGTACATCCGGTATTCCATGTGTCTATGCTCCAGAACCACCATACCGACAAGTTGGATGTGTTAGACTCTATAACTGTTCAGCTAGATGAGAGCTTGGGTTTTGAGAAGGAGCCAGTTGCTATTGTTGACAGGCAGGTTCGCCAGTTGAGGTCCAAGAAGATTTCTACGGTAAAGGTCCAGTGGAGGGGTCAAACAATCAAGGAGGAAGCTTGGGAGGCCGAGGAGGACATGAGGAGCAGATATCCACATTTATTCAGCACTCCAAATATGATTCTAGACTCGTTCAAGGACGAAGGTTTATTTAAGAGGTGGAGAATGTAACGACCTGATCGGTAGTTTTTCTTTCTAGGTACCCTTTCCCCTAATTAAGACTCCCTGTATGTGCTTTTACTATTTTATGACTTGCGAGGATGGTTGGTTTAGGTTTGGAAGGGTTCGAGTTTAAATCGAAATACTTAGTTTTTTAGTAGTGGCCTAAGATGGCCAAGTTTGACTTGGGTCAACATTTTGAGTAAACGACCTTGGAACCAGAATTTTATGGTTCCAATAGGTTCGTATGATAATTTTGGATATGGGTGTGTGTTGGTATCGGGTTTCAGGCGATTTGGGAGCGTTTCGACGCCTAATTTTGGAAGTTGGTTCATTGAAGGGTTTCTAGGTCTTTAAAGTTGGTTTGGAGTAGACTTTGGTATTATCGAGGTCTGTTTGGGATTCCAAGCCCTAGAATAGTTCCGTATGGTGATTTATGACTTGTACACAAAATTTGGTGTCATTCCGAGTAGTCTAAGTGTGATTCCGCGCGTTCGGAGTAAGTTGAGAAGCTTGAAGTGCATAAGTTGATTTAATTGGTTTTTGGAGTGCGATTCTTAGTTTTGATGTTGTTTTATGTATTCCAAGGGTTCGCGTGATATTTGGGAACTTTTAATTGTTATTTTGTTAAAGGATCATTTAAATTTTTCCTCTTATTCCATTATTGATGTTGTATTTCATGCCTATTTAATATTCTTTTACATTATGTTAATTGCCCACTAGTGAGTGTCGATGTCGACCCCTCGTCACCATTTCTTCGAGTAGATAAGATACTTACAGGGTACAAGTTGTTTTCGTACTCACATTACACTTCTGCACATATTGTGCAGGCTCTGAGGCAGGTGCATCTGGAGTTCGTTAAGGCGCGCATCTGCATTACCTGAAGGCCTAGTGGTGAGCTGCTTCTCATGCTCCGTTCTGCAGCACCCGTAGCCTTTTCTTGTTCTGTTTATCATTTCTGTCTATTCTATTTCAGACAGTAGTTCTTAGGGATTTTTGTATGTTCTACTAGATACTCGTACACTTGTGACACCGGGTTTTGGGAAGTTTTAGTAGATACTCATGGTTTTGATTATTAAATTCACTATCTTACTCTCATGTTTAGTTTATGCTTTATATCACTACGATTACTTGCCATTTGTTTCGGTATTAAACAAAAATAAAAGACTTTAAAATATTAAAAATGAGCAATTAAATGGGTAGTTCATCGTTGGCTTGCCTAGCGGCGATGTTGGGCGCTATCACGGTCCATATTGGAAATTGGGTCGTGACATAAATATGTTAGTGAAATAATTTAAAATGAAAATAAATTAATAAAGTGTGAAATTATTTTTTAAATATAGTTTTGGAAGAGGTTTTTGAAAATAGTTTGAAAATATTTTTTTGAAAAGTTTTTTGAGACAAGAACAACAACAATAACAACAAACCTAGTGTAATCCCACAAGTGGGGTTTGGGGAGTATAATGTGTTGATACCCAATTTTGTCCTTATATTTTATAAAGTATTTCATATACTTTCAAGATATCATTTTGCACTATTACCCAATTTATATGGGTCATATAAGTGATTTCTATAGTTTGTAAAGCTTTTAAAATCGATTTCTTGCATTTTTAATTAAATAAATATTTACTAATTATTCCTCCAAATTATTTTGAGCAATTTAAATTTATTATTTATATCCATATGCACATTATATAATATTTTACCCTATTTTACATAATTATATCTACATTTTTATTATTATTTGCAATAATAGCCTATATCCTCATAATGATTACATTTATTATATTATTATGTTAAAATAGCATTTAATATTTTTATAATTCTGGGTTATTGTTTTTAAGTATTTAATGCCTTAAAAAAATATTTATATTAGTTATTAGTCATTTTTTATAATTTGTTTTCAATTAATTTCGGGTATTTTAAATTATAGCCCAATACACGGTCAATTTTCGGACCAATTATGGTCCAAATAAATAAGCTCAACCCTAACTAACCCATCAGAAGCCTAAGACCAAACGACCAATAAGACTGCCCCATCTGCAACCCGTTTCACCCGACCCGAAGACCCTTTAATCTCGGCCGTTGATCTCAAATGATCAGCGACCCATAATAAAACCTTCATTCTCAATATATCCCCATAACCCAAACTCTAGACCCCATTTTGCAGTCCCAGTCGCCTTTAAACTCTCTCAATTCCCCTTTTTCTTCCGTAAACCCTAGCAGTCGCCTCCCCAATCTATCTCCGATTCTGACCGGGAAATGGAATCAATCTATGATTCGCATACCTTAATTGTATTATCTTACTACTGGTCACGCTTTTATGGTATTACTTAGGTACTTGCTCGATTTTGAAAAGTACTATCTCCTAGATCGGACCGGATCGACTTTAACCTTCGAGATTTGGACGATATTTCGTCCTTATACATGGAAAAGGGCTTGATTTCTCACACTAGCTGGTTGATTTCAAATGTAGAATCCTAATTAGGAGTTGGATTTGATTTCTCCTTTTACCGGCTACCTTACTAATTTGCGTGTGATGCTTTCTTTCCTTTTTTATGTATGTGTGATTTTTTTCCTTGTTTGTTCCCCTAATTGAACACTATATAAACCCACCCCGATTTCCCCATTTGGACGGAATTTGTAATCATTATCATTCCCTCACTTCTCATTTACTTTTGTTCTGAAACTTTTCGTTCTTGGCCGGCTGAAATCGAAGGCCACCGAAATTCGTTTAATTGACCTTCCATGTACGAGTACTGCTCGGGTTCATTTGAAACCCTTTTGAACTCGGACGCACTAGGTTTTGGGGTCCTACTGCTCTCTTTGCTATTGACGATTGGAACATTGATGGAATTGTTCTTCTTAGTTGCTTGTTTGTTAACCTGCAACTGGTAAGTCTCTTTGGCCCTAGCACTTTCATTCACCTTCATATGTATTTATGCCTTTGTGTACTCATGCCACTGAATCTTCTATGAATCAATATCCTACTCTGAACTTGTTTAATATCTTTTTATGAGTGCTTATCTATGTATTTAACATAGGCAATTTCTATCTCTTTTAACCTGTTTAGTCTATTGTGTTTATGCTGATATCTTATGCTAGTCCTAAGTTTTCCTCTCTACTTTGTTCTGGACTATTACAACAACCAACTTATGCCAAGAAAGTATTTTGATTCGTGTTGAGTCATTCATGTCGAACCTGCTATCTTTCTGGGGTTCTACTGTTAGTTTTGACATGTTCCCATGCTATTTGTGACTTTATTGTGTACTTTTTGACTTGCTCAATCCTGTGTTCTTCAGTATTAGTTGAGACCTCTAGAGTAAAACTCATAACTAGCCGTTTCTCCAATATGTGGCCAACTAGTACTAGGTTTGATGCCTGCCTATCTTGCTTCTGAAAATTGACATGTCTCTTGTATTGTGCCTGATATTCAGCATGCTAAAGTTTCCCCTGCTCAATTACATGATTTCTCGATCATGAACTTGTTCTGTTATGTTATTTTCACTAGACTTTAATGCTAAAACATTCATGTAAAGGTTGTGGTCTACTTGTTCTTGTTTATGATTCTACTAGATTTTCATGTTTAAATCTCATGTCCAAAGTTCTTTAGGCTAGTTCTGGACTATGCTTTGTTTTGGAACTTTACTTGAAGTAGTTTGCTATCCGGCGATGACTATTCCTATTACTTTTATTTTGCTTATGAAAATATAGGCATGAACCCATATTATGTATGCCTTGGGAATGTCAAATGTGATCTTGTCTATATGCCTTGGTGAGAATCGCTGTTGGTTACAGTTTTAAGAATTAAGTATGTAGACTTCAAATTTGCTTAATTAATTATATTTGTAGTCTGTCGCTTGTGTGGTTAAAATTGGCATCCAATTGGGTAAGTAAGTCACACGTTTTGGGCATGGTGTTGGGCCATACATGTTGTTGTGCTTGAGCATTGAATTCAGGTTACACTAGGTAAGCCAGGGGTTTTGGGTCTACTGTTGCGCGAAGAGTAAGACTATTAAACGCCTGGGGATATTCCTGGGCAATTGTTTTGTATTGGGCTTGTAGTTGCTTCATTGGCTTATATTTTTCGATCTGTAATCTGTCATCTTGTATTATTTCTTCTTGGGCCTATAATAACTTGTAAACAAGCAGTTGGGGATTAGTGGAAATAGGGGAACTAGGATATTCATCTCTTGCATGAATGAGTAGAGAACATGCCTATAGGATTTTAATTACTTTGTTTGTTCGTCATGCCTCGTTCTCTAGAATTATCTATGCACATGTTACTCACTTAGAGAACATGACTTAGGGTCTATATAATGACTTGAATGGTTAGAGAGCATTCCTATACGATCTGGAATTGGATTTGTTGCACATAGATGTTATGCCTATAGGGGTTCAATACAAATAACTAAAATTGCATGCTTTGGTGTATTTCTTTCCATTACATGACTCATCTAGAAACCATGTCTATAGGATATCAATTCAAATAATTAACATTGTTATTGCCGCTATTCTCTTTTTTCACACAGCCCATCTAGAAAGCATGCCCATAGGGACAATTGAATAAAGCTGCACTCTCAATGACCTCACTGCCCAGACGTAAATCGTGTAGAGATCCTGCCTATAGGGTGCTGTCACTCGCCTAGAAGTCATGCCTATAGGATCCTTAATATAACTGTGTATTAAAATAGCTACTTCGTCAAACTGTTTGCCTAGAAATCCTGCCTATAAGGCTTTATGTCAACTGTTGAATCGTTTGATCACATAGAAATCATGCCCATAAGGTTAGAACAATTAGCACTTCTTAATTCCAAGCCTGCCTATCCACAACTGCTCATTTAACTAATCTGAATATGGTTAAGCGTAAATTATGATTGTCCGCTTTATTGAAAGCGTGCACTTGAGTCTATGTGAGGAGGTGCATTTTAGCATTTTTGTTGATTATGTGAAGTCTTGTTTGTTTTGATTGCGCAACTAGTTTTCTCATTTTTGAGCAGGCCAAGGGAAGTCTAGAACCACCAAAATAATATGTCCAAAAATCCTCTGGGCCATAGGCATGGGATGGGTAAAGCATGCATAGGATTCGGTTTAGAATTGAACTAGAATACTTATAGGTAAACAACTTTAAGATAGTAATTGGATAGCAAGAGATGATAGGCTGTGCCTGCTGAATAATATGAGCAACCCTTACACTTAAGGGAGTTGCAAAGTATTATTTAAGTTTCATGGGGTGATCCTTTCGGCTAAAAAATATAGGACCCCCCATATGGTCACTATTTGTACGTATGTTTATTTTAACATAGATCAAACTAGGCTATATCTTGAAAGATTGTACCAATTACTTATTAATGTATAACCCACTTATTTAACATGTGTAGTCTCTTTTAATACTTGTTTCATCTTGTAGTTAGATGTTTGGACCCCTTGTTCTAATTTATATGATCAAATAGTCTAATTATAATTTGTGAATCCATATAGTTTACAATTCGGTCGGGAACTAAAGTTGTGGGCCTCGAAGAGTGCCTAACACCTTCTCTTTGAGGTAATTTGAGCCCTTACCCGATCTTAGGTGACGTTGCCTAGTTAAAACAGAGTTATTTGCAAATAGGTGCCCTAACACACCTTAAAAATCTTTAGGTGGCGACTCTTCTCTTTTAATACCAATTTAAAGATTTGTCACATGTCGAAACCCACTTTCACGAGTAAACGGGGCGCGACGGCATGAACACTCTGCTGGGGATATACTTAGGCTCTTACCATAAAGAATTTTTGCTTATGTGGATTGTTGAATTATTCAACTTATTTCATGTACATCCCTCTTCCTACCCCCTTTTATTTTCTTGAAATTTCAATATCATGACCTCCCTTCCCTACCCCATATATTTGCTTCATCTAATTATGTTTCTCGAATGTTTTTGAGCTATGCTAACTTCTTCCCTATGTCTTTCCTTTTCCCTTCTTTCTCTTGTTTACTTGATTGCATTATTTACTACTCTTATGTGCTTTCACCATGCAAAATACTTGGCTACATGTTATTACTTCCGCATAAGCATACTTTCAAGATCATACTCCACTCGTGTCGATTATCAACATAGTGGCACTTGATGAGTGTCCACGCTTTCCTAAAAATACCCTTTTAAACCGGAAAGGCTTATTAGCGGTAGACTAGTCGATAAGCGGTGCAGTCGACGGTCCCGTGCCTTTCCTTCTTAAGTTGTCCACTTGAGAGTATCGGTCTAGACCTTCCTAGAAACCTCACTCTGATTTAAAATGTGCATGCATCATGTTAAAACCTAGTATGGATTAAATGTCAATGACACATTAATTCGCTTAGATAAACCTTGTCCAAAGTCCAGAGGGATTTTCACAACCCCAAAGGACACAATCATGTTATGTGCATTACTTGGAGAACATGTGCCAACTTGTTGACCAATATTGCGTAAATAATCGAATCTGGTGGGGGAAAAGGCTAACTTTTTATTTAATTGAATAAAATGAGGCACGAAATTCCCAGGTTTTGCATGGTCTAGAACATCCCACCTCTGCTGACTGACTGGTGGAACGACCTCGCACCATGTGATAGAAACCATGTAAGAGGAGTATTGGGTACTTTGCCGTCCTTGTTGAACATACGACCAGACAGGGAATTAATTGAGGCAACCACTATGTTTTGGGATGAAAAGAGAGTTGTCTTCTGGTTCAACAATATAGAGATGACTCCTCTTTTAGAAAAAAATGGGGTTTTCACCAAACTTCCATGGGATAGTCCGGGTCTGTTAGTGCCAGAAAATCGCACCCCACGCGATTTTCTGCAGATGCTTGGGTTCAAGAAGAATGAAGAGTTGGGTTGCTTAAAGAAATCCTACATTCCTTTCGAGTTTCTATATGAATGGTATGGACACAACAAATCATACCATTTGGATCATGAGGAATTGGGTATCACCTCTTTGGGATGGGTTCATCGTCGAGTTTATGTCTTCATAATGTGCTTTCTGGATCTGCTTATTTTTCCGATGCAAGGAGGTAAAATTCACACTCGTTTGGCAATGGTCGCTAGGATCGTGATGGAAGGGATCGAGGGACAAAAATATACTATTATTCATATGATACTAGTTGACATGTAACGAGCTTTGGATCGATGCAAACATGGGTTTGGATATTTTGAGGGTTGCAATCTTCTGCTACAGGTTTGGTTGCTAGAGCATTTCCAGAGGGGAGACTACCGTCAGGAGCTCTTTCATAGATCACTGAATGACTATATTGCCAGTCATCATCTAACGAAGATGACATTTGATCCTGATAGGTTTGCAAAGCCTGGGAATGCTGAAAGATGGGTACGGTTCTTCAATAATCTGACTAACGAGCATGTACACTAGATGTTTCAGTGGTTTCCGAGCAAAGAGTTCATAATTAGGTCCAAAGGGGCCACTCATTTTGTGTTAATTGGGTTACAAGGCATCTACACTTACACTTCTATAAGGGTAATGAGGCAAGCTTGGATGAAGCAGGTCATACCTCGGGTTTCTAATATGATTCAGTATAAGGCAGACTTCAAAGGGGAAGTTATTCCATTCAAGTTTGAGGCTCAACACATGTGGAACCAAAAGATCATTATAGATGGGGAGACTATCGATCCTGATAGGTACCATGCCGGGCATATGTATTATTACCTTTCATGGATAGAGGACGAGATAACTGGGGATGTCAAACTGGGAGTCAACCTGAAAGGGAGAATCATAGATTAAGCGGTCGAGGTAGAGGTAAAGTACAAGAGTCTCAAGAGGGTGTTTGAATCTGAGGCCAAGCATCTGGAACATCATAAGGTAGACATGGAGGCATTAAAAGAATGGAAAGAGATCGTGAACAAGTCAAAAAAGAGGTTGGAGCACTTAGAGCAAGGGTTGATGGAGTTGGAAGGAAAGATGAGGAAGAGCCTTTGGGACTGCCTGGGCTACGACGAGGGATGAAAGCTAGCAATGGAATACTTGGTACTCGACATGCGTGACCTTGGGAATGTGATCGATGGAGCCAAGAAGGCAAAGCATGGAGAAGGTCCTCCTGGGGCCAAATAGACAAGGGGGAAATTTTCTTTACTGCTTTCTAGTTAGATTTCGTTAGATTCGATGTAATAAGGCTTCATGCCATTAGTGACTTTATATTATTATTTTGATTTACTAAAAGTTTAGTTTGAATTATTTTCGCAGTAATGGAATGAGGCAACATTGGCACAAATTTTATCCAACTCTACTTGTTGTTTAGGCCTACCTCGGGCACAACGTGGTCCATAAATTAGTACGCGAACTATTGCATGCATTACGTGCTACCTGCTTAAATACTGCAAGACTCTTTTATTTCATCTTACTTACTTGGATACCTTTTGTTTTTATTTCTTTTGATTATTCCCATTACCAAAGGTTGATTCGTGCATTCTTGCAATGTCAGCATATCACACCAGATCCAGAGGTCCTTCACCTCTACCTCCACCTAACGACATCAAAAGCAAATGCAAAGAAATGATTGACGATTTAAGTAGCAATAAAAAATACAATGCTCCTATAATAGAGAATATAGAGACTTTGGATAGAAGAAGTGCGCCAAGACAAAATGAATTGGTTGTGTGGCTAGAGCAGAAGTTTTTGGAGTTACAAGGCAAACACGAGAATGTTTGTAATCTCGCCAACCTCTCCCTCACTTTGAATGTCCCCGACATCAATCATCAGAATGCTACCACTCAAAACCAGACACCTCCCCAAAACCCATAACCCCAAAATCCACCACCCCTAGCTCCAAAACATCCTCTCACAACGCATCAGTACCATAACCCCGCACCCCTGCAAAACCTTAACCCTCCACCATTACAAACTCCCAAGTAACATCACCATAATACAACCTAATATTCGCAAACCACTACCTATTATACCCCTTAGAACCTGCCACAATCTACCCCCGATCCACCCCAGACCACAATCAATGATCATACATACACTCAAGTCCCAGGAACACACCAAGGCAGCCCCATCTATGTGAAAACTTTACCACACACCCCGCAGCAGATACTATACCTACCCGAACCAACCGAGAAGGACCTGCTCATCCGGAACATAGGTGAAGAGTTAATGAAGTTGCTCGAAAGAGTCCAGAGTATTGAGGGTGGAAAAGGTGTTGAAGGTTTGAATTATAAAGATTTGTGTATCCAACCAGACATGGAGCTACCAGAGGGTAACAAATCTCCTAAGTTTGAGATGTTCGATTGCACCAGTGATCCCAAGGTACATTTGAGGACTTACTCTGATAAATTCATAGGAGTAGGAAAGAACGAGCAAATGCGCATGAAGCTGTTCATGCGAAGTCTCACTGGAGATGCTTTATCCTGGTACATCAGTCAGAATCCAAAGAAGTGGCCTAAATAGGTAAATATGGTGTCCGACTTTATGGACATGTTCAGATTCAGCACAGCAAATATGCCAGACGTTTTCTATATCCAGAACCTCAATAAGAAGCCAACAGAGACCTTCCGTGTGTATGACACCCGCTTGAGATCAGAGGCCGCCAAGGTGAGGCCACCGTTAGAAGAGGAACAAGTGAATAAGTTTTTTGTCAGAACTCGGGATCCATAGTACTATGAGAGATTGATGGTTATAGAGAATCACAAGTTCTCCGACATCATCAACTTGGGAGAAATAATAGAGGAATGCATCAAGAGTGGTATGGTTACCAACTTTGAAGTGTTGCAAGCTACCAACAAAGACTTACAGTCTAGAGGCATTTCAAAGAAGAAGGAAGTGGGTGCCGTGATGGTAGCCCAAGGTCCTTAGTCTCCCCTTACCTATCAAACACCTCCACCAGCGTATCAACCCTAACCTCCAAAATACCATTACCCCGCTACCACCTATCACACCTACAATACCCAACTAGCATACTACCACTCTCCTCTACTTGCTTGTCAAAACTATCCAAAACCCCGACCAAACTTCGACCTCAGAACTCCTATGCAATACACCCTTATTGCTGAACCCAAAGCCTAGTTATACGAGAGACTGAAGGTCGCTGATTATGTCATTAACATTCCTACAACTGCTATAGAAAATCCTACTCAGTGGGTCAACCCCAACAAGACTTGTGCCTATCACTCAAGCATGAAGGGACGCACTATCGAGTAATGCCGTATCTTGAAATAAAAAATCAAGTTATTGAATGACACCAAGGTTATGCAGGCAAAGGAGTATGCACCAAATGTCCGCAATAACCTCCTTCCTGATCATAGGGGTGAGGGAGTGAAAGTGATCGAGACTAATAAAGAATGGGACCAGGAAGGATCCATTGGTCTCCTCAAAGAAGGAGGCACTTCTAAGACATCTCCTGTCACACTCTTGCCGATTGTGGTGCATACCCAGGCACTATTCGAGGTTGAGGTAGCTACACCCATGCCACCATTCATTGTGATGGTAGCTCCATCACTATTGTACAAATGTGGCGATGTTCCATGGGACAATGTAGCAGAAGCAAAAAAGAAAGGAAAAACCAAGATGGAAGGGGGGTGTCTCCTAGGGAATGAATAGAACAAGCAGGGTCTACACGCTAGAAAACCTTTGAGGAACCAGTAAGGAAACTGCACCAAAACCACATGTTGTGCAGATAGGTACTGATGACCTTTGGAGGAAGGTGCATGCGAGAGAGTACTCTGTTGTTTATCACCTAAATAAAACTCCTGCCCAAATATCCATTATGTCGCTGTTACAAAAAACAAATGCACACAAGAAGGTGTTTAGTGAAGCTTACCAGTTGGTATCACTAGTGGAGAGATGGCAAATATGGTGGGACAGGTGTTCGAGAGTCACAAGATCACATTCCATGAAGTTGAGCTGCATATCACTATACAATATGAAGATATGTTCATTACTTGAGTTTTGATTGATGGGGGTTCAAGTATGAACATATGCCCTTTGACTACTCTGAAACAATTGGGCATAGGTATATCGAAGATACGTATGGGAAGCATGAGCGTGAAAGCGTTTGATGGGTCTCAGAGAGCTACTATTAGAGATATTAACGTGGAACTAAAGATGGGCCCGACTTGGTTCGATGTTGAGTTCCAAGTCTTGGACATCTCTAGTACCTATAACATATTGTTTGGATGACCATAGATACACGCGGTTGGGGAAGTTGCTTCTACTCTTCATCAGCCGTGAATTTCGAGTGGAATTATCAGGAGGTAGTCATCCATGGGGATGGAAGTAATCCTATCTATACCAATCGGACTGCACCAGTAATTGAGAATAGAAGGAAATTGGGAGAAGAAACATTCTATAGCATTGATCGGGTGAATACGATCGAGAAAGGATGATGGTGGATCAATAAGGTGCTAAGAATGCTGTTGTAGTTAGGGTATGAACCAGGCAAGGGTCTTGATCCTAATCTTCAAGGTATCGCAGAACCAATACGACCATGAACTCATGGCAAGACCTTTGGTATCTGATATGAATATACTATGCAGGAATATAATGATTGGTCACCACCATGGCATGACTTCTACTATCCGTTAGCTCAACCCATACCACCGCTGCAGCAGATATTCCTCTAGGCCGATGTTATTTGGGGTTCTGTAGAGGACAAGGTCTTAGAGGGCATGGGGAACCTATTTCTTAACGAGGAAGATATGGACTACACTGCGATCTTGGAGGAGTAGGAAAAAGACTTTACCATCGAGATAGTGGGAGATGGAGTTGATCTCAGGAACTGGACTGCTGCACCATCCCGGGCTCGCCGAGCACCTGGGTAGCCTTGGAAACACTAGCATGATGTCCTTTAAAATTGTTTTTCTGGCATTTAAGACATTTCAGTATTTTGTTTTGAAATAATTACTCGAGACATCGAGTCGTATTTGACTGACAGTTTTAAGTTTTAATTAATGCATCATTTCTTTTCGTTTATTTATATTATTATCTTCCTACATTCTTTTCAGCATAATGTTTACCTATCCTGTTGAATCTACAACTATGATATGTAGTGAGGTAACACAACATGATGAGAGTGATTTAGAATATTGGGAAAATTATGTAATACCTTAGGAAATTGTCGAGGAAGTAGATCATCGGATTTTGAGAACAAACTAAAGTCCAATATGGAAGAGACTCAGGCAGTTTACTTAGAGGATTTTGAAACAGTCAATGAAACTCGAATTAGCAATCATCTATAACCATCAAAGAAGGAAGAGTATATCAGATTTCTAAAAGAATATGAGGACATTTTCGCATGATCCTATGATGACATGACAGGGTTGAGAACATTCATAGTGGCCCACAAGCTATCTACCAACCCTATGTGTCCACCGGTAAAGCAGAAACTCAGACAATTCAATCGAGAAATGAGTTTGAAGACAATTCAAGCAAATCAAAGTCAAGGTTCTTCAGGTGGTCGAGTACCTAACTTGGCTAGACAACATTGTGCAGTACCAAAGAAGGATGGAAAAGTCAAGGTGTGCGTTGACTATCGAACATGATGGATTGATTTTATTTTTTATTTTTTATTTTCAAAATTACCCTAGCATCAAGCTGTGATGACACTGGGTTTTATTCTTGACTATGGGGGTTCAGATTACGTACACGCCCCATGTCAATGGGATGTAAGATGACTGATACTTGGGGACATGTCGATGATTATTGTTGGAAAGCTCGACGTCTGTCCTCAAAATCCACCCCAGTTTGATTTTAGAAGATAATTCTGCGTTGTGTCGCGCCTTTTGATTGTTAAAGTTGACGAGGCGTGGACTGTCCTTCTGTTTAACTTGAGCAAGATGGATTATAGCGGCTTGAATGGTTCTCGTGGATGTTATGCAAGAATTATGTGAAGTTTTTATAATGCAATGAGGGACCAGGTTGGTATGATCGAAACCCTAGTACGAACTCAGATTTCGAAAGAGATCTGGGCTAGATAAGTAATCAAAGCACTTTTATTTGAAGGAAATCTGGGCTGGGTACTTTAAACTTTGACTTTGAATGTTAGACGGGCTGGTAGTTACCATTCTGAGGTTGTCCGAGGCATTCATCCCAATCCAGAGGAATAGAGAAATTCTTCAAACTACGAGTCAAACAACTTCAACACCAGGATAGGCACATAAAGAAAGCATAATTTTCTATCAACAATCAAATATTCTGCCAAAACTCATGGTACCAAAGCTCGACCTAACATAATCCCTAATCAAATTTCAATTATAAATTCACGTAATTAAAATAACAAGTTGGGTTCAAATAATACAAATATTGTATGGTAAAATCCTAAGTCTACCTGGACATAAACATGATTTTAGCTACGTACGGACTCTCGCCAACTTGTGCGTATGTAGCAACCACAATTAGTAACAAATAATAATTTAAACACCTATAGGGATAATTTTCTCTTACAAGGTTAGGAAAGAGACTTACCTCGCTTCCAAGTTTACTACTCGGCCCTTCAACCTCACAAATTGCACAAATCGATGCCGAGCAATCCAAAATAGCCAAAGATTGTACAAACTAATCAATATATACCCAAAAGTTCATAACCTATCTATTAGAGTAATTTTCCAACCAAATTTTGAAAGTTCATAAAAGTCACCCTCGGACACACGTACTTATATTCCGGAAATTGTCGTAGATAAATGTTACCCATGACCTTACGAACTCAAATATATAATTTATACCTAATTCTAACATCAATTTCTTGGCCAAATCCCATTTTTTACCAAAATCCTAGGTTTTCTAACAAAGTCCCATGATTTTCCCAATTTCTATGTTAAAATCTACCCATAAACTATATATTAAACTATGTTAAAATCTACCCATTTACCAAAACCCTAGGTTTTCAATGTTGCTTACCTTGAGATGCTAGGTGAAAATACCTTTCCAAGGATGTCAAAAATAGGCCAAGAGATGTGAGACTTCCTCCACGTTCGCGAAGAAGGAAATCAGTAGCAGAAATTCTGAAATTTTTGACTTAACTCCGGGTGGTTCAAAACACGCCCGAGCCACCCGGGACTCTGTCCAAATGCACCAAAAAGATCATAAAAATAATCCGTACCCGCTCAAAGCCTTAATACACATAAAACAATATCAAAACCAAGAATCGTAACCTCAAACCAAATTAATCAACCTTTGAACTTCAAACTTCTTCAACTAGCTCCGAACACGACGAATCATACATAGATAACTCAGAATGACGCCAAATTTTATGTACAAGTCAGAAATCACAATTCGAACATATTCCTAGGCTTAGATTACCAAGTAGACATCAAGAACACCAAAGTCTACTTCAAAACAAATTTAGGAAAGTCTAATACCTTCAAGGCGCCAACTTTCAACACTAACCTTTGAAACGCTCCTGGTTCACCCGAAACATAATCCGAACATACTCCCAAGTCCAAAATCATCATACAAACCTATAGGAACCTTCAAATTCTGGTTCCGAAGTTGTTTACTCAAAATTTTGAATCAAGTTAAACTTAGCCACCTTAGGCCACTATTAAGGAACTAAGTGTTCCGATTTCAATCTGAACCCTTCCAAAACCAATCCAACCATCCCTGCAAGTCATAAAAAAGTGAAAGCGCATATGTAAATTCTTAAATAGGGGGACGAGGATCAATAAAGCAAAACGACTGGTCAGTCATTACATTCTCCACCTCTTAAACAAATGTTCGTACTTGAACGGGTCTAGAATCATACCTAGAGTGATGAATAAGTGTGGATATCTTCTCTGCCTATCCTCATCAGTCTCCCAAGTTGACTCCTCGACTGGTTGACCCTTCTACTAGACTGTTACAGCTGAAATCTTCTTAGAGCTCAACTGGCAGACTTGCCTATCAACAATAGCATATGGCTCCTCCTCATAACCCAAGCTCTCATCTAGCTGAACTGTATTGTAATCTAACGCATGTGACCTATCAGCATGGTACTTCCAGAAATAGACACGTGGAAAACCGAATGAACTCCTCATAGACTGGGAGGCAAAGCAAGCCTGCAAGCAACCTCTCTAACTTGCTCCAACACCTCAAATGGACTGATGAACCTCAGGCTCAGCTTGCTTTTTTTTTCGAACCTTATGATACCCTTCATCGGTGAGACTTTCAAGAGAACCTTCTCATCCACCATAAATGATAAATCACGCACATTTTGTCCAGCATAACTCTTCTATCTGGACTGAGCTATGCGAAGTCGCTTCTGTATCAATTTTAACTTATTCAAGGTATCCTTTACCAAATCAGTACCATATATCATAGCCTCGCTAGGCTCAAACCAACCGATAGGGGAACGACATTGCTGACCATACGAGTCCTCAAATGGAGCCATCTCGATGCTGGACTGATAACTATTTTATAAGTAAACTAGGCCAAAGGTAATAATCAATCCCACTGACCTTCTAAGTCAATAACACATGCTCTGGGCATGTCCTCCAGAATTTGAATTGTCCACTCCTACTGTCCGTCGGTCTGCGGATGAAAGGCTGTGGTGAGCTCTACCCGGGTACCCAACTCACTCTATACTGCTCTCCAAAAATGTGAAGTGAACTAAGGTCCTCTATATGAAGTGATAGAAATCGACACACCATGCAACCAGATGATCTCCTGAATGTAAATGTGGGCCAACCTCTTTGAAGAGTATGTAGTCACCACCGGAATAAAGTGTGCAGACTTAGTTAGTCTATTGGCAATGACCCAAATGACATCAAATTTCTTCAACATCCGTGGCAACCCAACTACGAAATCCATAGTGATGAACTCCCATTTCAATTCCAGTATAACCAATTGCTGAAGTAGGTCGTCTGGCCTCTCGTGCTCATACTTCACATGCTGGCAATTTAGACAGCTCGCCACATACTCAACTATGTCCTTCTTCATTCGTCGCCACCAATAATGCTGCCTCAGGTCACGGTACATCTTCGTGACACCTGGATGAATAGAATAGATTAAATTGTGTGCCTCCTCTAGTATCGTCTCCCTCAGGCCATCAACATTAGGAACACATAGACGACCATGCAGTCATAGAACACCATGATCACTGATAGTAACCTCCTTGGAATCACCCCATACTACCAACTCTCTAAAAACCAGCAAGTGCGGATCATCGTACTGATGAGCTTTGATCGACTCGAATAGAGAAGACTGAGCCATAACACATGCAAGAACTCGATTGGGCTCCGAAATATCAAAAGATTGTTAGCTAAGGACTGAAAGTTCAAAGCCAATGGCCTATCCCCTGCTGAAATGAATGACAAACTACCAATACTCTCGGCCCTTCTGCTCAAGGCATCCGCAACCACATTCACCTTGCCCGGATGATATAGGTTAGTAATATCATAATTCTTCAGTAACCCAAGCCACATGCACTGCCTTAGATTAAGATCCCTCTGCTTGAATAAATGTTGCAAGCTATGGTGATCGGTGTAGATCTCACACGACAACTATAAAGATAATGCTTCCAGATCTTGAGAGCATGAACTATCGCGACTAACTCCAAATCATGCACAGGGTAATTCTTCTTGCGGGGCTTCAGCTGACGTGAAGCATATGAAATAACTTGCCGCTTCTGCATCAATACGCAACCCAAGCAAACGCATGAAGCATCGCAATACACAGTATACATCCCTGAACCAGAGGTCAAAACTAACACTTGTGTTGCAATCAATGTGGTCTTGAGCTTCAGAAAGCTCGCCTCGCAATCATCGGACAATTTGAATTGAGCACCCTTCTGGGTCAATCCATTTAAAGGAGCTGCAATAGAGGATAAGCCCTCCACAAACCGATAATAATCGCATGCTAGCCCCAAGAAACCCCTGATCTTGGTCGCTGTGGTAGGACAACACCAACTCTAAATTGCCTCAATCTTCCTGGGATCAACCTTGATACCCTCACCTGATACAACATGCCCCAAGAAAGCCATAAAACCTAACCAGAACTCGCACTTAGAGATCTTAGCATATAGATTTTCTTCCTGCAAGGTCTGAAGCAGAATCCTCAAATGTTGCTCGTGCTCCTTCATACTACCCGAGTAGATAAATATGTCATCAGTGAAGACAATGATAAAAGAGTCAAGATTGTCACGACTCAAACCGATGAGCCGTGATGAGCACCCAGTACGTTACTCAACCGAGTACCATCATAATATATCTTTCGTATCATTCCATCATAGGTAAATGAACCAGAGTAAAGCATGAGGGAATACACTTATACATATGACATACTGGCATATAAGATTCAAAACGATCACTCGTACACTGAACATAGGCCGACAAAGCCATACAACCTTTCATATACTGTCTAAAAGCCTCTAAAAATACATAATTATCATAAAGGTCGGGACAGAGCACCGCCATACCAAACAATACAAATCTAAATCATACTGACCAAATAAGAAACTCCGAAGCAAATGAAGTGCACCAACATCTTTCGCTGAGCTGATTGCCAACTTGGAGGACTCTCGACCTGTCTATCGAGACCTGCGAGCATGAAACACTGCGTCCCCAAGCAAAAGGGACATCAGTAAAAATAATGTACCAATTATGTATGGAATGAAAATCAGTAAATAATAGATATGAGAGAAACATTGAGTAAAAGACTCGACATGTACGTCTGCATAGCTCTGTGAATCATTTATTTTTATAATATCATGCATATGCGTATAAATATCATACCATGCATAGGTATATGCGTTCATAACATCATCAAGCCTCTGAGGGCATCCCATCATATCATTTCGGCCACTGTGGGCAAATCATCAACGTATACCAGCTGATCAGGTGGTGGTGCGTACATAACGCCGTAACCTTTTTTCACCCACCATATATATATAATATACGCGTATATAACGCCATCTGGTCATGGGTCAATATACATGTATAAATGAATAAAATGCATAAGAAAAGCGTTAATAAGATCTTACGGAATGTCATAAGATCATTATGCCTCTGATTAATATCTTGAAATAAACTTTATCAACTTACGTATTTTCTGAGACCCATGAACAGAAGATATAATAATAATTCACATGGGGAATCAAGAATATAGACACCCCTAGTATTTCTATGAATAGAGTAATTTATGAAAATTACGTATTTTGCTCGTTTTATTTGTATTATTTGGATCACGCCAAAAGAAAATAAGGGATAACCTTAACATACCTGAACCGATTCTCTTGATAATCCCTTTGACACCGTATTTTGCGACGAAACACGTAACGGCGGATCGAAGTAGGAAAAAATCCGTATGATATTCTTGAGAAAGATTGTACCGTACTCCCTTAGAATTGCAACATCTCACGTTGCTAAGATGCTAAGAAATCTTGTTGAATTTGTTGAAGATGTTATGAAAATCCTCACGTTACTAGTACGCAAAATAATTTTGTATGACTTGTTGAAGTTCCCCTTCACCTTATTGTAGAGATGCAAGCACCTTCTTAAGTGATTTAGATAGGTTTTTAAGTCTTGTGGTGTGGGCCCCACTTTGTAAGACTTGGCCACCAAAATTCTTCTAACTATGCCACTTGTTACATGAGTTAAGATTCATTATTTGGCTTTGATAAAGGCCTCATTGGGCTGCCACGTTGGGGGTGTTACACTTATCCAAAAATTATAATTAATTAGCTAATCTCCCACCAAAAATTATTATTTACCCAATTATCCACATAATTAAGAATTATGTCAAATTACTTAAAATACTACTCACTTTTAACACACTTTGTACACCTTATTATTATGGTCATGTGGTACCTTGTATGGCACTAGTCCATAAATACCGAGTATTATAGCTCGGACCATTTTTTTCTCAAAATGTCAAACTTCGATGAAAACTCATTTTCTTCGATTCGCTTACCCTCTCACCTTCACGAATTCACCTATCACTTGGTTGAAATAGCATAATACTTATAATTCCAAAATAATCTCATTCCCGAGCTTACGTCGATTAACTTACGACAAAACTTTAACGTAAACAAATGGGGGATGTAACATCTCATTTGCGAGCTGTCATCAATTTATTTATGGCGTACTTTCACGTACGAAAATATGGGGTGTAACAAAGATATGGCCTAAACACACGATTCATCAAATCCATAAATATTGCTGGGGCATTAGTCAAGCCGAATGACATCACTAGAAAATCGTAATGCTCATATCTAGTCCAGAAAGCTATCTTCGGAACATCTGCGACAACAAGTACTTATTCTTAGAGAACACTCTAGCACCTTGTAATGGATCAAACAAATCATCATTGCGCGGCAACGAGTACTTATTCTTGACAGTGTCTTTGTTCAACTGGTTGTAATCAATGCACATCCTCATACTCCCATCCTTCTTCTTCACAAAGCTTCTTCTTCAACTCCCTTAACTATTTTGGAGTCATGCGATAAAGTGGAATAGAGATACGTTTGGTGCCTGGCGCCAACTCAATGCTGAAATTGATATCATGATCTGGTGGCATGCTTGGTAGATTAGAAAGAAATACATCGGAGAACTCCCGCAACACGGGCATTGAATCAAACATGGAAGTCTCCATAGCAGTATCCCAAACATAAGCCAGATAGGCCAAACAACCCTTCTCGACCATATGTCAAGCCTTCAAGAAAGAGATAACCCGACAATATGTACTGATAGATGAGCCCCTCCACTCTAATCTGGGAAACTCTGGCATCGCCAAGGTAACAGTCTTGGCATGGCAATCAAGAACTCCATGGTATAGAGACAACCGTTCCATGCCTAGGATGACTTCAAAGTCGGACATATCAAGCAATAGAAGATCTGCTTTGGTCTCATAATAATAGAAAGTCACTACACAGGAATAGTAAACCCGATCCACAACAACAGAATCACCCACTGTCATGGACACATATACAGGAACACCCAAGATCTCACGAGAGACATCCATATAGGGAGCAAATAGAGAAGATACGCATGAATAAGTAGACCTTGGATTGAATAATACTGAAGCATCCCTACTGCAGATAAAAATAATACCTTTGATCACGTCGTCTGAGGCTACTACATCTGGTTTGGCTGGGAAGGCATAGAACATAGCCGGAGTGCCACTTGCCTGGCCTCCACCTCTAGGGAGACCCCTACCTACCTGTCCTCCGCCTCTGACCGGCCGGATAGGTTGTGCATTAGCTATTGCGGTGATCATGGGCTAATGGCCATACTGTACTGCATTGCCCCGATGCCTGGGGAAAAACCTCCTCATGTGACCAAGCTCCCCGCACTCATAGAAACCTCTCAGTGTGGAAGACTTCTTACCCTGAGTCTGACCCTGGTGACCTGAATACCCACTGGAGGATTCCTAACTAGTCGGTGGACGGTATGTACCCTCTAGAATGTTGCTGAAGTAGGGCAGCTGGAGCACCCCGAGCAGGTGGTGGTGTTGAATACATAGGCCTGCTAGACTGGTCCCTCAAGAACTGACCTCTGACCCTAGACGGGGTGCCACTGAATTTGCCAGAATGTCGAGGCCGCTTCTCCCATGTCGTATACAATCTGCCCTAGTTGCGGATACCCTCAATCCTTTGAGCTATCTCCACAACCTACTCGTAAGAAGTCCCCATCTCAACCTCTCGAGCCAACTAGATACCATAATGCAAGCCCGTAATAAACCTCTGTACTGTCTCTGCATCTATGGGGAGTATCATAAGTGTGTGTCAAGACAACTCAGAGAATCTCTCCTCATAGTTGGTCAGAAACAACCGATCATGCTGGAGCTGCTCGAACTGACCCTGTAACTCTTACCTCTAAGAAGGTGGAATATATCTCTCCAAAATGAGATGTGTGAATTGGTCCTAGGTCAAGGGAGCTGGCCTGCTATAGAGATAAGACTGCCACTATCTACGGGCCTTCCCCTCAAGCTGAAATGTGGTGAGTCCACCCCATTGGACTCCAATACTCCCACATTATGCAGCATGTCCCTGCAACGATCAATGAATTCTAGTGGGTCCTATGACCGATTACCGCCAAAGATATAAGGATGAAGCCTAGTCCATCTGTCCATCCACTTCCGCTTCTCATTGGTCACTACTAGTCTGAGCTCTGGTATAACCGATGCAACCCACTGGGCTCTGCTCGCAGGTAGTGCACATGGGGCCTGATAAATGGCATCAGCGTGCCTTGGAGCCTAAGCAGTAGAGGTATGTGCTCCCCCACCTGCCTTAGATGTGGCCAGATCTGTCGGAAATAGCCCGATCTGAGTCACAGAATCCATGAACCGCAACATACAACCTATGACCTCCTAAAATCCCGATGCAGTGATAAAATAAGTCGGCATGGGTCAGCTGTAGGTGCCTCATCCTACTTCTCAATAATAGGATCCTTCACTGGATCCACTGGTGGTACAACATGAGCAACTCTAGGACGCCCTCGTCTTCTAGCAGGAGTTGTGGCTCTCCCTCAGCCTCTGCCTCGACCTCTAACAACTCTGGAATCAGCCCCTCCTCCATCAGGTTCGGACATAGCGCGCGTTCTCACCATTTGTGAGAGAATAAGAGAAAGATACTTAGCACAATATCAACTGCATGATAGGAGATCAAGAAAGGGAAGTTTTCTAACACTATATAGCCTCTCGAAGATAAGTACGAACGTCTCTGCACCAACCCGCAAGACTCTATTAGGCCTGCTCATGACTTATGAGACCTATGTGAACCTAGTGCTCTGGTACCAAGCTGTCACGATCCAATTCTCACTATAGGCTGTGATGGCGCCAAACGATGTTGTTAGCCAAGACAACGCTAAACTATCCAATTAATTATTTATTTTATTACTTTTAAAATCATGGATTTTTATTTAGTAACGAAATTAATTCATGGATATATAAAGTATGAGTAAAACATAAAGTAAGAAGGTGACAATATTAGGCAAAACCATAAACATCTACTAGAAAATTTCCAAAATTTGGTGTCACAAGTGCATGAGCAATCTAGTAGAATATACAAGCCACTATAGCGATCGTTTGAAAGGAAATAAACAGGAATTAAAATATAACAGGAAGGAGACTCTGGGGTGCTTAAGATCAGAGCATGGAGAATAGCTCACCACTAAGTCTCCACATAACAGGGATGCATGCCCTAATGGTAACAAGACGTACCAGCCTCAAAACATGCACAATTAGTGCAGAAGTGTAGCATGAGTACGTAAATCAACTCAGTAAATATCTAGTCTAACCTCGAAGAAGTAGTGGCGAGGGGTCGATATTGACACTTACTAGTGGTCAATAAATAAGGTCTAAGAACTATAAATAAGCATGAAACACAACAGTAACAATGAAATAATAAATGGTAAATAACATGATCTTTTGACATAATGGCAGTTTTAAATCTCCAAATATCATGTGCTATATCAACAAATAAGAACCATCGAGTGAATAACAAATCTCGAGTCAAGCAGTAAATATCATGTATATTCTAACTCCTAGCGATACTACGCACAAGTTATGCCGAGGTCGTATGACCCGATCCATAATAATCGTGTACATACACTATTGTTGTCCTACAACCTGATCTAGGATGTATCTCAGATATAATGTCGAGGTGTTCGGCCCGATCCACAGGAATGGAGAAACTCTTCGAACTGTGGGTCGGACAACTACAACACCAGGATAGGCACATAAAGAAAGCATAATTTATCAACAATCAAATATTCCACCAAAACTCAAGGTAACTAAGCTCGGCCTAACATAATCCCTAATCAAATTTTAATGATAAATTCACGTAATTAAACTAAAAATTTGGATTCAAATAATAAAAATATTTCATGATAAAGTTCTAAGTTTACCCTGACATAAACATGATTTTAGCTACGTACGGACTTTCGTCACCTCATGTGTACGTGGCACCCACAATTAGTACTAAATAACTATTTAAACAACTACGTGGATAATTCCCTGATACAAGGTTAGGCAAAAGACTTACCTCGCTTCCAAGTCAACTACTTGTCCCATCAACCTCACTAATTGCCCCAAATCGATGTCGAGTAATCTGAAACTAGCCAAAGGTCGTACAAACTAATCAATTTATGCCTAAAAGTTCATAATTTAACTGTTAGAGTAATTTTCCAACCTATTTTGGAAAGTTCATAAAAGTTACCCCCGTACCCACGTGCCCGAATTCGGGAAATATTCGTAGATAAGTGTTACTCATGACCTTACGAACTCAAATATATAATTTATACCCAATTCTAACATCAATTTCGTGGCCAAATCCCATATTTAAACAAAACCCTGAGTTCTCTAACAAAGTCCTATAATTTCCACAATGTTTATGTTAAAGTCTACCCATAAACTATGTATTAAACTCACATTATGTAGAAATTACTTACCTGGAGATGCTATGTGAAAATCTCTCTCCAAGGAGCATTAAAATTAGCCGATAGATGTGAGAAATGATGAAAATGAGCCTAAGTCCCGTGTTTTAAAAATATTTCTGCCAAGAGATCCTTCTTCGCGATCGCGAAGGAAAAAGCTTCTAATTGCCCAAAAAGCCTCTTTGTGAATGCGGCCTGGCCTTCATGATTGCGAAGGTCAACCTGACCAACCCTTCGCGAACGTGGTCAATCATTCGTGAACGCAAAGACCAACAACCCAGCCCCCCTTCTACGCGAACGCGATTGTGGCAAACGCATAGAAAACTAGCCCCTAAGCTCCATGACCACGAGCTTACTAACGAAAGCACGTAGCACAAAAATCCTCTAGCCTAATTGCTGCAGCGCAAACGCGAGACGTCCTCCGCATTTGCGTAGAATGAAACTAGTAGTAGAAATTCTAAAATTTTGGACTTAACTCCGGGTGGTCCGAAATAAACCTGAGCCACCTGGGACCCCATCCAAAGGCACCAACAAGTTTATAAATATAATACGGACATGCTCGAAGCCTCAAAACACATAAAAGAACATCGAAACTAAGAATCGCACCCTCAAACCAAATTAATCAACTTTTGAACTTCACACTTCTTCAACTAGCTCCGAACACGACAAATCATACTTAGACAACTCGGAATGATGCCAAATTTTACGCACAAGTCACAAATCAGAATAAGAACCTATTTACAGGCTCAGAATCACAAACATATATTGAAAACATCAAAGTCTACTTCAAACAAAATTTAGGAAACTCTAAAACCTTTAAGGCGCCAACTTTCAACATAAGCGACGAAACACTCCCGATTCACCCGAAACTTAATCCGAACATACGCCCAAGTCCAAAATAATTATACAAATCTATTAGAACCTTCTAATCCCAGTTCTAAGATCGTTTACTCAAAATATTGACTCAAGTTAAATTTGGCAACCTTAGGCCACTATTAAGGAACTAAGTATTCCGAATTCAACCCGAACCCTTGTAAAATCAAACCAACCATCCTCGCAAGTCATAAAATAGTAAAAGAAAATATAGGATATCTTAAATAGGGAAATGGAGATCTAGAAAGCAAAACCGTCGGTCGGGTCATTACACCTAGCTTCATGTTTCAAGTGCCCTTACCACAAAGAAAGTCCTAATTCGCACACTTGTTTTTTGAAGTAATTTGATATTTTTGACAATTTTTGAGAAGTACACTCACACTCAGAAAGATGTTCAATGCATGCGAATGAGATACCATAAGCTTGGTCTTTATGTAAGTATCCACTAATGTGAGAATGCTTGGAATAGGATCGTGTAGGACTTTATCATTGGCTTGTAATGTAAGCTTGGGGACGAGTAGAATATTCACTTGGGATGAAAGTGATTAATCCCTCCTTGAGCACTACACTGTATCTGTATTTTTGGCATTCAAACCATGCTTCAGTGTTTGATCTTGTTTGCCTTGATGTCCCTTTCTTTGCCTTGACTTCTTTTGAACTTGTCGGAGGTTCTTCTTCTTTTTTTGAGGTGTTTTTAGGTTTCTCCTGCTTTGCAAGAGTTTTTCCTTCTTTTTTTTGTGTTGGAGTTCCTCCTCTAGTTTTCTCCTTTTTTATTTATTGTCCTTCGAATTTGTAAAAGTTTTCTCCTTCTTGTTGGATCCTCCTTTTGAATTTGCGGAGTTTCCTTTTTCTTTTCTTGAAGTCATATCTTCGATTGTCTTTTACTTTGCATCTTTATCTTATACATGCTTGTTGCCTTTACTTTAGTCTTCGTCCGCAATTATACATTTTCAGTGCGCTCAAAGGGGGTCGGGCCAAGAGAGGAATAATGCATTTAAGCACAAAGAAAGGTATGGGCTGAGGTGTGGTTGTCCAAGAAAAGGCTTAAGGCTCAAAGGGAGAACACTAGGGATCAATGTCATTTGTTAGGCTAGAAAGGTTCAAACGGGTCAAAGAAGGCCTAGGATCATTGTCTAAACCAAGCGTTACTCAGGATTTTGCCTCAACAAACATTCGGGCTAAGTTCTAGATCTATAATGCAATATCATTGAATTTTTATTGAAAGTTCACCATATAGTGCACAAGAAACGATGAGGGCGATTTTGTTCTTACCCAAATTGTAAGCATGAGATTTTTTTCAAGTGTCACTAAGTTATAATCAAGAGCTACCAAGAGAATCTATGGCTTACCACGAAGTTGATCCTCTCCATCATACCAATTTTACACTTGTTACTTTCCAATGCACACTCCTAACTGTGTTGCTACCAACCAAGTCAATATTTGATGATTTTCTTTTTATTTTCCTTTCTGCTTCTTTTTTTTTTCTTCCTCTTTTTGTTATTTTGATAAATGGAACCAAGCCTGAGGAAAGATTCCTTTTTTTTAATTTCCCCTTTTTTGGATTTTTTATAAATGGAATTGAACGCAATAAAGGTTCTTGCTTGATTTTTTTTTTTTTTTGAAGATGGGAACGGTCCGAGGAAGAGTTCTTGATTTTCTTTTTGATTTTTAAAAGATTGAAAACCGAACCCACGATACGTTCTTTATTCCCTTTCCTTTTGATTTTTCTTTTTTGAATGATTGAAAGACGAGCCCACGAAAGGTTCATGATTCCCCCTTTTTGAAAGATTAGAGTCGAACTCAAGAAGGGCTCTTTATTTTTCCTTTGTTTTTTTTAATTTTTGAAAGATAGGATTGAACACAAAAAAGGCTCTTAAATCCTTTTTTATATATATTTTCCAAGATGAGCCCCGAACTCAAGAAGGGTTCTTCATTTGAATTTATTTTTGATTTTTTTTTTTAAAAATAAGACCGAACTCGAAGGTTGCCTACGTATCTCGTTGAAATGATAATCAATCGGCGTAGTTTAGGAAGATTAGAAATAGAAAATATATTTTTAGATTTTTATTTCATTATTTTTTGAATTTTTGAATTCCTTTAAGGGAGGCTATTAAAGAAGAAAAAGGAAGATATTTTTGAATTTTTGAATTTGTTCAAGGAAGACTTATAGAGGAAAATATTTTGATTTTTGAATTTAACATCCCAAGGAAGGACTTCTATGTAAGCAATAGATGACAATGTATACACATTTTGTTTTACTTGTATTTTTATTTTTGTTAATTTTCTTAGAAATGATCCTTTTTGCAAAGATCTTTGGTCAATTGTGACCCAAGTGGCTAGACTTGACAGATTCGTCCAGCTAAGGACGAGGAAAATCAGACCCATGGAAAGTTGCCTATGTATCTTGACACAAAGTCAAGAATTAAGTATGTGTAGTTCATGAAGGGTTGAGAGTGCAAGATGTATGGTTCACAACACTTCTTTTTACTCTCTTTTTTTGAAATGATTGAAATGAAGAATATGTACAGAAATGTAAGGGTATAGACAAACTCGGAGCGATGCCTCGCAATGTCCATGGTTGGTTATAATACCCTTTGAAAAATAACTTTATCCAGAAGATGTATCCCAAATGCTCTTTCGAACAATTACTTCGATGCCCCCTGACTGTTTGCGAGACAGTGGTTGTAGTTGTCTCCTAATTGACTACAGGGATGTCTTGATGCGACCTTCCAACTATCCACAGGAATCATTCGGTGATCGTCCCCCGGTTGTTAACCGGAGAAGATTTTCCTACATAAATATATAAATGTGGTGAGATCAGGGAAGTCATAAAAAATGATGGAGTTGAAAAATATGATTGAAAAACCAATACTCCCCTAATTATCTAACTGATGCTCCACAAAGTCTAAGACAAGATGTTATCTCCCGTGAAGTCCCAAGATGATGCAACTGCAAATTCAGAGGAGAAAATATTAGGGTGTAGAATTAGGATGTGTGTCAAGTGATGTAGATGATTGTGATCAGGAACGTGATGTCGTTGATGGTGGATGCTTGATGTTGGCATTCCATGACAGTTCCAAAGATGATGTTGTCCCTCCTGCATCCAAACAAAAATTATAGATTTAAGGGATGAGATTCGATTTGTGTTGACTCGAGGCTTTACTTATTCTTCTTTGTTTGTCCGAGTCGTGTGAGCCTGACGCCCCTTGTAATGACCCGACCGATGAATTTGTATAGTTGAACCATGTTTACCCTTTACTGCTTTACACATGTGCATTTGTGATTTTATGACTTGCGGCGATGGTTAGTTTTGTTCCGAGAAGGTTTAGAGTTGATTTGGACCCTTTGATTCTTAGTTTAGAAGCTTAAGTTGGAACTATTGACCGAGTTTGACTTTTATGAAAATGGCTCCGGAATGGTATTTTAATGGCTCTGATAGGTTCGTACCATGATTTTGGAATTGGGCGTATTCCGAAATTGAATTCGGAGGTCCCTAGGTTGATGTGACTTGTTTTGCCGAAAGTTGGCAATTTGAGGTTTAGAAGTTTCCTTAAGTTTGTAGGTTGACTTTTGGCTATCAGGGTCGGATTTTTTTTGGGACTTCGAATAGGTCCGTTTTGCAATTAGGAACTTGTCTGCAAAATTTCATGTCATTCGGAGTTGGTTTGATAAGATTCAGGCGCTTGGCTATGATTCTCGATGTTCTTGAGTTTTCTTTTGAATTTCACACGTTTTTATGCCAGATTCCTGATTCTAGATATTATTTTGGTTTTTTTATCGCGGTAGAGAGTTTGTATGATGAATTTAGATTTGTATGCATGTTTGGTTTGGAGCCCTGATGCTCGGGTTAGTTTCGGACGTGTTTCAAATTGGATTGATTGGGTTGTTGGTGTGTTGGTGTGTTGGTTCTCCAGTTATCACAATTGCAAGTACCAGCCTCACAATGCGAAGTGAACAGTATGGGGAATGTATCAAAATTGCAATGCCTCACTCGCAATTGCAAAGCAAGGCTGGGACTGGGTAGGTTCGCAACTGTGATCATGTGGTTGCATTTGCAAGTGGAGCAGACTTCGCAAACACGTAGTCAGTGTCGCATTTGCGACATTCATCAAGTCTGTCAGATGCCACAATTGCGAGTCCTTTTTCGCATTGCGGGTTTTCACAATTGCGAACCCATGGTATTGCGACTTCCGCACCTGGACAAAAGGGTTGGGCAGACGGGATTTGGTCTTATTTTCATATTTGGGAACCCTAGACTTGGTAGGAGACGATTTGTAGAGAAGATTTTCACATAAAATCATTGGGTAAGTGATTTTGATCAATTTCAAATATATTATATAATTATATATGACATTTAACATCAGATGCATGAGAATCTAGAGAGAAAAATTGGGAAATGTTGTTTAAGTTTTGAAAAATGAAAATTTTGGATTTAAGAGTCAAATTGGGCTCGTATTTGAAAACAAATCACATATATGGACTTGTGGGGTTATGGGAAGTAAAGATCTATCTTTGGACTCGGGTTTTGACCGGGTGAGCCCGAGGTTCACTTTTGTTGACTTTTGGGAAATTCTGTAAAGATCATATCTTTATTGATCGTAATTGATTTCTCTTGCATTATTTGATGATTTGAGCGTAGACTTGACGTAGTTGAGGTAAGTATCTTGCCTAACATTTTGTGGGGGAACTGCCCCTTAGGATTTGGATTGATTGTATTATTTGAATTATGTGGAAGACATGTACACGAGGTGACAAGTGTGTACACAGACTTATATGTGGTATTTGACCGGTTTAGACTCTTAGTTTACTTAAAATCACTTAATTGAAGAAATTCTTATTTGTTCTATCTTTCGTTGTCAAGTTTATTTTTACATGCCTTAATTGAAGTTGTATTTACATGTTCTAGTTTCCATTATCAAGGTAACTCTTATATGCATTTATTAGTAGTTGTTGTTACATGCTATTCTCTTCATTGTTGAGTTATCCTCATGCATTTAGTCGTAGTTGCTATTCTATAATATCTCTTTCATTGTTAAGCTTATGTTATGTACTTGAATTGGAAGTTTCCATTTCATGGGAAAACCTTCATTGTTGAATTATTCAAGTTGTAGTTGTGAAATCTAAAAACACATTGTAGTTGAAGTTTTTGATTATGGGATGTCTTTCCTTGTTGAGTTATTTCACATTCATTTTGTTATCATTGATATTCTTGTACATATTGTGGTTGAGTCGTGGGCTATGTGTTGTGATGACATTGGTATTGTTGATTTTGGAAATGTTGAGGCATATGGGCACGTATGGTGCAAGTTGATTTGTTGTGTTGTGATATTGATATGCATGCAGTGGTATAAGGGTGGCTATTGAAATGCATGCGAAGAGAGATAAGGTGGGATTTATTCACGTGTTGCTAGTAAAGGAATTACTTGAAATCACACGGTGAGATAAAGGAGCTAAAGCACGTGTAGCTATTTCGCAAAAAATATTTTTTAAAAATAAATGCAAGTCTCACGCGGCGATATAAGGAAGATTGTGATTGTGACTTGTAAAATGTGAATACTAGGTGTGGTACCTCAGTTGTGATTCTTGTTATACATTCTATGTTAAAAACGCTTGTTAATTTGAATGGATATTGTCTTTCTTTCATTCGTTTTACTTGTATTTGGCCACTTATTGTTCTTATCATATGTTCATTCTTTGTTGTCCTTTATTTCCCAAATATTCGTTGTTAGCCTTATATCATCATTTTGTTATTGTCATGTATTGTTTTATTTTTCATTATTAGATTATATTAATATTTGTTCAGGTTTCTATGTCTAGTAGGTGTCTTGACCTGGCCTCGTCACTACTATACTGAGATTAGGCTTGATACTTACTGGGTACCGTTGTGGTGTACTCATGCTACGCTTCTGCACATTTTTGTGCAGATCCAGGTACTTCTGCTCGTGCCATACGCCAGTGAGTCGGACCTTTTATTTCAGAGACTTTAAGGTATACCTGCTCGACGCTCGCAGTCCTTGGAGTCACCTTCTGTTATTGCCTCTACTACTGTTTATCTTCTTATCAAACAGTGGTGTATTACAAATTCTTAGTGTATTTGATACGAGCTTATGACTCAGTTCCATCGGTTTTGGAAAATTTCATGATTGTTATTTCGTATTGATGTTATTATGAGACTTATTAGCTTAATTTAATATACTTTTAGTTGTTGTTTCTGCAAAACTCTCAATATGTTTTAGACTTACCTAGTCTTAGAGACTAGGTGCCATCACGATTACCTAAGGTGGGATTTTGGGGTTATGACACCCCTCAAACGCTGGCTAGCTACTTACCCCTATAACAAGAATGGGTTGACTTGTATAGAATCCTTGAATTTGACATGTGGGAGTGAACACCATGGCTCTATAGCCAGATGTGTGAATTATAGACTTGCATCCCATATCTTGTGATTTAAGTCGAGTGAGGGTCAGAGTAAGGTTGGCATGGTATTTTGATGTATGGATTTTGGGTGAAATTGGATTGACGCTCTCGGAGATCTATGGGTTGAGAGCATCATCACATTGTTCCAAAAGAACTTTCCCAGTTTTCAGTACTGAGGAAATTATTTGAAACAGTAGGGAGACCGAACCCTTGTGTAGGGGTACCTACGTATCTTGCCAAGGCAAGAATCAGGTCAAAACATAGTTAAAGCCAACTTCTGGAATTGTGAATCTGTCTGGTTGTCATGAATGAGTGACCGTTCCTTGAGAAAAGGTGTGATTATGAATGAGATTTATTGGGTGGGTGGGTGGAGACTGGTAGCTTTTGAATAAGAGATAAATGGAAGCATAGCGCATGGATCTGTCTCGAATGACAGAAGTTAGTGAAAGTGTGAAGTCTGATTCAGAAGACTACGTCAAATTAGTGGAGGATGTACAAAGCTGGATTGACGTGTCTTTGAAACGTTTGGCAGAGTCTAAATGATGGTATGATTATAATTAATGATCATGAAGACCAGAATGGGTATGTGTATTTGAAAGTTTCAAGGTTCAACACAAGTCAACCGAAGTAATAAGATAAAGGCAACCTAGTGGTGGATAACAAGCAGAAAGTATATGTAACAGATAAAAGATACATAACAAATAAACAATGTGTAACAAAAAGTAATGGATATATAACAAATAATCCAACTAAAGCAAGCTACAAGATTGTATGTACATTGATTTAGGAATTCTAAGAGTAAATTTACCTAGATTCGAGCACAAGTTAAGGACAACAACGAGATGGTACATAGTTAACCTCGTATGCCAATCTCTAAAACTAAAGAGTTTTGAAAGAGGGTCCGGAGGGGTGAAAAGACCACCCTCGCGTGACTTGTGTGTGATTGTGTACGACCAAGATTTGATAGAAAACTGATGACAATTCGATAAAGCAACAACATAGTCACGTGTAAATGAATATACAATGTAGAAACATGTGCCTATACAACATTAAGTATATCCAAATGCAAATTCGGGCACGCCCAAGTCCAAAATCAACATCCTGGCCTAACGAAACCTTCAAATCTCCGATATGAGGTCAAATTCACAAAAGTAAAACTTGGTCAACTCCTCCAACTTAAAGTTTTCTAGTTGAATCATTCTTCAAACTGGATTCTGAACCACTTGAGAACCAAAACCGACGGGGCATGTAAGTCATAATACATCTTATGAATCTACTCATGACCTCAAACTACCAAATTAAGTGTAAATGCTCAAAACGACCGGTCGGGTCGTTACATTCTCCCCCACCTAAACATACGTTCGCCCTTGAACGTGCCAAGAGTCATTCCAAGGTAATACAATTGCTGCATAAGACCATCATACACTCACTAATGGGTGACTCTACAGTACCATAAACCAGAAAAACCCACCAACACAATCGCGACTGACGATTATGCCTTCAACCTTAGCCAGCAAGCTTCAAAACCAAATTTCAATATCCACAACTCCTTCTAAGATCCGATTCTTGCATGCACACACTTTACCGATCTCAATCAGCTGCAACAAGTCATAAAAATATATTCACAAGACATAACCACACAACATAACTCCTCGCTAATATGCCCATAACAATGCATCTGACCACAACAGTTGCTCATCACCAAACTCGGTACCAGTGATATACTTCATATCAAATAAAACCTCATTCCGGACCTTCGCAACGCTGTTGATAATAAAGGAAACATGCCGAAACTAGTAACCACTCATGAAATCAACAAGCCGAGGAGTTATCATGTCCGATAAGGACTGTTTCCAAAATCTGAGCGGAAATATGGTATTAGTCTTATTGCACCCTATTTTACACAAGTCAAAACAACATACAACTTATACTACTTTACAAGGTTATTTAAGGTTTAGAGTCTCCACCTAATATTTAAGGTACACAAGGATACATATAGTACACTAAATTACAGTCTGCGAAACTGTTGAGATTCTAGGTAAGGATTCAAGTTATCTCAAGGGGAAGGTTTCAGGCATCCCTCGAGATCCACAAAATGTGGTTCCGGTGGACTCAATTAAATATCAGATGGGATCTAGTAAAGAAAAATCAATTTAATATTTATAAAACAAATATGAAAGGAGTTCGAAAGAAGAGTGATTAAACACGAGTGTCACATGATGAAATACAAATATCTATATAGTAGAATACATACAAAAGTGTGAATAAAGCATACAAAAAATAGGTTTATTTATAATTTAATAAAATATACAAAATATGTAGGAATAAATAAAGTATTTATATATTAATAGAATGGGTTTTAATTAAAGGGAATAAACTTGAAAACAATTGATTTATGTCCAAAGTTTAAATAAAATGGGTAAAATATAAAAACTATTTAGAAATAATTGATAAAAATGAGAAAAGAATTATGTTTGAATGCACCATATGAATGACTAATAATTTTAAAGAATTTATTTAACAAATAAGAATGTAGAAAGAGTTATTGATATATATATATATCCAAATGTCACGACCCAAAATCCAACTAGCCGTGATGGCACCTAACCTCACCCGCTAGGTAAGCCAAATAACAACAATCCGATTCAATTAATATTTAACTGACTCTAATACACTCCCAAGGACTGGTAGTACAAATCATGAGCTTCTAAGAGTAGAATTTACAAAGCTGGTGTGAAATAAAATACGTCATCTGTTTGAAGTATGCATGACCAGATTAAAAATTCTAAAGCTACCATGAACAAGAGGAAGCAATGACTGGAACGCAGGTATATTTTCAAATCCAGCTCCCGTCGTACGCAGCTACATCAGAATCAGAAATCTGCACGTAAGGTGAAAAAGTGTAGTATGAGTACAACCGACCCCGTATACTCAATAAGTAACACGACTAACCTTTGGGATGAAAGTAGTGACGAGCTCAACAGGCACAGTCCAGTATAAAAATAACCGTACAGAAATGTAGGCATGCTTTCAAGTTCAACAGTTAAATTTGTACAAGTAACATAGATCGATTCTGAATGATATGAGGAATATGACATCTCTATATCTACATGCCAATGTACATGTTGTATGTGATGCACCTCAGTGGAAACCTCGTGTACTCAAAATCTCAAAATACTCAATCACTTAGTAATATATATGGCCAATCCAACCCAAGGAAGATCCATCCCGTATATATACACATCAACTGACAATCAGTCAATCAGTACTGTATAGGGGCAATTTAGCCATAGGGGAAGATCCATCCCCAGATATAAATGATTCGGACAAGATACATGTCCAGGAAGATTCTCAAAATACTCAATCACTTAGTACTGTATATGGCCAATCCAGCCCAGGGAAGATCCATCCCGTATATATACACATCAACTGACAATAATTCAATTTGTACTGTATACGGCCAATCCAGCCTAGGGGAAGATCCATCCCAAGATATAAATGATTCAGACAAGATCCATGTCTAGGGAAGATCCATCCCTCAAAATAAATGAACCGCGCTCACTGTGGAAGGTGCAGACTCCGGAGGGGCTACTTCAGCCCAAGCGCTATAATAGCCAGATCCAAACATAAATAAATAAAACATATTGCGGCGTGTAGTCCGATCTCATAAATATCACTCTAAATCTCCAGTCTCTTGGGCTCTCAATGACATGAAAATCAACCCGACATGATTATATGATGTATCAATGAATGACAACAGAGAATGAGATATGATATGCAAATGATGAATGTGACTGAGTACAAAATTACAATTCAAGTAAATAATTCAACAGTAACACGACCCTATGGGTCCCAAAATATCATCATGTAGCCTAAATATGATCTTTAACATGAGTCTCAACTCAATTCTCCTCTAACACGTGGAGGATATGTTGATAATGACATGATTCTTTAATTATACAATTCCACAGAATTTATTTAAGTCACAATCTCCATGATGCACGCCCATCACCTAGCATGTGCGTCGCCTCCATACAATTCACATAACACGTAATTCAGGGATTTATACCCTCATAACCCAGTTTAGAAGTATTACTTACCTCGAACAAGCCGAATCCACTGTCGGGCAAGATAACCAATACTCCGAATATTCCATTTCGTGCGTATCAACCTCCATACGCCTTCCTATCTCCTGAACTCAAGCCAAACAATTTGTATCTATTCAAAGAACATGCAAATTAATTAGAATATACTCTAATGCTTACAATTTAACAATTTATAAAAATTTCCAACTCTGCTAAAAAATTTGATAGTGGGGGCCACGTCTCGAAATCCGATGAAACTCACAAAATTCTACTACCCACAATTACGAGTCCAACCATACTAGTTTCACTCAAATCCAACTCCGAATCGACATTCAAATCCCAAAAATTTGTTTTATGAAATTACTACAATTTCCCCCAAATTTCCATCTCAAAATACTACTTAAATGATGAAAACAATGATATATTCATGTATATTAACCAAATCCGAGTTAGAATCACTTACCCTGATGAATTTCTTGAAAAATCTATGAAACATCGCCACAAACCGAGCTCCCAAAGTCCAAAAATGAAAAATGAGATAAAACTCTCGTTTATATGTTACCAATCTAATCTCCCAATGTGCTGACCGCAAAATTTTGGGCAGTCCGCACATTCCAAGTTCTACGGCCGCAATCCAAATTGTGCGGTCATAGTTCAGCAGCCACTGCACTACCAGGATTCAGTATATTGACCATAACTTTCGGTACAAATGTCCAAATAATGATTTGTTTACCTTTCTGAAAACTAGACTCAAAGGGCTCAACTTTCATTGTTGGATAATCTCTAAATTCCTTATAGATCAAAAGATATAAGCTTCCAAAGTCAGACCATCGAACCTGCAGAATCCCCTTTTTGCTATCCGCAAGAGGATTTCTGCGGTCCGCAATTTTCCTCTAAGGTCCGCATATGAGGCTTTGCCTCAGCACTCCAAAATGTGCCACGGCACTCCTACTGTTCCCAGAACATCATCAGAGTGCAAAAATGCCCAAACTCGTTCAAAACTCGCCTTGGAAGACATCCGAGCCACTCGGGACCCCATCCAAATATACCAAGAAGTCCCGTAATATAACATGGACCTACTCGACGTCTCAAATCACACCTAACAAAGATAAAAACACGAATCGCGCATCGATTCAAGCCTGAGAACTTATGAACTTCTAAATTCCACATTCGATGCTGGAACCTATCAAAACACGTACGATTGACCTCAAATTTTGCGCACGAGTCCTAAATGATATTATGGACCTGTTCCAACTTACAGAATCGGAATCCGACCCCGATATTAAAAAGTACACTCTCGATCAAACTCATGAACCTTCCAAACCTTCAAATTTCCAACTTACATTGATTGGTGTTGAAACATTCTACAAATAACCAAATGAAATTCTGGGCATACGCCCAGCTCCAGAATCACCATCCAGACCTAACGGAATCATCAAAACTCAATTCTGGAGTTGTTAACATATAAGTCAACATCCGGTCAACCTTTCAACTTAAGCTTTAAACCTTGAAATTTATTCTTCCAAACTAACTCCTAAATACCTAAAAACCAAAACCGACAATTCACACAAATCATAATACTTTGTATGAAGCTACTCAAGACTTCAAATAGTAGAAAGGAGCATAAATGCTCAAAACGACCGGTCGGATCGTTACACCAAAGTTTAAATAAAATGGGTAAAATATAAAAAATATTTAGAAATAATTGATAAAAAATAGGAAAAGAACTATGTTTGAATACATCATATGAATGACTAATAATTTTAAAGAATTTATTTAACAAATAAGAATGTAGAAAGAGTTATAAAAAAAAAATATATATATATATATATATATATATATATATATATATATATATATATATAACACTAGCCTTCTAACTCGAACAAATTGACAAAGAATGGCGCACGGGTGTTGATTTTAAAGAATGGACTAAATTTGTTTCCAAGTGATACAAAATAATTGAAGAATATACATTACTTAATGAAGTGTTCAAAAAAAAAGAATCAATATAATATGATATAAAGTAAATCCCTTATGACTCGAGTTAGATTATCACAAAGCTAAAGAATCATTCATAACCTAGCTAGTTTGAGTGTGTCACGACCCCAAATTCCCACCTTCGGATGTCGTGATGGCACCTAATCTCTAAGACTAGGTAAGCCTAACACATGCTGAGTTATTAATAGATTTAAGCCATTTAACCATTATACATGAACCAGTAATTATCATAAATAGCCAACAACCATCAATAGATATACAATATCCCAAAACATGTAGTACGAAGTCATATAAGCTCTTCTAAGAGTAACTAGGAATATAAAATACATCATTGTTGAAATGGAAATAAATAGTAACAAGTAAACTCCAGAAGGTGACTCCGAGGCCTACAAACGCAGTGGCACGTATACCTTGAAGTCTACGCCGCAGCTCACAATCAGCTAACTAATGACCGCATGTCCTATGTACCTGGATCTGCATAAAAGATATACAGAAGCGTAGCATGAGTATACCACAGTAGTGCCCAAAAAGTATCAAGACTAACCTCGGTGGAGTAGTTAAGAGTTTCAAGTCAAGACACCTACTATACATAATAACTTGTGCAATAGTTGATATAAAGCTAAGCGAGGAACAAATATCAATGTGCATTTAAACATAGAAAGAGTAACAATATAACGCTAGCAATAGAAAATGAAAACGACAAGTAGCCACATGAAGTAAACAGGTGATAAAGTAGCAAGTGATTAGAACACAATTAAAGTGCCAATGACACCAATTAAAGAAACAAATGACAACCAAATAATCAACCGTTCTACCACAAGGTTTATGCATGAATTATCCCGAGGCACCACACCTCCTAATCACAAATCACGAGTCCCAGATCACAAAATCATAATCACATGGAAGCTTGTGCGTACATCAATCCCAATTGGACAAACAAACTCAAGTGTTGCACGGACAACTCACGTGTCACTACCGATAATACTTCGATCTACACGGATGACTCACGTGCAAATAACAACAATATCTCATATTCACACGGACAACTCACATGCTACTAGTCCAATCCACACACGGAGAGATGGTATACAATAATACTTGTACATGATCAATAAACGTCAAGGTTTATAATCCCGGACTGATATAGGTGTCATGTTATGGTCTATACTTGTGCAAGTGGACTATCACAGCTCAAGTTAATAGGTACAAATCAGACACACCGACTAACACATTAGAAACAACACAACAAAACCCTTAGTATGCATGACACACATAAAACAAAACTCACACGACCACACAAATATTATCGATAACAATTCCCCTTGGCTATCACAAATCATCTGTAATGACCTGACCAATAATTTTGAGCTCTAGCGCATCGTTCGGCGGTTTGAGGCCTTGAGTAGCTTCACTTCATGTATCATGACTTGTATGTGTGGTTGGAATTGAATTTTGGAAAGTTCAGAGTTGTTTCGGAAGGAAAATTCTCAATTTGTAAGCTTTAGGTTGGGAGAGTTGGACAAGAGTGGGTTGCTCTAGTGGTGAGCATCCTCCACTTCCAACCAAGAGGTTGTGAGTTCGAGTCACCCCAAGAGCAAGGTGGGGAGTTCTTGGAGGGAGGGAGCCGAGGGTCTATCAGAAACAGCCTCTCTACTGCAGGGTAGCGGTAAGGTCTGCATACACACGACCCTCCCCAGACTCCACTAGTGGGATTATACTAGGTTGTTGTTGTTGTTGTTGTAAGTTGGGAGAGTTGACCAAAGGTTTGACTTTTGAGTAAATGAATTTGAAATTGGAATTTGAAGGTTCCAATAGGTTCGTATGATGATTTCGGACTTGGGCATATGTTCGGGTTGAGTATCGGGTCGCCCAGAGCATTTCGGTGTTAATTATGGAAGGTTGGCATTTTGAAAGTTTAAGGATTTCTCAAGTTTGATTTGAAGTGAATTTTTATGTTATCCATGTCCGTTTGGGGTTACAAGCCAAGGAATAGTTTTGTATCGTGATTTGTGTCTTGCACAAAAAATTTGGCATCATTCCTAGATGTTTACGTGTAATTCTGACATGTTCAACGAAGTTTAAAAGTTTGAAAGTTTAAAGAAAAGTTTCGATCGTCGATTTATAGTTTTTATATTGTTTGACGTGATTTAAGGATTCTACTAAGTTCGTATCATGTTTTAGGATGCGTTAGTATAGGTAGAAGGGGTCCCGGGTGACTCGGGTGCGAATCGGATTGGCATTGGATCGAATTTGGACTTAAGGAATTGTTGAAGCCTAAGGCTTCTGATGTGATCGCACCTGTAAGGTTTTGGCTGCAGATGAGAGATCGCAGAAGCGGCCCAGGATTTGAAGAAGCTGATAGGATTAAGGCTTGCTGGATACGCAGGTGCGAGGAATCCACCGCACCTGCAAGATCGCAGATGCGGGCAATGGGGCACAAATGCGAAAGGTGATGAGGCATGGCCTTCCGCAGATACGGATGCTTAAGCATAGGTACGCTTCCGCAAGCGCAACCAAATCTTCCACAAAAGCAAAGCTGGGCAGGTAGAGAAGGCTTGCAAAAGGAATATTAATCTGCAGAAGCGGGTTTGGATGGCCTTATAGGGGACTGTACCTGCGATGGATTATTTCGCAGGTGCGGAGTAGCAGGTGCGACTGTTTGGCCGAAGGTGCGATGGTCGCTGGGCATAATTATTTGTTAAGTACGGGGGTTTGGCTCATTTTTATTTTATTTCTACAAGTTGTTAGTTAAATATATGAATTCAGGCTTGTAAATCCGTGAAAGTTTTTGGAAATTATGGGATTTTAAGAGAAAAACCTAGAAATGATAATTTTGGAATTGGGCACGAATTTGGAAATGGAATTAGGAATAAATTATATATTTGAGTTAGTGGTGTTGTGGGTAATGTCTATCTTTGAAAAGTTTTGGAATTCGGGCACGATGGCCCGAGTAGTGACTTTGTTAACTTTTCGAGCAGAGTTGGGAATTTGTTATAATATTTTTAATTATGATGTTGGAGCATATTATTTTTATTGGTTTTCATGATTGTTTGGCTAGCATCAGATCGATGGGCATTTGGTTTGAGGTGTTAGAGAGGTGTTGGAGGAGGTTATGGAACTTTCAGAGCGAGGCAAGTCTCCTATCTAATCTTGTGAGGGGAAAATTATCTATAGGTGCTATATTATTACCTGCTACATGTTGTGGGAGCTACGCACCTATGAGGTGACGAGTATCCGTGTGTATGCTAGAATTCTGACTATGTCTAGTAGACTAAGATTCACCCCATGTTTTAAATGTACTATCTGAGTTATCCTTGCCTGTTTAATTACCTTATTTCACATTATGACCTGATATTAGACTTGCGTAGAGTGATAGACTCGCTATTTTAGAAATTGGATGAGCTACTTGATTAGCCGTGGAAATTATGCTTCCCTTATGAATTTCTCTGGCGTTGTGCGTATTCATCGCAAAGCTTTCCTTAAACTTCATAACTCACATGTATATTCGTGAGTGGGGTCAAGGACCCATTAAGCTTCTTATTCTAATGGGATCGGGTTGTTCGCCTCAATATAATATTGTTACATACACTTATGGGATCGAGCCGTTTGCCTCAGCAGTATTATGACCACACTCTTATGGGATCAGGTCGTTCGCCCCGGTAGGATTATGTACCACATTCTTATGGGATCAGGTTATTCGCCTCGGCAGGATTATGTACCACACTGTTATAGGATTGGGTCGTTCGCCTCGGCAAGATTATGTACCACTCTTATGGGATCGGGTCATTGGCGTCAGCAGGATATCATTGTAACACACTCTTATGGGATCGGGTCGTTCGCCTCGGCATGATATCATTGTAACACACTCTTATGAGATCGGGCCGTTCGCCTCGGTAGTATCATGTATCACATTCTTATGGGATCTGGCCGTTCCCCTCGGCACTATCATGTACCATATTCTTATGGAATTGGGTCGTTTGCCTCGGCAACTTCATGAAATATGGGATCGGGCCATTTGCCTCGACAGAATCGTGTGTAATATTTGACAAGAAGCCATTATATCCATGAGTTTTCCTGACTTGAGTTGTGATGACCTATCTGCTGAGGACCATATTATATATACTCAATTTGGGGAGGTAACGATATTTGAGGATTTGTGTTTACTATTCAGAGTAAGATCGTATCAACTGTTTAATTACCATGATTTATATTTATTTATTGTCTACTGTACTTGATTTATTGGACCACTAGTAAGTGTCGATGTCGATCCCACGTCACTACTTCTCCAAGGTTAGGATAGATACTTACTCGGTACGCGTTGATTTACATACTCATGCTACACTTTTGCACATATTGTGCAGGTATATACATTTCAGGCGGTCTTTTGGGCGCAAAGGCACAACTATTAATGGGTACTTTATGGTGAGCTGCATCCCTTGTTACGACCGCAGCATACGTGAGTCTCCATCATACTTATTTACATTATGCTATCTATCTTGTATTTGAGACAGATATTGTATTATTATTGTACCTTCTAGTAGATGCCTATGCACTTGTGACACCGAATTTTGGAGGTGTTAAAGAATTTGCTTATGGATTGACTTACATTGATATACTTTTAATTTATATTTTAATTAAATTGTACGTATCTATGATTTATAGTGCATTTATATCTCTATCTAATAAGATTCATCATTTTAAAAATAATAAAATGAATAATTAAGTTGGTAGTTCACTGTTGGCTTGCCTAACGGTGACGTTAGGCGCCATCACGGTTTATAGTGGATTTTGGGTCGTGACAGCTTGGTATCAGAGCATTAGGTTCACTAATGTCTCACAAGTTATGAGCAAGTCTAGTAGAGTCTTGCGGATCGGTACAGAGATGTTTGTACTTATCTTCAAAAGGCTACATGCCTGTTAGTAGAACTTCCCTTCTTGATTCCTCATCGTGCGATTTGATTCCATTGAGTCTTATGCCTTTGTTTCCTTTCTACTCATTCTTATACGATGTAGAGTGTTTGCTGTCAATTGGGCATCAAGGAGTTGTAATGGTAGCACAGATATGGTGCATGATGTTTCTCCTAGCATATTAGAGCGGGCTATTATTATTGCCGTGTGGAGGGGTATTATGTCATTTCAGCCCAGTGTTGGTATTGCCTACGGTCAAGATTTGATCTCTCCGAATTTGGGTGAAATTCTTGTTAATATATTGGTGTCACTGTCCTTGATTGAATGCATCGTGGCTCATCGGAATGTTGGTCTTCATTTGTTTGCCTCTGGGAATGGTGTTATGAGATGGAACCTAAGGGGAAGTTATCAGAGATGGTTGTGTGTTGCGGCTTTGGGATAAAATAGGCATTTCCAGTGTTGATGGTTTGAGGGTGGTGATCTCTGAGGTGATTTCAATGCTTAGGAATTTTGAATGTGACGAGAAGGGCTTGATCAGAATATAGGAAAAAGTGAAGTATTCGACCATTGTCTTGGATGTGATACGGCTTCAAGTTTCAAGCACGTTGTTGGACCTTCGGGTGAAGTTAATGAATGAAGGGATTCTTATGGCTGGAAAATCAGTGTGGACCCAGGGAGGTTAGTTGATTTCATGACGAATGTGTTATGATTAGTCCAACAAGAACTTATGAGAAATTGGGTTGAGCAACGGTGTGGAGTCATGGTAACTGAGCAGAAGAGGTCGTTATGGGGTCTAGATCTATGTGGTTGTAGCGTAAGGCTAAGTGGAGGAGCCCACCATCTATTAGTGAGTCGTGTGGTTGTGTGCCTGTGTAGTTTCTGGTTATCGGTGCTTTGGTGGATTAGTTATAACCAAGAGGTATTTTGGGCAAGGAATTTGACGTATATGTGTTACATTTCTCCATATTGATTCCATTGCAGGTGTTGGGGATGACTCAGAATTTATGCTTCCTGTGGATGTGATGGGCAAGGAAAAGAGTTCGTCTGGTTGTTTCTTTGAGAGTGTTCATGTGTTAGAAGAGCACTAGAGTTTGGTTATATATTCAGGACCACGTCATAGTGGGTGACTCTCAACAATGGTTCTGATGGGTTCGAGAATTAAAGTGCGGTGTTTAAAGATTTTTGGGTTCGTTATGCGGTTGAAGACTTGGTTTTGCAGCAGAGTGTGAACAACACTTGGGGTATTTCTGTGTTGTCATCGGTTCTACAGTGCGCTGTTAGAGAAATGGCAGAAAACATCTCCAAATTCGTAGGACGTCTTTCAAAATAGGTGTATCAGTTGGAGATACTATTAAATGCATAAGGAGGGTATGAGGTGACTGATGGGTATTGAGACTATGTGGTCTCGTGATTGGGTCACTCGGGATGAGTGTTGTTTGAGGTCTGTTATGTGTTTGAATGGAGCTATTATTATTTTGAAGGCAAGTCATGGGTAAATTGGAAGACGTTGGGTCAGTTAGTAATGGTTTGGATCAACATGGTTGTGGAAATGATCAGTTCCTTCGGTGTGTTAAGCTATACAGATGATTCGTGGCAGTACCTGCGGGCTTGATAGCCACCGTAGTTTGATTGATTTGGAAGTGTTTGATTATGATGGCATTGTTATGTCTAAATGAATCCCTGAAGAGTTATGATGGTTTAGACCACAATTTGAGCTTCGATTTTCTGCGGATATGGGAAATTGGCTGTGTGTTGAAATGGTTCACCTGAAATACGTGGAGTGAAAGGGGTTCTAGCCGACAAAGTGTGTATTCTACTGGTAGTTCAGGGGTTGTGATGAAATTCCTTGACTCTCTCGTAGCGGCATGATGGGTACACTGAACGGTATAGTAATTAAGGATCAAGGTTGTAGTTCGATTTCGATAAGAATGTCACGAGCTAGGAGTAGCACGGGAAGATTTCAGATGTTTGGAATATAGTGGTACTATTTTTGGGGCGGCCGGAGGATGGTTTGTTTCGTGGAAGAAGTGTTCGGTATTGAAATGCAGATGCTTGACTAGAATTATGGAAATAGCATGGTCGCTGTCCATTAATATTCAGATTTTACTACCTGGTGCGGAAGGTTGTACAAGTACGTCCCACGGGGAGGTCGTACAGGTGTGATGTGTTAGTCATCCGATTGTTAGAGACTTAAATCAGGTATGGAGATTTCGGCACCGTCGCCATTGGGAGAGATTATGACTAAGAGGCAATTTATTTCTTTGGTTGTGGGCTGTTGGAGTTTGTTCCTGATTTGATGGTTGCTCATATGTTTCATGGATTGGGCAATTTTGGATCGTTGAAAGGTTATTGGCCCATTATGGGATGATCGGGATTGGTTTGAGGTCCGCTAGTAGATCTAATGTGAATGTATTCTCTACGTTAGGTCGGATGTGTTTTCAACATAACATTGCTTATGGAGGGGTCTTCGGGTGTTGGATGGTATTCATGTCGTCAACTATTCTATGTAATACTATATTATGCCATGTGGGTTGTGCGACGGCTTGATTATTCGCATGTGTGTTGTGGTCCAGAGTAGCTTGTCATTGTTGTACCTTAGTCGTGCTTGAGTTTTTGTAGCGCATGGCGCTATCTGTCTTCCCAGGGTCACATTTATGCACTTGGCGTGCTTGTGGTCGATATTCGGGCATTCCGTATGTATGAGCATTATGGATCGATGGGTATTTCCTTATTAATTGTTATGTGTGCATCTGGTGGCATGCCACCACGGATTTGATATTTGGATCGGGTTGCATGCCGCAACGGTATCATGTATGGATCGGTTTGCACGCCGCAATAGTGATATGTTGAGTACGGTCCCCTATACTTATTTGTTATGTGTCTTGTTTCTTATCTCTGAGAGATGTTCATAGCATATGTTCGGCCGTTTTATTCGTTATGCGAGCTTGATAGTTCTTTGCCAGAGTTAGTTCTTACGTATGTGTCATATTCGAGTTATAGTTCGTCGGCGCATTGGTGGCATCATATGATATTTTAGTCAGTGTTTGAGGTAACTTATTTTCTGAGCAGTTTGTACTGGGTGAGACGATGTCATTGGACCTGAAATCGGTGTGATCAGAGTTATGTTAGGTATATTAAAGAGAAAATGTCAACGATCATACAAAAATGAGAAAATGGTTCTTGTCAAGCAGAGAGACTCCAAGAATTTTGATTTGGCGGGTAGTTTTAAGCCTTTACGTGTCATTTCTATCGTTGTGGTACTGCTTGGGTTGGATTAGGTTTTATACGCATTGTGAGGTATACTAAGGACATCGGGTTAGTGAATTTGCAGCTGTTGTGCATGGAGGGGTTACCATGGGAAAATGCGTTATGCGGTGCATTGTGTGGTATCAGCATGGGTGCATGATCATGTGTTGGTTCAGCGTGTGGATATTGATACGATGTCCATATGTTAGAATCGGGTTATGTTGAGAAATTTGGATGTTGGAATCGGTTCCTAAGGCTTGTTGGCTAAAAAAAGGGAGGATCTTCAGTCTGGCTCGAGCTAATGCTCTCACGTGGGTTATGGTGGCACGAGCAGGTGCCCGAGGTGTTAAACACTAATTTTTGGTCAACCCCAGAACGATTCTTGGCACGTTCGAGGACGAACGTATGTTTAAGTGGGGGAGAATGTAACGACCCGACCGGTCGTTTTGAGCTCTAGCGTGTCATTCGGCGGTTTGAGGCCTTGAGTAGCTTCACTTCAGGTATTATGACTTGTACGTGTTGTCGGAATTAAATTTCGGGAAGTTCGGAGTTGTTTCAGATGGAATATTCTCAATTTGGAAGCTTTAAGTTGGGAGAGTTGACCAAGGGTTTGACTTTTGAGTAAATGACATCGGAATCAGGATTTTAAGGTTCCAATAGGTTCGTATGGTTATTTCAGACTTGGGCGTATGTTCGAGTTGAGTATCGGGTTGCCCGGGAGCATTTTAGAGATATTTATGGAAGGTTGGCATTTTGAAAGTTTTAGGATTTCTTAAGTTTGATTTGAAGTGAATTTTGATGTTATCAATGTCCGATGGGGTTCCATGCCTTGGAATAGGTTCGTATTGTGATTTTTGTCCTGCACACAAAATTTAACGTCATTCCGGGATGTTTAATTGTAATTCTGACATGTTCGGTAAAGTTTAAAAGTATGAAAGTTTAAAGAAAGTTATCGATCGTCTATTCGGACATGATTTCAGGCTTCTACTAGGTTCGTATCATATTTTAGGATGCGTTGGTATAGTTGGACGGGGCCTCGGGTGCGAATCGGATTTGAATCAGATCGAGTTTGGACTTAAAGAATTGCTGAAGCTTAAGGCTTCTAGTGAGATCACACATGCGAGGTTTCGGCCGCAGGTGCGAGACCACAGAAGCGGCTCAGGAGTCGTAGAAGCGAATGGGATTGAGGCTGGCTGGAAGCGCATGTGCGAAGAATCCACCGCACCTGAGAGCTCGCAGATGTGGCCAATGGAGCGCATAAGCGAAAGGTGATGACGCATGGCCTTCGGCAGATGCGAAGGCATAAGCGCAGGTGCGCTTCCGCAGGTGCGACCAAATCTTCCGCAGAAGCAGAGCTATGCAGGTAGTGAAGGCTCACAGAAGCAAACATTGTTCCGCAGAAGCGGCTTTGGCTGGCCTTAGAGGGGACCTCACCTGCGATGGATTGTTCCGCAGGTGCGACTGTTTGACCGCAGGTGCGATGGTCACTGGGTAGAATGCTTTGTTAAATATGGGGGTTTCTCATTTTCATTTTATTCCTTCCATAGGATTCGACCTTGGAGTGATTTTGGAGCGCCGTTTTCATCGTCGATCATGAGATAAGTGATTTCTACAAGTTGTGAGTTAAATATACGAATTTAGTAGAATTGGTAATTTTGGATTTTGACCACGATTTTGGAAATGAAATTAGGAATAAATTATATATTTGAGTTCGTGGTGTTGTGAGTAATGCTTATATTCAAAAAAATTCGGAATCATGGCACGTGGGCCAGAGAGTTGACTTTATTGACTTTTCGAGTAGATTTGGGAATTTATTATAATTTAATTAATTATGATTTTGGAGCATATTGTTTTATTGATTTTCATCATTGTTTGACTAGCTTCGGATCGATGGGCATTTGGTTTGAGGTTTTAGAGAGACGTTAGAGACGGTTATGGAACTTCGGAGCGAGGTAAGTCTCATGTCTAACCTTGTGAGAGGGAAATTACCCCGTAGGTGCTATATTTATTACCTGCTACATGTTATGGGAGCTACGCACGTACGAGGTGACGAGTGTCCGTGTGTATGCTAGAATTCTTGACTATGTCCCGGTAGACTAAGATTCACGCCATGTTTTAAATGTACTATCTGAGTTATCCTTGCCTGTTTAATTACCTTATTTCACATTACGCCCTGAGATTATACTTGCGTACAGTTATAGATACGCTATTTTAGAAATTGGACGAGCTACTTGATTAGCCGTGGAAATTGTGCTCCCCTTACGAATTTCTCCAACATTGTGTGTATTCATTTCAAAGGTTCACGTATATTCATGAGTAGGGTCAAGGGCCCGTTAAGCTTCTTATTCTAATGGGATCGGGCCGGTCACCTCGGCAGACTATTATAACATACTCCTATGGGATCAGGCCGTTCGCCTTGGCAGGATTATGTACCACACTCTTATGGGATCGCGACGTTCGCCTCGATAGGATTATGTACCACACTCTTATGGGATCGGGTCGTTCGCCTCGGCAGGATTATGTACTACACTGTGATTGGATTGGGTCATTCGCCTCGGCATGATTATGTACCACACTCTTATGGGATTGGGTCATTCGCCTCGGCGGGATATCATTGTAATACACTATTATGGTATCGGGTTGTTCGCCTCGGCAGAGTATCATTGTAACACACTCTTATGGATTAGGGTTGTTCGCCTCGACTCTATCATGAATCACATTCTTATGTGATTGGGTCATTCGCCTCGGCACTATCATGTATCATATTCTTATGGGATCGGGTCGTTTGCCTCGGCAACTTCATAAAATACTCTTGTGGGATCGAGTCGTTCGCCTCGGCAGAATCGTGCATAATATTTGACAAGAAGTGATTGTATCCAAGTTGTGATGACCTATCTGGTGAGGACCATATTATATATACTCCATTTGGGGAGGTAATCAATATTTGAGGATTTGTGTTTAGTGTTCAGAGTAGGATCGTATCATGTACCTATACTTGTTTTCACTGTTTAATTACCATGCTTTATACTTGTTTACTTTCTACTGTACTTGATTTATTGGACCACTAGTAAGTGTCGATGTTGACCCCTCGTCACTACTTCTCCAAGGTTAGGCTAGATACTTACTGGGTATTCAATTATTTATGTACTCATATTGTGCATTTTAGGCGGTCTTTTGGGTGCAAAGGCACAACTATTGCGGGGGACTTTATGGTGAGCTGCATCCCTTGTTACAAACAGCAGCATACATAGTCTCCATCATAATTATTTACATTATGCTGACTATCTTGTATTCCAAACAGATGTTGTATTATTATTGTACCTTCTAGTAGATGCTTATGCACTTGTGACACCGGATTTTGGGGGTGTTCAAGAATTTGTTTATGGATTGACTTACATTGACACACTTTTACTTTATATTTTAATTAAATTGTACGTATATATGATTTTTTTTATCTCTCTATCTAATAAGATTCATGATTTTAAAAATAATAAAATAAATAATTAAGTTGGTAGTTCACTGTAGGCTTGCCTAACGGCGACGTTAGGCGCCATGATGGTCTATAGTGGACTTTCGGTCGTGACATCATCCCCGACATAGCCCACCTTGTCTCGCCGTTTGAGCAACAATAAAGTGAATGCCTGCCTTGTCTTGCCACACTCACATCAATAATTATCTCACCTTGTATCGCCACGTGTGCAAATATCAATAATAACAATAGCACATGCAACTCACGTGCAAATACCCTGATAATCCTCTAACCAATTCCACATATGCCGAAACACAACAATACCACATGTCAACAACTCGCACCATACGTGACCATATGCCACAATATTTCCATAGCAACAATACTAATACCACAATTATACACAGCCCGCGAATCAACAACACTAACTAAAACAACAACGATAATAACACGGGAGTCCGCAAAATAGATCAACATAAGAATTACAACAACAAAACGAAACGGAAGAATAAACTCCGCAATGAAAGAGATAACATGTAATAATGACTTCAAATAAGAATAAGTCAATAATAAAATGTGTAACATGAAATTAAAGCTTCAATTAAGAATAACTCGACAATAAAAGAGGTAGCATGACAAAAAAAGAGGTAACAACTTCAGTTAAAGCATATATGATCAAGCTTGAAAATAAAAGATAGGGCATCTACTAACAACTTCAAATATAGCTTGTAAGAGTGGACTTAACAACGGAAAGTATAACATGATATGACAACTTTAATTAAATATATGAAAGAAGTCTAAGAGTCTAAACAGGTCAATTTCCATATATAAGGATGTACACACACTTGTCAACTCATATGCTTGTCTTTTACATAATCAAATAGTACAGTCAAACCCAATCATAAGGGGGAGTTCCCCCACACGAAGATAGGCAAGATACTTACCACAACTAGGCCAAATCAATACTCAAAAGTAGATTTTCCTTTACAATTCACCTCTGTTCGGCTCAAATCTAACCAAAATCGACTTAGTAACATCAAATAATGCAAGAGAAACCTATTCCAATAAGTAAAACTATAATCTTTATACAATTCCTCAAAAGTGTACCCCGGACATGCCCGGTCAAAACCAGGTTCCAAGGGTAGATCTTGACTACCCATAACCCCACGAGTTCATACATGTGTTTTGTTTCAAAATCCAAGTCCAATTCGACACTCAAATCACAAATTTTTATTTTTTAAAACATAGAAAAAATTTCACTTTGATTCTCAAATTGTTTATGTTAAATTTCATATATAATCATGTAATCTAAAGTTAGAAATTGATCAAAATCACTAATCACTTACCCAATGATTGTAGATGAAACTCCCCCCTCTAAATTTCCTCCTACTCAGTCTAGGGTTTAAAAATGAGAGAATGATGTAAAAGAGAAACTCGCAAAAACGAGAGAATTGAGGTAAATGTGACATGGGGTTCGCAAATGCGAACCTCGCAAATGCCAAGAATGAGTGCAAAAGAGACATCCATCACAGTCCTGCTAATATCGCAAATGCAACAATATATTAGCAAATGCGAACGGCGAATACTTTGCAAAAGCGACCATCATGATAGCAAATATTAAAAAGCGTAGCCCTGGCCCCCATCGCAAAAGCAAAAAATGTGTTCGCAAATGCGAACCTGACAGATCCCATTGAACTTCAAGAATGTGACTCCCACCTCACAAATGCGAAGGTCACATATGCAAACAAAATCTCGCATTTGCGAGACCTGCAACACCTATTCAAAAACCATCAAAACTGAAACTCTTCCACACACTCTAAAACGCGTCTGAAACTCACTTGAGCCCTCGGCGCTCCATACCAAATATCCACAAAAGTCTAAAAATATTATACGAACTCGCTCGCGCAATCAAAACACCAACATAACATCTAAAAACACAATCGGACATTAAAATGCATGAAATTAACATTGAAGCTCAAAAACTTCTAAAACCACAACCATGCATCCAATTCCGATCAAATCAACTAAGAATGATGCTAAACTTTGCAGACAAGTTCTAACTAACAAAACAGACCTATTCCAAGTCCCAAAACAAATCAGAACCTGATAACCATAAAGTCAAACCATAGTCAAACCTGAGGAATTTCTAAACATTCCAATTTCCAACTTTCGGTAAAAATAAGTCAAATCAACAGAGGAACCTCCGAATTCAATTCTGGGCATACGTCTAAGTCCAAAATAACTATACGAACCTATTAGAGCCATCAAAATACCGCACCAGAGTAATTTTCACAAAAATCAAACTTTGGTCAATATTTCCAACTTAAGCTTCTAAAATGATAATCACTCATCATAATCAATCTCGAAACATTCAGAAATCAAATCCGACCATACATGCAAGTCATAATAAACAATATGAAGCCACTCAAGACATCGAACTACTGAATAGAATGCTAAAGCTCAAAACAAATGGTCGGGTCGTTATATTCTCTCCCTCTTAAATAAATGTTCATCCTCGAATGTGCCAAGAGTCTTTTCAAGGCCATCAATTCACTGTATAAACTCACCATACACATACACACGGGTGATCCCACGTCAACCCAATCCACATAAGCCTGACAATATCATCTCAACGGAAGATTATTCCTTCCACTCATGCCGATAAGTCTTATAATCAAATTTCCACATCCACTAAGGGCCCTATTATCACACAAACACAATGTAAAATCCTCAAGTAGTTGTAACAGCTTATGCATACATCCACAAGGTATAACCTTATGACGTGACACATTGGCCATATGCCCATAGTAACAACTCTGGCCACAATAGTTGCCCCATATCGAACCTGGTACTGGTAAATAGTCTTATATCGACTAGAACCTTGTTCGAACCATTCCCAACTCTGATAATGATGAAAGAACCATCTGAAATGCATAACCACTCACCCGACCAACCATCCACAACAAAATCCACCTGGGCACATACATCGCAATCCCAACCTCACAAGCACAATTGGAATATAACTAAATATGGAAAGAGAAACGTAAGAAAGCTATCAAACAAGTCCAACAGGTACAACCCCCCATCGGTACCATACTACGGATCCCATCCACCAGGAAGAAGCAAGACACACGCAACTACGACAACGAATCTTACCATAACATAACCCCACTGTGGCACCTTGACCGGTATAAACACACATATCCACAAATAAAATAAGATTCCCATCCTCCACTCGGAGTCATAAGTAAGATAAATATTGAAATAAAAACCTTCTTCTAACTCAATCTGATAGAATAGAACCACTAAATGTAACAGATATTTCCACAGCTGTAGATCACCCAAATCACCAGTCGGGGCCAAACCATCTACAAATCACATCAAAACCTATTGTATTAACTAACACAAAATCCACCCAAGCCTCATGACCACGAAAGTGGACATACCAAAATGATAGACACGAGCTATCACAATAGAATCCCCAAATTGGCGTGAACAGATAAACAGAGTTTAAGAATCATGAAACACAACCATATATGAAGCAAGATGGAATGAATCTTACCAATAAATAGGACCGGATCGAAATAATACAAATGCATCTCCAAACCAATTGAATCCATAACTGTAATGACATTATCTGGTGTAGCGGCCTCAGTCCAACCAGGAAAAACATAATAGCGGGCATGGCCTCCTCCTTTAGGACGACCTCTACTTGCCTGACCTCCACCAATAGCTGGCGGTGTAGGTGTAGCGGCAATTGGAATGGTACCGACAGCCAGAATACTCTGTTATGGTACACCCACCAAAAGCCTGGGATAATCCCTCACCATGTGCCTGGTATCCCCACACTCAAAGTAGCCTCTCCACTGGCGTGGTTGTGGAAGATGTCTAGAACGGGTACTCTAGGACCTGTGGATATTTGAAGCACCACGTGAAACTTGAAGTGCAAACTGAACTGGCATACCCACAAAACCTCTACCATTACGTACCCAGACTCCTAACTAGGGATCAGTAGATCCTCCCGGTCCACGATGCCTCTTAGCCTCCATGTCCTCCATCTCACGGTTCCGCATACCCTCCATCCTCCAAGCGATATCTACAACCTGTTAAAATGGAGTATGTGCCTCCAACTCTCGAGCCACGCTGAATCTAAGACCATAACTGAGCACCTCGATAAATTTGCGGACTCTCTCTCTTACTTTAGGAAACAAGGTAGGTGCATGTCGGGACAACTCGATGAATTTGATGGCATACTCTGACACTATCATAATGCCCAGGTACAACTGCTTGAACTCTTATGCGCCACTCATCCCTGAGGGTCTGGGAATAAACTCCCTCAAAAACATCTCTGAAAACTGAGTCCAAGTGAGTGGTGCCGCATCAGCTGGTCTACCCTCCTCATAAGCCTGTCACCACATATATGCCGCCCCTTATATTTGAAATATAGTAAAGGCTACTCCTCTCACCTCCACAATACCCATAGTGCAGAGAATACAATGGCACTTCTCTAGAAAACCCTATGCATCCTCAGTAATTGCACCACTGAAAGTAGGAGAAGCATACTTCTTGAACCTATCAAGCCTCTTTTGCTCCTCCTTTGATGCCGCTGGCCTGACCTCAGGCTTAACTGGAATAACAGGTTATACCGGCATAACACTTGGGACCTAACTAGTATGAGCTAGTTGCTTTGGAGTACAGGCGAGGGTCCGAGCTCCTCTCCTGGTCTATGAAATAGCTGGTGCAACCGGAATCAATCCCGTATGAGCCAATATACCAAACTTTCTTAGGAACTGTGATAAAGTCCCATGAAGTCCAGGGGAAGCAACAGGTGCCTCCGGTGTCTGTCCCCCAACCGGAGCTACTGGTGGCTCCTCAGCCGCTGCTCTGGCAGGTGCTCTAGCTGTAGCACGTGCTCCTCCTCGATCTCTGCCTCTGCCCCAGCCACTAGCAACACCGGCTCTAGGGGTAGCATCATCCATAATTGCAGCTTGTGTCTGCACCATCTATGTCATAATAGAATGACAAAGGCTCTAACTCCAAAATCAATAAACTCGCATGATAGGAATGAAAGAGGTGAAGTTTTCTAATAGCTTAGTAGCCTCTCGAAGATAAGTACAGACGTCTGTATACCGATCCCCAAGACTCTACTAACTTGGTTATGACTCCTAGCACCTATGAACCAAGAGCTTTGATTCCGACTTATCACGACCCCAAATGCCCACCTTTGGATGTCATGATGGTACCTAGTCCTTAATATTAGGTAAGCCTCACATGCTGAGTTATTAACAGATTTAAGCCATTTAACCATTATACATGAACCACTGATTGGCATACATAGCCAACAACCATAAATAGATTTACAATATCCCAAAATCGGTAGTACGAAGTCATAAGCTCTTCTAAGAGTAACTAGGAATATAAAATACATCACTATTGAAATGGATGACTCCGAGACCTACGAACACAATGGCAGGGATACCTTGAAGTCTTCGCCACAACTCACAATCAGTTACTAATGACCGACATGCTCCGAGGTGCCTGGATCTGCACAAAAGATGTGCAACATCATAGCATCAATACACCACATCGGTAACCAGTAAGTATCAAGACTAATCTTGGTGGAGTAGTGACGAGGTTCAAGTTAAAACACCTACAATACACATTAAGATGTGCAATACTTGATATAAAGCTAATAGAGGAACAAATATCAATGTACAGTTAAACATAGAAAGAATAAAAATATAACGCTAGCAATGGAAAATGTAAACGGCAAGTAGCCATAAGAAGTAAACAGGTGATAATGCAGCAAGTGATCAGAACACAGTTAAAGTGTCAGCGATACCAATTAAGGAAACAAATAACAACCAAATAATCAACCGTTCTATCACAAGGTTTATGCAAGAGTCATCCCGAGGCACTGCACTTCATAATCACAAATCACGAGTCCCAGATCAAGAAATCATAATCACATAGCAGCTTGTGCCCATGCTACAGGGAAAACTCACATGCTACATGGAAAACTCACATGCCAATGCTGATAATACCTCAGATCTGCACGGATGACAGACGTTCCAATAGCAAGAATATCTCATATTCGCACGGACAACTGACGTGTCACCAGTCCAATCCACACACGGAAAGCAAGTATACAATAATACTTGTAAATGATAAATAAACATCAAGGATCATACTCCTAGACTGATATAAGTGTCACATTATGGTGTATGCTTGTGCAATTATACTATCATAACTCAAATCAACAGGTGAAAATCAAAGACACCGAGTAGCACATTTGAAACAACACAACAAGACCCATAGTATGCATGACACAGACATGAAAGTCATACCATCACACAAATATTATCGATAAAAATGCCTCCAAGCCATCACAAATCATCCCCAACATAGCCCACCTTGTTTTGTTGCGTGCACAACAATAAAGTGAATGCCCGCCTTATCTCGCTACATGCACATCAATAATTATCCTATCTTGTCATGCCACATGTGCAAACCCAACATATATAGCCCACCTTGTTTCACCGCATGTGCAAACATCAATAATAACAATAGCACGGACAACTTACGTGAAAATACCGCGACAATCCTCTTAACAATTCCACATATACCAAAACACAACAACACTACATGTCAACAACTTACATCACATGTGCCCATATGCCACAATATTTCCATAACAACAATACCAATACCACAACAATACATAGCTCACGACTCAACAACACTGAGTACAACAACAACAACGACAATAACACGAGAGTACGGTAAATAGATCAACATAAGAATTACAACAACATAACAAAACGGAAGAATAAACTCAGCAATAAAAGAGATAACATGTAATAATGACTTCAAATAAGAATAAATCAATAATACAAAAGGGAAACATAAAATGAAATCTTCAATTAAGAATAACTCGACAATAAAAGAAGTAGCATGACAATAAAAGAGGTAACAACTTCAATTAAAGCATATATGATCAAGCTTGACAATAAAAGATATGGCATGTACTAACAACTTCAAATATAGCATATAAAAGTAGACTTAACAACGGAATGTATAACATGATATGACAACTTCCATTAGATGCATGAAAGAAGCCTAAGAGTCTAAACCGGTCAATTTCCACATATAAGGTCGTATACACACTCGTCACCTCAAGTACACGTCTTTCACATAATCAAATAGTACAATAAAACCCTATCCTAAGGGGGAGTTTCCCTACACGAAGTCAGGCGATACTTACCTCAACTAGGTCAAATCAACAATCAAAAGTAGCTTTTCCTTTACAATTCACCTCTGCTCGGCTCAAATCTAACCATAATCGACATTATAACATCAAATAATGCAAGATAAACCAATTCTAATAAGTAAAGATATGATCTTTATACAATTCCTCAAAAATCAACTAAAGGCTTGCAAGGTCAAAACCTAGGTCCATGGGTAGATCTTGACTGCCCAAAACCCTATAAGTCCATATTTGTATTTTGTTTCAAAATTCGAGTCCAATTCAACTATCAACTCCTATATTTTCATTTTTTCAAAACACAGACAAAATTGCCCAAAATTTCACTTTGATTCTCAAACTTTTGATGTTAAATCTCATATGTAATCATGTAATATAGTTAGAAATTGATTAAAATCACTTACCCAATAATTTTAGATGAACATTCCCTCTCCAAACACCTCCTACCGAGTCTATGGTTCAAAAATAAGAGAAATGAGGTGAAATCCCGACTTCCAACCCTATGTTCAGGCGTAGATATCACAAAACCGACCCGGGGTTCGCAAATCCCGACTTCCAGCCCTATGTTTAGGCGTAGATGTCGCAAAACTGATCTGGGGTTCGCAAATGCGAACCCCTAAAATGCGAAGAATGTTTGCAAAAGAGACATCCATAATAGTCCTAATAATATCGCAAATGCGACAATATATTTGCAAATGCTAACGACGAACACTTCAAAAACTGACCATCATGATCGCAAACGCAAACAAGCTTAGCCCAGGCCCCCACCGCAAAAGCAAAACATATGTTCCCAAATGCGAACCTGACAGACCCCAGTGAACTTTGCAAATGCGATTCCTACCTCACAAATACAAACAAAATCTCTTATTTGCGAGACCTGCAGCACCATTTCAAAAATCAGCAAAACTGAAACTCTTCCAACCACTCTGAAATGTGTCTGAAACTCACCTGAGCCCTCGGGGCTCCGTACCAATCATCCGCATAAGTCTAAACTAATATGTTCACAAGTGTGTATCTATTCTAATCAAACTAGTTCAATTAATTAATTTGATCATGAAATCATATTCAAGGTTCTAAGTATTGATGCAACTTATGATTAATTAGATTAAAACACTAAAGAGCAAAGCTGATTATTAGCCTAAGCATGTTATTCTAAGTGTGTCAATCAAACACATGTAAATGAACACATAAATAACTACGACGACTAACTAATATTTTACTATGTTTATGTTTTGAGTACACACAGGAAAGGGAAGTACGAGGCGGGGAAATTGAAAGGGTGTGGCATTTGATATTTCCCCAAACGTCGTCCTCGAAAGTAGCTTCGGGGTAGGGTACCTCGCAAAAAAAAAAGACAAATACGTCAGTGAAATAAAATAACATAAAAGAAATAAAAGTAAAATATATTTCTGAAATTAATTCTTTAAAAAATATTTTTTTAATAGGTTTTTGGAAAATAGTTTTAAACATATTATAGGAGGCCCCGATTGTATTTTTGATTTCCATTTAGAAATAAAAATGGAAACCGCCTTGGTTGTGACTACGGTGGCCAACTATGTCATCATCCAAAGTTTATTGGTTCGCCGCACTCACGTATTTTCTTTTTCGATATTTATCATCATCGCCTCATTATTTCAAGCCCGATTCGGAGGGTCATTCAGGTCATCATGGCCTTAATAATGCGGAGATTATTTTCAACGGCCTAAGTCTTGTACTATTATCTTACTGTACAAATCCGGCCAATATCTGACATCAAGATCCAATCGGAATAGTAGTAACGTGATACGACAATCAATCAGAAGACTATCATAGTATCAACAACAAAATCAGTAGAGGGAATGGGATCCCATTTAGCGTGGAAGTCCAAATTAATGAAAACTAATTTCAACAGCTAATAACACCCAAGAGGCTAAACATCTCCAGCCAAAATCGATGAAAAATAGTGAGGCAAACCAACATTTCCCATGATGTAGTGCAGAAGGTTTGAGGTCTTTTAGCACCTAAAGTAGGCAAAAAAAAAACATCCCTAAGTCACCGGAAAAAGCGTATAGGTTGCCGGAAAATCGAATCCGGCCATCTATCAAAAATCCAACAAACAAAATAGACATAACATCATACAAATAAATGAATAAGAAATGGAGAAGAGAAAAAGGTGCGCCGAAGTTCGTTCTCCTCCAGCCAGATCTCGGTAGATCTGAAATGCGTCATGGAACAAATGGGGGGTGCCGATGGTGTCCAGCTATAGCACGCTGGTGAGGCTGTGACAGGCAGCAGTGGCGGGAAAGAGAGATGAGCGGCAGCCATCTCACAAAAGAGAGAGAGAGAGATCTTGAGAGAAATTTGAGCGGGGTGGGCGACTCATAGTATGTAGAATGAGAGAGGAGCAGCGACAGTCCACCGGCCAGCCATGCTCACCAGAGCGGCAGCGGCGTCGGACCAAAAATGGAGAGGGTTAAGAGCGGCTGGTCTCTCAAAGAAGAGAGAAGAGAAGAGAGAAGAGATGGAAAATTTTATTACAGTTTTTAGGTGCCAAAAATCTGATATCTAAAGTGTGTGTGTACTGTATAAAATTTATTTATACTAAAAGTCAAAACCTTCTTTTACCCATTGCATAAAAAACGCCATCATTAATTTTAATTTATCCCATGGTTATTACCCAACGGATAAAATTTATAATTAGTCATATCAAAGGTCATGCCAAATATCTAGTCACATCACATGTCACATCGACTGTCTAGTCACATCAAATGTCATGCCACATCGAACATCGACGGGATATTTGATTTGACTGAACTTGATCTGTATTTTGATAAAATATCTAATTATTTAAAAAATAGGACAATTATCAATAAATTATTTGAATTTTGAAAAGGATGCACAGAAAAGCAATAAAATAATAAAAATTTCTATATTTTGTAAAAATAGGAATAATTGTCAAGAAATTGCATTAAATCTAAAAATATGTAAAATACTACATTTTATCATTTTTTTGATTAGGAAGCATGCATATGTTAATTTTTAAATACGGATGGCCAAAATTGAGTGTCAACAATTCTTCCAAACATTCCTTAACCCAATATCATATTGCAAATCCCAGGTCCCAAAAACCTCGTTTCACCCAATACAAGCAGCCAACCGACAAGTCACACCAAAATCCACATGGAACCTCACACACGCAGTCCGTAAAAAGATATTTGAATGAAAATAAGGTATGAGGACTATCCAACAAGTACAATTGATATAACAAAAAAGCATAATTTCGTGAACTCATTAGTGATTGCATGGTGGTTGCAGCCAGGATGAGGTCATAGAGAGATGCTGGTTTGAGGCTGATTAGGTGGGTTATCACTTACAAGGTAGTCTACGGAAGTCTGATTCCGATGATGTTTCTATGGATAGTTCTTTCTATCGGTGGGTAACATGTATTGCAATTTATGTTTGGATCATGGTTAGACTCATGGTTGAATGCGTTTTCGGATTTTGTAACTTTTTTCGGGTTCCGAAACGTGGGTCCCACAGGCGATTCTTTAGTGTAATTTCGGATTTTGTGAAAAACAATTAGTATTTTATATGGAATAAATTTTTATAATTTGTGTTGGCTGAATCAAATTAATTGTGGCTAGTGTCGAGCCGTTTGGAAGTTGATACGCGCAGAATGAAATTTCTGGAGCATTGTTTAGCTTGCTCGACATTAGATTTGGCTTGTTCTAGGTAAGTAACTCTTCTAATCTTGGAACTGAGGGTATGAACCCTGAATATACGTATTATGTGAATTATTTGGAGGTGACGCATATGCTAGGTGACGAGCGTGTAGATGTGCACCATAGAATATGTGATGTAATTGTTCTGTGAAATTTTGTAGTCAAATAATCTTGGCATTTTCCATGCAGTTTTATGTGTTAAAGAAATTGAGCTGAGAATGTGATGACCCAAAAATATCATCTTTAATTTAAACGTTCATTTTTGTGTTATATGAAGATGTTGAGAGCTTACATGCTATGAGTTACGTCTCACCTGAATAGTTGATGTTAATGGCGTTCCTTTTCTAGTATTATATTGCTTATGATGCCACTGTCAATATTATTTTCATATTGTGTTATGTTGATTGGATTATGTATGTGTTGTTAGGATTGGTGTTTGGGATTCTCTTGTAGGTGGATAGGCCCAGTTACAAAGGAAACTCTGGCGAAAGTTTTGGAAATTTTGGGAGTTAGTAAAAAATTCGGGAAATTGAAATGGGTGAAAGAAGAGATAAGTTATGTTATGTGTTTGGGGGCGGACTCTACTTCTCATTTGAGGATTATTAATATTATGGATACCAATTGGAGGGCTAACTGCACAGCGTCCGCAGATCCGAAGTCCCCGTCTACTTTATTTTAGCTGTGTGTTTCCTTTCAGACAACTTTATTTTATTCAGACCCTTATTTGTATTATTCTAGAAGCTCGTGCACTTATGACTCCAGTTCTGGGATGGTATTTAGACACCGCTATTATTATGGATTATTCACTTGATTTCAGACTTTATTTTCGCATTTGCTTCCTTGTTATTAATTAATTTAAAATTTTGTTTAAATGGCTAATTATACTCTAACGTTGGCTTGCCTAGCAAGTGAAATGTTAGGCTCCATCACGGTTCCGAAAGTGGGAATTTCGGTCGTGACAAGTCTGTATCAGAGCACTAGGTTACATAGGTCTCACGAGTCACGAGCAAGCTTAGTAGAGTCTTACGGATCAGAACGGAGACGTCTGTACTTATTTTACAGAGGCTACAGAGTTTAGGAATAATTCCACTTCTTTCATTCCTTATCGTGCGACATTGATTTAGCTTGAAACATATATTTCATATTCTTTTGTATGCACCCGTGTATGACATTGCACACTCAGTATCAGTTGTGCGTCGATGGTATGTGATGCCTCAGATGGACTACGAGGGAGCCAGAGATGCTCAAACATTGCCTCAACGTGTGGTTCCGACTAAAGATGCAAACGTATTGAGAGATCACCCAGTGAATCATGTGGGGGTGCAACAGACCTTGGCGTCTGGTTGATTTATACGAGCTGTGAAGCTTAATATTGTGGATCATCAGACTTGGTGAACTATGACTTCACACCGAGTGGGGGAGTCCACTATCAATTGATGGATTGCGGGGTCATGGGTTATATCAGTTTTGGCCTGAAATGTATATATGTTGTACTGCAAGGTTCCTCAAAATTTACACATGTTTAAGGCCTGAGATTTTGTAGAGGATAAGGTTGGGACTTGCGGTATGTCCGCCTCCTTAATAATCCTATACTTCAGTGCCAAAGGAGTTAGTGAAACAACTTTAAATTTACAAAAGGTCTACTCAGCGTGGACGTCACGGTTACAAATTTTGGGGTGCTTTGGAGGAAGTACAATGGTTGATGAGATTCTGGACTATGTAGTTCATGCCAAGATTTGTCTGTATGGAGCTCTACTTTTGTGATCTTTGTATATAAATAGGGGTAAGGGTTACCCCAAAGAAGAATCAAAGAGTATGTTAAGAAATAGGTCAACTCAGCAGTGTTGAGTCAACATAACAAAAGAAGAAATTGGCCTTGGGAGAGATGATTCTCCATCGGTGTTCGTGGCAAGCCTATGAAGAGGGTAGACCATCCAATGCAACACCGCCTACTTGGCTCAGTTCTCAGAAATGCTTTTGAAAGAGTTTGTTTCCCGGACTCTCCGTAATACATGGCACGTAAGGTTTGAACGGTTGCGTTAGGTCACCATGACGGTATCAGAATATGCCATCAGGTTCAATAAGTTAGGCCGCCATACTCCTACTTTGGTTCCTACAACCAAAGAGCGAGTCCACTGACTCATTAAAGGACTCAATTATGATTGTAAAATTTTGTACGACTCGGGAGATACCGGCTGATACTTCATTTCCGCTAGTGGTAGAAATTGCCAAGATATTAAAATATGTTCGGGGTGAGGAAAAAAAGAAACTAAGGAGACCAAGAGGTCTCGGGGTTCTGGAGGATTCTACTCTACAAGTATAAATCATTATGGTGGGGGCTCGGGCAGTCGGGCAGCCCAGTCCGCACATCGGATTACTCGGGGTGCTCCAGTAAGTTCTTTTAATGCACCACCGACATGATTTTCCTATAATGGTTATTCCTGTTATCTGGCACAGACTCAGTATGAGGATCCAAACCCGTAAAGGAATTGTTATGAATGCGGTGATACTAGGCATATCATGAGAAAATTGTCCCAGACTTGGGAGAGATATATTTCATCAAAGCACCTAGGCTGTGTGCCCTATTGCAGTTACTACACCACTCACACGACTAGTTACACGACCAGTTAGGGGTGGAGGACATGTGGGTGGAGACCCAGCCGTTAATATAATTATTTTATGGTATGGCGGAGGTCGATACATCAGATGGTGTCATTACATGTACGACCTCGATTTAATATAAAGGAATAATTTTCTTAACTTGATTCGGTTCTGAGTATCAAGACGAGTCCTCCTATTGTGCTCCACTTATGAGTGAGCTTCATAATTCTATAATCTACTTATGTGTTTATTCCTGTTGGGAGATTCTATGGAGATAACTACGCCTATTATTCCATGTTTGTCACTAATAAGAGTTGCGAGGCTAAAGGTGGCTTTCTGTTACTCATTTCGGTAGGTTTGATGTAATTTCCGGATAATTAATTATAAATTGTGAATTATATGCTCTACCGGGGTGGGGGTTCATTATGTGTTGTGAGTTTGTGTAACCGAAATTATTTAAAAGAAGCAAATGAAAATTTTTGATTGGCACGATGTGCATATTACTTGTGATTCAGAACTGATGATGAGATCCTCATATTTTAATATAAATTGATATGTTTAAACTGGGCTACGAGCTACGGTGGAAGTTATATAAGGAAGAGATCCTTGTGAGGAAAATTCTTGTGTTTAAATTCTCTCTTGTGAAATTAAATTTGTACTATAGCAATAATAGGGAGTCATACCTGTTAGGCTTATTTGAAAATTCTTGTATGAAATTCTCTGTGCATACTTGCCAAATTCGTGTTGTAATTATTGAGTTTTAACCTACGAGATAGGTGAACGCCCAGGTGGCATTAAATGTGACTCGTTAATTCGGGTAAATAATTATGAGGTCTTCATGCCTCGCATCTCGTAATCAATATTGTGAACGTTTGAAATGAGATTTTTGTTAAGATGAAGTTAATTGATGATTATGTGATTGATTATGAACAACTATTAAGACCAGATTGACCCAGAAGGGTGCCCCATTTAGATGGTCAGACGAGTGTGAGTTGAGCTTTCAGAAGCTCAAGACCACTTTGACTACAGCGCTAGTGTTGGTATTATCCACAGGTTCAGGATCTTATACGTTATATTGTGATGCATCTCGCGTTGGGCTTGGTGCAGTATTGATGCAAGATGGCAGGGTGATTGCATATGCGTCACGGCAATTGAAAGTTCACGAGAAGAATTATTATGTTCATGACTTAGAATTGGCAGCCATTGTTCACGCGCTGAAGATTTGGAGGCATTACCTCTACGGTGTCTCGTGTGAGGTATTTACTGATCATCATAGCCTTCAATATCTATTCAAACAAAAAGATCTCAATTTGAGGTAGAGAAGATGGTTGGAGTTGTTGAAAGACTATGATATCACCATTTTGTATCACCCCGAAATGGCTAATGTAGTGGCCGATGATTTGAGTAGAAAGGTTGTGAGAATGGGCAGCCTTGCTTATATTCCGGTTGGTGAGAGACCGTTAGCTGTAGATGTCCAGACTTATTGCAGATAGACGGACAGTCAGAGCGCACCATTCAGTTATTGCAAGATATGTTTTGCGCTTGTGTTATAGACTTTGGAGGTTCTTGGGATCAATTCTTTCCACTTGCGGAGTTTGCTTATAATAATAGCTACCAGTCGAGCATACAGATGGTTCCATATGAGGCATTATATGGAAGGCGATGCCGATCGCCAGTTGGCTGGTTTGAACCGGGAGAGGCTCGGTTGTTGGGTACCGATTTGGTACAAGATGCCTTGGATAAGGTCAAGATTATTAAGGATCGACTTCACACAGCTCAGTCTAGGCAAAAGAGTTATGCCGACCGTAAAGTTAGTGATATTGCATTCATGGTTGGAGAAAGAATATTGCTCAGGGTCTCACCTATGAAAGGTGTAATGAGGTTCGAAAAGAAGGGAAAGTTGAGCCCTAGGTATATTGGACCCTTTGAAATTCTTGAAAGGGTGGGTGAAGTAGCCTACAGACTTGCATTACCACCTAATTTATCAACGGTTCATCGGGTGTTCCATGTGTCTATGCTTCGGAAATATCATGGTGATCCATCACATGTGTTAGACTTCAGCTCAGTTCAATTGGACAAAAATTTGAATTATGAGGAGGAGCCGGTAGCTATTCTAGCTCGGCAGGTCCGTCAGTTGAGGTCTAAGAGTTATCCTTCAGTTCGTGTACAATGGAGAGGTCAGCTGATTGAGGCAGCTACCTTGGAGTCCGATTCAAACATACGGAGCAAATATCCACATCTTTTCACCAGCTCAAGTACTTTTTTAATTTTGTTCGAGGACGAACGTTTGTTTTAGAGGTGGAGATTGTGATGACCCAAAAATTTCATCTTTAATTTAAACGTTCATTTATATGTTATATGAAGATGTTGAGAGCTTACCTGCTATGAGTTACGTCTCACCTGAATAGTTGATGTTAATGGCGTTCCTTTTCTAGCAATATATTGATTATGATGTCACTGTCAGTATTGTTTTCATGTTGTGTTACGTTGGTTGGATTATGTATCTGTTATTAGGATTGGTTTCTGGGATTCTCTGGTAGGTGGATAGGCCCAGTTACAAAGAAAACTCTGGCGAAATATTTGGAAATTTTGGGAGATGGTAAAAAAATCGGGAAATTGAAATGGGTGAAAGAAGAGATAAGTTATATTATGTGTTTGGGGGCGGACTCTACTTCTCATTTGAGGACTATTAATATTATGGATACCAACTGTATATGATAACAATTGTACGAGGCATATTATAAGTGATGTGAGGTCTAAGGAGAGGCCTAAGTCTAAGTCAAGTTGGAAAATTTCATAATAGACTAAAGTTTCAAATTGGTACGCACAAGACCAAACTTTGAACGTTCATATATACTTATATATATAGAATTATGTGATGATCTACCTATCTAATGAAAGGTCTTCGAGTCTAGTTTCTAACTCTTCAAACCGTTCGTCATTTGGACACTCCTACAAGAAGTTGTGACCAAATTACCAAATGCTAGAAAAATACAATTTTGCGACCAATTCTGCGATCGCAGAATAGTTATGCGATGGCGAAACTGCTTCTGTGACCGTAAACTGGTCACAGAATGGACCAGAACAGCCCAGTTCTGGGCACCGATTTTTGCAACCATTGTGCGGCCCGCATACCTATTCTGCGGTCTATTATGCGACCGCAGACCCAATTTCGGAGGGTTAATTTTCCTATTTTCATAACCCGATCCCATTTTGATAAATAGGCTTTGGGGCTTATTTTGGGCCAATTATCTAATCATTTTAGAGAGAAGTGAGAGTGTTTTAGAGAGAGAAAGAAGCTCAAGTGCTTTGTTCATCAAAAAGCTTGTTCAAGCTTTGAAATCCAACAAGGAATTATCACAAGATCTTCACCTAAGAGGTAAGGTTCTAACCCCTATTCTTCAATTTCGAGTTTGGGTAAAGATGGGTGATTGTGAGTGTGATTCTTACATGTGAGAGTATTAATTTTACATTCTTGTACCAATAAGGTTAAGGGAAGATTGTCGAGTTCAAATGGGTAAAGATTGGATTGAAAATTGTAGAAATCTTCAAACAAAGACTTTAATTGAGGATTTGAAAGGCAATCCGATGTCGGAATTCGATATTTTTTGTATGGTTGAACTCGTATCGGAACAGGTGTTTGGATTTTGGGAGTTTTTCCTGGATTCGAGACATGGGTCCCACTGTTGATTTTTAAAAAAATATTCTGATTTTAATCCGGAAAACTTCATATGGAATTAGTTCCTACGATTCGTGTTGAGTATGTTGAATTGTTTGTGATTAGATTTAAAGCTTTCAGACATTAATTCGCGAGGCAAAGGTGTATTGGAATCTTGAAATTTGCTTGCAAAGCGAGGTAAGTGTCGTGGTTAACCTTGACTTAAGGGAATAGAACCCTTAAATTATTTGTTATGTGAAATGCATGTGAATAACGTATAGACGAGGTGACGAGTGTCTATACGTCGTCACATTAATTGTTTGCATAATTACTTGAAAAATCATAAATTATTTTAAATCATGAGTTAGTTATTATATTAATTGTTTCTCTCGTGTTCTTTGCTTAATATTATTCCTTGAATCCATGATATAATTGCTACATGCTTATTTGATTTATGTGACTTAATTGCCACTTGACGTTTAGCATACTAATTAGTAAAATGCCTATTACATCCTTAATTTCAATTAATCGCTACTTGTCATCACTTATTTCTAATAAATCATAATTATTGTATGCTTGTTGTCTTATAATTTCATATTAATTGTTGCATTTATTAGAGTAATTTCTTTTATAAGAATTGATTGAAATGAATATATTGGAGGAGCGGGTTGCACGCCGCAACAGAATTGATTGAAATGAATATATTAGAGGAACGGGTTGCACGCCGCAACAGAATTGATTGAAATAAATATATTGGAGGAACGAGTTGTACGCCACAATAGAATTAATTGAAATGAATATATTGGAGGAACGGGTTGCACGCCGCAACAGAATTGGTTGAAATGAATATATTGGTGGAGCGGGTTGCAGTCGCAATAGAATTAATTGAAATGAATATATTAGAGGACCGGATTGCACGCCGCAACAGAATTGAATATGAAAATATTGTGGGATCGGGTTGCATGCCGCAACAAAAACTGATTGAAATAATATTTGGTTATAACTGTCGAGTTGGCTTTAACTGTTGTAAAGATACACCTGGTTATTTCTATTATTGTTGTTATTATTGTTATTGTGTACAGGTTAATGTATGTGACCTGCCTTAGCCCCGTCACAACTTCGTCGAGGTTAGGCTCAGCACTTACCAGTACATGGGGTCGGTTGTACTAATACTATAATCTGCACTTCTTGTGCAGATTTCGGAGTTGGTCCCAGTAGCGTACCGTAGATTTGCTCAGATTTCAGCTACCCAGAGGAGACTTGAGGCATAACTGCACAGCGTCCGCAGTTCCGAAGTCCTCGTCTACTTTATTTTAACTGTGTGTTTCCTTTCAGACAACGTTATTTTATTCAGACCCTTATTTGTATTATTCTAGAAGCTCGTACACTTGTGACTCCAGTTCTGGGATAGTATTTAGACACTGCTATTATTATGGATCATTCACTAGATTTCAGACTTTATTTCCGCATTTGTTTCCTTGTTATTAATAAATTTATTTTTTTGTTAAAATGGCTAAATATATTCTAACGTTGGCTTGCCTAGCAAGTGAAATGTTAGACGCCTTCACGGTTCCGAACGTGGGAATTTTGGTTCGTGACAGAGAATCATATTAAAAATCATGTTGAGGCTTTGTGCCAGTATTATTGGAACCCACAGAGATTATATTGATGTGAATTATTTGTTTTAAATTGAAAATTCATACCCAGTCATATTCATTTCATTACATATCATATCTCAGTCTCTGTTGTTATTTATTGATACATCATATCATCATTTTCGGGCTATTTTCATGACATTGTGAGCCCATGAGAGAGAGACTGGAGAGATTGATGACTGAAGGAGGCCGAGGTCCTGATTGTGAGGATATTGTTGGGATCGGGCTGCACGTCGCAGCAGGCCATGTTGGCTTTATTTACATTATTATTATATGGATTGGGGAAGCCCGCCTGCAGTAGGCCTTATAGGCTTTATATAGCACGTGAGTTGCAGATCCAGATATTTATACTATAGCACATGACTTATCCGTGCAGCACGTGAGTTGTCCGTGCGATTTATAGCGCTTGGGCTGAAGGAGCCCCTCCGAAGTCTGTACATACCCCCAGTGAGCGCAGGTACCTATTGAGTGCGAGTGCCGAGTGATTGGGAGGGCTGAGTGACTGTGAGGACTGAGTGATTGGGAGGACTGAGTGATTGTGAGGACTGAGTGAATTGATACTCTGAGAGTATGCATATGGTCTTTATCACTGATTTGCATCGCATTGACATCCACACATGACATACAAGCATAGAGATGTATTTTTCTCATGATGTACGGTATCACGTTATTCATGACTTCTCACACATACTGGCCTATGGGCATAATGATGCATTTCTCACTGGCTATTTGGAAAGAAAATGAAACGTCTTATTTGTTGTGGAAATGATTTTTGGGAAAATTATTGTTTTCAACTTACTCATATTTTTGGCAACTTCGGTAAACAATTTGGGTTTTTCACTAGTGTACTCGAAAGGCAGAACTATTTTTCAGAAATCATGATTCAGCTGAGTATTTTATATCTGGGTTACTCCTTTTATTACTTGCTTTGTGTTGTTATGTATTGTTGTTACTTATGGGAGTTGGACTCTGAACTTGGTACAAGCTCGTCACTACTTTTAACCTAAGGTTAGGTTTGTTACTTATTGAGTACATGGGGTCGGTTGTACTCATACTACACTTCTGCACCTTGCGTGCAGATATTGGATGTTGATGTTGTTGTACTTGACGGGAGCTGGAATTGAAGACGTACTTGCGTTCTGGTTGTAGCTGCATTATAAGAATCTGTTTATGTACATTTTGAACAGATGATGTATTTATTTCATACCAGTTTTGTAAATTCTAATCTTAGAAGTTCATGATTTGTACTATCAGTTATTAGGGAAATGTGTTAGTTTTATCTATTTTCTTTTAATTAATTGCCTTATTAATTTCATTAGAATTGGATAGTTGGTAATTGGCTTACCTAGCGGGTTGGGTTAGGTATCGTCATGACTAGTTGGATTTTGGGTCGTGACAAGGTGGTATCAGAGCTCTCGGTTCATAGGTTCTACAAGTCATGAGCAAGTGTCTAGTAGAGTCTTGCGAATCAGTATGATGCATCCATACTTATCTTCGAGAGGCTACAGGGCATTTAGGATAATTTCCCTTCTTTCTTTCCTTATCGTGCGGAATTAATTCAGCTTGAAATATAACTCTTTGAGTTCCTTCCACGCATTCGTGTGCGCATGTGAGCACTCGGTATCAGTTGTGTATCACCGGCTTGTGATTTCAGGGATGACGTGCGGGATGTGTACTCTGTGTTTTGGTGATAGGCTAGTCTGGAGGACTTGAGGCCGGGTTTGAACCGTAGCTTATGCTCGGTAGCTTTAGTTGTGTGAACTTGTACGTTTAGACTCATATATCCGGTAATGTCCCTATGAATGGAATTTGTGGCTCGATGAGCGGTTGAATGGTTATATGATAAGTATGATGTAATTGCAGGATATGTTTAGATGATTTGAATGTGACGAGAAGTGTTTTCTTAAAATGTAAAGAAAGGGCTATTGGGTGCTTGATTTTCGTTTTGATGTGACGTACAGTCTCGAGTATGAATGTTTTGAAGGATCTTTCACGTTGTTAAATTTTGGGATAAATTAAATTCTCATGTCTTGTTAATGAGTTTAGACTCAGAAAGATTAAGTGATTGCATAGTAATGGTGATTGTGAAAGGTATAACAAGATACCAATTTGAGGCTAAGCAGGTGGGCTATCCCCTGCGGAGTAATCTACGTAGGTGTGTTCCTTATAATGTGAGTGGAGAGTTTATTTTATGCCAGCGGGGCGTATTTGTTGAGATTTGAATTTGAATCTGGTTGAGAAAGTTGACCTGAGTGTTAAGAGAAAGAATGCGAGCCTGGCGGACGATTGAGGTATTTTTCTTTATGGTTGGTGTTGTATGAGCTTGAGAAGAACTTTTCGTTGAACTGACTGCAGCATTATAGCAGTAATAAAATATGGGTATTGTGAGTTATTGTGTGTTTTAATCTATAGCTTAGGGCCAAGTGGGGGAGCATGCTATTGACAATTCAATTCATAGTTATATGTTAAATTTTAATTTTGGTTTGAGGCATAATTGTAGATTAGATATGTCTTGCAGAGGTTGAGATCGAGGATGACCCAAGTATTGAAAATTTTTCGGATTCGTATATCGCTAGAATCGGTTATTTACATTAAATGGTGTCGAGACTTGCGGAAATTCTGTATGACTATGGATTCTACATTCCAGTATAAGAAAGGGAAGAGGAACATTTTTAAATTTCACATAAGGTCTTTCAGAGTGGGTGTTTCGGTTTTGGTATTTATAGGGATAATTATGATGTGGTGAGACTCTATAGATATTTTGGTGGCAATATTCTTGGGTTTTGGTGACCTACATGGTTTGGTCGAGTTAGAGGAATTTAGCTCTAATAGCTTGGTTATGTGCAGATGGATTTCAAAGTGTTCTTGATGGTTTCTACCATGGTTTGAACCGGATATTTTCTACTGGTGTGGGAAACATGTTGTGTATTGTAATTTCCTCCTGGAAGAAAACAAGAGGAAGGTTTCTTATGTATTTTGCTTGTGACTCGGAGTGTATATGAGGTTCTCATGTTTTCATTGGATGGCCTAATAGAGGTTGTGTGTAGAGTGAGATTGGGATTTGCATGTGCAAGTATACGATTCAGTTTCAAAAGGAAGGTCATGAGTTTATGGATCACAACCAATTTTAGATATTTGCACTAGTGGTATTACCTGAGAAGAGTGTACATTCAGAAGGGCACATTGTGTTTTGACTTACGGATGTTTCGTTGGTATTGCGGTATTCGTCTGTTGATTGACTGCTGATATTCAGATTTTTGCTATGTGGCTCGGGAGATATAGAAGTATTCCTTGTGGGATGATCGTGCACGAAAGATGTGTTAGTCATTCTAGTGATGGAGTTGGGATCAGTTACGGTAATTCATGTGCTCGATCAATTTGGAGACTGGGAGTTCTCAGAAGCATATTGTTTCGGGTTGCGGCCTGTTTGAGGTGAGTATTTTATTTAAATTTAGTAGAGGCGCTAGTTGCGTTAATTATTTTTGATAGCTACACGCTATAAGTGTGCATATATGTGAGGTTTGAGCCAATGTGCGGGCATCAGGGCAAGTATTTATACTCGAAAGAATGCTTAGGCTATGATATGCCTAGAGTTGATTGTTAAGCGTAAAGTTATAACATTTCTCGTATTCTTACCTTTTTTTAGAACTATCTGGGCTACACTTGAGGTTACAAATAGGCTAATTCCCTGAATAAATAGGGTAATTACTATTTCTGCGTTAATTGCCTATTTGAACTGTGATAGCAGACTTTGCACCTGCTTACACTATGGCGTGTTATTTATACCAGTCCAGGAGCATGAGAATCTTTTTTCATTATCATATACAAGTGTAATTGTTTAATACTCTTGTATGATATGCGGGGACTGGAGGCATGTGACCATGCCAGGCGATTCATATTATTGGCACGTGAGTTGTCCGTGCCGTGTATGGGAATTTTATTTCTATGATAATTTATCTGATTCATTAATTTCCTTCCTCTACAATTATGCACATACGCCTACGGTTATCCTCTTCACAAAATTTGAGTAGTTGGTTGTAACATTGTGGTTGTGGTAGTGCTTGTTAAACTTGCAATATGGTTCTCTTCCTTGAGACATCTCCCATATTTGGGTACACGGATTGCGCAGTTGTGGCTGGAGTTATATTGATGTGGCGTGTTTGTGGGTTAGTCGTGTTTAATAATATAAGGTCATTGGACCTAGAATCAGTTCTATCAAGTTTGATTACGGTATATTCGGGAGTATAATATTGAAAGTCGGCTTAGAAAGTGATTATGGTTATAGTTGGGGCAAGAGAGCTCCATGAATTGTTGATCTGATAAGGGGTCATGATATTTCTGCGTGTTTCTTTTATTATTAACAATGTACAAAGGTGTTGGGATGAGGTTTTGTTTGATATGGGGTTTAATGCTAGTACTTGGTTGGTTTGGAGTAGTTACTGTGATCGGGAATGGTGCTGCGAGCATGTGAGTTGTGTAGTATGTTACGTGATTATATCTGGGGATATGGTTATGGCTTGATACAGCTTGTTCAAACTTATAAGATGTGTAGATATGAGATTCGTGTCTTGAAAAGAATTTTGGATGTTGGAAATTTGGGTTCTAAGTTTATGGGCTAAGGTTAACTTAATGATTTTCAGTTGTAGAGTGTTGTCAGGCCTATATAGAATAGGGTGACGTGGGATCATCCCCGGGTTCATGCATGGTAAGATGGAATAGTGATTTGGTGGCTTGGAAACAACTCTTGGCACGTTCGAGGACGAACGTATGTTTAAGTGGGGGAGAATATAACGACCCGGCCGATTGTTTTGAGTATTATAACCTCATTCCCCCATTTACTGCTAAAGTTATGCTTTACAGTTGTTTTATGACTTACCGGGTTAGTTGGTTCGGAAGGATTTCGGAGTGAATTGAGACATTTAGTTTCATAATGGAAAACTTAACTTGGAAAAGTTAACCGGATATTGACTTATGTGTAAATGACCCTGGATTCGAATTCTGATGATTCCAATAGCTCCGTATGGTGATTTTAGACTTAGGAGCGTGTCTGGAAAATTATTTGAAGGTTCGTAGTGGAATTAGGCTTGAAATGGCGAAAGTCAAATTTTTAGAAAATTTGACCGGGGGAATGACTTTTTGATATTGGGGTCCGAATTCGATTCTGGAAATTGGAATAGGTCCGTTATGTCATTTATGACTTGTGTGCAAAATTTGAGGTCAATCGGACGTGATTTGATAGGTTTCGGCATTGAATGTAGAAGTTGGAATTTCTTAGCTTCATTAAGCTTGAATTGATATATGATTCGTGGTTCTAGCATTGTTTGACGTCGACTAAGTTCGTATGATATTTTAGGACTTTTTGGTATGATTTGACGGGTCCCGAGGGGCTTGGGTGTATTTTTGGATCATTTTTTGAGAGACTAATAAAGTTAAGAAATTTGGGAGTTTGACCATGGTCACTATCGGGTCAAGACAACCTCTTTTCAGTGTTTTGAGTGCATGAGCAGGTCCGTAACATGTTTTATGATTGAAATTCATATATGGTTTGTGTCCGAGAGGTTCCGGATGAGTTTCAGGGTGGTTTTGAATCATTTCGGAGAAGTTTAAGTTTGCTGGTTTCTGGTGAGGTACTGTTTATTCGCAATTGCGAACCATTTATCGCAATTGCGAAAACACTATTTATTCGCAATTGCGAAAACACTGTTCACTCACAATTGCGAACAATTTGTCGCAATTGCGAACACTATTCATGGGAGGTACTATTCATTCGCAAATGCGAACCTGGACAGAATGTTTAAGATAGAGGCGATTTTTGGGAGATTTTTAGAGAAAATAACGGGTGTAAGTGTTCTTAACTCAATATTGGTTCAATTACAAGAATCCATGGTTGTTTTTAACATTTAATGGGTGAATTAAGTTGGAAAATTTAGAAAACCCTCTTGGTTTAATTTGAAGATTTGAGGGTCGAGTTGAGGTCGGATTTTGGTAAAATTGGTATGGTTAGACTCATGGTTAAATGGGTTTTCGGATTTTGTAACTTTTATCGGGTTCCGAGACGTAGGCCCCACGGGCGATTTTTGTGTGTAATTTCGGCCTTTGTGGAAAAAAATTAGTATTTGATATGGAATAAATTCCTATAATTTGTGTTGGCTGAATCAAATTAATTGTGACTAGATTCGAGCCATTTGGAAGTTGATACGCGCAGAATAGAATTTCTGGAGCATTGTTTAGCTTGCTCGACATTAGATTCGGCTTGTTCGAGGTAAGTAACTCTTCTAATCTTGGAGCTGAGGGTATGAACCCAGAATATACGTAGTATGTGAATTGTTTGTTGGTGATGCACATGCTAGGTGACGGGCGTGTGGGCGTACACCATAGAAATTGTGATGTAATTGTTCCGTGGAATTTTTCAAATAATCTTGGCATTTTCTATGTAGTTTTATGTGTTAAAGAAATTGAGCTGAGAATCATATTAAACATCGTGTTGAGGCTATGTGCCAGTATTATTGGGACCCACAAAGGTCATATTGCTATGAATTATTTGTTTTAAATTGAAAATTCATACTCAGTCATATTCATTTCATTACATATCATATCTCAGTCTCTGTTGTTATTTATTGATACATCATATCATCATTTTCGGGTTATTTTCATGACATTGTGAGCCCATGAGAGAGAGACTGGAGAGATTGATGACTGAGGGAGGCCGAGGGCCTGATTGTGAGGATATTATTGGGATCAGGATGCACACCGCAGCAGGCCATGTTAGCTTTATTTACATTATTATTATGTTGATCGGGGCTGCCCGCCTGCAGCAGGCCTTACAGGCTTTATATAGCACGTGAGTTGTCCGTGCAGCATGTGAGTTGTCCGTGCGGATCTAGATATTTATACTATAGCACGTGAGTTGTCCGTGCAGCACGTGAGTTGTCCATGCGGTTAATAGCGCTAGAGTTGAAGGGGCCCCTCCAGAGTCTGTACACACCCCCAGTGAGCATAGGTACCTACTGAGTGCGAGTACCGAGTGATTAGGAGGATTGAGTGACTGTGAGGACTGAGTGAATTGATACTCTGAGAGTATGCATATGGTTTTTATCACTGATTTGCATCGCATTGACATGCACACATGACATACAGGCATAGACATGTATTTTCCTCATGATGTACGGTATCACGTTATTCATGACTTCTCACACATACTGGCCTATGGGCATAATGATGCATATTTCACTGGCTATCTGGAAAGAAAATGAAACATCTTATTTATTGTGGAAAGGATTTTTGGGAAAATTACTGTTTTCAACTTACTCATATTTTTGGTAACTTCGGTAAACGATTTGGGTTTTTCACTGATGTATTCGAAAGGCAGAACTGTTTTTCAGAAATCATGATTCAGCTGAGTATTTTATATTTGGGTTACTCATTTTATTACTTGCTTTGTGTTGTTATGAATTATTGTTGCTTATGAGAGTTGGACTCTAACCTTGGTACAAGCTCATCACTACTTTCAACCTAAGGTTAGGTTTGTTACTTATTGAGTACATGGGTTCGGTTGTACTCATACAACATTTCTGCACCTTGTGTGTAGATATTGGATGTTGATGTTGTTGTACTTGACGAGACCTGGAATTGAAGACGTACGTGCGTTTTGGTTGCAGCTGCCTCTTGTTCATGGTAGCCTTAGATTTTTAAGAATCTGTTTATGTACATTTCGAACAGATGATGTATTTATTTCATACCAGTTTTGTAAATTCTAATCTTAGAAGCTCATGATTTGTACTACCAGTTCTTGGGAAATGTGTTAGTTTTATCTATTTTCTTTTAATTAATTGCCTTATTAATTTCATTTGAATTGGATAGTTGGTAATTGGCTTACCTAGCGGGTTGGTTTAGGTGCCATCACGGCTAGTTAGATTTTGGGTCGTGACAGTTATGGTAGCAGAATTAAATAAAATATATTTGTGTGCTTGGGCATGGGTAATGTCACGACCCAAAATCATACAACTGGCGTCGTGATGGCACTTAGTCTCTAAGACTAAGTAAGCCGATTATAATTATAATTCAAGCCAATTTTTTTAAACATATAATTAAATACTAGTGTCAAAACCAACAACGGAAATAATTTGGCATGACCCAAAATCTCACTTGTCATGATGGCCCCAATCTCAATACTAGGAAAGCTGACAATCTCAATAAATTCCCATATCTTTTAAGTTTAAAAATATAATGATTAAATTCAGCGGAAGAAAATTCACAAACACATATATAAACACTCCTAAAATCTGATGTCACTGAGTACATGAGAATCTAGTATGAATACAAGTCTGGAAAATACGGTCTATAATAGTCTAAGACCAAATACAGTAAATAAGGAGATAGGGAAGGAGAGACAAGGTCTGCGAAACATGGAAGCTACATCTGAATCTCCGAAAAATCAACTGTGCGAGAGAATTAGCACCTGCTATGTCCGGAAATACCTGGATCTACACACGAAGTACAAGGTGTAGTATGAGTACAACCAACTCAGCAAGTAACAATAATAAATAAGGAACTGAAGATAGTGACGAGCTACACAGTTATAGTTCATTTTCAGTAATTCTAGCAGAGAGTAGACATGCTTTCAATTCCATAAGCTTAAGTCAAATCAGTTTTATACAGTTCAAGTTCATGTAATACGGATGTGAAATCTTTCATGAATTTCACAATAATGACAGATAGCAACTAAGTGCAACAAATAAATGAAAGCAAGTACAACCTCTCAGGGCAACAGTTACTCAAATCGTCACAACAACTCAACCACTCAGCTCTCAGCCCTCCGCACTCACACTCAATGGGTACCCACACTCACTGGAGGTGTACAAACTCCGGAGGGGCTCCTACAGCCCAAGCGCTATAATCCGCACGGACAACTCACGTGCTATAGTATCAATATCTGGATCCGCACGGACAACTCACATGCTATAGTATAATATCTCACAATTAGGCCCTCGGCCTCACTCAGTCATAAATCTCTCCAGTCTCTTGGGCTCTCAACAGTCATGAAATCAGCCCAAACAACAATGATATGATGCATCAATAATGAACAATAGAGACTAGGATAAAATAAATAAGTAAACTGTGACTTATTACAAAACATCACTTAAGCAGATAGTTCAACATGTACACGACCTCTGTGTGTCCCAACAGTACCAACATATAGCCTAAACATGGTTCCACTCAACAGCCCCACTCAACAGCCTAGGACAATCTCTCTTGTAATGACCAAATTCTCCGCACTCGAAATAACCCCTCCTCTGACGGAACTGCTGCCTAGGACAATCTCTCTTGTAATGACCAAATTCTCCGCACTCGAAATAACCCCTCCTCTGACGGAACTGCTGCTCCTGATAACTCGAGGAATTACCTGTAGAAGCCTGAGTGGACGAGGCATGATGAGAACTTTGCGCTGTAGTGCACTGAATGAAGACTGGCATAAGTGAACACTGTAAAAACCGTGGCTAGTTGATGCACCACGATGAGCTGGACGACATGTCTGAGCGTGTCTGTAAGAATGACCCCTACCACGGAATCTGAACCCATGAAGGGAGACCGCTAAGATCATTTGAACCACGAGGCCTCTTAGCCTCCCTTTCACCCCGCTCATGGTTGCGAACTATCTCAATCTGATGAGAAATGTCGACAACCTTGTTGAAAGTAGCATATGACACTCTCTCTCTAGTCATGAGTAATCGTAGCTGAAAAGTGAGGCCATCAATGAACCTCCTAATCTTCTCCCTATCAGTGGGAACCAACCAGACTGCGTGACGAGCCAACTCAGAAAATCTCACCTCATATGGCGTCACAGGCATACCATCTTGACGTAACTGCTCAAACTATCTATGCAGCTCCTCTATGCGAGACTGCAGCACAAACTTCTCCAAAAAGAGAATGGAGAACTCCTGCCATGTAAGTGGTACTGCACCAACTGGCCCGCGCCTCTCATAAGCCTCCCACCATCTGAAGGCAGCCCCAGAAAACTGAAAAGTAGTGAACGATACCCCACTAGTCTCCAGAATACCCATTGTCCGAAGCATCCGTTGACATTTATCCAGAAAACCCTGAGCATCTTGTGACACAGTACTGCTAAATAGTGGAGGTCTAAGCCTATCAAATCTCTCAAGTCTCCTCTGCTCATCATCCGCCATAACAAGAACTACTGTGGCCTGAGCAGCTGTAGCCGGCTGGGCTAGTAGTGCCCCCAGTATATGAAGTCCCTGTACTACCTGGTCTGGAGTATGGGTAATAGGGGTATGAGTATCTCCCCCATCCTAAGAAGTGGCAGGTGCGGCCTGAGCCAAAATCACCTGAGCAAGACCGGTGCAAACTGTCAATATCTGGGGCAAAGTCTCTTGAAGGCCTGGAATCTCAATGGGCACAACTGGTGCCTGAGTTGGTCCTATCGGCTCAGCTATATCTGGAATCTGCTCCTGAGCTGGAGCAACTGGTGGTACTATAGGTGATGGTCCAACTGTGGTACGAGCTACACCTCGACTCCTACCTCGACCCCGGCCTCTTGTGGCCCTAACTGATGGCATCGGTGGCTGACCGTCCGATCCGGTAGTACGTGTCCTCACCATCTGCAAGAGAATAGAATAACAGAAATTTAGTTTCTGGAATCCACAAATTCGCACGACAGAATACAAGAAAGTGAAATTTTCCTAAGGGTTCTGCAGCCACTCGAAGACAAGTACAGACGTCTCCATACTGATCTGCAAGACTCTACGAAACCTGCTCATGACTCGTGAGACCTATGTAACCTAGGCTCTGATACCAACTTGTCATGACCCAAAATCTCACCTGTCGTGATGCGCCTATCTCAATACTAGGCAAGCCAACAATCTCAATAAATTCCCATATCTTTTAAATTTAAAAACATAATGATTAAATTCAGCGGAAGAAAATTCACAAACACATATATAAACACTCCCAAAATATGGTGTCACTGAGTACATGAGCATCTAGTATGAATACAAGTCTGGAAAATACGGTATATAATAGTCTAAGATCAAATACAGTAAGTAAGGAGATATGGATGGAGAGCCAAGGTCTCCAAAATACGGTAGCTACCTCTGAATCTCCAAAAAATCAACTATGCGAGAGAATTAGCACCCGCTATGTCTGGAAACACCTGGATCTGCACACAAAGTGCAGGGTGTAGTATGAATACAACCAATTAAGAAAGTAACAATAATAAATAAGGAATTGAAGATAGTGATGAGCTACATAGTTATAGTTCATTTTCAGTAATTCTAGCAGAGAGTAGACATGCTTTCAATTCCATAAGTTTAAGTCAAATCAGTTTTATACAATTCAAGTTCATGTAATACGGATATGAAATCTTTCAGAGAATTTCACAACAATGACAGATAGCAACTAAGTGCAACAACAAATAAAAGCAAGTAAAACCTCTCAGGGCAACAGTTACTCAAATCGTTACAACAACTCAACCACTCGGCTTTCATCCCTCAGCACTCAAACTCAATAGGTACCGGCGCTCACTGGTGGTGTACAGACTCCGGAGGGGCTCCTACAGCCCAAGCGCTATAATCCGCACGGATAACTCACGTGTTGAACGGACAACTCATGTGCTATAGTATCAATATCTGGATCCGCACGGACAACTCACGTGCTATAGTATAATATCTCACAATCAGGCCCTCGGCCTTGCTCAATCATAAATATCTCCAGTATCTCGGGCTCTCAACAATGATGAAATCAGCCAAATAACATTGATATGATGCATCAATAATGAACAATAGCGACTGGGATAAAATAAATAAGTAAACTGTGACTGAGTACAAAATATCACTTAAGCAGATAGTTCAACATGTACACGACCTCTGTGTGTCCCAACAGTACCAACATATAGCCGAAACATGGTTTCTAACATGACTTACAATCAAATTTCCACAACACATAGAGAGAACATAGATAACAACAAGTTATTCAACTTTACAGTTTCTATGGGACAGACCAAGTCACAATCCCCTCGGTGCACGCCCACACGCCCATCACCTATCATGTGCGTCACCTCCAAAATAATCACATGACACAAAATCCAGAGTTTCATACCCTCAGGGCCAGATTTAAAACTGTTACTTACCTCAAACTGTGAAATTCTTATTCCGCTAAGCCTTTGCCTCGTAAATTGGCTTCCAAACGCCTTAAATATACCCATAAATAATTTGATTAAGTCAATAAAATTTATTGGAATTAATTCCATAAAATGCTAATTTTCAAAATCCGAATTTTAGCTCAAAACTCACAAAATCTGACAACCCATTCAATTACGAGTCCAACCATACCAGTTTCACTCAAATTCGACTCTAAATCGACACCGAAATCTCAAAAATTCATTTCTATGAGATTATTAAAATTTTCCCAAATTTCAATCTCAAACACTAATTAAATGGTGATAATAAATGATGGATTTGGGTAATCTAACCATAATTGAGTTTAGAACTCTTGCCCCGGTGTTGTCTATGAAAATCTCCCAAAAATCGCCTCTCCTAAGCTCCAATTTGACGAAAATGGGACGAAGTCCCCTGCTTTATAACTTACAGTTCTGTCCAGGCCCTCGGCCTTCGGTCGGTCCTCGGCCTTCGATCGGTCCTCGGCCTTCAATCGGTCCTCGGCCTTCGGTCGGTCCTCGGCCTTCAATCGGTCCTCGGCCTTCAATCGGTCCTCGAGCTTTGATCAGTCCTCGGCCTTCGATCAGTCCTCGGCCTTCGGTCGGTCCTCGTCTTTCAGTCGGTCCTCGGCCTTCGATCGGTCCTCGGCCTTCGAATTTCCAGCAGAATATAAATTGCAGCAACTTTTACAGCAGCTATTTAAGTCCAACTTTTGATCCGTTAACCATCCGAAACCTCCCAGACACAAACCATATCTGAATTTCAATCATAAAATACTCTACGGACCTGCTCGCACACTCAAACACTGAAAAGAGGGCATCTTGAACCGATATTGACCATGGTCAACCTCCCAAATTTCTTAAACTTACTAGTCTCTCAACCAATGATCCAAAAACAAATACCCCCAAGCCCCTCGGGACCTATCAAATCATACCAACAAGTACTATAACATCATACGGACTTAGTCAAAACCTCAAATCATATCAAACAACATTAAAACCATGAATCATACCCCAATTCAAGCTTAAGGAACTTAAGAATTTCCAACTTCTACATTCGATATCGAAACCTATCAAATCAATTCCGATTGACCTCAAATTTTGCACACAAGTCATAAATGACATAACGGAGCTATGAAAATTTTCAGAATTGAATTCCGACCCCGATATCAAAAAGCCAACCCCCCGATCAAACTTTTCATAAATTCGACTTTTGCCATTTCAAGCCTAATTCTACTACGAACCTCCAAATAATTTTCCGAATACGCTCCCAAGTCCAAAATTATCATACGGAGCTATTGGAATTATCAGAATTCAAATCTGAGGTCGTTTAAATATAAGTCCACATCCGGTCAACTTTTCTAACTTAAATTTTCAATTATGAGACTAAGTGTCTCGTTTCACTCCGAATTCCTTCCAGACCCGAACCAACTAATCCGCTAAGTCATAAAAAGACTGTAAAGCATAAATTGAGCAGTAAATAGGGGAACGAGGTTATATTACTCAAAACGACTGGCTGGATCGTTACATAATAATACCCCCAAGCCCCTCGGGACCTATCAAATCATACCAACAAGTACTATAACATCATACGGACTTAGTCAAAACCTCAAATCATATCAAACAACATTAAAACCATGAATCATACCCCAATTCAAGCTTAAGGAACTTAAGAATTTCCAACTTCTACATTCGATATCGAAACCTATCAAATCAATTCCGATTGACCTCAAATTTTGCACACAAGTCATAAATGACATAACGGAGCTATGAAAATTTTCAGAATTGAATTCCGACCCCGATATCAAAAAGCCAACCCCCCGATCAAACTTTTCATAAATTCGACTTTTGCCATTTCAAGCCTAATTCTACTACGAACCTCCAAATAATTTTCCGGATACGCTCCCAAGTCCAAAATTATCATACGGAGCTATTGGAATTATCAGAATTCAAATCTGAGGTCGTTTAAATATAAGTCCACATCCGGTCAACTTTTCTAACTTAAATTTTCAATTATGAGACTAAGTGTCTCGTTTCACTCCGAATTCCTTCCAGACCCGAACCAACTAATCCGCTAAGTCATAAAAAGACTGTAAAGCATAAATTGAGCAGTAAATAGGGGAACGAGGTTATATTACTCAAAACGACTGGCTGGATCGTTACATAATAATACCCCCAAGCCCCTCGGGACCTATCAAATCATACCAACAAGTACTATAACATCATACGGACTTAGTCAAAACCTCAAATCATATCAAACAACATTAAAACCATGAATCATACCCCAATTCAAGCTTAAGGAACTTAAGAATTTCCAACTTCTACATTCGATATCGAAACCTATCAAATCAATTCCGATTGACCTCAAATTTTGCACACAAGTCATAAATGACATAACGGAGCTATGAAAATTTTCAGAATTGAATTCCGACCCCGATATCAAAAAGCCAACCCCCCGATCAAACTTTTCATAAATTCGACTTTTGCCATTTCAAGCCTAATTCTACTACGAACCTCCAAATAATTTTCCGGATACGCTCCCAAGTCCAAAATTATCATACGGAGCTATTGGAATTATCAGAATTCAAATCCGAGGTCGTTTAAATATAAGTCCACATCCGGTCAACTTTTCTAACTTAAATTTTTAATTATGAGACTAAGTGTCTCGTTTCACTCCGAATTCCTTCCAGACCCGAACCAACTAATCCGCTAAGTCATAAAAAGACTGTAAAGCATAAATTGAGCAGTAAATAGGGGAACGGGGTTATATTACTCAAAACGACTGGCTGGATCGTTACATAATTCTATCAACCTCCCAAGACTGGAAATACTGAGTCATGAACTATAACTGAATACATGAAATGATCTCAAGGATCGAATACTCAATACTGTTTGATTAATAATTAACTAACAATAAAATTGAAAGACTCTAAGGGACTTCGACGACCAAATAGCTCTACCTTGAATCCTTGCGATCACACTTTAACTCTGTCCGAGTCTGATATCTCCAACACCTGGCTCTGCACAAAAATGTGCAGAAGTGTAGTATGAGTACACCACAGTCGGTACCCAATAAGTATCAAGACTAACCTCAGTAGAGTAGTGACAAGGTACAGTCGAGACACTCACTAGTCTAATAACCTATGCAATATAGTATGCAAAAATAAATAGGAAACAAATAACAATGATGGCAATGTTTGTGGATAGATTAGATAGAGGTGATGAGATACAAAACTTGGTGCATGATGCTTTTGGAGTTCCTCCTACTAGTGACTTTATTAATATGGACACTCGTGGTGATAGTTTTGGTGGGTCAAATCAACATAATGTGGGATTTGATAAGAAAACGGAAAAGTTTTTTAACTTATTGAAAGAAGCTGAGCGTGAATTATATCCTGGAAGCAAATATTCACTTCTTTATTTTCTTATTCATCTATTACATTTAAAGTGTCTCAATGGGTGGAGTAACAATTTATTTTCCATGTTGTTAGAGTTATTAAAAGAGAGGTTTCCTAAATGTGAAATATTACCTAAGTCCTTTAATGATGCCAAAAATATTATTAAAGATTTAGGACTCGAATACAAAAAATACATGTGTGTCCAAATGATTGTATGATCTATTGGAGTGATACAAAAGATCAAACTGATTGTAAGTTTTGCAAAGCTCCAAGATATAAACAATTTGTAGGTGAATCTGGTAGTTTGGAAATCTCAAAAATTCCAGCAAAGGTGTTTAGATACTTTCAATTGATACCGAGGCTTCAAAGATTATTTATGTCATCTAAAACATCTACTGATATGAGATGGCATGCGGAAGGTCGCACTAAAGATGGGGTAATGCGACATCCTGCTGATAGTGTTGCTTGGAGAAAATTTGATGAATCGCATCAAGATTTTTCTCAAGATCCTCGAAATGTTAGACTCGGATTGGCTTCAGATGGATTTAATCCATTCAAGTCTATGTCTATCTCACATAGCACATGGCCAGTTGTGTTGGTTCCATATAACTTGCCACCATGGTTGTGCATGAAGCAACCATACATGATATTATCAATGATTATTGATGGCCCTCAAGCACCGGTCAATGATATTGATGTCTATCTACGACCGTTAATTGATGAGTTAAAAGAATTGTAGGTTGGTGTTGACACTTATGATGCATCAAAGAATCATATGTTTAAAAAACGTGCTTCATTGCTTTGGACAGTCAGTGATTTTCCAGCACTAGGTAACTTATCAAGGTATGGTGTGAAAACTAGATATGCTTGTCCATGTTGTCTGACTAAGACTAAATTTCTGAGATTGAAATATGGGCGAAAATATTGCTTCATGTCGCATAGGCGCTGGTTACCCCATGAGCACAAGTTTTGAAAAAATAAAGTTTTGTTTGATGGTTTTAAGGAGTCAGAGGTAGCACCTAAATGTTTATCAGGTATTGAAGTTCTTAAGCAATTGAAAGGTGTTAAAAATAAATTCGAAAAACATCCATCGACCAAATCCAAGAAGAAAAAATGGATGAATTCTTATCATGTTGCAATATTTATGGAAGAAAAAGAGCATATTTTTTGAGCTAGACTACTGGAAAGACAATATGATTTGTCATAATCTTGACACAATGCATATTGAAAAGAATGTATTTGACAATATATTCTGGACATTACTAAATGTTGAGGGGAAAGGAAAAGACAATCTGAATTCTCGTTTGGATTTACAAGAGATGGTGATTCGAAAGGCTTTGCACCCTAAAAAAACAGCTAATGACAAATACTATCTACCCCCGGCATGTTTCACTATAAGCAATGCACAAAAAGACATGCTCTTACAAGTTTTAAGAGATGTGAAAGTACCAGATGGATATGCTTCAAATATATCACGTTGTGTTGATCTTAAGCAACGCACTGTGCATGGATTGACGAGTCATGACTGCCATATTTTAATGCAAAAACTCCTTCCTATTGCTTTGCGAGGTCTCCTTCCAATGAATGTCCTTAAGCCAATGATCGAATTAAGTAATGTTTTTTTCACGACCTGAAATTTCCCACCGACATGACCGTGATGGTGCCTAATACTTCACTTGCTAGGCAAGCCAACGTTAGAGAATCATTAAACCAATTCCGTATTCCCATTCAGTAATTAACAATAATTAACTAAGATGAACGCCGACAGATCTTCCTTGAGTCTTCGAAAAGCAGACCAATAGCAAAATCTCGATCAACCCGAGCCGGTAACAAAATCTGCACAGAACGTGCAGAGTGCAGTATCAGTATAACCGACCCATGTACTGGTAAGTGTCGAGCCTAACCTCGACAAAGTAGTGACGAGCCTAAGGCAAGGCACATACAAATCAACCTATATAATTTAACAGTATATATACAAATAACAGAAATGAAGAACTAAACAAGAAATGTCGGGAGGGGAACATACTGAGGGGAATACAAGATAAAGAACTACAACTGATTGATCACCGGAGCAGTCAATATACCATGAATCGACAGGAATAGTGAATACAGTAAAGGAAAAATGCACGGCATCACCCTTCGCGCTTTTACTCTCAATCTCACGATAAAATTAATAGAAACGGCACGGCATCACCCTTTGTGCATTAACTCTCATATCATCGCACGTCATCACCCTTCGTGCATTAACACTCGCAATAAGGCACGGCATCACCCTTCGTGCATTAACACTCACAATATGGCACGACATCACCCTTCGTGCATTAATACTCACAATATGACACGGCATCACCCTTCGTGCATTAATACTCTCCCATACCATAATGCAATGCATAAATAACAACAGGGAGATAGAATAAACAGTACAAACCTTACTTCAACATTTGGTTCCATCATATAAATCTCAACTTTTAAATGAATACTCGATTACCAACAGAAAATCCGTAACCATGATAATGACGATCAATTTAACAACACTAGTATAAACATGTAGCAATTAGGCATAAGAAAGAGACAATATAAGAAAATGGAAGAAACATGGAATACAGGTAAATTGGCGGCGCATAAGTACTCATCACCTCACATATACGCCGCTCACATAAATTTCACTTAGCAAATAATCTAAGGTTCCTAATTTCCTGAAGTCAGGGTTAGACACAACACTTACCTTGCTCTGAAGGCCACTTAATTCTCAATCACAGCTTTTTCTTTAGAATTCAACCTCCAACCCACTCGTATCTGTTCAAAAATGACTCAATAATGTCAAATATTGCTAAAGGAATCAATTATATTCAATAAATTAAATTTCTCAAATTTTCTTCCAAAAAGTTAAAAAATCGACCTCGGGCCCGTTCGGTCAAAACCTGAGGATACGAAGTAAGCCTACGATGAAATCCATATTGATTACTTCCCATTTCTAAGTCGGAATCTCCATAGCCTGCAATAATCCACCGGGTTTTTTATGCTCAATCTTAACCTGCTGACAGTTAGGGCACTGAGCAACAAACTCCACTATATCCTTTTTCATTTCGTCCCACCAATATACTTTCTTGATATCATGATACATCTTTGTCGCTCCAGGATGGATAGAATAACGAGAATAGTGAGTTTCTCCCATAACCTGCCGACGCAGCCCTACAACATTAGGGACACACAATCGCCCTCGATATATGAGGACCCCATTTTCTGTGATTTCAAATGGTGTCTCCTCCTTCTGAGGGGTGGTATCCCTATAATGAACTAACACAAGATCCTTGTACTGGCGTTCCTTTACTTTAGTTAGTAATGAGGATGTTGCCGTATCCTGAATAATAATTCCAATATCACCCGAGTCCAGTAACCGAACTCCAAGACTAGCTAGCTGACGAATCTCATAGGCTATTCCCCTCTTCTCTGGCTGTAAATATGACATGCTACCCATAGATACTATGGCTAAGGGCGCCGGCTACCACGCTCGCATTCCCGGGATGGTATAAAATATCAACATTATAATCTTTAAATAGCTCCAACTATCTCCTTCGACGTAAATTCAATTCCTATTGCTTGAAGATGTACTGGAGGCTCTTATGATACGTATAGATATCAACATGAATGCCATACAAGTAGTGCCTCTATATCTTTAGTGCATGAATCACTGCGGCTAATTCTAAATCGTGGGTCGGGTAATTCATCTCGTGCTTTCTTACTTGTCTAGAAGCATAAGCTACAACCTTACCATGCTGCATCAGTACACAACCCAATCCAAAGCCCGAAGCGTCATAATAGATAACAAAACCATCGGTCCCTTCTGGGAGCGTTAGAACAGATGCTGAAGTTAATTTGTAATTCAAAGCCTGAAAACTCCGTTCGCAATCATCAGTCCATCGAAACTTTGCTCCCTTCTGAGTCAACTTTGTTAGAGGTGCTAAAAGATGAGAAAATCCCTCTACAAATCTCCTGTAATAACCTGCCAAACCAAGAAAGTTACGAACTTTCGTTGGTATCGTGGGTCTAGGCCAAGTCTTTACTGCTTCAATCTTTTGTGTATCAACCCAGATACCTTCACCCGAAATGATATGCCCAAGGAAAGCTATAGAGTTCAACCAGAATTCACATGATAGCTACTCTATGACCTGAACGTCGTCAACTGACACGATTCTAGAAGGATCTCCGATACATTTACGAAGCATAGACACATGAAAGACTGGATGTACATACTTAAAGTCCGAAGGTAAGTCTAACTCATATACTACTTGGCCTACCTTGCGTATGATCCTATATGGCCCAGTGTACCGAGGGCTAAGTTTTCCTTTCTTACCAAACCTCATAACACCTTTCATCGGTGTTACCTTTAGGAATACCCAGTCGTCAACCTGAAACTCTAAGCACCGCCGTCGATTATTTGCATAAGACTTCTGACGGCTTTGAGCTGCTAATAACCTTTCCTGTATAAGCTTAACTTTCTCGATTGCCTGATGTACCATTTCTGGTCCTACTAACGTAGTTTCCCAACATCGAACCACCCTATAGGCGACCTACACTTCCACCCGTAAAGAGCTTCGTTTGGAGCCATCTGAAAACTGGAATGGTAGCTATTATTATATGCGAACTCAATAAGCGGCAGATGATCATCCCAACTACCCTTGAAGTCTATCACACAAGCCTGTAACATATCCTCAAGTGTCATAATAGTAAGCTCAACCTGTCTGTCTGTTTGGGGATGAAATGTTGTACTAAGACTTACCTGAGTCCCCAATCCTTTTTGGAAGTTCTCCAAAAGTTAGCTGTAAATTGAGCTCCTTTATCCGATATAATGGATATAGGCACACCATGCAGTCGTACTATCTCCTTAATATAAAGCTTTTGCATAATCCTCTACGGAATATGTAGTCCTAACGTGCAAAAAATGGGCTGACTTTATAAGCCTATCAACAATCATCCATATAGAATCGAACTTATACTGGATACGAAGTAAGCCTACGATGAAATCCATATTGATTACTTCCCATTTCTAAGTCGGAATCTCCATAGCCTGCAATAATCCACCGGGTTTTTTATGCTCAATCTTAACCTGCTGACAGTTAGGGCACTGAGCAACAAACTCCACTATATCCTTTTTCATTTCGTCCCACCAATATACTTTCTTGATATCATGATACATCTTTGTCGCTCCAGGATGGATAGAATAACGAGAATAGTGAGTTTCTCCCATAACCTGCCGACGCAGCCCTACAACATTAGGGACACACAATCGCCCTCGATATATGAGGACCCCATTTTCTGTGATTTCAAATGGTGTCTCCTCCTTCTGAGGGGTGGTATCCCTATAATGAACTAACACAAGATCCTTGTACTGGCGTTCCTTTACTTTAGTTAGTAATGAGGATGTTGCCGTATCCTGAATAATAATTCCAATATCACCCGAGTCCAGTAACCGAACTCCAAGACTAGCTAGCTGACGAATCTCATAGGCTATTCCCCTCTTCTCTGGCTGTAAATATGACATGCTACCCATAGATACTATGGCTAAGGGCGCCGGCTACCACGCTCGCATTCCCGGGATGGTATAAAATATCAACATTATAATCTTTAAATAGCTCCAACTATCTCCTTCGACGTAAATTCAATTCCTATTGCTTGAAGATGTACTGGAGGCTCTTATGATACGTATAGATATCAACATGAATGCCATACAAGTAGTGCCTCTATATCTTTAGTGCATGAATCACTGCGGCTAATTCTAAATCGTGGGTCGGGTAATTCATCTCGTGCTTTCTTACTTGTCTAGAAGCATAAGCTACAACCTTACCATGCTGCATCAGTACACAACCCAATCCAAAGCCCGAAGCGTCATAATAGATAACAAAACCATCGGTCCCTTCTGGGAGCGTTAGAACAGATGCTGAAGTTAATTTGTAATTCAAAGCCTGAAAACTCCGTTCGCAATCATCAGTCCATCGAAACTTTGCTCCCTTCTGAGTCAACTTTGTTAGAGGTGCTAAAAGATGAGAAAATCCCTCTACAAATCTCCTGTAATAACCTGCCAAACCAAGAAAGTTACGAACTTTCGTTGGTATCGTGGGTCTAGGCCAAGTCTTTACTGCTTCAATCTTTTGTGTATCAACCCAGATACCTTCACCCGAAATGATATGCCCAAGGAAAGCTATAGAGTTCAACCAGAATTCACATGATAGCTACTCTATGACCTGAACGTCGTCAACTGACACGATTCTAGAAGGATCTCCGATACATTTACGAAGCATAGACACATGAAAGACTGGATGTACATACTTAAAGTCCGAAGGTAAGTCTAACTCATATACTACTTGGCCTACCTTGCGTATGATCCTATATGGCCCAGTGTACCGAGGGCTAAGTTTTCCTTTCTTACCAAACCTCATAACACCTTTCATCGGTGTTACCTTTAGGAATACCCAGTCGTCAACCTGAAACTCTAAGCACCGCCGTCGATTATTTGCATAAGACTTCTGACGGCTTTGAGCTGCTAATAACCTTTCCTGTATAAGCTTAACTTTCTCGATTGCCTGATGTACCATTTCTGGTCCTACTAACGTAGTTTCCCAACATCGAACCACCCTATAGGCGACCTACACTTCCACCCGTAAAGAGCTTCGTTTGGAGCCATCTGAAAACTGGAATGGTAGCTATTATTATATGCGAACTCAATAAGCGGCAGATGATCATCCCAACTACCCTTGAAGTCTATCACACAAGCCTGTAACATATCCTCAAGTGTCATAATAGTAAGCTCAACCTGTCTGTCTGTTTGGGGATGAAATGTTGTACTAAGACTTACCTGAGTCCCCAATCCTTTTTGGAAGTTCTCCAAAAGTTAGCTGTAAATTGAGCTCCTTTATCCGATATAATGGATATAGGCACACCATGCAGTCGTACTATCTCCTTAATATAAAGCTTTTGCATAATCCTCTACGGAATATGTAGTCCTAACGTGCAAAAAATGGGCTGACTTTATAAGCCTATCAACAATCATCCATATAGAATCGAACTTATACTGGATACGAAGTAAGCCTACGATGAAATCCATATTGATTACTTCCCATTTCTAAGTCGGAATCTCCATAGCCTGCAATAATCCACCGGGTTTTTTATGCTCAATCTTAACCTGCTGACAGTTAGGGCACTGAGCAACAAACTCCACTATATCCTTTTTCATTTCGTCCCACCAATATACTTTCTTGATATCATGATACATCTTTGTCGCTCCAGGATGGATAGAATAACGAGAATAGTGAGTTTCTCCCATAACCTGCTGACGCAGCCCTACAACATTAGGGACACACAATCGCCCTCGATATATGAGGACCCCATTTTCTGTGATTTCAAATGGTGTCTCCTCCTTCTGAGGGGTGGTATCCCTATAATGAACTAACACAAGATCCTTGTACTGGCGTTCCTTTACTTTAGTTACTAATGAGGATGTTGCCGTATCCTGAATAATAATTCCAATATCACCCGAGTCCAGTAACCGAACTCCAAGACTAGCTAGCTGACGAATCTCATAGGCTATTCCCCTCTTCTCTGGCAGTAAATATGACATGCTACCCATAGATACTATGGCTAAGGGCGCCGGCTACCACGCTCGCATTCCCGGGATGGTATAAAATATCAACGTTATAATCTTTAAATAGCTCCAACTATCTCCTTCGACGTAAATTCAATTCCTATTGCTTGAAGATGTACTGGAGGCTCTTATGATACGTATAGATATCAACATGAATGCCATACAAGTAGTGCCTCTATATCTTTAGAGCATGAATCACTGCGGCTAATTCTAAATCGTGGGTCGGGTAATTCATCTCGTGCTTTCTTACTTGTCTAGAAGCATAAGCTACAACCTTACAATGCTGCCTCAGTACACAACCCAATCCAAAGCCCGAAGCGTCATAATAGATAACAAAACCATCGGTCCCTTCTGGGAGCGTTAGAACAGATGCTGAAGTTAATTTGTAATTCAAAGCCTGAAAACTCCGTTCGCAAGCATTAGTCCATCGAAACTTTGCTCCCTTCTGAGTCAACTTTGTTAGAGGTGCTAAAAGATGAGAAAATCCCTCTACAAATCTCCTGTAATAACCTGCCAAACCAAGAAAGTTACGAACTTTCGTTGGTATCGTGGGTCTAGGCCAAGTCTTTACTGCTTCAATCTTTTGTGTATCAACCCAGCTACCTTCACCCGAAATGATATGCCCAAGGAAAGCTACAGAGTTCAACCAGAATTCACATGATAGCTACTCTATGACCTGAACGTCGTCAACTGACACGATTCTAGAAGAATCTCCGATACATTTACGAAGCATAGACACATGAAAGACTAGATGTACATACTTAAAGTCCGAAGGTAAGTCTAACTCATATGCTACTTGGCCTACCTTGCGTATGATCCTATATGGCCCAGTGTACCGAGGTCTAAGTTTTCCTTCCTTACCAAACCTCATAACACCTTTCATCGGTGTTACCTTTAGGAATACCCAGTCGTCAACCTGAAACTCTAAGCACCGCCGTCGATTATTTGCATAAGACTTCTGACGGCTTTGAGCTGCTAATAGCCTTTCCTGTATAAGCTTAACTTTCTCGATTGCCTGATGTACCATTTCTGGTCCTACTAACGTAGTTTCCCAACATCGAACCACCCTATAGGCGACCTACACTTCCGCCCGTAAAGAGCTTCGTTTGGAGCCATCTGAAAACTGGAATGGTAGCTATTATTATATGCGAACTCAATAAGCGGCAGATGATCATCCCAACTACCCTTGAAGTCTATCACACAAGCCTGTAACATATCCTCAAGTGTCATAATAGTAAGCTCAGCATGTCCGTCTGTCTGGGGATAAAATGTTGTACTAAGACTTACCTGAGTCCCCAATCCTTTTTGGAAGTTCTCCAAAAGTTAGCTGTAAATTGAGCTCCTTTATCCGATATAATGGATATAGGCACACCATGCAGTCGTACTATCTCCTTAATATAAAGCTTTTGCATAATCCTCTACGGAATATGTAGTCCTAACGTGCAAAAAATGGGCTGACTTTATAAGCCTATCAACAATCATCCATATAGAATCGAACTTATACTGGATACGAAGTAAGCCTACGATGAAATCCATATTGATTACTTCCCATTTCTAAGTTGGAATCTCCATAGCCTGCAATAATCCACCGGGTTTTTTATGCTCAATCTTAACCTGCTGACAGTTAGGGCACTGAGCAACAAACTCCACTATATCCTTTTTCATTTCGTCCCACCAATATACTTTCTTGATATCATGATACATCTTTGTCGCTCCAGGATGGATAGAATAACGAGAATAGTGAGTTTCTCTCATAACCTGCCGACGCAGCCCTACAACATTAGGGACACACAATCGCCCTCGATATATGAAGACCCTATTTTCTGTGATTTCAAATGGTGTCTCCTCCTTCTAAGGGGTGGTATCCCTATAATGAACTAACACAAGATCCTCGTACTGGCGTTCCTTTACTTTAGTTACTAAAGAGGATGTTGCCGTATCCTGAATAGTAATTCCAATATCACCCGAGTCCAGTAACCGAACTCCAAGACTAGCTAGCTGATGAATCTCATAGGCTATTCCCCTCTTCTCTGGCTGTAAATATGACATGCTACCCATAGATACTACAGCTCAGGGCGCCGGCTACCACGCTCGCATTCCCGGGATGGTATAAAATATCAACGTTATAATCTTTAAATAGCTCCAACTATCTCCTTCGACGTAAATTCAATTCCTATTGCTTGAAGATGTACTGGAGGCTCTTATGATACGTATAGATATCAACATGAATGCCATACAAGTAGTGCCTCTATATCTTTAGTGCATGAATCACTGCGGCTAATTCTAAATCGTGGGTCGGGTAATTCATCTCGTGCTTTCTTACTTGTCTAGAAGCATAAGCTACAACCTTACCATGCTGCATTAGTACACAACCCAATCCAATGCCCGAAGCGTCATAATAGATAACAAAACCATCGGTCCCTTCTGGGAGCGTTAGAACAGATGCTGAAGTTAATTTGTAATTCAAAGCCTGAAAACTCCATTCGCAAGCATCAGTCCATCGAAACTTTGCTCCCTTCTGAGTCAACTTTGTTAGAGGTGCTAAAAGATGAGAAAATCCCTCTACAATCTCCTGTAATAACCTGCCAAACCAAGAAAGTTACGAACTTTCGTTGGTATCGTGGGTCTAGGCCAAGTCTTTACTGCTTCAATATTTTGTGTATCAACCCAGATACCTTCACCCGAAATGATATGCCCAAGGAAAGCTACAGAGTTCAACCAGAATTCACATGATAGCTACTCTATGACCTGAACGTCGTCAACTGACACAATTCTAGAAGGATCTCCGATACATTTACGAAGCATAGACACATGAAAGACTGGATGTACATACTTAAAGTCCGAAGGTAAGTCTAACTCATATGCTACTTGGCCTACCTTGCGTATGATCCTATATGGCCCAGTGTACCGAGGGCTAAGTTTTCCTTTCTTACCAAACCTCATAACACCTTTCATCGGTGTTACCTTTAGGAATACCCAGTCGTCAACCTGAAACTCTAAGCACCGCCGTCGATTATTTGCATAAGACTTCTGACAGCTTTGAGCTGCTAATAGCCTTTCCTGTATAAGCTTAACTTTCTCGATTGCCTGATGTACCATTTCTGGTCCTACTAACGTAGTTTCCCCAACATCGAACCACCCTATAGGCGACCTACACTTCCGCCTGTAAAGAGCTTCGTATGGAGACATCTGAAAACTGGAATGGTAGCTATTATTATATGCGAACTCAATAAGCGGCAGATGATCATCCCAACTACCCATTGAAGTCTATCACACAATCCTGTAACATATCCTCAAGTGTCATAATAGTAAGCTCAGCATGTCCGTCTGTCTGGGGATGAAATGTTATACTAAGAGTTACCTGAGTCCCCAATCCTTTTTGGAAGTACTCCAAAAGTTATACTGGATACGAAGTAAGCCTACGATGAAATCCATATTGATTACTTCCCATTTCTAAGTCGGAATCTCCATAGCCTGCAATAATCCACCGGGTTTTTTATGCTCAATCTTAACCTGCTGACAGTTAGGGCACTGAGCAACAAACTCCACTATATCCTTTTTCATTTCGTCCCACCAATATACTTTCTTGATATCATGATACATCTTTGTCGCTCCAGGATGGATAGAATAACGAGAATAGTGAGTTTCTCCCATAACCTGCCGACGCAGCCCTACAACATTAGGGACACACAATCGCCCTCGATATATGAGGACCCCATTTTCTATGATTTCAAATGGTGTCTTCTCCTTCTGAGGGGTGGTATCCCTATAATGAACTAACACAAGATCCTCGTACTGGCATTCCTTTACTTTAGTTACTAAAGAGGATGTTACCGTATCCTGAATAGTAATTCCAATATCACCCGAGTCCAGTAACCGAACTCCAAGACTAGCTAGCTGATGGATCTCATAGGCTATTCCCCTCTTCTCTGGCTGTAAATATGGTAGGCTACCCATAGATACTACGGCTGAGGTCGCCGGCTACCACGCTCGCATTCCCCGGATGGTATAAAATATCAACGTCATAATCTTTAAGTAGCTCCAACTATCTCCTTTGACGTAAATTCAATTCCTATTGCTTGAAGATGTACTGGATGCTCTTATGATACGTATAGATATCAACATGAATGCCATACAAGTAGTGCCTCTATATCTTTAGTGCATGAATCACTGCGGCTAATTCTAAATCGTGGGTCGGGTAATTCTTCTCGTGCTTTCTTACTTGTCTAGAAGCATAAGCTACAACCTTACCATGCTGCATCAGTACACAACCCAATCCAATGCCCGAAGCATCTTAATAGATAACAAAACCATCGGTCCCTTCTGGGAGCGTTAGAACAGGTGTTGAAGTTAATTTGTAATTCAATGCCTGAAAACTCCGTTCGCAAGCATCAGTCCATTGAAACTTTTCTCGCTTCTTAGTCAACTTTGATAGAGGGGCTAAAAGAAGAGAAAATCCCTCTACAAATCTCCTGTAATAGCCTGCCAAACCAAGAAAGTTGCGAACCTCCGTTGGTATCGTGGGTCTAGGCCAAGTCTTTACTGCTTCAATCTTCTGTGTATCAACCCAGATACCTTCACCCGAAATGATATGCCCAAGGAAAGCTATAGAGTTTAACCAGAATTCACATGATAGCTACTCTATGACCTGAACGTCGTCAACTGACACAATTCTAGAAGGATCTCCGATACATTTCGAAGCATAGACACATGAAAGACTGGATGTACAGACTCAAAGTCCGAAGGTAAGTCTAACTCATATGCTACTTGGCCTACCTTGCGTATGATCCTATATGGCCCAGTGTACCGAGGGCTAAGTTTTCCTTTCTTACCAAACCTCATAAAACCTTTCATCGGTGTTACCTTTAGGAATACCCAGTCGTCAACCTGAAACTCTAAGCACCGCCGTCGATTATTTGCATAAGACTTTTGACTGCTTTGAGCTGCTAATAGCCTTTCCTGTATAAGCTTAACTTTCTCGATTGCCTGATGTACCAATTCTGGTCCTACAAATGTAGTTTCCCCAACATCGAACCAACCTATAGGCGACCTACACTTTCGCCCGTAAAGAGCTTCGTATGGAGCCATCTGAAAACTGGAATGGTAGCTATTATTATATGCGAACTCAATAAGCTGCAAATGATCATCCCAACTACCCTTGAAGACTATCACACAAGCCTGTAACATATCCTCAAGTGTCATAATAGTAAGCTCAGCCTGTCCGTCTGTCTGGGGATGAAATGTTGTACTAAGAGTTACCTGAGTCCCCAATCCTTTTTGGAAGTTCTCCAAAAGTTAGCTGTAAATTGAGCTCCTTTATCCGAGATAATGGATATAGGCACACCATGCAGTCGTACTATCTCCTTAATATAAAGCTTTAGCATAATCCTCTGCGGAATATGTAGTCCTAACGGGCAAAAATGGGCTGACTTCGTAAGCCTATCAACAATCATCCATATAGAATCGAACTTACGCTGGATTCGAAGTAAGCCTACGATGAAATCCATATTGATTACTTCCCATTTCTAAGTCGGAATCTCCATAGCCTGCAATAATCCACCGGGTTTTTTATGCTCAATCTTAACCTGCTGACAGTTAGGGCACTGAGCAACAAACTCCACTATATCCTTTTTCATTTCGTCCCACCAATATACTTTCTTGATATCATGATACATCTTTGTCGCTCCAGGATGGATAGAATAACGAGAATAGTGAGTCTCTCCCATAACCTGCCGACGCAGCCCTACAACATTAGGGACACATAATCGCCCTCGATATCTGAGGACCCCATTTTCTGTGATTTCAAATGGTGTCTTCTCCTTCTGAGGGGTGGTATCCCTATAATGAACTAACACAAGATCCTCGTACTGGCATTCCTTTACTTTAGTTACTAAAGAGGATGTTGCCGTATCCTGAATAGTAATTCCAATATCACCCGAGTCCTGTAACCGAACTCCAAGACTAGCTAGCTGATGGATCTCATAGGCTATTCCCCTCTTCTCTGGCTGTAAATATGACAGGCTACCCATAGATACTATGGCTGAGGTCGCCGGCAACCACGCTCGCATTCCCCGGATGGTATAAAATATCAACGTCATAATCTTTAAGTAGCTCCAACTATCTCCTTTGACGTAAATTCAATTCCTATTGCTTGAAGATGTACTGGATGCTCTTATGATACGTATAGATATCAACATGAATGCAATACAAGTAGTGCCTCTATATCTTTAGTGCATGAATCACTGCGGCTAATTCTAAATCGTGGGTCGGGTAATTCTTCTCGTGCTTTCTTACTTGTCTAGAAGCATAAGCTACAACCTTACCATGCTGCATCAGTACACAACCCAATCCAATGCCCGAAGCGTCATAATAGATAACAAAACCATCGGTCCCTTCTGGGAGCGTTAGAACAGGTGCTGAAGTTAATTGTAATTCAATGCCTGAAAACTCCGTTCGCAAGCATCAGTCTATTGAAACTTTGCTCCCTACTGAGTCAACTTTGATAGAGGTGCTAAAAGAAGAGAAAATCCCTCTACAAATCTCCTGTAATAGCCTGCCAAACCAAGAAAGTTACGAACCTCCGTTGGTATCGTGGGTCTAGGCCAAGTCTTTACTGCTTTAATCTTTTGTGTATCAACCCAGATACCTTCACTCGAAATGATATGCCCAAGGAAAGCTATAGAGTTTAACCAAAATTCACATGATAGCTACTCTATGACCTGAACGTCGTCAACTGACACAATTCTAGAAGGATCTCCGATACATTTCGAAGCATAGACACATGAAAGACTGGATGTACAGACTCAAAGTCCGAAGGTAAGTCTAACTCATATGCTACTTGGCCTACCTTGCGTATGATCCTATATGGCCCAGTGTACCGAGGGCTAAGTTTTCCTTTCTTACCAAACCTCATAACACCTTTCATCGGTGTTACCTTTAGGAATACCCAGTCGTCAACCTGAAACTCTAAGCACCGCCGTCGATTATTTGCATAAGACTTTTGACGGCTTTGAGCTCCTAATAGCCTTTCCTGTATAAGCTTAACTTTCTCGATTGCCTGATGTACCAATTCTGGTCCTACAAATGTAGTTTCCCCAACATCGAACCAACCTATAGGCGACCTACACTTTCGCCCGTAAAGAGCTTCGTATGGAGCCATCTGAAAACTGGAATGGTAGCTATTATTATATGCGAACTCAATAAGCTGCAAATGATCATCCCAACTACCCTTGAAGACTATCACACAAGCCTGTAACATATCCTCAAGTGTCATAATAGTAAGCTCAGCCTGTCCGTCTGTCTGGGGATGAAATGTTGTACTAAGAGTTACCTGAGTCCCCAATCCTTTTTGGAAGTTCTCCAAAAGTTAGCTGTAAATTGAGCTCCTTTATCCGAGATAATGGATATAGGCACACCATGCAGTCGTACTATCTCCTTAATATAAAGCTTTAGCATAATCCTCTGCGGAATATGTAGTCCTAACGGGCAAAAAATGGGCTGACTTCGTAAGCCTATCAACAATCATCCATATAGAATCGAACTTACGCTGGATTCGAAGTAAGCCTACGATGAAATCCATATTGATTACTTCCCATTTCTAAGTCGGAATCTCCATAGCCTGCAATAATCCACCGGGTTTTTTATGCTCAATCTTAACCTGCTGACAGTTAGGGCACTGAGCAACAAACTCCACTATATCCTTTTTCATTTCGTCCCACCAATATACTTTCTTGATATCATGATACATCTTTGTCGCTCCAGGATGGATAGAATAACGAGAATAGTGAGTTTCTCCCATAACCTGCCGACGCAGCCCTACAACATTAGGGACACATAATCGCCCTCGATATCTGAGGACCCCATTTTCTGTGATTTCAAATGGTGTCTTCTCCTTCTGAGGGGTGGTATCCCTATAATGAACTAACACAAGATCCTCGTACTGGCATTCCTATACTTTAGTTACTAAAGAGGATGTTGCCGTATCCTGAATAGTAATTCCAATATCACCCGAGTCCAGTAACCGAACTCCAAGACTAGCTAGCTGATGGATCTCATAGGCTATTCCCCTCTTCTCTGGCTGTAAATATGACAGGCTACCCATAGATACTATGGCTGAGGGCGTCGGCTACCACGCTCGCATTCCCCAGATGGTATAAAATATCAACGTCATAATCTTTAAGTAGCTCCAACTATCTCCTTTGATGTAAATTCAATTCCTATTGCTTGAAGATGTACTGGAGGCTCTTATGATACGTATCAACATGAATGCCATACAAGTAGTGCCTCTATATCTTTAGTGCATGAATCACTACGGCTAATTCTAAATCATGGGTCGGGTAATTCTTCTCGTGCTTTCTTACTTGTCTAGAAGCATAAGCTACAACCTTACCATGCTACATCAGTACACAACCCAATCCAACTCCCGAAGCGTCATAATAGATAACAAAACCATCGGTCCCTTCTGGGAGCGTTAGAACAGGTGCTGAAGTTAATTTGTAATTCAATGCCTGAAAACTCCGTTCGCAAGCACCAGTCCATTGAAACTTTGCTCCCTTCTGAGTCAACTTTGTTAAAGGTGCTCAAAGGGGAGAAAATCTCTCTACAAATCTCCTGTAATAACCTACCAAACCAAGAAAGTTACGAACCTCCGTTGGTATCGTGGGTCTAGGCCAAGTCTTTATTACTTCAATCTTTTGTGTATCAACCTAGATACGTTCACCCGAAATGATATGCCCAAGGAAAGCTATAGAGTTTAACCAGAATTCACATGATAGCTACTCTATGACCTGAACGTCGTCAACTGACACGATTCTAGAAGGATCTCCGATACATTTACGAAGCATAGACACATGAAAGACTGGATGTACAGACTCAAAGTCCGAAGGTAAGTCTAACTCATATGCTACTTGGCCTACCTTGCGTATGATCCTATATGGCCCAGTGTACCGAGGGCTAAGTTTTCCTTTCTTACCAAACCTCATAACACCTTTCATCGGTGTTACCTTTAGGAATACCCACTCGTCAACCTGAAACTCTAAGCACCGCCGTCGATTATTTGCATAAGTCTTCTGACGGCTTTGAGCTGCTAATAGCCTTTCCTGTATAAGCTTAACTTTCTCGATTGCCTGATGTACCAATTCTGGTCCTACTAACGTAGTTTCCCCAACATCGAACCACCCTATAGGCGACCTACACTTTCGCCCGTAAAGAGCTTCGTATGGAGCCATCTGAAAACTGGAATGGTAGCTATTATTATATGCGAACTCAATAAGCGGCAGATGATCATCCCAACTACCCTTGAAGTCTATCACACAAGCCTGTAACATATCCTCAAGTGTCATAATAGTAAGCTCAGCCTGTCCGTATGTCTGGGGATGAAATGTTGTACTAAGACTTACCTGAGTCCCCAATCCTTTTTGGAAGTTCTCCAAAAGTTAGCTGTAAATTGAGCTCCTTTATCCGAGATAATGGATATAGGCACACCATGCAGTCGTACTATCTCCTTAATATAAAGCTTTAGCATAATCCTCTGCGGAATATGTAGTCCTAACGGGCAAAAATGGGCTGACTTCGTAAGCCTATCAACAATCATCCATATAGAATCGAACTTACGCTGGATTCGAAGTAAGCCTACGATGAAATCCATATTGATTACTTCCCATTTCTAAGTCGGAATCTCCATAGCCTGCAATAATCCACCGGGTTTTTTATGCTCAATCTTAACCTGCTGACAGTTAGGGCACTGAGCAACAAACTCCACTATATCCTTTTTCATTTCGTCCCACCAATATACTTTCTTGATATCATGATACATCTTTGTCGCTCCAGGATGGATAGAATAACGAGAATAGTGAGTTTCTCCCATAACCTGCCGACGCAGCCCTACAACATTAGGGACACATAATCGCCCTCGATATCTGAGGACCCCATTTTCTGTGATTTCAAATGGTGTCTTCTCCTTCTGAGGGGTGGTATCCCTATATATTGGGGTGATGCGGCATGACCGCTTTGTGTAGGGATTATGATATTGTGCGATTGCACCTCCACCCACTTACATTGGGGTGAGGCGGCATAGTCACTTTGTGTTGGTATTGGTATCGTTGATGCATTTCCACCCGCATGCATTGGGGCGAGGCGGCATAGTCGCTTTGTGTAGGTTCTTGGTACTGTGGTTGTACGTCCACCCGCATACATTGAGGTGAGGTGGCAGGACCACTTGATTTGAGTTGTGATATTGTACGTACACCTCCACCTGCCTACATCGGGTGAGGCGGCGGGGCCACTTTGTGTGAAGATGGTTATAGAGGATCTTATCTTAAATCCTATAAGTATTGTTGATAGCTTTTAATAAACGTGCTATGGTTGAGATGGTTATCTATATTTCTATTACCGCACTGGTTCATCATAATTATCTTGTATTTCTAAATTCTTAAATTGGTGTTTAGTTTTCATACTAGTACTATTCGACTGTACTAACGTCCCTTTTGTCGGGGGCGCTGCATCTTTAAATGGATGTAGATGGTTCCACAGCAGGAGACATTGATTAGTGATAGCAGTACACCTTCTTCCCAGCTGACTTGGTGAGCCCCACCTCATCCCGGGGTCATGTATCTTTTGTTCTTTATGTATTATGGTTGAGGTATAGCCGGGGCCTTGTTGTCGGCATTATCATTGTACTCTTCTTTATTTATAGAGGCTCCGTAGACATAGTGTGGGTTGTGTATTGGTACTGGGAAAGACAAACTATGCTATGTTGTGGTTGTATTACTTGTCCTTTGAGACTTTAAAAATGGTGAAACTTATGGTAAGAAAATGGTAACTGCAGACACGACCACTTTATTGTTTAATCAAGGAAAACATATATTATCTTTATTCATGAATGAGTTTGGGTAGAAGAAATCTAACAGGCTTGTTCGGTCGGGTTCACTCGGTTGAGATCACGACCGAGTATTTTAGCGCGGAGTCCGATCACGACCCGATCGGCAAGGTTATCTCATTAGAGATTCAACCACAATTACTCTAAATACCAATACCACCGTACCTTTAGCACAGAGTCCGATCATGACCCGATCGGCTAGGCTATCTCATTAGAGAATCAACCACAATTTCTATCAATACCAATACCACCGTAATTTTAGCACGGAGTCCGATCCCGACCCGATCGGCTAGGCTATCTCATTAGAGAATCAACCACAATTTCTATCAATACCAATACCACCGTAATTTTAGCACGGAGTCTGCTCACGACCCAATCGGCTAGGCTGTCTTATTTGAAGACATCAACAAAAATCTTAATTTCAATTACAATTTCCAGCATAATCACCATCATGTGTGCGGCATGGTGTCCGGTCACGACCCGATTTGGCTAGGCTGTCTTATTCGAGACATCAACCTTATTATATCAATCAATCTCATCCCAATTAAGAGGAATAATTTTATCACATCAATTTTATCCCAAATAAGGGAATAATTCACAAAAATAACATAGGTGCAAATATATTTACCTCATCATATTTCACATTGTATAAATATCCACTAGTATTTTCAACCAATAACAACAACAATATTTCCTTGGCTCTTTTGGCTATTCACAATATTCTTTATTCAAGGCACGGTGGCCATACTTGATTTCTTTCCTAGATATGGAGTAAAATGATTGGCAATTAATGCGCAAGTTAAAATCATCAGCAAATAACACACCATTTATTCTTGACACATTTCCCCCCCACAAAGGGCAATACACAATTTTCACTCACGAATATATAAGAACGCAAAACACATTGAAAATACTCACAAATCATAACATATGTTAAAACAGCCACACATGAGCATGATTTGAGTTTATAAGATTTTAGGCAATTCTATTTTCGAAATCAATTCGGAATAGTTGAATCAAGTCTCATTTCATAATCTTTCTCACATCATTTCATTTCATTGGCTCTATTGGCCAAAGTATAACTTTCACTTATATCAATCATCACATTTCATACTTATTTCACATCTTTTAATTCCATTGGCACCATTGGCCACAAGTATAACTTTCACTTATATCAATCATCGCATTTCATACTTCTTTCACATCTTTTAATTCCATTGGCACCATTGGCCACAAGTATAACTTTCACTTATATCAATCATCGCATTTCATACTTATTTCACATCTTCATAGGTTATCAACAGTAAGACATTTCCAACCAAGGCTTTAGGTACACATATGAGCAATTAAGAGTCTTAAGCATATTGAGTTTTCTCACATAATTTGGAATCATAACCTCTATTTGATACACAACTCAAAGACATAGCATTTTAATACACATATCATTCTTGAACACATTCCCAAAGGATAACATAATGTGTTAGGAATATTCGGAACATGCTTTGAATACTTAATTCTCGACACTTTGCTTATTCGGGACAATCGAATTTATTGGGAACAACTCGGAACATAGAATAAGGAATTTGAGACAACCATACTTGAAACTTATGAGAACATCATTGAATTCAATTCTAAGAGAGTAGTTTAGCCAACATAGCTTGCTTTGAGCTTTCTTTAAATTACTACAACGTTCCTCAAATTCTAGCAATCCCAATATATTTTGAGACATAACAAAATTGAACCATTATTAGGATGATATTCATGATCTCAACTCATTTGAGCATTTTAACAAACACTATGTGTGCAAATTTAACTACAAGGTTCTTCTACAAGATTTTCTTCATTCCACAACTCAATCTTTACTTATTTAAGCTCAACAATATCCCCACAAACCTTATTGGTACATATATGTATACATAATACTTTCACACCCAAGAATCATACTTCTCATGACCTACTTTTAACCAAAATCCAGAACTTTAGGGCTAGGGACTAGAATCTTACCTATTAGATGAATATCTTGTGAAATCTTCAAGGCTTGAGCAAGAATTGATGAACAAAATAGGTAGGTCTTCTCTTTCTCTCTCTAAGATAGCTCTCTCCTCCCTCTACAAAATCACATTTTACCTTCTAAAATGACCCCCTAAGGCTTTATATCAAAATTGGATCGGATATAAAAATTTCCAAAAATGACCCCGAAGTCAATTATGTGGTGCAATTGTGCTATAGCATAACCGTTTTGTGGGCAGCAGAATTGCAGCATAATCAATTATGCAACAGCATAATAGTTTGTCCGTCTCTGCTCCACTTTGTGATGCTTATGCGGTCCGCGGAACCGTTTTGCGGTCGCATATTGATCGCAGATCCAGCCTTTGTCAATTTGGCCATAACTTCTTTTAGGATTGTCCAAATGACAAACGGTTTGAAGCTTTGGAAACTAGATACATAGACCTTCTTTTTGATAGACAATACACTATATAACTCTTCATATCAAGATAGGTATGCTCGTTATAAATTACGTATTGTGCGTACTCACTTGAAATGTTATCCCATCATAAAAATTTTAACTTAGCCTTGGGTTTCTTCTTAGACCATAAACCATTCTTAATACACCTCATACATATATTATCATGATCAATTGATATAATTCTTATAATATACCTTGTCTGCGCATAAAATAATATAATTAGCGCACATCAACTTTCTTTCTAGCACTCAAGTACTTCGAAATTTTCCGGGGTGTTACATTCTCCCTCACTTAAGAACATTCGTCCTCAAATGTTTTACAAGTCACTTCTAAGAATAGAGTTACCATCCTTTTACCTCCAACCATTATGCATAGGGGCTTATGACTACATAGGTCTTATACTTTCCTTCCAAAATCTCAACTTACTTATGGCCCTTAAAATTGGCTATATTTACAAATTCATAAAACATTTCGACAGAATTTCCCCTGTTACTCGGCCTATCCACCTGTCATAGAATCCCAGAAATCATTCCTAACAATATATCCATTACTCAACGACGCATCACAATATATATCAACTACACCGATCTCAACATTAGGGCATTACATTAACAAAAGTAGTATCTTGATATGAAATGTACACATTTAAACCATAATGCATAGAAAGTACGTTTTTGAACCACAACCATTTGGCTCTACAAACAAGTGAGAATATTTCCTTTCCTCAACACTTTCGGCCTACGAGGTGATCTCCTCGACTCACAAACTTAGCCATAGCACTTGACGGAGGCAATCTTAACTTCCGGACTTATCTAACAAGGATAGCAAATAGTTGCTCCTCATAATCCAATTATCCATTAACTTCACCTTCTTAGACATAGACACATGAAGCACCGGGTAGACAAGAACAATAATAGGGAAACATCATACTCATAGTTTAGCCTATTCCCTTCAAGATTTCATAAGGCCTATTGTTATTACACATACTTTACCTTTATTAGCAATTCACATAACATATTCATAGAGAAAATCTTGAGAATAACCCGTTCACTTTCTTCAATTCTAAATCTCTACACCAAACACCCAAAGATGTGCTAGCATGAATATGACCCTAAAACTTCTTGATCATAGGATGATGCTTCCTCTTTGACATGTTTGAACCTTCAACCCCCATAGGTTACTATAAATATGAACAACAAGGTTCGAGATTAGATAGAACTATTCAAGAATCCATCAATGTGCTGAGCACGGTATTTCAGGAGGTTATATCCATAGAGATATGAAGGTTATACTACCAATAGTACTTGACATGGTTAATCATTGCGATAACTTTATTGATTCGACACATGAGGCACAGAGTTGCCTAGTAGGCATTGATAATGTAGGGACCATGTTCATGATTCTGAGATGTAACAGAAGTGAGTCATGAAAAGGGCATCAACAATTGTTTCATTCCATTCGTGTCTTATTTGGCAATAGTAGGCCTCAAAGAGAGATAACACTTATGTGACAACAGTCGCCTCGTGGATGTAGGGAAAATTAGTTTAACTCTAAACGAGAATATTCTAGCACCCTGAATGTGATATAGGTTTCAAGATACACATGCATTACGCTCTTAACTGTATTTGACACAAGAAATCTATGCCACAAACCCAGGAAGATGAAAAAGAAGTTGAACATTTATGAGATTATTATCATTCTGACAACTTAACCCTTCGTGATAGTTGATTCTATATGAGAGGACTAGAGATACAACGAACTTTTCTTTCAAATCAATATGCTCCCATGTTACTAGATGGTGAAAAGGATTCATGATAATATGCACAAAGGAACAAAGTGATTGTTCAAATCATAGGAGCAATATACACCGGAGAGAAATAGAGTGGCTCAAGAAGGACCTCAATACTAGGCTGATTTATATTAGATTTGATACCACATAGGTAAATATTATGGTAGTGCGTGCATAGGCACACGTGAGCAGATGTTATCCATTTGAATCAAAATGTTCGGTAAGAAATTCATCAGGTATGGTCTCTTGGTGAGAATTTAGGAAATCAAGTGGGAAGTATTACTCCTAGAGTTATAACTCAATTGAAGGACATAATTACATAGCTCAATTCCACAAGAGGTTGTGAATAAGAGAATTTGTCATATAGTGGATTCACAAATAACGTGTCTCGTTCAAAGAGTAGGTACATGTATTGTTTTGTGATTCGACATCTAGTCCATGTTTATGAGAGCTCTTCAATATGGGTGCATATAAACAACAAGTAAAAATTATGCGGTGTTCATAGCAATATAGCAAGGAGTGACTTACTTGGTTACTTTAAATTGATAGGGCAGTATCTTACTTGATGCCGTAAACTTCACAACCATAACGTATTTCAAGAATCATTCAACACGTTCCCAAGTGGCGTTTCTTACAAATTAAACATTCCGACTTATTGGTACAAACAACCCTCTTTCGTTTCTTAGGTGCTCTTACCACATGATCTGGTGGCACGATAACATTTCCAGGGACAAGTACACTTCCTTTAGCAACTGGTTCTCTTATTCCCTCCTCGCTGACTCGAACCCGTAGGTTACTCATATGGAAAATGAGGCATCATGAGGAAAATAGCTTCCTATCTTGAGCTCTATCGCATGATCAGGAGTATCAAAGAAGTATGAAATTCTTAAATATCCAAGTAGCCTCCTCATTATAGATGTGGTCGATAACACACCGATAAGAAGGACTCTACTAGACACGGCAACGAGACATCCTAGGACACTTTAAAGCATTATGCTCTGATACCAAGTTTGTCACGCCCCAAACTCTAGGAGCGCGACTGACGCTCAACCGAGTAAACCCGGCCGAGCAAGCTTGTTAAATTTTCTTCTACCCGAACTCATTCATGAATAAAGAGGAGATGCACTTCATTAATCAAACACTGAAAATATTTTATTAACAACTCCCATTCATTCCATTAGCAACTTCGTTCATAATTTCAAAAGTATTACAAGTTTATAGGTATAATGAAAAACATGTTTTCCAAATAGTAACATTTCTAGTACAATTTCCAACATTATACACCCCCCACAATCTGTCTACGGAGACTCTAAATATGACAAAAGAATAGTATGGAAGTGCCGGCAATAAATTCCCAGCTATACCTCAAGGCAGAAGGTGTAACATCAAGTGACATTGGGCCCGGAATAGAATAGGGCTCACCAAAACCTGCTGAATAGGGAGTAACTACTAATGAGGACCCAATTTGAACCGCTGATGAATCATCTACATTCATTAAAGATGCAGCGCCCCCGATAAAAGGGACGTTAGTACATATGGAATAGTACTAGTATGTAAAGCTAACTGTCCTCTTTCAAAATAGAATACCAATGTAAGAAAAGGGAAATCCATAGAAATATCAAGTCACAATTAATAATATTCAAATGCCAAGTTAAAACATAATAATTTCCAAAATATGAAGATAACACTGGGAAGTGATAATCAAATTATGATGATAATATTATTTTTGGTTGGGAGGTCTTTAGCACCGATATACCACTGTTCACAATACCAATATTCACAATACCAATGTTCACAATATCAATGTTCGCAATACTAGTATTCACAATACCAATGTTCACAATATCAATATTCACAATACCTATGTTCACAATACCAAGGTTCACAATACCAATGCCACCGTACTTTTAGCACAGAGTCCGATCACGACCCGATCGACTAGGTTATCTCATTAGAAAATCAACCACAATTACTATGAATATCAATACCACCACAGATTTAGCACGGAGTCTGATAATGACCCGATTGGCTATCTCATTAGAGAATCAACCACAATTACTATCAATACCAATACCACCGTAATTTTAGCACGGAGTCCGATCACGACTCGATCGGCTAGGCTATCTCATTAGAGAATCAACCACAATTACTATCAATACCAATACCACCATAATTTTAGCACGGAGTCCGATCATGACCCGATCGGCTGGGCTATCTCATTAGAGAATCAACCACAATTACTTTCAATACCAATACCACCGCAATTTTAGTACGGAGTCCAATCATGACCCGATCGGCTAGGCTTTCTTATTTGAAGACATCAACCAAAATCTCAATTTCAATTACAATTTCCAGCACACTCACCACCATGTGTGCGGCACGGAGTCCGATTACGACCCGATCGGCTAGGCTGTCTTATTCGAGATATCAACCTTTTCATATCAATCAATCTCATCCCAATCAAGAGGAATAATTTTATCACATCAATCTCATCCCAAATAAGGGGAATAATTCACAAAAATAACATAGGTCCAAATGTATTTACCTCATCCTCTTTCACATTGTATAAATCTCCACTGGTATTTTCAATCAATAACAACAACAATATTTCCTTGGCTCTTTTGGCCATTCACAAGATTCTTTATTAAAGGCACGGTGGCCATATTTGATATTTCACACTTTCATTTCTTCCCTATCATGTATCATCATCATAAATATCAACATACATATAATATTCCATAAATCACAACTTTACGTTCATTAGAAATAAATAATTTAAGCACAATAGATTTTTTTCCGAGAAATGGAGTAAAATAATTGGCAATTAATACGCAAGTTAAAATCATCAGCAAATAACACACCATTTATTCTTGACATATTTTTTCCCACCATTTATTCTTGACACTTCATGTATAAATGCATGAAATGCATAAGAAAAACATTAATAATATTTTCTCGGAATACCATAAAAATAATATGCCCTGTCGGATAAATTTTATCAAATACCTATTTTGGTGAGACCCATGAACAGAAGATATAATAATAATTCATGTGGGGAATCAAGAATATATACACCCCTAATATTTCTATGAATAGAGTCATTTATGGAAGTTGTGCATTTACTCATTTCGTTCGTGTCGTATAGATCATGCCATAAAAAAAAAGGGATAGCCGTAACATACCTGGAGTAGGAAAAAAAATCGTATAATGTTCTTGCAAAAGGTTGCTTCGTACTCCTTTAGAACCGCAAACTTTTACATTGCTAATAATTCTCGTTGGATTCCTTTTGGTTGCAAGAATTCATGTTGAGAGCTTGTAGGAAGATTCTAACGTCTGGTAATGTCTTTGTATTCAAGATATGAGAAAATAAAGTATTTTTGTACATTACCTTTACAAGTCTTAGTTTTCATGATATTAAGAATGTGTGATTTATTATTAACACATTGCTTGCCACCTAGCCAAAATGACTAAGAGTCATTTACTTAAGAATTAACTTGCTGCCACGTTCTTGCTTTGGTCCTTATCCAAAGTTTTCAATAAATCCACCACTAATTATTAATTAACTAGGTAATGTCCCATTACCTAATTATTAACCAATTACCCACATAATCAAAAATTATTTCCACTTACTTAAAATACTATTCACTTTTCACATACCTTATACACCTTACTATCATGGTCATGTGGTACCTTGTATGGCACTAGTCCATAAATACCGAGTATTTTAGCTCGGGCCGTATTTTATCCCAACATGTCAAACTTGGACGAAAATTCATTTTCTTTGACTTGCTTCCCCTCTCACCTTCACGAATTTACTCATCATTTATTTGAAATAGCATAATCCTTATAATCTCCAAATAGATTTTTCCTTGGACTGATGTCAATTACCTTACGACAAATTCAACGTACAATACTACAGGGTGCAACATCATCGTAATTTAATACTGCGAAGCGTAACATCATCGTAATGTAGTATTGTAAGGCGTAACATCATCATAATATAATACTGCGGGACGTAATATTGCGGGGCGTAACAAGAATGCTAAAGTGAGCTAGAATTATGATCGTTTTCCTAATTTTGGGTTCAATTTTACTATATTGCTAAAATAGATAGAAGTTACTAATATTCCGGAACATCTTAGAGTTTTAAGAGGCTCAATTGAGGTATGTTTGGCAAAACCCCCTTCTTCTTAGAATCGAACCCCACATTGTTCATGTAATTGGAGTAAGCCCTTGATCATTATAGATTTGGCGATTTTTAATGTGTTTGTGTTGAAGGATGTAAGTTCAATATTTATTCTAAATGCTTCATCATGTTATCTTGTTATTTGAGGATGTGTTTAAAATGTAGAATACGGCCTAGCGCCAAGAATAACTTTATAATTAGGGCCACTCGTGCCATTGTATTGAAAGTATGGGAAAGAAATATGAATTGACATGACTGATTGAATATAGGTGATGTCTCAAATGAGATGGCCTAACCGATCGAGCCGAGATCGGACTCCGTGTAAGAACACGGTGGTATTGAGGATGAAATTATGAAAATGGTTGATGTCTCAAATGAGATGGCCTAGCCAATCGGGCCGTGATTAGATTCCATGTAGCACACATTGTGGTAATGTGCTGGAAATCATAATGAAAATGTGGTAATGTCTCAAATGAGATGGCCTAGCCGATCGGGCCGATATCGGACTCCATGTAAGAATACGGAGGTATTGTGAATATCAGTACTAAAGGTCACCCAACCTAATAATATGGAAATTGACTAGAAAACGTATATGGTCATTAACTTGTTGTTCTAATATTATTTGAAGCCCTTATTGAATTATTAATTGTTCCTCTTGTATAATAATTCATTCTATTGAGTTGTTGTTTAGCTTTACATACTAGTGCTATTCAATGGTACTAACGTCCCTTTTGTCGGGGGCACTGCATCTTTAAATGGATGCAGGTGGTTACATAGCAGACAGTGTTGATCCCAGATAGTGCTTCATCCTCTTCTCAGTAGACTCGGTGAGCCCCATTTCATTCTGGGGTCATCTATTGTACCTTTTATTTATATTATAGTCACTTTTTGAGGTATAGCCGGGGCCTTGTTGTCGGCACCATCTTTACTCTCTTTGTATCTTTAGAGGCTCCGCAGATACTATGTGGGTTGTATATGGGTGCTAGGAATGTTAAACAAGTATATGTGGTGTTGATCACTTGTTCCACTCATACTATAAGAAATGCGTATTTTGACACTTAAAGGCGCAATGTCTAATGAAATAATTTAGGATTGTATGAATGAGCTTCCTACTATATAATTAATGGAATTACGTCTTTTCTTGATCATTGGTGAATTGGGTAGAAAGTATCTAACAGGCTTGCTTGGTCGAGTTCTCTCAGTTGAGCGCCGGTCGCGCTTCCCGAGGTTGGGGTGTGACACCTTACTCGGCGAGAGTTGGTGTGCTCCATTTGATCCGGAGCTGCTTTTGGGTTTTGGTATGATATGTTTGTATACATATATGGGTATGACGGGGCCCAGTTGTTACATCCCATATTTCCGTATGTAAAAGTACGTCGTAAGCAAACTAATGTAAGACCAAAAATGAGATCATCTTTGGAAGTATATAAAGGGTGTTATCATGTTACCTCGGTGGTTACAGATATTGAAGATCATGAACAACAACTACAAAGAGGGTTGGAAGGTTCAGAAGCAAAGTAATTGAAGAAAATAATGTTTCGTCGAAAGTCGACAAGTTAGGAATGTTATAACCCGTACCTTTGGGGTGAGACTAGGGTTCTTAATATGATAAGAAGGTTATGTTATGAGTTATGTTAGTTATATGATAGTCATATGTTATGTTTTGTGGTCAAGCGAGTTTTGGAACAAAAGTCGATGGAAGTCATCACAAGTTACGTCCATAAGTTTTCCTAACATTTGGGGTCAAATGTAACTGCGATTTTCTCCCAATATACTTTGAGTTACGGGGTGTTCCACCCATCAAATTGAAGATCAATGAGCCTATTTACGAATGCATTAAACCGTTTGCCTGTTAGATTTCCTTCTACACAAACTCATCCATTAATGGAGATAATACATATTTTTATTAATTAGACAAAAAAAGCGTGATCATGTCTAAAATACCAATTCATTACCAATAGTTTTCATCATTTTTAAAGTCTCAAATAGGACAAGTAATACAACCACAACATAACATAGTTTGTTTTCGCAACAAACAAATACACAATCCACACTATGTCTACAAAGCCTCTATAGATAAAGAAGAGTACAATGATAATACCGGGAACAAGGCCCCGGCTATACCTCAAACATAATACACAAAGAACAAAAGATACATGACCCCGGGATGAAGTGTGGCTCACCAAGTTAGTTGGGAAGAAGGTGTACCGCTATCACTGATCAATACCTCTTGTTTTGGAACCACTTGCATCAATTTAAAGATGCAGCGCCTCTTGCAAAAAGGGATGTTAGTACCGTAGAATAGTACAAGTATGAAAGCCAAACACCAATTTAAGAATATAGAAATACAATAGGAATATGATGAATCTGGGCGACAATAGAATAATATAGATAACCGTTTAAACCAGAGCAAGCTTATTAAGAGCTATCAATAACATTTATAGGATTTAAGATGAGATCCTCTGTAACCATCTTAACATAAAGCGGCCCTGTTGCCTCACCCAATGTATGCAAGTGGATGTGTAAGTACAATACCACAACTCTACTCAAGCGGCCTCGCCGCCTCACCTTAGTGTATGCGGGTGGATGTATAACCATAGTACCAGGAACCTACACAAAGCGGCCATGTCACCTCACCCCAATGTATGCGGGTGGGAATGCAATGATACCAATACCAACATAAAGCGGCTATGCCGCCTCACCCCAATATATATATGTGGGTGGTGGTGCCACAACAATACCAAAACTATACACAAAGCGGTTGTACCTCCTCACCCCAATGTATGCGGGTGGAGGTGCAGTCACACAATACCATAATCCCTACACAAAGCGATCATGCCGCCTCACCCATTATATGCGGGTGGAGGAGGTGTATCACACTCCCAATCTCTACACAACTTGGCATAATAACTTTCACATAAATCACGACTTGAAATTATAACATGTGGATATACAATCCATAGTTTGGAACACATCCTTAATTTATAATGCAATATGATAAGAGCATTTGAAATACGAATTGAACATATGTCTTTATCACAAAACTTATCGGAATACTCGATTTGTAATCAACATCTTGGATCTTACAAGGATAATGGGAATTCCAATTCTTAAAGAAGAGTTTAGCCAACATACCTCACTTGAGCTTCCTTACACTCTAAATATTCCGGAATTCTTAGCAACTTCAATATATTTTAGAAGTATAACAAGTTGAACCAAAATTAGGAAGATGATCATGGTCCTAGCTCATTTGAATATTTTATCAAACACTAGGTGTGCATAAGGTTTCATGGTCTTTTTATGGAAGATTCCATCAACCCATAACCCAATCTTTACCATGCTTAGTGCAACAATACTCCTACACCCCTTGATATCACATGCATGTAAAATAAACAACTCTCATGCTCAAAATTTATCTTGCTAATTACCTATTTTCAGATAATTTTGAAATTAGGGGTTAGGGTGTAGAATCTTACCTCTAGGATAAAGACCTAGTGAATTTCCCTTCATAATCTTCCAAAATTTGAGCAAAAATTGAAGAACAATTATTGAAGAATATCTTATCACTCTAGGGCACTCTCTCACACTCTAAAATATCAGATTTTTGCTAAAAAATGGCCCAAAGTGTGTATTTAACGAAGTAGGGTCGGGTTTTAAAAACCCAAAAATGGAGCTCCGAAACAAGGTCTACGGTCGCATAATCGATATGCGAAACGAATATCGGTCGTATAATTGGTGACCAAAATCGGCCAAAAATATGTCTGTGTCTGCGGTCACATGGCGTGATAAACCTACAAATTTGGTCCAATATTGTGTAACGGTCATGCTACCTTGCTGAAGGTGCTCAAACTGACTGGGGAACTCCTCTCTCTGAGTGAAAGGGATGAAATTCTCCAAAAACAAATATGAGAGTCGAGCCCAAGTGAGAGGAGGTGAACCTGCTAGCCTGCCTGAACATACACTTGAGCCACCACCTCTTGGAAGAACCATGTATTTGAATCACTATGAAATCAACTCTATTAGACTCCACTATACCCATGTTGCGCAATATCTCATGACAATGGGCCAAGACATCCTAGGAGTCCTCAGAAGGTGAACCACTAGAGTGAGGGAAAACAACTTGTTGAACTTGTCTAACCTCCTTAACACTCAAACTGACATTGTGGGTCTCTCCCTGGGCTATGTAGCAACAACAAGCAGAACTATCCAAACTGGTAGTATTATTGGGGTCTGATACCCATGAGCCATCTACTCTAGAGTATGTGTAGCGGGAGTCTGGCTTCCTCCTGGCTTGAGAAACTGTTTTCCCACAGGAAACAAACCGCCACGTGCCATACTCTTCGTAAAACCAACCATGTCGACTAAGGGGTACTGTAGTGAGTGATTTCTTGAATGCAAAATAAGAGTAGCCCATAGGCTTAGTAGTTGAGTGAGAGTTTGCTCGAACTCGAAGTAATGTAGCCCTTTGGCTTAATGGTTGAGTGCGTGATTTCTCGAACTGAAAATACGAGTAGCCCGTAGGCTTAGTAGTTGAGTGATAGTTTGCTCGAACTCGAAGTAATGTACCCCGCAGGCTTAATGGTTGAGTGAGTAATTTCTCGAGCTCAAAATAAGAGTAGCCCGTAAGCTTAGTAGTCGGGTGAGAGTTTGATCGAACTCGAAGTAATGTAGCCCGTAGGCTTAATGGTTGAGTTAGTGATTTCTCAAACTCAAAATAAGAGTAGCCCGTACGCTTAATAGTCAAGTGAGAGTTTGCTCGAACTTGAGGTAATGTAGCCCGTAGGCTTAATGGTTGAGTGCGTGATTTCTCGAACTGAAAATACGAGTAGCCCGTAGGCTTAGTAATTGAGTGAGAGTTTTCTCGAACTCGATGTAATGTACCCCGTAGGCTTAATGGTTGTGTGAGTGATTTCTTGAACTCAAAATAATAGTAGCCCGTAGGCTTAATAGTCGAGTGAGAGTTTTCTCCAACTCTAAGCAATGTGGCCCGTACACTTAATGGTTGAGTGATTGATTTCTCGAACGCAAAATAAGAGTAGCCCGTATGCTTAATGATTGAGTTCGATTCTATATGGATGATTATTGATAGGCTTATAAAGTCAGCCCATTTTTTGCACGTTAGGACTACATATTCCGTAGAGGATTATGCAAAAGCTTTATATTAAGGAGATAGTACGACTGCATGGTGTGCCTATATCCATTATCTCGGATAAAGGAGCTCAATTTACAGCTAACTTTTGGAGTACTTCCAAAAAGGATTAGGGACTCAGGTAAGTCTTAGTACAACATTTCATCCCCAGACAGACGGACATGCTGAGCTTACTATTATGACACTTGAGGATATGTTACAGGCTTGTGTGATAGACTTCAAGGGTAGTTGGGATGATCATCTGCCGCTTATTGAGTTCGCATATAATAATAGCTACCATTCCAGTTTTCAGATGGCTCCAAACGAAGCTCTTTACGGGCGGAAGTGTAGGTCGCCTATAGGGTGGTTCGATGTTGGGAAACTACGTTAGTAGGACCAGAAATGGTACATCAGGCAATCAAGAAAGTTAAGCTTATACAGGAAAGGCTATTAGCAGCTCAAAGCCGTCAGAAGTCTTATGCAAATAATCGACGGCGGTGCTTAGAGTTTCAGGTTGACGACTGGGTATTCCTAAAGGTAACACCGATGAAAGGTGTTATGAGGTTTGGTAAGAAAGGAAAACTTAGCCCTCGGTACACTGGGCCATATAGGATCATACGCAAGGTAGGCCAAGTAGCATATGAGTTAGACTTACCTTCGGACTTTAAGTATGTACATCCAGTCTTTCATGTGTCTATGCTTCGTAAATGTATCGGAGATCCTTCTAGAATCGTGTCAGTTGACGACGTTCAGGTCATAGAGTAGCTATCATGTGAATTCTGGTTGAACTCTGTAGCTTTCCTTGGGCATATCATTTCGGGTGAAGGTATCTGGGTTGATACACAAAAGATTGAAGCAGTAAAGACTTGGCCTAGACCCACGATACCAACGAAAGTTCGTAACTTTCTTGGTTTGGCAGGTTATTACAGGAGATTTGTAGAGGGATTTTCTCATCTTTTAGCACCTCTAACAAAGTTGACTCAGAAGGGAGCAAAGTTTCGATGGACTGATGATTGCGAACGGAGTTTTCAGGCTTTGAATTACAAATTAACTTCAGCATCTGTTCTAACGCTCCCAGAAGGGACCGATGGTTTTGTTATCTATTATGACGCTCCGGGCTTTGGATTGGGTTGTGTACTGATGCAGCATGGTAAGGTTGTAGCTTATGCTTCTAGACAAGTAAGAAAGCACGAGATGAATTACCCGACCCACGATTTAGAATTAGCCGCAGTGATTCATGCACTAAAGATATAGAGGCACTACTTGTATGGCATTCATGTTGATATCTATACGTATCATAAGAGCCTCCAGTACATCTTCAAGCAATAGGAATTGAATTTACGTCGAAGGAGATAGTTGGAGCTATTTAAAGATTATAATGTTGATATTTTATACCATCCCGGGAATGCGAGCGTGGTAGCCGGCGCCCTTAGCCATAGTATCTATGGGTAGCATGTCATATTTACAGCCAGAGAAGAGGGGAATAGGCTATGAGATTCGTCAGCTAGCTAGTCTTGGAGTTCGGTTACTGGACTCGGGTGATATTGGAATTATTATTCAGGATACGGCAACATCCTCATTAGTAACTAAAGTAAAGGAACGCCAGTACAAGGATCTTGTGTTAGTTCATTATAGGGATACCACCCCTCAGAAGGAGGAGACACCATTTGAAATCACAGAAAATGGGGTCCTCATATATCGAGGGCGATTGTGTGTCCCTAATGTTGTAGGGCTGCGTCGGCAGGTTATGGGAGAAACTCACTATTCTCGTTATTCTATCCATCCTGGAGCGACAAAGATGTATCATGATATCAAGAAAGTATATTGGTGGGACGAAATGAAAAAGGATATAGTGGAGTTTGTTGCTCAGTGCCCTAACTGTCAGCAGGTTAAGATTGAGCATAAAAAACCCGGTGGATTATTGCAGGCTATGGAGATTCCGACTTAGAAATGGGAAGTAATCAATATGGATTTCATCGTAGGCTTACTTCGTATCCAGTATAAGTTCGATTCTATATGGATGATTATTGATAGGCTTATAAAGTCAGCCCATTTTTTGCACGTTAGGACTACATATTCCGTAGAGGATTATGCAAAAGCTTTATATTAAGGAGATAGTACGACTGCATGGTGTGCCTATATCCATTATCTCGGATAAAGGAGCTCAATTTACAGCTAACTTTTGGAGTACTTCCAAAAAGGATTAGGGACTCAGGTAAGTCTTAGTACAACATTTCATCCCCAGACAGACGGACATGCTGAGCTTACTATTATGACACTTGAGGATATGTTACAGGCTTGTGTGATAGACTTCAAGGGTAGTTGGGATGATCATCTGCCGCTTATTGAGTTCGCATATAATAATAGCTACCATTCCAGTTTTCAGATGGCTCCATACGAAGCTCTTTACGGGCGGAAGTGTAGGTCGCCTATAGGGTGGTTCGATGTTGGGGAAACTACGTTAGTAGGACCAGAAATGGTACATCAGGCAATCGAGAAAGTTAAGCTTATACAGGAAAGGCTATTAGCAGCTCAATGCTTTCAGAAGTCTTATGCAAATAATCGACGGCGGTGCTTAGAGTTTCAGGTTGACGACTGGGTATTCCTAAAGGTAACATCGATGAAAGGTGTTATGAGGTTTGGTAAGAAAGGAAAACTTAGCCCTCGGTACACTGGGCCATATAGGATCATACGCAAGGTAGGCCAAGTAGCATATGAGTTAGACTTACCTTCGGACTTTAAGTATGTACATCCAGTCTTTCATGTGTCTATGCTTCGTAAATGTATCGGAGATCCTTCTAGAATCGTGTCAGTTGACGACGTTCAGGTCATAGAGTAGCTATCATGTGAATTCTGGTTGAACTCTGTAGCTTTCCTTGGGCATATCATTTCGGGTGAAGGTATCTGGGTTGATACACAAAATATTTAAGCAGTAAAGACTTGGCCTAGACCCACGATACCAACGAAAGTTCGTAACTTTCTTGGTTTGGCAGGTTATTACAGGAGATTTGTAGAGGGATTTTCTCATCTTTTAGCACCTCTAACAAAGTTGACTCAGAAGGGAGCAAAGTTTCGATGGACTGATGCTTGCGAACGGAGTTTTCAGGCTTTGAATTACAAATTAACTTCAGCATCTGTTCTAACGCTCCCAGAAGGGACCGATGGTTTTGTTATCTATTATGACGCTTCGGGCTTTGGATTGGGTTGTGTACTGATGCAGCATGGTAAGGTTGTAGCTTATGCTTCTAGACAAGTCAGAAAGCACGAGATGAATTACCCGACCCACGATTTAGAATTAGCCGCAGTGATTCATGCACTAAAGATATAGAGGCACTACTTGTATGGCATTCATGTTGATATCTATACGTATCATAAGAGCCTCCAGTACATCTTCAAGCAATAGGAATTGAATTTACGTCAAAGGAGATAGTTGGAGCTGTTTAAAGATTATAACGTTGATATTTTATACCATCCCGGGAATGCGAGCGTGGTAGCCGGCGCCCTTAGCCGTAGTATCTATGGGTAGCATGTCATATTTACAGCCAGAGAAGAGGGGAATAGCCTATGAGATTCATCAGCTAGCTAGTCCTGGAGTTCGGTTACTGGACTCGGGTTATATTGGAATTACTATTCAGGATACGGCAACATCCTCTTTAGTAACTAAAGTAAAGGAACGCCTGTACGAGGATCTTGTGTTAGTTCATTATAGGGATACCACCCCTCAGAAGGAGGAGACACCATTTGAAATCACAGAAAATGGGGTCCTCATATATCGAGGGCGATTGTGTGTCCCTAATGTTGTAGGGCTGCGTCAGCAGGTTATGGGAGAAACTCACTATTCTCGTTATTCTATCCATCCTGGAGCGACAAAGATGTATCATGATATCAAGAAAGTATATTGGTGGGACGAAATGAAAAAGGATATAGTGGAGTTTGTTGCTCAGTGCCCTAACTGTCAGCAGGTTAAGATTGAGCATAAAAAACCCGGTGGATTATTGCAGGCTATGGAGATTCCGACTTAGAAATGGGAAGTAATCAATATGGATTTCATCGTAGGCTTACTTCGTATCCAGTATAAGTTCGATTCTATATGGATGATTGTTGATAGGCTTATAAAGTCAGCCCATTTTTTGCACGTTAGGACTACATATTCCGTAGAGGATTATGCAAAAGCTTTATATTAAGGAGATAGTACGACTGCATGGTGTGCCTATATCCATTATCTCGGATAAAGGAGCTCAATTTACAGCTAACTTTTGGAGTACTTCCAAAAAGGATTAGGGACTCAGGTAAGTCTTAGTACAACATTTCATCCCCAGACAGACGGACATGCTGAGCTTACTATTATGACACTTGAGGATATGTTACAGGCTTGTGTGATAGACTTCAAGGGTAGTTGGGATGATCATCTGCCGCTTATTGAGTTCGCATATAATAATAGCTACCATTCCAGTTTTCAGATGGCTCCATACGAAGCTCTTTACGGGCGGAAGTGTAGGTCGCCTATAGGGTGGTTCGATGTTGGGGAAACTATGTTAGTAGGACCAGAAATGGTACATCAGGCAATCGAGAAAGTTAAGCTTATACAGGAAAGGCTATTAGCAGCTCAATGCTGTCAGAAGTCTTATGCAAATAATCGACGGCGGTGCTTAGAGTTTCAGGTTGACGACTGGGTATTCCTAAAGGTAACACCGATGAAAGGTGTTATGAGGTTTGGTAAGAAAGGAAAACTTAGCCCTCGGTACACTGGGCCATATAGGATCATACGCAAGGTAGGCCAAGTAGCATATGAGTTAGACTTACCTTCGGACTTTAAGTATGTACATCCAGTCTTTCATGTGTCTATGCTTCGTAAATGTATCGGAGATCCTTCTAGAATCGTGTCAGTTGACGACGTTCAGGTCATAGAGTAGCTATCATGTGAATTCTGGTTGAACTCTGTAGCTTTCCTTGGGCATATCATTTCGGGTGAAGGTATCTGGGTTGATACACAAAATATTTAAGCAGTAAAGACTTGGCCTAGACCCACGATACCAACGAAAGTTCGTAACTTTCTTGGTTTGGCAGGTTATTACAGGAGATTTGTAGAGGGATTTTCTCATCTTTTAGCACCTCTAACAAAGTTGACTCAGAAGGGAGCAAAGTTTCGATGGACTGATGCTTGCGAACGGAGTTTTCAGGCTTTGAATTACAAATTAACTTCAGCATCTGTTCTAACGCTCCCAGAAGGGACCGATGGTTTTGTTATCTATTATGACGCTTCGGGCTTTGGATTGGGTTGTGTACTGATGCAGCATGGTAAGGTTGTAGCTTATGCTTCTAGACAAGTAAGAAAGCACGAGATGAATTACCCGACCCACGATTTAGAATTAGCCGCAGTGATTCATGCACTAAAGATATAGAGGCACTACTTGTATGGCATTCATGTTGATATCTATACGTATCATAAGAGCCTCCAGTACATCTTCAAGCAATAGGAATTGAATTTACGTCAAAGGAGATAGTTGGAGCTGTTTAAAGATTATAACGTTGATATTTTATACCATCCCGGGAATGCGAGCGTGGTAGCCGGCGCCCTTAGCCGTAGTATCTATGGGTAGCATGTCATATTTACAGCCAGAGAAGAGGGGAATAGCCTATGAGATTCATTAGCTAGCTAGTCCTGGAGTTCGGTTACTGGACTCGGGTTTTATTGGAATTACTATTCAGGATACGGCAACATCCTCTTTAGTAACTAAAGTAAAGGAACGCCTGTACGAGGATCTTGTGTTAGTTCATTATAGGGATACCACCCCTCAGAAGGAGGAGACACCATTTGAAATCACAGAAAATGGGGTCCTCATATATCGAGGGCGATTGTGTGTCCCTAATGTTGTAGGGCTGCGTCGGCAGGTTATGGGAGAAACTCACTATTCTCGTTATTCTATCCATCCTGGAGCGACAAAGATGTATCATGATATCAAGAAAGTATATTGGTGGGACGAAATGAAAAAGGATATAGTGGAGTTTGTTGCTCAGTGCCCTAACTGTCAGCAGGTTAAGATTGAGCATAAAAAACCCGGTGGATTATTGCAGGCTATGGAGATTCCGACTTAGAAATGGGAAGTAATCAATATGGATTTCATCGTAGGCTTACTTCGTATCCAGTATAAGTTCGATTCTATATGGATGATTGTTGATAGGCTTATAAAGTCAGCCCATTTTTTGCACGTTAGGACTACATATTCCGTAGAGGATTATGCAAAAGCTTTATATTAAGGAGATAGTACGACTGCATGGTGTGCCTATATCCATTATCTCGGATAAAGGAGCTCAATTTACAGCTAACTTTTGGAGTACTTCCAAAAAGGATTGGGGACTCAGGTAAGTCTTAGTACAACATTTCATCCCCAGACAGACGGACATGCTGAGCTTACTATTATGACACTTGAGGACATGTTACAGGCTTGTGTGATAGACTTCAAGGGTAGTTGGGATGATCATCTGCCGCTTATTGAGTTCGCATATAATAATAGCTACCATTCCAGTTTTCAGATGGCTCCATACGAAGCTCTTTACGGGCGGAAGTGTAGGTCGCCTATAGGGTGGTTCGATGTTGGGGAAACTACGTTAGTAGGGCCAGAAATGGTACATTAGGCAATCGAGAAAGTTAAGCTTATACAGGAAAGGCTATTAGCAGCTCAAAGCTGTCAGAAGTCTTATGCAAATAATCGACGGCGGTGCTTAGAGTTTCAGGTTGACGACTGGGTATTCCTAAAGGTAACACCGATGAAAGGTGTTATGAGGTTTGGTAAGAAAGGAAAACTTAGCCCTCGGTACACTGGGCCATATAGGATCATATGCAAGGTAGGCCAAGTAGCATATGAGTTAGACTTACCTTCGGACTTTAAGTATGTACATCCAGTCTTTCATGTGTCTATGCTTCGTAAATGTATCGGAGATCCTTCTAGAATCATGTCAGTTGACGACGTTTAGGTCATAGAGTAGCTATCATGTGAATTCTGGTTGAACTCTGTAGCTTTCCTTGGGCATATCATTTCGGGTGAAGGTATCTGGGTTGATACACAAAATATTGAAGCAGTAAAGACTTGGCCTAGACCCACGATACCAACGAAAGTTCGTAACTTTCTTGGTTTGGCAGGTTATTACAGGAGATTTGTAGAGGGATTTTCTCATCTTTTAGCACCTCTAACAAAGTTGACTCAGAAGGGAGCAAAGTTTCGATAGACTGATGCTTGCGAACGGAGTTTTCAGGCTTTGAATTACAAATTAACTTCAGAATCTGTTCTAACGCTCCCAGAAGGGACCGATGGTTTTGTTATCTATTATGACGCTTCGGGCTTTGGATTGGGTTGTGTACTGATGCAGCATGGTAAGGTTGTAGCTTATGCTTCTAGACAAGTAAGAAAGCACGAGATGAATTACCCGACCCACGATTTAGAATTAGCCGCAGTGATTCATGCACTAAAGATATAGAGGCACTACTTGTATGGCATTCATGTTGATATCTATACGTATCATAAGAGCCTCCAGTACATCTTCAAGCAATAGGAATTGAATTTACGTCAAAGGAGATAGTTGGAGCTGTTTAAAGATTATAACGTTGATATTTTATACCATCCCGGGAATGCGAGCGTGGTAGCCGGCGCCCTTAGCCGTAGTATCTATGGGTAGCATGTCATATTTACAGCCAGAGAAGAGGGGAATAGCCTATGAGATTCATCAGCTAGCTAGTCCTGGAGTTCGGTTACTGGACTCGGGTGATATTGGAATTACTATTCAGGATACGGCAACATCCTCTTTAGTAACTAAAGTAAAGGAACGCCTGTACGAGGATCTTGTGTTAGTTCATTATAGGGATACCACCCCTCAGAAGGAGGAGACACCATTTGAAATCACAGAAAATGGGGTCCTCATATATCGAGGGCGATTGTGTGTCCCTAATGTTGTAGGGCTGCGTCGGCAGGTTATGGGAGAAACTCACTATTCTCGTTATTCTATCCATCCTGGAGCAACAAAGATGTATCATGATATCAAGAAAGTATATTGGTGGGACGAAATGAAAAAGGATATAGTGGAGTTTGTTGCCTAGTGCCCTAACTGTCAGCAGGTTAAGATTGAGCATAAAAAACCCGGTGGATTATTGCAGGCTATGAAGATTCCGACTTAGAAATGGGAAGTAATCAATATGGATTTCATCGTAGGCTTACTTCGTATCCAGTATAAGTTCGATTATATATGGATGATTGTTGATAGGCTTATAAAGTCAGCCCATTTTCTGCACGTTAGGACTACATATTCAGCAGAGGATTATGCAAAAGCTTTATATTAAGGAGATAGTACAATTGCATGGTGTGCCTATATCCATTATCTCGGATAAAGGAGCTCAATTTACAGCTAACTTTTGGAGTACTTCCAAAAAGGATTGGGGACTCAGGTAAGTCTTAGTACAACATTTCATCCCCAGACAGACGGACATGCTGAGCTTACTATTATGACACTTGAGGACATGTTACAGGCTTGTGTGATAGACTTCAAGGGTAGTTGGGATGATCATCTGCCGCTTATTGAGTTCGCATATAATAATAGCTACCATTCCAGTTTTCAGATGGCTCCATACGAAGCTCTTTATGGGCGGAAGTGTAGGTCGCCTATAGGGTGGTTCGATGTTGGGGAAACTACGTTAGTAGGACCAGAATTGGTACATCAGTTAATCGAGAAAGTTAAGCTTATACAGGAAAGGCTATTAGCAGTTCAAAGCCGTCAGAAGTCTTATGCAAATAATATACGGCGGAACTTAGAGTTTCAGGTTGACGACAGGGTATTCCTAAAGGTAACACCGATGAAAGGTGTTATGAGGTTTGATAAGAAAGAAAAACTTAGCCCTCGGTACATTGGGCCATATAGGATCATACGCAAGGTAGGACAAGTAGCATATGAGTTAGACTTACCTTCGGACTTGGAGTCTGTACATCCAGTCTTTCATGTTTCTATGCTTCGTAAATGTATCGGAGATCCTTCTAGAATCGTGTCAGTTGACGATGTTCAGGTCATAGAGTAGCTATCATGTGAATTCTGGTTGAACTCTGTAGCTTTCCTTGGGCATATCATTCCAGGTGAAGGTATCTGGGTTGATACACAAAAGATTGAAGCAGTAAAGACTTGGCCTAGACCCACGATACCAACGAAGGTTCGTAACTTTCTTGGTTTGGCAGGTTATTACAGGAGATTTGTAGAGGAATTTTCTCATCTTTTAGCACCTCTAACAAAGTTGACTCAGAAGGGAGCAAAGTTTCAATGGACATCGCTTGCGAACGAAGTTTTCAGGCTTTGAATTACAAATTAACTTCAACACCTGTTCTAACGCACCCAGAAGGGACCGATGGTTTTGTTATCTGTTATGACACTTCGAGCATTGGATTGGGTTGTGTACTGATGCAGCATGGTAAGGTTGTAGCTTATGCTTCTAGACAAGTAAGAAAGCACGAGATGAATTACCCGACCCACGATTTAGAATTAGCCGCAGTGATTCATGCACTAAAGATATAGAGGCACTACTTGTATGGCATTCATGTTGATATCTATACGTATCATAAGATCCTCCAGTACATTTTCAAGCAATAGGAATTGAATTTACGTCAAAGGAGATAGTTGAAGCTACTTAAAGATGCAATGCGAGCATGGTAACCGACGCCCTTAGCCGTAGAATCTATGGGTAGCCTATCATATTTATAGCCAGAGAAGAGGGGAATAGCCTTTGAGATTCATCAGCTAGCTAGTCTTGGAGTTCGGTTACTGGACTCGAGTGATATTGGAATTACTATTTAGGATACGGCAACATCCTCTTTAGTAACTAAAGTAAAGGAATGCCAGTACGAGGATCTTGTGTTAGTTCATTATAGGGATACCACCCCTCAGAAGGAGGAGACACCATTTGAAATCACGAAAAATGGGGTCCTCAGATATCGAGGGCGATTGTGTGTCCCTAATGTTGTAGGGCTGCGTCGGCAGGTTATGGGAGAAACTCACTATTCTCGTTATTCTATCCATCCTGGAGCGACAAAGATGTATCATGATATCAAGAAAGTATATTGGTGGGACGAAATGAAAAAGGATATAGTGGAGTTTGTTGCTCAGTGCCCTTACTGTCAGCAGGTTAAGATTGAGCATAAAAAACCCGGTGGATTATTGCAGGCTATGGAGATTCCGACTTAGAAATGGGAAGTAATCAATATGGATTTCATCTTAGGCTTACTTCATATCCAGCGTAAGTTCGATTCTATATGGATGATTGTTGATAGGCTTATAAAGTCAGCTCATTTTTTGCCCGTTAGGACTACATATTCAGCAGAGGATAAAGGAGCTCAATTTACAGCTAACTTTTGGAGAACTTCCAAAAAGGATTGGGGACTCAGGTAAGTCTTAGTACAACATTTCATCCCCAGACAGACGGAGTAGCTGAGCTTATTATTATGACACTTGAGGATATGTTACAGGCTTGTGTGATAGACTTCAAGGGTAGTTGGGATGATCATCTGCCGCTTATTGAGTTCGCATATAATAATAGCTATCATTCCAGTTTTCAAATGGCTCCATATGAAGCTCTTTATGGGCGGAAGTGTAGGTCGCCTATAGGGTGGTTCGATGTTGGGGAAACTACGTTAGTAGGACCAGAATTGGTACATCAGGCAATCGAGAAAGTTAAGCTTATACAGGAAAGGCTATTAGCAGCTCAAAGCCGTCAGAAGTCTTATGCAAATAATATACGGCGGTACTTAGAGTTTCAGGTTGACGACTGGGTATTCCTAAAGGTAACATCGATGAAAGGTGTTATGAGATTTGGTAAGAAAGGAAAACTTAGCCCTCGCGGTACATTTGGCCATATAGGATCATACGCAAGGTAGGCCAAGTAGCATATAAGTTAGACTTACCTTCGGACTTGGAGTCTGTATATCCAGTCTTTCATGTGTTTATGCTTCGTAAATGTATCGGAGATCCTTCTAGAATCGTGTCAGTTGACGACGTTCAGGTCATAGAGTAGCTATCATATGAAGAAACTCCCATTGCTATATTAGACAGACAGGTTCGGAGATTGAGAACTAAAGACGTAGCTTCGGTGAAAGTACTTTGGAGAAACAACAATGTGGAAGAAATGACTTGGGAGGCCGAAGAACACATGAAGTCTAGATATCCTCACTTATTTCCTCTTCCAGACTAAGACATCACAACCTTAAGGTACGTGTACGGAGTCTTGTGTTAGTTATTTTCATTGGTCGTGTGAGGTCATTGTCATTATCGATGATTCTGGTCCTACATGGCGTTGAATTATTGAGTTTCTACAAGAAAAGTTAGTAGTAGTATTGTTACAAAGGCGACTCTGCCAAAGTTTATATAGATATCGATGAGTTAAACATTCGAGGACGAATGTTTCAAAGAGGGGAAGGATGTTACATCTCGCGTTTTCGTACGTTAAAGTTTCATCTTCAGTTAATCAACGTAAACTCGGGGATAAGATTATCTTGAGGTTATACGTATTTATTCTATTTATAACAAGCGATAAGTAAGTGTTGTGAAGGATAAAGGGTAAACGAATTAAAGAAAATAAGTTTCGTTGAAGTTTGTCGATTTGGGATAAAATACGGTGTGAGCCATAATACCCGATATTTATGGACTAGTGCTATACAAGGTACCCCATGACCACGATAGTAGGATACGTAAAGTGTATTAAAAGTGAGTAGTATTTTAAGTAATTTGAGATAATTCTTAATTAAGTGAATTATTGATTAATGGGGGAACTAACAAGTTAATTAAAATTAATAGGTAATTAATTAATAACCTTGGGATAAGACTTAAACCCTCCCCCCCTCCAACGTGGCAAGCTTTCCTTACCTATCTAATGACTATTAATTAAGGTGGAAAGGTGTCACACTTTGAGAAAGAAAAGTGACACCAAGATTGGAATGTGGGGCCTACCCAAATATTAAAGATAACATTCATAATTCAATAATATTTTCTAACCTCTTAAGAAGAATTTCGGCCAATCTTTTCATTAGATAACGTTAATTCTAAATCTCTTGAGAAAGAGTTTCAACAAAGATGATTTTGCAATAGCAACGTTATGGCTTTGAGCATTTCATACGGATTGTTCCCTATTTCGATCTCGCTGTTACGTGTTTTATCGCAATTAACGCGTGTTAGAGGGATTGTCAAGAGAATCGACTTAGGAATGTTAAGTCTATCCCTTCGTTCTTTTTGGCATGATCTATACGACACGAACGAAATGAGTAATTGCACAATTTCCATAAATGACTATTCATAGAAATATTAGGGGTGTCTATATTCTTGATTCCCCATGTGAATTATTATTATATCTTTTATTCATGGGTCTCAGAAAAATAAGTATTTAATAAAATTTATCCGATAGGCATATTAATTTTATGACATTCAAAGAAAATCTTATTAACGTATTTCTTATGCATTTCATGCATTTAAATGTGTACATTGACCCACGATAAGATGGCGTTATATACACGTATATTATATGTATATGGAATATGGAAAAAGGTTATGGCATTATATACGCACCACTACCTGATCAGCTGGTACATATTGATGATTTTGGCCACAGTGGCCGAGGTGATATGATGGGATGCCCTCAGAGGCTTGATGATGTTATGTAAACCTATACCAATGCATGACACGACAATTGTACGCACGTGCATGACATTATAAATATTTCAGGATTTACAAGTCATTTTGACTTAATGGCAGAATTCTTTATCCCATGTTTCATCGATGTCTTTTGTGTACTGATTTTTATGCCTTACATACTCAGTACATTATTCGTACTGACGTCCCTTTTTACCTGGGGACGCTGCTTTTCATGCCCGCAAGTACAGGTAAACAAGCAGACGATCGCCCTTCTTAGGATCCTTGATCAACAAGAGTTGGTGTGCTCCATTTGATCCGGAGCTGTTTTGTATTATGGTATGATAGGTTTGTTTCCATATATGGGTATGACGGATCCCAGTCTCGTCCTTGTACAGTTGTATATTCTGTTAGAGGTCTGTAGACAGTCACGTATAGTTGGGTAGTATGTGGCCCTGTCAGCTTCTAGTTTTGGACATGTAGTTGTCTATAGCAGCCTTGCCGGCTCGCCCTACGTATTTCGCACGTATAAGTATATATTTCTTTTGGACAGGTTTTGCTTATTGTATGTTATTCTTGAAATTTAGCAGATGTTATTCATGTTCATATATTAGTCGCATGCTTAAGGGTGTTCGACAGGTAGGACTCGGGCACCCGTAGCGGCCCATCGGTTTGGATCGTGACAATCTATTTCCCAAATCAAAGCACAACCCACACTATGTATACGAAGCCTCTAAATGGAACGGAAGAGAAGTATGAAAGTGCCAGTGACAAGGCCCCACCTATACATCAAAATACAATGTACAAGGATCAAAAGACACAAAGCCTCTAAGGCTCCAAGTTAGCTGCGAGAAGAGTGTACTGCTATCAATGATCAATGCCGCATGTTGTGGAACAACCTACATCCATTAAAGATATAACGTCCCCGAAAAAAGGGACGTTAGTATATATGGAATAGTACTAGTATCTAAAGCTAAATACCCTCTCATGGAATAGAGTACCAATATAAAAGGAGAGAAACATGAAACTAGTGAGAAAGTCAATTAATATTAAATTGCCAAGTCAAAGAAATGTAAACCTTAAATAAATATTGAAATTTTAAGTTGGGAGATATTTAGTACCGACACACCACCATTCATATGGCATGGAGTCTGATCTCCACCTGATCGGCTAAGCCGTCTCACCCCAGTGTGTACGGTAGGCCATAGAAACACAACACCACCACCATATGCGTGGCATGGTGTCCGATGACCACCCGATCGGCTAAGTTGTATCGCTACAATATCGTGTGGGTCGACATAGTCCTTTCTAGCTATCATCTCATTCTAATTAAGGGGAATAATATCAATATATCATCACAGAAATTTGTCCCTCAATCACTCCTACACCAACACATATAGTTTCGGGTTTAGGTCATTTCAATCCACCCTTCCTTGGTGGCCTAACGATACTACCAATAAAATTTATTGTGTAAAAGAATCACATTCGTTTCATAGCTTTTCATACTTTCTTTCTTTTTATCGGCACACTTGGCCACAAATATAAATCATCATTCTTGGCATGATGGCCGCCTTTCATAATTCATACTTATCATTTAATACTTTTCAAGGATTATCATAAAACTTCAATATAAAGAAAATATTTGGAAGCCATGGCTTTAAATACATGAGCAAGAGTCTTAAACACATCGAATTTTCCTCCAAAGGAGAGCGTAATGATTTGCAATTAGAATGAATCATAGTCATAAGCCTTTGGGCAAATCAATAATTATAAACAATCCAAAATAATAGGAATAGTACTTGGACAAACCGTAATTAGAGTTTCTCAAGGAATTCATTGAATTCGATTCCATGGAAGAAGTTTAACCAACATACCTTGATTGAGCTCTCTTAGAGTCACTACACATTTTTCCTACTCTTAGCAACTTCAATCTATAAAAAAATGATCAAATTGAATAGTTATTAGGATGGTACTCCTAGACTTAGCCATCACTAGTATTTCATCAACACTAAGTGTTCAAGTTCGATTACATAGTTTTGTGATAGAATTCCTTCACCGCACACCCAATTTTCCAAGTAAGTAATCAATCTATGTGGATTCCACGACATTCCACAACCTTATTGGCACATGCATGGCCTATCTGTTACATCTTGCGTTTCGTACGTTTAAGTTTTGTCATCAGTTAATCGATGTAGACTCGGGGATAAGATTGATTTTTTTGAATCTCCAAAATTGGGCAAGCATTGATGAGCAAAATGGTTGGAGTTTCTTCCTCTCTCTCTAATATATTACCCTCTCTCTAAAACATTTGTTTAAGCCTTCCAAAATAACCCTCGGAGGTAGGACTGCAGTAAATAGGAATGCGGTTCGCGGAACGGACCGCGAAATAGATCTCCAAAAACTAGGCTAGCCCGGTCAAGTCAGCGACCGATTCTACGGTCCACATAACGATTCTGCAGCTGCAAAATGGACTGTGAAATCTACTCCAACATTTTCCCTTGCTGGAATGCGGTCCAATGTGCGACCATGCAATAAATATGCGGCCGCATAATGGACCGCAAAATAGACCTAAAAATTGAGCTTCTTCTGTTTTACTCCGCGATGGATTTATGACTCACGAAATAGATTTCCTGTCATGAAAGAGACCGCAAAATTTCCATTTCTGCAAAATATTTCCCACCAACTCCTTGATGCACTGCAAGTCCAAAAATATGTACCGCAGTGAGAAGGCTCGCCGTGAAATTATCTACAATCCTCCAAACTCATTGGCGTAATTTTATGGGGCCTTACATCCTCCCCCGCTTAGGATCATTCGTATTCGAATGAGGAATCAAGTCCACCTGAAACTCCCAACATGACTTAACTCTCCATTCGCACTCCCCAAGTTGCATATTTGATTAACTCCCAGACTTCTAGATATTTCTGCACAATTCCTATGTATTTGGGCTTATTCACCTGCTAGAGAGCCCCAAAAACCAATCCTAATAACATATTCATAACCCAAATAATGTAACATAACATGATAACAATATTGACCATAACATCATAGGCATTAGATGTTACATCCCGTATTTCTTACATTAAAGTTTCACCGTAAGTTAATCGACGTAGGCTTGGGAATGAGATTATTTTTGAGCTTATAAGTATTTATGCTATTTTTAACAGGTAGTAAGTAAGTACCATGAAGGTTAGAGGGTAAACAAATCGAAAAAATGAGTTTCGTTGAAGATTGTCAATTTGGGGATAAAATACGGTCCAAGCGATAATACCCCGTGTTTATGGACTAGTGCCATGCATGGTACCACATGACCATGATAGTAAGGTGTATAAAGCATGTTAAATGTGATTAGTATTTTAAGTAAATTAAGATATTATATTATTATACTATTAATGGGTTAATTATTGATTTTAGTGGGAGATTAACAAAGTAATTAAATATTGTGGATAAATATTGGGGGGAACACTACCCCCACGTGGAAGCAAGTGAAAAATGAATCAAAGCCCAAATGGTGACCCTTTTGGCTAGAGGATATGTGGCATATTTAGGGAATTTGTTGGCTAAGTAATCCTTATCAAGTGGGGCCCACAACCACTATGATAAGGAACCTCTCTAATTCATTAAAGAATGAATATCATGCCGATTTGCAATAGCAACGTGATTTCCTACAACAAAATTCAAACGAGACTATATAATGTAATAGCAACGTAATTTGCAATTCTAAGGGAGTCCGGTATAACCTTTCTCAAGAGTATCATACGTATTTTTCCCTACTTCGATCTCGCCATTACGTGTTTTATTATGATTGACGTGTGTTAGAGGGATTGTCAAGAGAATCGACTCAGGTATGTTAAAGCTATCCCTTCTTTCCTTTTGGCATGATCCATATGATACAAACAAAACGAGCAAACCCACAACTTTCATAAATTTCTCTATTCGTAGAAGCACTAGGGGCGCCTATGTTTTTGAATTCCCATGTGTCTTATTATTATATCTTTTGTTCATGGGTCTCAGAAAAATGCATAATTGATAAAGTTTATCCGAAGACATATTGATCTTATGACATTCCGAAAAATCTTATTAACTTACTTCTTATGCATTTCATTCATTTATACATGTCCATTGAACCAAGACCAGATGGCATTATATACGCGTATGTTATATGTATATGTGATATGGGAAAAGGTTACGACGTTGTATACGCACCACCACCTGATCAGTTAGTATATGTTGATGATTTCGCCCCACAAAGGCCGAGATGATATGACGGGATACCCTCAGAGGCTTGATGATGTTATGTACACATATACCTACGCATGATACGACATTTATATGCACATGCATGACTTTATAAATATTGCAGGATTTACAAAGTTTATTTAGACTTACAGGGGGATTCCGTTACTCCATTTTTCTTTTATGTCTTTTATGTACTGATGTTCATGCCTTACATACTCGGTACATTATTCGTACTGTCGCCCCCATTTCTCGGGACCTACATTTCATGCCCGCAGGTGTAGGTTGACAGGCTGACGATCCCCCTTTTTAGGATCCTTGATCAGCGAGAGTTGGTGTGCTTCACTTGATCTGGAGCTGCTACTAGTTTTGGTACGATGTGTTCGGTATGTATATATGGGTACGACGGGGCCTAGTTTCGTCCTTTATAGAATTGTACACGCTATTAGAGTCTGTAGACAGTTATGTATAGTTGTATAGTATGTGGCCTTGTCGGCTTCTAGTTTTGGATATATAGTTGTCTATAGCAGCCTTGTCGGCTCGCCCTACCATTTTCTGGCTGTATATGTATATATGTCTTGTGGATATATTTTCCTCACGTATGTTATTCACGTGATTCAATAGTTTAATGACAGATGTTATTCATCACCTACCCTTAATTCATGTTTATATCTTAGATGCATGCTTATGGGTGTTCGACAGGTTTGACTCGGGCACTCGTCGTGACCCATCAGTTTGGATCGTGACAAAAGCGGTATCAGAGTAGTTCTGTCCTAGGGTTATCTACAGACCGTGTCTAGTAGAGTCTTATTTATGAGTGTGTTGTGAACCACATTTATAAACATGAGGCTACATGACATATAGGAAGTTATGCTCCTTTCTTATCTTAGATCGTGCGATATAAGGATTCATTTCCCTAACGATATATTATGTTTTCAATGATGCCTAAGAAGGCTACAACCGCCCAGAAGGGCAAGTCCGTGGCTGATTAGACTACTAGTCGAGCGCCACGAGTTACCATGTCTCGAGGAGAGTCTCATAGTGAGATTCCATCTCAGACTTCACATACCCCGCCCTATCCAGAGGAGTTCTGAGGGGCACCAGCTCCAGCGCCTGCCCCTATACATCGAACTTCTCAGCCAGATGCACAGGGTCAGGATACGAGAGATGATATTCAGCTATTAACTCGATTAGTAGCCGTACAGGCTCGACGTCAGGAAGTAGGTATTGGTCATACAGATTGGGCCATCAGTGCGAGGGTTCGTGATTTCATTAATTTGGACCCTCCGTGTAAGGCCTCGTTAAAATTTTCCAAAAAACCGGGGTTCCGTGATGCTGGGGCAGGCGTAGAGGTTAATAATAGTATAAATTCTTGATAATATAATGTCTGTAATGATGAGGTTATTGATGTTGATATACATGGTGATGCTTTGTCAAGTTGTGGATGTGTTGTTAGGAGTTGTTTTGGTGTTACTCTGACAGGTGGATAGGCCAAGTTATACGGGAAACTCTATCGATTTTTTTTTTTGGGAATTTAGGAAGTTAGTCAAATTTGGGGCTGATGGTGTATGGAATAAAATCTGAGTGCATAAGATGTTAATAGTGAACCTTGTCCCTCATTCAAGGACGAATGATCTTAAGTAGGGGAGGATGTAAGGCCCCGTGAAAATTTTAATAAAAATTAAGGTTCCGTGATGCCGGGGCAGGTGTAGAGGTTAATAATGTTGGGCAGGCATAGAGGTTAATACCGAAATTTTGAACTTTTTGGATTGAACAGTACGCTAGGGAGTGAAAATGTTGGGCAAAAGTAGGCATTTCTGCAGCCCATTATGCGGCGGAAGAACCATTCTGCGGACTGCAGACTGGGCATAGAGTGTGGCAGTTTTCTGGGTCATCTTGATGTCAATTTCGCGGCCATTATGCGACCGCATAACGGTTTCGCAAGCCGCACTCTTGTCGCATATCCAGCCGTGTGACTTTTTGGAGGGAGGTTCTGCGGTACACTATACAATCATAAAACCGTTCTACGATATATTATGCGACCGCAGAACAGCTCTGCAGGCCCCATACTAACTGCAGACCAGGTCAGTTTCTTTTCAGTTCTGGCACTCCAATTTCGCGGTCAGTTCGCGGACCGCATAACCACTATATGGTCGCATATGCGACTACATAACCTCTTCTGGAGCTTCATTTTTGGGGGTTTTAAACCCGACCCAATTCCGTTAAAACACATCCCATAGACAATTTTTGAGCAAAATCTGATACTTTAGAGTGAGAGAGAGAGTCCTAGAGGGAGAAAGTGATCTTCATCAAGTTACTCTTCAATTCATGCATAAACCCTTGAAGATTATCAAGAGAAGCACCCTAGGTCTTTATCCTAAGAGGTAAGGTTCTATCACCAAACTCTTAATTTCGAAAGGTAACTAGAATGGGCAATTAGTAAGGTAGTTCATGGGGATGGGGGTGCTTACCTTGCATGCATGTATCCTTGAAGTATGTGGGAAGGTTGTGAGCTAACAATGGTAGAGAATAGGTTGGGGAATGATGGAATCTTCCACAAAAGGGCCTTAGAACCTTAATGCACACCTAGTGTTTGATAAAATGCTCAAATGAGCTAGAACCATGATCATCTTCTCGCCGTTACGTGTTTCGTCGCAATTAACGTGTGATAGAGGGATTGTCAAGAAAATCGACTCAGGTATGTTAAGTCTATCCCTTCTTTCTTTTTGGCATGATCTATACGACACGAACGAAATGAGCAAATACACAATTTTCATAAATGACTATTCATAGAAATATTATGGGTGTCTATATTGTTGATTACCCATGTGAATTATTATTATATCTCTTGTTCATGGGTCTCAGAAAAATAAGTATTTGATAAAATTTATCCGATAGGCATATTAATTTATGACATTTCGAGAAAATCTTATTAACGTATTTCTTATGCATTTCATGCAAATATATATGTACATTGACCCATGACCAGATGGCGTTATATACGCGTATATTATATGTATATGGAATATGGAAAAAGGTTATGGCGTTATATACGCACCACCACCTGATCAGCTGGTACATATTGATGATTTCGCCTACAGTGGCCGAGGTGATATGATGGGATGCCCTCAGAGGCTTGATGATGTTATGTACACCTATACCCATGCATGACACGACAATTGTACGTACGCGCATGACATCATAAATGTTTCAGGATTTACAAGTCATTTAGACTTACAGGCGGAATTCTTTATTCCATGTTTCATCTATGTCTTTTGTGTACTGATTTTTATGCCTCACATACTCAGTACATTATTCGTACTGACGTCCCTTTTTGCCTAGGGACGCTGCATTTTATGCCCGCATGTACAGGTAGACAAGTAGATGGTCCCCCTTCTTAGGATCCTTGATCAGCGAGAGTTGGTGTGCTCTATTTGATCTGGAGCTATTTTGGATTTTGGTACGATAGGTTTATTTACATATATGGGTATGACGGAGCCCAGTCCCGTCCTTGTACAGTTATATATTATGTTAGAGGTCTGTAGACAGTCATGTATAGTTGGGTAGTATGTGGCCTTGTCGGCTTCCAGTTTTGGACATGTAGTTGTCTATAGCAGCCTTGCCGGCTCGCCCTACGTATTTTCACACGTATATGTATATATGTCTTTTGGACAGGTTTTCCTCACACATGTTATTCTCATAATTTAGCAGATGTTATTCATGTTCATATATTAGTCGCATGCTTAAGGGTGTTCGACAGATATGACTCGGGCACCCGTCGCGGCCCATCGGTTTGGGTCGTGACAGTCTATTTCGCAAATCAAAGCACAACTATGTCTACGGAGCCTCTAAATGGAACAATAGAGAAGTATGAAAGTGCCGGTGACAAGGCTCCGCCTATAGCTCAAAATATAATATACAAGGATCAAAAGACACAAGGCCCCGAAAGGAAGTAGGACTCACCAAGTTAGCTGAGAAAAGGGTGTACTGTTATCACTGATCAATGCCGCCTGTTGTGGAATAACCTGCATCCATTAAGGATACAACGTCCCCGGCAAAAGGGACCTTAGTATATATGGAACAGTACTAGTATGTAAAGCTAAATACACTTTCATGGAATAGAGTACCAATATAAAAGGAGAGAAACATGAAACTAGTGAGAAAGTCAATTAATATTAAATTGCCAAGTCAAAGAAATGTAAACCTTAAATAAATATTGAAATTTTAAGTTGGGAGATATTTAGTACCGACACACCACCATTCATATGGCATGGAGTCCGATCTCCGCCTGATCGGCTAAGCCGTCTCACCCCAGTGTGTATGGGTGGCCATAAAAACACAACACCACCACCGTGTGAGTGGCATGCTGTCCGATCACCACCCGATCGGCTAAGTTGTCTCGCTACAATGTCGTGTAGATCGACATAGTCCTTTCTAGCTATCATCTCATTCCAATTAAGGGGAATAATATCAACACATCATCATAGGAATTTGTCCCTCAATCACTCCTACACCGACACATATAGTTTCGGGTTTAGGTCATTTCAATCCACCCTTCCTCATTGACCTAACGATACTCCCAATAGAATTTATCATGTAAAAGAATCACATTCGTTTCAAAGCTTTTCATACTTACTTTCATTTTATTGGCACTCTTGGCCACAAATGTAAATCATCATTCTTGGCACGATGGCCGCCTTTCATAATTCATACTTTTCATTTAATCACTTTTCAAGGATTATCATAAAACTTCAATATAAAGAAAATATTTGGAAGTCATGGCTTTAAATACATGAGCAAGAGTCTTAAACACATTGAATTTTCCTCCAAAGGATAGGGTAGTGATTTGCAATTAGAATGAATGATAGTATTAAGCCTTTGGGCGAATCAATTATTAGAAACAATCCGAAATAATAGGAATAGTTCTTGGACAAACCGTAATTAGAGTTTCTCAAGGAATTCATTGAATTCGATTCCATGGAAGGAGTTTAACCAACATACCTCGATTGAGCTCACTTAGAGTCACTACACATTTTCCCTACTCTTAGAAACTTCAATCTATAGAAAAATGATCAAATTGAATAGTTATTAGGATGGTACTCCTAGACTTAGCCATCACTAGTATTTCATCAACACTAAGTGTTCAAGTTCGATTACATAGTTTTGTGATAGAATTCCTTCACCGCACACCCAATTTTCCAAGTAAGTAATCAATCTATGTGGATTCCACGACATTCCACAACCTTATTGGCACATGCATGGCCTATCTGTTACATCTTGCGTTTCGTACGTTTAAGTTTTGTCATCAGTTAATCGATGTAGACTCGGGGATAAGATTATCGTGAGGTTAACGTATTTATGCTATTTATATCAAGCGATAAGTAAGTGCCATAAAGGATATACGATACACGAATTAAAGAAAATGAGTTTCGTTGAAGGTTGTCTATTTTAGATTAAATAGAGTCCGAGCTATAATACTCGATATTTATGGACTAGTACCATACAAGGTACCGTATGATCACGATAGTATGATGTGTTAAGTATATAAAAAAATAGTAGTATTTTAAGTAGTTTGAGATAATTCCTAATTATGTGGGTAATTGATTAATTATCGGTTAACGGGACATTACCTAGTTAATTAATAAAAATCATAAGATAAGATAAACCCCCCAAAAGAACATTTGGCAGCAAGTCACATATTAAAAGAATGACTCCTAGTCATTTTTGGTTTAGGTGGCACCTAATTAACAACTAGAAGACACTTCATTCTCACTTTTTGAATAACAAGTCCTGTAAAAGTATTTTGGATACAACACTTCATAACAAGAACTTTAGCACTTCCTTCAATCAAAACATTAGCCATTCCTACAAACAAAATATTAGACATTCTTACAATCAAAAACGTTAGCCAGTACTTTGATAATTAAAGAACACTACAATCAGAATCCACACCACAGGATTGTCCAAACCTAGATAATCAAATCATTGCATTTTATCTTTTTGCAAGCTACACTGTAAAAGGGAGTAGTACTCTTCTACTTAATTTTCTGCAAAAAGTTTTGGTGACGCTAACCGTACAGAGGAGTCATCCTCCTTAATTATAACGTGACATTTCTGCTTCAACGAGAATTCGAGCAAGAAAATCATACGAATTTTTTCTTACTCCAGGTATGTTAAGGCTAAGCCCTCCTTTCAATTGGCATGATCCATACGATATAAACGAAACAAGCAAATGCACAACTTCCATAAATGACTCTATTTATAGGAGTATTAGAGGTGCCTATGTTCTTGAATTCCCATGTATGTTATTATCACTTAATCTGTTCATAGGTCCCAGAAAAATACGTAGTTGATAAAGTTTATCCGAAATGTATATTGAGCTTAGTAACATATTTTTATGCACTTCATTCATTTATACATGTACATTGACCCATGACCAGATGGCGTTATATACGCGTATATATATATATATATGGGAAAAGGTTACGGCATTATATACACACCACCACCTGATTAGTTGGTATATGTTGATGACGTTGCCCACAGTTGCCGAGACGATATGATGGGATGCCTTAAGAGGCTTGATGATGTTATGTACACCTATACCTATGCATGACACAATATTTATATGCATGTGCATGACATTATAAATGTTTCAAAATTCACAAAGTTATTTAGACTTACAGATGGATTACTTTACTCCAAGTTTCATGTATGTTTTTCATGTACTGATTTTTATACCTTACATACTCAGTACATTATTCATAGTGACGCCGTATTTCTCGGAACCTGCGTTTCATGCCCGCAAGTGCAGGTAGGCAAGCTGACGGTCCCCCTTCTTAAGATCCTTGATCAGCGAGAGTTGGCGTGCTCCACTTGATCCGGAGATGCTTTTGATTTTGGTACGATATGCTTGTATACATATATGGGTATGATGTGGCTTAGTCCCGTCTTTGTACAGTTTTATTTCTATTAGAGGTCTGTAGACAGTTATGTATAGTTGGATAGTATGTGGCCTTGTCGGCTTTCAGTTTTGGGTATATAGTTGTCTATAGCAGCCTTGCCGGCTTGCCCATTATATTCCGCACGTATATGTATATATGTCTCTTGGACAGGTTTTCCTCACGCATGTTATTCTCGTAATTCAGCGGATATTATTCATCTTTATATCTTAGTCGTATGCCTAAGGGTGTTCGATAGGTAGGACTCGAGCACTCGTCGAGGCCCATCGGCACATGCATGGACTATCTCCTACTCCACAACTTACATAGACCCATAACAGACTTGCATGAAAGCTTGTGACAAAGACTTACCCGGATAATTGGTGGCCTAGTGAGTTATTTCCTTAAATCTCCAAAATTGGGCAAGAATTGATTAGCAAAATGGTTGGAGCTTCTTCCTCTCTCTCTAATATATTACCCTCCCTCTAAAACATTTGTTTAAGCCTTCCAAAATAACCTCCGTGGTCTTTTTAGAAAAATAGGGCCGGGTAAATTTCCCAACACTTAACCCTCCAAGGTGAACTTCAGTAAACAGGAATGCGATCCGTGGAACGGACTGCGAAATAGATCTCCAAAAACTGGGCTAGCCTAGTCAAGTCTGCGACCAATTTTATGGTCCACAGAACGATTCCGCAGCTGCAAAATGGACCGCAAAATCTACTCCAACATTTTCCCTTGCTGGAATGCGGTCCAATGTGAGACCGTGCAATAAATGTGCGGCCGCATAATGGACCGCGAAATAGACCTCAAAATTGAGCTTCTTCTGTTTTACTCCGCGATGGATTTACGACTCGCGAAATAGATTTCCTGTCATCAAACAGACCGCAAAATTGCCATTTTTGCAAAATATTTCCCACCAACTTCTTCATGCACTGCAAGTCCAAAAATACGTACCGCAACGAGCAGGCTTGCCGTGAAATTATCTACAATCCTCCAAACTCATTGGCGTACTTTTATGCGGCCTTACATCCTCCCCCGTTTAGGATCATTCATCTTCGAATGAGGAATCAAGTCCGCCTGAAACTCCCAACATGACTTAACTCTCCATTTGCACTCCCCAAGTCACATATTTGATTAACTCCCAGACTTCTAGATATTTCTGCACAACTCCTATGTATTTGGGCATATTCACCTGCTAGAGAGCCCCAGAAACCAATCCTAACAACATATTCATAACCCAAATGATGTAACATAACATGATAACAATATTGATCATAACATCATAGGATTAGATGTTACATCCCGTATTTCGTACTATTAAAGTTTCGCCGTAAGTTAATCGACGTAGGCTCGGGAATGAGATTATTTTTGAGGTTATAAGTATTTATGCTATTTTTAATAGGTAGTAAGTAAGTACCATGAAGGTTAGAGGGTAAACAAATCAAAGAAAATGAGTTTCGTTGAAGGTTGTCAATTTGGGATAAAATACGGTCCAAGCTATAATACCCCGTATTTATGGACTAGTGCCATACAAGGTACCACATGACCATGATAGTAAGGTGTATAAAGTATGTTAAAAGTGATTAGTATTTTAAGTAATTTGAGATAATTCTTAATTATGTAGGTAATTGGTTAACTATTGGTTAGTGGGAGATTAACAAGTCAAGGCTACCCCACGTGGAAGCAAGTGAAAAATGGATCAAAGCACAAATGGTGACCCTTTTGGCTAGAGGATAGGTGGCTTATTTAGGGAATTTGTTAACTAAGTAATCCTTATCAAGTGGAGCCTACAACCACTATGATAAGGGAACCTCGCTAATTAATTAAAGAGTGAATATCATGCCGATTTGCAATAGCAATGTGATTTGCTACAACAAAATTCAAACAAGACTACATAATGTAATAGCAACGTGATTTGCAATTCTAAGGGAGCCCGGTATAACCTTTCTCAAGAATATCGTACGTATTTTTCCTACTTCGATCTTGCCGTTATGTGTTTTATTGCGATTGACGTGTGTTAGAGGGATTATCAAGAGAATCGGCTCAGGTATGTTAAGGCTATCCCTTCTTTCCTTTTGGCATGATCCTTATGATACAAACAAAACAAGAAAACCCACAACTTTCATAAATATTTCTATTCGTAGAAGCACTAGGGACGCCTATGTTTTTGAATTCCCATGTGTCTTATTATTATATCTTTTGTTCTTGGGTCTCAGAAAAATGCATAAATGATAAAGTTTATCCGAAGACATATTGATCTTATGACATTCCGAAAAATCTTATTGACTTACTTCTTATGCATTTCATTCATTTTTATATTTCCATTGAACCAATACTAGATGGCATTATATACGCGTATGTTATATGTATATGGGATATGGAAAAAGGTTACGACGTTATATATGCACCGCCACCTGATCAGTTGGTATACGTTGATAATTTCGCCCATAGTGGCCGAGATGATATGACGGGATGCTCTTAAAAGTTTGATGATGTTATGTACACATATACCTACGCATGATACGACATTTATACGCACTTGCATGACTTTATAAATATTTCAGGATTTACAAAATTATTATAAATAGTACTTGGACAAAACGTAATTGGAGTTTCTCAAGGAATTCATTGAATTCGATTTCATGGGAGGAGTTTAACCAACATACCTCAATTGAGCTCTCTTAGAGTCACTAAACATTTCTCCTACTCTTAGCAACTTCAATCTATAGAAAAATGATCAAATTGAATAGTTATTAGCATGGTACTCTTAGACTTAGCCATCACTAGTATTTCATCAACACTAAGTGTTCAAGTTCGATTACATAGTTTTGTGATAGATTTCCTTCACCGCACACCCAATTTCCCAAGTAAGTAATCAATCTATGTGGATTCCACAACATCCCACTACCTTATCGGCACATGCATGGACTATCTCCTACTCCACAACTTACATAGACCCATAACAAACTTGCATGAAAGCTTGTGACAAAGACTTACCCGGATAATTGGTGGCCTAGTGAGTGATTTCCTTGAATCTCCAAAATTTGGCAAGAATTGATGAGGAAAACGGCTGGAGCTTCTTCCTCTCTCTCTCTCTCTAATATATTACACTCTCTCTAAAACATTTGTTTAAGACATCCAAAATAACCTCCGTGGTCTTTTTAGATAAATAGGGTCGGGTAAAATTTCCCAACACTTAACCCTCCAAGGTGGGACTGCAGTACACAGAAATGCGGTCCGCTGAACAGACCGTGAAATAGATCTCCAAAATCTGGGCTAGCCTGGTCAAGTCTGCGGCCGATTCTGCAGCTGCAAATTGGACCGCGAAATCTACTCCAACATTTTCCCTTGCTGGAATACGGTCCAATGTACGACTGTGCAATGAATGTGCGGCCGCATAATGGACCGCGAAATAGACCTCAAAATTGAGCTTCTTCTATTTTACTCCGCGATGGATTTACGACTCGCGAAATAGATTTCCTGTCATGAAAAAGACCACAAAATTGCCATTTTTGCAAAATATTTCCCACCAACTCCTTGATGCACTGCAAATCAAAAAATACGTATCGCAGCGAGCAGGCTCGCCGTGAAATTATCTACAATCCTCCAAACTCATTGGCGTACTTTTATGGGGTCTTACATCCTCCCCCGTTTAGGATCATTCGTCTTCGAATGAGGAATCAAGTCCGCATGAAACTCCAAACATGACTTAACTCTCCATTCGCACTCCCCAAGTCGCATTTAGTTAACGTTTTCCTTATACTGTCTTTACTATTTTATATTGGATTTAGTTCCACCTTTGCTGGTATCAGAGCCATGTTGGCAGTATACGTATTTAGCTTGAGCAGCTAAGTACATATACTGTCTAGGGCATGGCAAAATTACTTTCAATACTTCATTTTTAAACTTTACTATGTCTATATCTATCTTACTAATGTTCTTTAAAATCATATTCTATAAGTGCTTCTATGTTTCGTATGAGGTCTTTATTTTCTCTATAAGTATGAAGTAACCGATTAATATCCGGCTGAGACGTTGGCTAGGCTTAAAGTGATAGGTCGTTGTTGCCGAGATAGGCGTTTAGACATTGTTAGGTGATCCCGTCGCTAAGATGACTTTAGAGAAAACAAATGTAAATCCAAGAATACTTTACTAAGAAGCTATTAGATCTTTGATATTAAGGTACAATATCTGATTAGATATCTGCATATTTACTGTTTTACTATTACATTGATTGAATAGTTCTTTGAGCCTATTAAGCCCCTAGACTATATTATTTTCAAAAATAAATTCAAATCAGCATGTTTTAAATAACGGTAATTTATCTTCTCAAGCAACTAAGATTGCTAAGCTTGAAAATGATTTACAAAATTGGAACATTCCCAACGAACCTTTCAAAAAGATTTATAAAATAGAAAGTTTCAGCTTTATTCAGAAGTATAATATTAAAACCTGTGAGTCCACTATTGCTATTAATAATTCCTTAGAAATTATTAAATTACTTTCTGAACAAGATTTCAATAAGTATAAACATCAATTCAATTATTTGCATATAGGTCTTGTCCAGATTACTGTCAAACCTCTCTTTAGAAAAGGTTTAGACGTACCCATCTGCGTCTTATAAAGAGACGCTCGTCTCTTGAACTTCGACGACTCTCTCTTAGGAGTCCTACAAAGTAACCTCGCCAATGGCCCGGTATACATTAATTGCTATCTTAATTTCTCGGTTGATATTAATGACCCCAACGTCAAGGATACTTTGACATTAAATGTCAAAATCAAGAATATGAATAGCAAAACTAACACTCGTGAGATAGCTATCATACATCGAGTCTACTATAGACTTATGGACAACACTCTTGCACCAAATGCTCGAGTTGAAAGTGTCAAGGGAGTTACCATGCTTATAAAAGCAAACACTGAGCATAGTATAGTTTTTGTACCTAGACTCCTTAACTAGAATGATATACTCTCAAGTGATGAATGGCACTTTGATGCCATAACTCAACCTTCCAGTTCTAATCTTGAGAAATCCCAGATTGAACAAGTAATTCAATTCCCTGATGGATATATAGATCTCAAATTTTTAGGTTCAGGTTCCAATCTATCGAGCAGAACCAGTTCCTTTAGAAGAAAGTCTACAGTTCCTTCCGTACCTTCTTCAAAAACCCCGGAGGGAAGGCGCAACTTCAATTCCAAACGTTACCAATAACGACAAGGGAAAAGTCACAGGAGTAGATTTCTCCTATGCAAACCCCAAAGTCTATTACTACGTATTTCCAATGAGCAGCTAAGTACATATACTGTCTAGGGCATGGCAAAATTACTTTCAATACTTAATTTTAAAACTTGGCTATGTTTATATCTATCTAACAACTGTTCTTTAAAATCATGTTCTATAAGTGCTTCTATGTTTGGTATGAGGTTTTTATTTTCTCTATAAGTATGAAGTAACCGATTAATATCCGGCTCAGACGTTGGCTAGCCTTAAAGTGATAGGTCATTGTTGCCGAGGTAGGCGTTTAGACCTTGTTAGGTGATCTCGTCGCTAAGATGACTTTAGAGAAAACAGATGTTAATCCAAGAAGACTTTACTAAGAAGCCAATAGATCTTTAATATTAAGGTACAGTATCTGATTAGATATCTGCACATTTACTGTTTTACTACTACATGTATTGAATAGTTCTTTTAGCCTATTAAGCCCCTAGACTGTATTATTTTCAAAAATGAATTCAAATCAGCATGTTTTAAATAACGTTAATTTATCTTCTCAAGAAACTAAGATTGCTAAGCTTGAAAATGATTTAAAAAATTGGAACATTCCCAACGAACCTTTCAAAAAGATTTATGAAATAGGAAGTTTTAGCATTATTGAACTTCGACGACTCTCTCTTAGGAGTCCTACAAAGTAACCTCGCCAATGGCCCGGTATACATTAATTGCTATCCTAATTTCTCGGTTGATATTAATGACCCCAACGTCATGGATACTCTGACATTAAATGTCAAAACCAAGAATATGAATAGAAAAACTAACACTCGTGAGATAGCTATCATCCATCGAGTCTACCATAGACTTATGGACACCACTCTTGCACCAAATGCTCGAGTTGAAAGTGTCAAGGGAGTTACCATGCTTATAAAAGCAAACACTGAGCATAGTACAGTTTTTGTACCTAGACTCCTTAACTGGAATGATATACTCTCAAGTGATGAATGGCACTTTGATGCCATAACTCAACCTTCCACTTCCAATCTTGAAAGATCCCAAATTGAACAAGTTATTCAATTTCCTGATGGATCTATGGACCTCAAATTTTTAGGTTCAGGTTCCAATCTAACGAGCAGAAGCAGTTCCTTTAGAAGAAAGTCCACAGTTCCTTCCGTACCTTCTTCTTCAAAACCCCCGGAGGAAGGCGCAACTTCAATTCCAAACGTTACTAATAACGACAAGGGAAAAGTCACAGGAGTAGATTTCTCCTATGCAATCCCCAAAGTCTATTACCAAGACCATCCCGCTAGTCACCATGTTAGCAGCATACGTATTTACAATGAGCAGCTAAGTACATATACTGTCTAGGGCATGGCAAAATTACTTTCAATACTTAATTTTAAAACATGGCTATGTCTATATCTATCTTACAACTGTTCTTTAAAATCATGTTCTATAAGTTCTTCTATGTTTCGTATGAGGTCTTTATTTTCTCTATAAGTATGAAGTAACCGATTATTATCCGGCTCAGGCGTTGGCTAGCCTTAAAGTGATATGTCGTTGTTGCCGAGGTAGGCGTTTAGACCTTGTTAGGTGATCCCGTCGCTAAGATGTCTTTAGAGAAAACAGATGTAAATCCAAGAAGACTTTACTAAGAAGTCATTAGATCTTTGATATTAAGGTACAGTATCTGATTAGATATCTGCACATTTACTGTTTTACTACTACATGTATTGAATAGTTCTGTTAGCCTATTAAGCCCCTAGACTGTATTGTTTTCAAAAATAAATTCAAATCAGCATGTTTTAAATAACGTTAATTTATCTTCTCAAGCAACTAAGATTGCTAAGCCTGAAAATAATTTACAAAATTTGAACATTCCCAACGAACCTTTCAAAAAGATTTATGAAATAGGAAGTTTCAGCATTATTAAGAAGCATAATATTAAAACCTGTGAGTCCACTATTTCTATTAACAATTCCTTAGAAATTATTAAATTACTTTCTGAACAAGATTTCAATAAGTATAAACATCAATTCAATTATTTGCATATAGGTCTTGTCCAGATTGCTGTCAAACCTCTCTTTAGAAAAGGTTTAGAAGTACCCATCTGCGTCTTATTAAGAGATGCTCGTCTCTTGAACTTCGACGACTCTCTCTTAGGAGTCCTACAAAGTAACCTCGCCAATTGCCCGGTATACTTTAATTGCTATCCTAATTTCTCGGTTGATATTAATGACCCCAACGTCATGGATACTCTGACATTAAATGTCAAAACCAAGAATATGAATAGAAATACTAACACTCGTGAGATAGCTATCATCCATCGAGTCTACCATAGACTTATAGACACCACTCTTGCACCAAAAGCTCGAGTTGAAAGTGTCAAGGGAGTCACCATTCTTATGGAAGCAAACACTGAGCATAGTACAGTTTTTGTACCTAGACTCCTTAACTTGAATGATATACTCTGAAGTGATGAATGGCACTTTGATGCCATAACTCAACCTTCCAGTTCCAATCTTGAGAGATCCCAAATTGAACAAGTTATTCAATATCCTGATGGATCTATTGACCTCAAATTTTTAGGTTCAGGTTCCAATCTAACGAGCAGAAGCAGTTCCTTTAGAAGAAAGTCCACAGTTCCTTCCGTACCTTCTTCTTCAAAACCCCCGGAGGAAGGCGCAACTTCAATTCCAAACGTTACCAATAACGACAAGGGAAAAGTCACAGGAGTAGATTTCTCCTATGCAATCCCCAAAGTCTATTACCAGACCATCTCGCTAGTCACCATGTTGGCAGTATACATATTTACAATGAGCAGCTAAGTACATATACTATCTAGGGCATGGCAAAATTACTTTCAATACTTAATTATAAAACTTGGCTATGTCTATATCTATCTTACAACTGTTCTTTAAAATCGTGTTCTATAAGTGCTTTTATGCTTCGTTAGAGGTCTTTATTTTCTCTATAAGTATGAAGTAACCGATTAATATCCGGCTCAGACGTGGGCTAGCCTTAAAGTGATAGGTCGTTGTTGCCGAGGTAGGCGTTTAGACCTTGTTAAGTGATCCCATCGCTAAGATGACTTTAGAGAAAACAGATGTTAATCCAAGAAGACTTTACTAAGAAGGCATTAGATCTTTGATATTAAGGTACAATATCTGATTAGATATCTGCATATTTACTGTTTTACTATTACATGTATTGAATAGTTCTTTTAGCCTATTAAGCCCCTAGACTGTATTATTTTCAAAAATGAATTCAAATAAGCATGTTTTAAATAACGTTAGTTTATCTTCTCAAGCAACTAAGATTGCTAAGCTTGAAAATAATTTATAAAATTGGAACATTCCCAACGAACCTTTCAAAAAGATTTATGAAATAGGAAGTTTCAGCTTTATTAAGAAGCATAATATTAAAACATGTGAGTCCACTATTGCTATTAATAATTCTTTAGAAATTATTAAATTACTTTCTGAACAAGATTTCAATAAGTATAAACATCAATTAAATTATTTGCATATAGGTCTTGTCCAGATTGCTGTCAAACCTCTCTTTAGAAAAGGTTTAGATGTACCCATCTGCGTCTTATTAAGAGACGCTCGTCTCTTGAACTTTGATGACTCTCTCTTAGGAGTCCTACAAAGTAACCTCGCCAATTGCCCGGTATACTTTAATTGCTATCCTAATTTCTCGGTTGATATTAATGACCCCAACGTCAAGGATACTCTGACATTAAATGTCAAAACCAAGAATATGAATAGCAAAACTAACACTCGTGAGATAGCTATCATCCATCGAGTCTATTATAGACTTATGGACAGCACTCTTGCACCAAATGCTCGAGTTGAAAGTGTCAAGGGAGTTACCATGCTTATAAAAGCAAACACTGAGCATAGTACAGTTTTTGTACCTAGACTCCTTAACTGGAATGATATACTCTCAAGTGATGAATGGCACTTTGATGCCATAACTCAACCTTCCAGTTCCAATCTTGAAAGATCCCAAATTGAACAAGTTATTCAATTTCCTGATGGATCTATGGACCTCAAATATTTAGGTTCAGGTTCCAATCTAACGAGCAGAAGCAGTTCCTTTAGAAGAAAGTCCACAGTTCCTTCCGTACCTTCTTCTTCAAAACCCCCGGAGGAAGGCGCAACTTCAATTCCAAACGTTACCAATAACGACAAGGGAAAAGTCACAGGAGTAGATTTCTCCTATGCAATCCCCAAAGTCTATTACCAGACCATCCCGCTAGTCACCATGTTAGCAGCATACATATTTACAATGAGCAGCTAAGTACATCTACTGTCTAGGGCATGGCAAAATTACTTTCAATACTTAATTTTAAAACATGGCTATGTCTATATCTATCTTACAACTGTTCTTTAAAAGCATGTTCTATAAGTTCTTCTATGTTTCGTATGAGGTCTTTATTTTCTCTATAAGTATGAAGTAACCGATTATTATCCGGCTCAAATGTTGGCTAGCCTTAAAGTGATAGGTCGTTGTTGCCGAGGTAGGCGTTTAGACCTTGTTAGGTGATCCCGTCGCTAAGATGTCTTTAGAGAAAACAGATGTAAATCCAAGAAGACTTTACTAAGAAGTCATTAGATCTTTGATATTAAGGTACAATATCTGATTAGATATCTGCACATTTACTGTTTTACTACTACATGTATTGAATAGTTCTGTTAGCCTATTAAGCCCCTAGACTGTATTGTTTTCAAAAATAAATTCAAATCAGCATGTTTTAAATAACGTTAATTTATCTTCTCAAGCAACTAAGATTGCTAAGCCTGAAAATAATTTACAAAATTTGAACATTCCCAACGAACCTTTCAAAAAGATTTATGAAATAGGAAGTTTCAGCATTATTAAGAAGCATAATATTAAAACCTGTGAGTCCACTATTTCTATTAACAATTCCTTAGAAATTATTAAATTACTTTCTGAACAAGATTTCAATAAGTATAAACATCAATTCAATTATCTGCATATAGGTCTTGTCCAGATTGCTGTCAAACCTCTTTTTAGAAAAGGTTTAGAAGTACCCATCTGCGTCTTATTAAGAGACGCTCGTCTCTTGAGCTTCGACGACTCTCTCTTAGGAGTCCTACAAAGTAACCTTGCCAATTGCCCGGTATACTTTAATTGCTATCCTAATTTCTCGGTTGATATTAATGACCCCAACGTCATGGATACTCTGACATTAAATGTCAAAACCAAGAATATGAATAGAAAAACTAACACTCGTGAGATAGCTATCATCCATCGAGTCTACCATAGACTTATGGACACCACTCTTGCACCAAATGCTCGAGTTGAAAGTGTCAAGGGAGTTACCATGCTTATAAAAGCAAACACTGAGCATAGTACAGTTTTTGTACCTAGACTCCTTAACTGGAATGATATACTCTCAAGTGATGAATGGCACTTTGATGCCATAACTCAACCTTCCACTTCCAATCTTGAAAGATCCCAAATTGAACAAGTTATTCAATTTCCTGATGGATCTATGGACCTCAAATTTTTAGGTTCAGGTTCCAATCTAACGAGCAGAAGCTGTTCCTTTAGAAGAAAGTCCACAGTTCCTTCCGTACCTTCTTCTTCAAAACCCCCGGAGGAAGGCGCAACTTCAATTCCAAACGTTACCAATAACGACAAGGGAAAAGTCACAGGAGTAGATTTCTCCTATGCAATCCCCAAAGTCTATTACCAGACCATCCCGCTAGTCACCATGTTAGCAGCATACGTATTTACAATGAGCAGCTAAGTACATATACTGTCTAGGGCATGGCAAAATTACTTTCAATACTTAATTATAAAACTTGGCTATGTCTATATCTATCTTACAACTGTTCTTTAAAATCGTGTTCTATAAGTGCTTTTATGCTTCATTAGAGGCCTTTATTTTCTCTATAAGTATGAAGTAACCGATTAATATCCGGCTCAGATGTGGGCTAGCCTTAAAGTGATAGGTCGTTGTTGCCGAGGTAGGCGTTTAGACCTTGTTAGGTGATCCCATCGCTAAGATGACTTTAGAGAAAACAGATGTTAATCCAAGAAGACTTTACTAAGAAGGCATTAGATCTTTGATATTAAGGTACAATATCTGATTAGATATCTGCATATTTACTGTTTTACTATTATATGTATTGAATAGTTCTTTTAGCCTATTAAGCCCCTAGACTGTATTATTTTCAAAAATGAATTCAAAGGCTTAGCTGGGTATTACAGAAAGTTTGTGGAGGAGTTTTCTACTCTTGCCTCTCCATTGACTAAATTGATGTAGAAGGCAATTAATTTCCAATTGTCGGATGCTTGTGAAAAGAGTTTCCAATAATTGAAAGCAAGATTGACTACGGCCACCAGTGTTGACTCTACCAGAGGGTATAGATGAATTTGTGGTATATTGTGATGCTTCAAGAATCGGGCTTGGGTGTCTATTAATGCAACATGGAAAGGTGATAGCTTATGCTTCTAGGCTACTAAAGAATCATGAAAACAACTATCCAACACATGAATCTAACTTGCGGCGGTGGTATTTGCGTTGAAATTTTGGCGTCATTATTTATATGGGGTCCATGTGGATATATTCACGGACCATAAGAGCCATCAATATATTTTCAAACAGAAGGAATTGAATTTGAGGCAGAGAAGATGGCTTGAATTACTCAAGGATTATGACATTGATATTTTATACCATCCAGGGAAGGCTAATGTTGTGGCGGATGGATGCTCTTAGTCGAAAATCTATGGGTAGCTTAGCTCACTTAAAGGCATATCAAAGGCCATTGGCCAAAGAAGTTCAACGATTGGCTAGTTTGGGAGTTCATCTTGCCAACGAGGGGCAATTGTGCAAAATAGGGCTAAATCATCAATTGTAGTGGAAGTCAAAGAAAAACAATACAACGACCCATTGTTGGTACAATTGAAAGGGGGGATTCATAAACATAAGACCATGGCCTTTTCTCTTGGCATGGATGATGGTACACTAAGGTACCAAGGGCGACTATGTGTTCCAAATGTGGATGGTCTCCGTGAAAGAATTTTAACTAAAGCTCACACTTCTAGATATTCCGTGCACCCAGGTTCTACAAAAATGTATCATGATCTTAAGGAAGTCTATTGGTGGAATAATATGAAGAGGAATGTGGCGGACTTTGTGGCAAGATGTCCGAATTGTCAGCAAGTGAAGGCCGAACACCAAAGGCCCGGTGGGTTGGCACAGAACATAGAAATTCCAATGTGGAAGTGGGAAATGATTAATATGGACTTTGTGGTAGGATTACCGCGCACTCCGCGCAAGTTTGACTTGATTTGGGTGATTGTGGATTGACTCACGAAATCAGCACACGTTTTGTCGGTTAAGTCTACCGACACAGTGGAGCAGTATGCTCAGTTGTATGTCAAAGAAATAGTCAGGTTGCATGGCACCCCAGTTTCCATCATTTCTGATCGAGGAGCACAATTCACTGCTAACTTTTGGAAGAAATTTCAGCAAGGTTTGGGTACTCAGGTGAATTTTAGTACAACCTTTCACCCGCAGACTGATGGGCAGGCACAACGGGCTATTCAGACGCTTGAGTATATGTTGCGTGCTTGTGTTCTAGACTTCAAAGGTAGCTGGGATGATTATTTACCACTCATAGAATTTGCATATAACAATAGCTATCATGCTAGCATTCAAATGGCACCGTTCGAGGCTTTATATGGTAGGAGATGTAGATCTCCCGTTGGGTGGTTCAAAATTGGGGAAGCATATTTGATAGGGCCAGACCTTGTGCATCAGACTATGAAAAAAGTTAAAATCATTAAGGAGCAGTTTAAGACTGCTCAAAGTCGTCAGAAATCATATTCGAATGTTCGTCGTAGGGATTTGGAGTTCAAAGAAGATGATTGGGTATTCTTGAAAGTTTCCCCCATGAAGGGTGTAATGCAATTTGGTAAGAAAGGAAAATTGGGTCCAAGGTATGTCGGACCGTACAAAATCATTCAGAGGATCGGTGAGGTGGTGTACAAGCTTGAGCTACCATCTGAGATGTCATTAGTACACCCGGTGTTTCATGTGTCTATGTTGAAGAAAGTAGTTGGAGATCTGACACTCATTGTTCCGGTTGAGACTATTGAGGTAAATGAGAAATTGACTTACGAAGAGATTCCGATTTCTATTATTGATCGGCAAGTCCGAAAATTGAGAAATAAAGAAATTGCCTCCGTGTAAGTGTTGTGGCGAAACCAACAGGTTGAAGAGGCTACTTGGGAGGCCGGAGAAGAAATGAAGAAAAAGTATCCTTATTTGTTTGAATGACCATGTATTTAAAGTTGTGGAGAAAAAAATTATAAGACTTACTTTTTATGAATTTTGTATCATGTGAACAATTGGCATTAAGGGTGTTCCTTTCTGGATATATATTGCTTATGAGACCACATTTGGTGTTGTTTTGTATTATGTTACTTCGTTGGAATACGTATATATTGTTAGGATGTGTTTATGGGGCTCTCTGACAGGTGGATAGGCCTAGTTACAAGGGAAACTCTAGCGAAAGTTTTGGAAATTTTGGGAGTTAGTCAAATTTGGGGCTGCTCGAATGTGGTATGAAACAAACTGAGTTGCATAAGATGCTAATGACGGATTTTTACCCTCATTCGAGGACGAATGATCCTAAGCGGGTGAGAATGTAACAGCCCGAAAAATTTTAAAGTACTTAAGTGTAAAGCCCTGTAAAATATGCAAAGAAAATAATGTTTCATGGTGCCGGACTTGGCTTACGTGTTTGAGGATGGTCCGCATAACCACTAAGCGGTCGCATATGCGACCGCAGAACCGTTCCAGAGCTCCATTTTTGGATTTTTAAAACCCAACCCTATTTCGTTAAATACACTCTTTGGGCCATTTTTGAGACATAATCTGATATTTTAGAGTGAGAGAGAGTGCCCTAGAGTGAGAAGGTGTTCTTCAATAAATTTGTTTCTTCAATTCTTGCTAAAGTTTTGGAAGATTAAGAAGGGAAGCTCACTAGGTCTTCATCCTAGAGGTAAGATTCTACACCCTAAACCCTAATCTTGAAATCTTCTGAAAATTGGTAACTAGCAAGATAACTTTTGGGTATGAGAGTTGTTTATTTTACATGCATGTGTTATCAAAGGGTGTAGGAAGATTGTTGAGCTAAAAATGGTAAGATTGGGTTGTGGGATGATGGAATCCTTCATAAAAAGGATATTGAAACCTTATGCACACCTAGTATTTGATAAAATGCTCAAGTGAGCTAGAACCATGATCATCTTCCTAATTTTGATTCAATTTGTTATATTTCTACAATAGATTGAAGTTGCTAAGAATTCCAGAACATTTTAGAGTTTAAGGAAGCTCAATTTAGGTATGTTGGCTAAAATCTTCTCTTAGAATTGAATCCCACGATATTCATGTAAATTATGTAGGTCCCGAGTGATTCATTATGAAACTGGCTATTCCGAGTAAGATTGGGTGAAAGATATATGTTCAACAAGCATCCCAAATGCTTTATTCATGTTATGTTACCAATTGGGGATGTGTTAAAATATGGGCTGTGCATTAATAATGTTTCGACTTTAAGTCAAGTTCAAATGAAGGCTATTATGCCAAATTTTGTGAAATATCTCTATGTGCCTTAGACTCTAAATTACTCATATGTGTACTACACACCTTGATTTGAGTTTTATTTGTTGTTGATGATGATAATGATATTTGAAATTGATAAGGTGAGCATGAAATACTGAATATGGCCAACGTGCCAAGAATGATCTTATAATTATGGCCATTAGTGCCAATGAAATAAAAAGATGTGAAAGTAATACGAAATGCGATAATTGATATAAAAAGGTTGATGTCTCAAATAAGACAGCCTAGCCGGTCGGGTTGTGATCGGACACCATGCCGCACACATGGTGGTGATTGTGCTGGAAATTATAATTGAAATTATGATTGTGGTCGATGTCCCTAAGGGATAGCCTAGCCGATCGGGTCGTGATCGGACTCGTGTTAAAGACGGTGGTATTGATATTGGGAGAAATTGTGGTTGATGTCTCTAATGAGATGGCCTAGCCGATCGGGTCGTGATTGGACTCCGTGCTAAGAGAGTACGGTGGTACTGGTTTTGTGAAAAATGGTGTTGTGGACAATGGTATATCGATACTAAAAATCTCCCAATATGAGATATGGAAATTAATTTGAACACTGTCTTGATCCTAAATTGAGGTTTGATGTTGATTAAGGCTTTCATTGATATTATGATAATCTTGTTTGTATTATTTGTCATTCTATTGAGAGGATGTTTAGTTATACATACTAGTACTATTCGACGGTACTAACGTCCCTTTTGTCGGGGGCGCTGCATCTTTAAATGGATGCAGGTGGTTCCACAGCATGAGATATTGATTAGTGATAGCAGTATACCTTCTTCCCAATTGACTTGGTGAGCCCCACTTCATCCCGGGGTCATGTATCTTTTGTACTTTGTGTATTCGGTTTGAGGTATAGTCGGGGCCTTGTTGCCGGCATTATCATTGTACTCTTCTTTATCTATAGAGGCTCCGTAGACATAGTGTGGGTTGTGTATTGGTGCTGGGGAAAGACAAACTATGTTATGTTATGGTTGTATTACTTGTCCATTTGAGACTTTAATAGTGATAAAACTATTGGAAATGAATTGGTATTGTAGACATGAACACATTTTCGTCTAATTAATGAAAATATGCATTATCTCTATTCGTGGATGAGTTTGGGTAGAATGAAATCTAACAGGCTTGCTCGGTCGGGTTCACTCGGTTGAGCGCCGGTCGCGCTCCTCGGTTTTGGGGCGTGATAGTGGTACTACTCTTGGTAACAACTTTCTTTCGCATCATTTGTCAAACCATATTATTCGTGGGGAGATGGCCTAGCCGATCGGGGGTGATCAGACTTCGTACTAACAAATCCGGTGGTATATCGGTCTAATGATCTCCCAACCAAAGATTATATATGAAGTTTGTATTTTGAAAATTATTATGTTTTTAACTGGACATTTGGATTTTGTGGATTGTGACTTGCTGTTTCTATGTGTTGCCTTTTCTTATATGGGCATTCTATTTTGAAAGAGGATTTTTAGCTATACATACTAGTGTTATTCGACAGTACTAACGTCCTTTTTGCCGGAGGCACTGCATCTTTAATGGATGCAGGTGGTTCTATAGTAGGTGGTTCTACAGCAGGCGGCATTGATCAGTGATAGCGGTACACTCTTTTCAGTTGATTTGGTGAGCCCCACTTCATTTCGGGGTCATGTATCTTTTGTTTTCCTTGTACTGTATTTTGAGGTATAGCCGGGGCCTTGTTGCCGACATTTCTATATTACTCTTCTATTGTACTTAGAGGCTCCGTAAACAGGTTGTGGGTTGTGGTTGATGTTGGGAATTGAACTAGAAATGTTGGTATTTGGAAATCATGTTTTTCCTTAATTATATAACTAGTAATATTTTGGAAATTATGAATGAAGCTGTTAATGGGAATGAAAAGTAAGTTGTTAATAAAAATCTTTTCAGTGTTTGATTAATGGAGTACATCTCCTCTTTAATCATGGATGAGTTTGGGTAGAAGGAAATCTAACAGGCTTGCTCAGTTGGGTTCTCTCGGTTGAGCGTCGGTCGCGCTCCTCGAGTTTGGGGCGTGACACTGTCCATCACTTTATTCTGAAAACTTCAACAAGACATTTAGCTCCCCTTGCTACATCCACTGGCTCTTCGGGTTGCCTAACATTCTCTCTCTACTAGGACGGGAGCCATACTAAGGTAATATTTATCCTTTCCAGGCTTCAGGTGATTATCTTTGCAATTTTGTTTTTGAACATTCTAGTATTCATATCTAGCTATACTATTCTAGCGTGAACCATCTGGGTGTCTCACAAGGAGATCTATTAGCACATTTGCAATATCCTTTGGAAATGTCAACTAACGCAAACAATCCATCCACCATTTTGGGTCACGCTAACCCCAGCTGGATCCTGATATCCCATCCTTCTCTTAAACTATATCTGTTAGCTCTCATAGGGCATAACTGAGATGGGTGTGGCCAATTGTACATACATCTGTTACTGTTGAAAGTAACTCAAAATGCTTATATTTCTCTGCCTGAATTGTAAATACTGATAATTTTCATTACCTGGGTGCCTCATACCCTTCTTCACCTTGATTCTTTTACTTGTTGAAACTTGTATCTACCTTTTGAATCTCTCATTTGTCAAGACCCAAACTAATAGGCTGTGACGGGCACCCGGTGCCTTACTCATCCGAATACCATTGTAACGTATCTTTCGTATTACACTATCAAAGGTAAATGAGCCGGAAAGGCTGTCGTGAGATAACTAGAATAAAACATGAGGAAATACTCGACATAGGATGACCCAACATGTTATACCGACTTATACATATGACATACGGGCCTATAAGGCCGGCACGATCCTTTATATACTCAAAATATAGGCCGACAAGGCCATACCTTATCCATATATATGACATTTGTCTACAAGCCTCTAAGAGTAAATAAATACCATAAAGATCGAGACAGGACCCCACCATATCTATCAATAAGTGTCCAAATTATACTGACCAAATAAGCAACTCAGGAGCAAATGGAGCGCACCAACATCTTCTGTTGAGCTGATAGCCTAATTGGAGGACTCTCAACCTGTCTATCGGGACCTGCGGGTATGAAACGCAACGTCCCCAGGCAAAAGGGACATCACTACAAATAAAGTACCGAGTATGTAAGGAAGGAAAAGCCGTATACAACAGACATGGAAGAAACATGGTGTAAAAGACTCAACCTGTAAGTCTGAATAGCTCTGTGAATCATGAAATATTTATAATGCCATGCATATGTATATAAATGTCATACCATGCATAGGTATATGCATACATAACATCATCAAGCCTCTGAGGGCATCCCATTATATTATCTCGGCCAATGTGTGCAAAATTATCAACGTATACCAGCTGATCAGGTGGTCGTGCGTATATAACGTCGTAACCTTTTCCCATATCCCATATACATATAATATACGCGTATATAATGCCATATAGTCATGGAGATGTATAAATGAATAAAATGCATAAGAAGTGAGTTAATAAGATTTCTCGGAATGTCATAAAATTAATATGTCTTCAGATAAACTTTATCAATTATGCATTTTTCTGAGACCCAACAATAGAAGATGTAATAATAATACACATGGTAATTTAAGAACATAGGCACCCCTAGTTCTTCTATGAATAGAGTCATTTATGAAAGTTGTGCGTTTGCTCATTTTCTTTGTATCGTATGAATCATGCCAAAAAGAAAGAAGGGATAGCCTTAACATACCTGAGCCGGTTATCTTTAGAACCCCTCTAACACACGTCAATCGCGACAAAACACGTAAAGGCAAGATCAAGGTAGGGAAAAATCCATATGATATTGATATTCTTGAGAAAGGTTGTACGGTGCTCCCTTAGAATTTGCAATTCACGTTGCACCTTGTAGGGATTCATAAGAATTCCTTTTGAGAATTCCATCATCCGTTACTTAGCAAGCATTTTCATTTACCTTTCACTTTAGGTGATAACTTAGCCCAAAAATCTCCTAAACATGCCACCTAGTACATAAACCAAAGAGTCATTGTCACCTAAATTGTCTTGCTGCCACGTTGGGGGTGATGTCCCCACCTAATAATTATCCACAATTTCCTAATTAGCTTGCTAATCTCCCATTAAACCAATAATTAACCAATTACCCACATAATAATGAATTATCTCAAATAACCTAAAATACTAATTACTTTTAACACACTTCATACACCTTACTATCATGGTCATGTGGTACCTTGTATGGAACTAGTCCATAAATACGGGGTATTATAGCTTGGACCGTATTTTATCCCAAATTGACAACCTTCAACGGAACTCATTTTCTTCCACTCGTTTACCCTCTGACCTTCACAGCTTTACTTATCACTTGTTATAAATAGCATAATACTTATAACCTCAAAATAATCTTGTCCTTGAACTGATGTCAATTATTTTACGATAAATCCAACGTACAATACTACGGGGTGTAACATCATTACTTTTCACCATATAGGTGGATAGATATTCGTGCTTAAGGCTCCTTATCAAGAAGCTTACACGTCTTAGTACACACATGTTCTGCTGAAGACCTCACATTTATCCATCATAAGAATGACAAAATCGAGTTCCTCTAACTCAACTATTCCACAATCACATGCAATCTCTTACCAACTATCTTTTGGATATTGTCTTACTACAAATAAAATAGAATTTAGGAGTTTGAATTCTTACAAGTGAACTCTACCATACGATATAGAGTGAGAAGAAAGAGTGGCAGTCCTAAATGCCTTGTAGCTTCCTGCTTATAAGTGTGGTGCACAGCGCACCCATAAACAAGACTCTACTAGACACGGCTTGTAGACTCCCTATGACAGAATTGCTCTGATACCACTTTTGTCATGACCCAAACCGATGGGCCGGACGGGCACCCCCTACCTTACTCAACCGAGTACCAACGTAACATATCTGTCGTATCATACTATCATAGGTAAATGAGTCGTAAAGGCTGTCGTGAGATAACTAGAATAAAACATGAGGGAAATACTCGACTTAGGACAACCCAACATGATGTACCGACTTATACATATGACATACGGGCCTATAAGGCCGACATGATCATTTGTATACAAGCTTCTAAGAGTACATAAATGTCATAAAGGTTGGGACAGGGTCCCGCCATATCAATCAATACATGTCCAAATCATACTGACCAAATAGGCAACCCCGGAGCAAATGGAGTGTACCAACACCTTCTACTGAGCTGATAGCCTGCTTAGAGGATTCTCAACTTGTCTATCGGCACCTACGGGCATGAAACACAGCGTCCCCAGGCAAAAGGGACGTTAGTACAAATAAAGTACTGAGTATGTAAGGTATGAAAATCAGTATATAAAAGACATAAAAGAAACGTGGAGTAAGAATTCCACCTGTAAGTCTGAATAACTTTGTGAATTCTAAAACATTTATAATGTCATGCACGTGTGTATAAATGTCATGTCATGCATAGTGTATATGCGTACATAATATCATCAAGCCTCTGAGGGCATCCCATCATATCATCTCGACCATTGTGGGCAAAATCAGCACCGTATACCAGCTGATCAGGTGGTAGTGCGTATATAACGTCGTATCCTTTTCCCATATCCCATATACATATAATATACGCGTATATAACACCATCTAGTCATGTTTCAATGTACATATATAAATGAATGAAATTCATAAAAAATAAGTTAATAAGATTTCTCGGAATGTTATAAGATCAATATGTCTTCGGATAAACTATTACACCCCATGTTTTCATACGTGAAAGTACGCCATAAGTAAACTGATGGAAGTTCGGGAATTAGATTATTTTGAGATTATAAGCATTATGCTATTTCAAACAAGTGATGAATAAATTCATGAAGGTGAGAGGGTGAGAAAATCGAAGAAAATGAATTCCGTCAAAGTTTGGAAATTTAGGGATAAAATACAATCCAAGCAATAATACCCCATATTCAAGGACTAATGCCATACAAGGTACCGCATGATCATGATAGTGAGGTGTATAAGGTATATTAAAAGTGAGTAGTATTTTAAGTAATTTGAGATAATTCTTAATTATGTGGGTAATTGATTAATCATTGGTTAATGGGAGATTAACAAGTTAATCAAGTGATTCGTGGATAATTAATTCAAATATTTGGATAAGAAATACATCTCCCAACGTGGCAGCATATCAAATGCAAATGGTGAGTCTTAAAGTCACATAAAAGGTGGCACATTTGGAGGAATTTTTGTGGCTTAGTCATCACAAGTGGGACCCACACCCACTAATACAAAATGCCTTCTCTAAAATCACCAAATGAAGGAGGATCATCACACTTACTAACGGATGAAATGCTTCAACAAAGATCATATTTTTCACTAGTAACGTGAGTCACTTCGGCAAACAATTCAACAAGTGACGGATGGAATTCTCAACATAAATTCATGTGAAATTTCATAACGCTACGGTAGCGTAAAATGCGATTCTAAGAGAGCACGGTACAACCTTTCTCAAGAATATCATATGGATTTTTCCCTACTCCGGTCTTGCCGATTATATGTTGTCGCAATTGACGTGTATTAGAGGGATTGTCAAGATAACCGGCTCAGGTATGTTAAGGCTATCCCTTCTTTATTTTTGGCATGATCTATACAACACGAATGAAACGAGCAAGTGCATAACTTCCATAAATGACTCTATTCATAGAAGTATTAGAGATGCCTATGTTCTAGAATTCTCTTATGTCTTATTATTCTATCGTCCGTTCATGGGTCTCAGAAAATACGTAAATTGATAAAGTTTATTTCATGATATTAATCAAAGGCATAATGGTCTTATGACGTTCCGAAATATTTTATTGATGTACTTCTCATGCATTGCATTCATGTACATTGACTCATGACTAGACATCGTTATATACGTGTATATATGTATATTATATGTATATGGGATATGGGAAAAGGTTACGGCGTTATATACGCACCACTACTTGATCAGCTGGTATACGTTAATGATTTGCCCACATTGGCCGAAATGATAAGATGGGATACCCTCAGAGGCTTGATGATGTTATGAACGCATATACCTAAGCATGGTATGACATTTATATGCATATGCATGACATTGTAAATATTAATGATGCACAGAGTTATTTAGACACACATGTCGAGTCTTTTACTCCATATTTTTTTCATGTCTATTGTTTACTGATTTTTATTCCTTATATACTCGGTACATTATTTGTACTGACATCCCTTTTGCCTGGGGATGCTACGTTTTATGTCCGCATGTCCCGATAGACAGGTCGAGAGTCCTCCAAGTAGGCTATCAACTCAGCGGAAGATGTTGGTGCGCTTCGTTTGCTCTAGAGTTGCTATTGGTCAGTATGATTAGGACATGTGTTGATTGGTACGGCGGGGCTCTGTCCCGACCTTTATGACATTTATATATCCTTAGAGGCTTGTAGACATATGTCGAGTACGTGAAAGATTGTACGGCCTTATCGGCCTATGTTCAGTATAATTTTGGTCTTATAGGCCCAATGTCACATGTATAAGTTTTTATGTCAGATTGGGTCGTCTTATATTGAGTATTCCCTTGTGTTTATTCTGGTTAGCCCATGACGTCTTGTTTGACCCATTTGCCAATGGCAGTACGATAAGAATGATATGTAACGTTAGTACTCGGTTGAGTAAGGCATCGGGTGCCCGTCGTGGCCCATCGGTTTGGGTCGTGACAAAAGTGGTATCAGAGCAGTTCTGTCCTAGGGAGTCTACAAGCTGTGTCTAGTAGAGTCTTATTTATGGGTGTGTTGTACACCACACTTATAAGCAGGAGGCTACAGGGCATTACGACTGTCACTCTTTGTTCTTACTCTAGATCGTGTGGTAGAGCTCAGTTGTAAGAACTCAATTTTCTAAACTCTATCTTATTCATAATACGACGATGCCTACATCCAGAAAGACGGTTGGTAAGAGATATAGCTGTGGAAGAGTTGAGTCAGAGGAACTCGATTTTTCATGATGCTTATGATGAGTAAATGTGAGGTTTTCAGGAGATCATGTGTGTACTAATATGTATAATTGATAACAACACGATAGGGGTCCAAGAATTACTAAAAAAAAAATCAAGAAACGTACGGAAGCTAAAAGAAAATAAAGAAACAAAAAAATAACGGAAAATTAAAGATAGATTGAATTCAAGAAAGAGTTTCTTGAATTCAAGAAGTCTATTCTTGAAGTTGAATCCTAACAACAACAATTAGCTAACAAAGAACTAATCGCCTTTGATAGAGAATTAAAAACAAGAGATAGATTGTGAAACCCGACCCTTTAGAATAACAAGAACAACAATAAGCCTAAACTTATCACCTTTCTTGAATACCTAGAAGTGATCTAAGATTTCAAAAGAGTTTAATCTTACCACCTTAAGTTGAGTCTTGAAGGTTGAAGAATAAATCCAAGAGTAGCCACACACAAGAGTGCAAGAAAAATCTCACAATTTTTATTGATATTGTCTATAATAATCTAAAAATCTAAAAACAAAGAAGATACCCCTTTATATAGAGAGGGGGTCACGAAATTCCTACCTAAAAATAAGGAAATAAAGTCCTAAACTACTTTGGACAACAAGTCCAAATACCTTAGGAAAAGAAAAAATACTAGGAAACAAAAACCAAGTCAATCTTGGAAAGTAACTCCAACAATCTTAGGAAAAGGAAAATATAACCTTAACTACCTAGGAAAGCAATAAATCTAGTACCAAAATATATGGAAATAAGTTAAAACCAATCTTGGATAGAATCTTGAAAGTCGCAAACCAATCATGGATAGGATCTTGGAAATCTTGGAGGCAACTTGCAAGCAACATGGCACCAACTTGTACCCAAACTTCTATCACGCCTATTGAACCTTTCTTAGGAAGCAAGTAAGTCCTTTTTATGTTATAAAAATTTGGCTTCATGTAGGACTTACTGGGGTGCAAGTTTGGACACATTTTTAGGTGCCAAATAGGTCCAATAATGGCCTGATTTGGACCTTCTTCAGAGGATGTCTAATGACCTTATTTTGCAACTCTTTAGCTTGACATTTTGTTAAAGGCCCTCTTTGAGATTCCAAAGCTTCATTCTTGTCCTTGAATAGATTTGAGCTTCCTAGGATGCTATCATTCCCCTCTTCTTGAAGAAAATTCGTCCTCGAATTTCGACCTTGCAAGAAAAAGAAGTCACGCACTAGTAAATGGCATCCACTAATCTGAAAAAATGGTAGGAATAAAATAAGATAGTGACCATGTGTCCACTTAACCCAATTAAGCCTAATAGGTATAAATACTCCTTTATAAAGCATATGCACATCATCATCCCAATAAAATTTATGCCTACTTAGAGTTGTCCAATAAAAACCTCTGTTAGATGCACTATGTAATGAAATTTGCAATGCGATCTTGTCAATAAGGGAGTCCAAACATGTGCATGCCAAAGAAATTACAAAATATTGGTCATGCATCCATTTAACACAAGTATCTCTGCCACATGTATCAAATAAGACACTCTTATGATATAGCCAAGTATCAATTATAAATCCCATGGATTCTTCTACATGTAAGTTATTCAAAGAAGCACATAAATTCTCAGAAAGGTCAGAAGAACCCATAAATTCCAAAATACAAATTTCAATACATTCAAGCTCATGATTATAATATTCGCATCATCAATGGATTCTACATAATTGTTCAAACTGTCACAGAAAGAGTCATAGATAGGTTCATGAAAGAGTATTTGATCACTAACGTCACAATAATCATGCATATCCTCTTTAATAGTAGCAAACACTTTTACAGGCTCACAATCAACATGCCTAGAGGAATGACTTCCCATCAAACAACAAAACTCACATTCTAGCAATTTATCACATGAAAACTCATTAGACACTTGAATAAGAGAAGAAAGAACATTTAACTCATTAGCAAGTCTCTTCTCATAAATTTCATGCCTCTTTCCACCAAGTTGAAATGCATAATCATCTATGTCATACTCAATTTCAAAAGGAAGCAAATTACTCTTGCACTTTAACTTAGATATTACAGTTAATGACTTGATATGCATCAAAATATCATCATCCACAAAAATTATAAAGTCACCAACATAAGAAATAAGAGTATAGTTCATTACCTCCAAAAATACCTTAGGTGTTCTAGGAAGGCCAAGAATGTGAATGAACCAATTATACATATCATACTTGGACTTATTTACTAATGGAACAACATCACCTTGTATTCTTTTATGCAATGATTCCAGCTTAGTAATGGCTTTAGGAAACTCCATGTCATAAACCTGCAAATAAGAATTAAAATAGTCAAAAGGTTCAATAACAAAGAATTTAACCAAGCTTTTATCTTCCACCATCCAACAAGAATTAATTTCGCCTAATTCATGTTGGAATCCAATTGAATACTTTGCCACCATTTCTCGCGCCTCAGCTCTCCTTTCAAAAGGTCTTTCAACACGTGGCTGCACAAAATCACAAGAACTAAAATAAGAATGAGTTAATGGGTTAGGAAGTAAAGAAATTTTATTCTTGCTTACACTCTCTTTGGCTTTTATCACAAAACTAACTGTTCCCTCACCCTTAGCCTCTTTTCTCTCACTAAAGTTTTTTTTCTTCTTCTTTACTCAAACCCTCTTGTTTTTCTCTCTCTACCTCAAAGACTTTTCTTATCTCATTGCCTTCTCTCTTTTCTTTTCCCTCAAGCTCACTCTTTTTCTCAATTGACATCCCATTCTCTTCACTCAATACAACCTCTCATTTTTCCTCTCTTGGGATGTCAACATGCACTCCCTTACTCCTCTCATTCTTTTCTCTCTCATATTTTTCCATATTCTCTTTAACAGTCTTTTCATCTTCATAAATTTGTGAGTGAGTCAAAGGTCCAAGAATAAATTTCTTCCCGTTAACCTCAAAAGAGTATCTATTTTTTTTCATGTTATATGAAGCTATTCTATAGGTATACCATGGCTTTCCCAACAAGATATGATAATTATTCATGGGAATCACATCACACCAGATCGCATCCTCATACCTTCCAATAGAGATTAGTAATAACACTCTTTTATCTACCTTTACTCCTCTTAACATGTAGGGTTCAATATACTCAACACAAGGCAAGTTCAATTTTTAAACCATATAAGTGCTAATTGAGTTATAGCCAAACTCTTTGTCAATTCTAAGGGCACAAATCGCAGACATCACTTTAGCTCTTGTTTGAAAAATAATTTTACCATTGTCTTCCTTCCATTCGGTATACTGTAAGTTCGACTTTTCAAGTTGTAGAGTCATAGCTCGCCTCCTTTTACTATAACTACCTGTTTGAAATATCTTGAACAAGATTAGAAGAATTATGTATCTCTCAAATTTTGGCTTTTTCCTCTAATGTTCTCGCCTCTCTTGCCTTTTTCCACTCAAAGCAACTCTTGGTCGTTAAACTTTAGATTTATTAATAAACCTTACTATTTACAACCCTTAGTGATAAGAATGTGGAGTTAGAAAAAGAAAAGGAAAGTGAAAGACCAAACCTTGGAAGAATAGGAATTGGTTATGTAGAAAAAAATAAGGAAAGAATTTAGGAAATCCAAAACCCACAAGAATAAGGAAAGAAGTTCCCTTAATCTTCAAGAACTAGGATCCCCTCTTCTTGTTTCCTTTCTTGACTTGAAAACCAAATAATACTTGAATTCTATAAATAATAATGAGCCATAATGCTTTTCTTTTGGCTAATTTTCGTTTTTTTGTGTTTTTTTTTTTTGCTTTTGTTTTGCTCAAGAACCTCCCAAGATTATCAAGATTGAAATCTTGATTAGCCTATGCTCTGATACCACTTGATAACAACACGATAGGGGTTCAAGAATTACTAAAGAAAATCAAGAAACGTGCGGAAGCTAAAAGAAAATAAAGAAACAAAAAAATAACAAAAAATTCAAGAAAGAGTTTCTTGAATTCAAGAAGTCTATTCTTGAAGTTGAATCCTAACAACAACAATTAGCTAACAAAGAACTAATCGCCTTTGATAGAGAATTAAAAACAAGAGATAGATTGTGAAACCCGACCCTTTAGAATAACAAGAACAACAATAAGCCTAAACTTATCACCTTTCTTGAATACTTAGAAGTGATCTAAGATTTTGAAAGAGTTTAATCTTATCACCTTAAGTTGAGTCTTGAAGGTTGAAGAATAAATCCAAGAGTAGCCACACACAAGAGTGCAAGAAAAATCTCACAATTTTTATTGATATTGTCTATAATAATCTAAAAATCTAAAAACAAAGAATATACCCCTTTATATAGAGAGGGGGTCACGAAATTCCTACCTAAAAACAAGGAAATAAAGTCCTAAACTACTTTGGACAACAAGTCCAAATACCTTAGGAAAAGAAAAAATACTAGGAAACAAAAACCAAGTCAATCTTGGAAAGTAACTCCAACAATCTTAGGAAAAGAAAAACATAACCTTAACTACCTAGGAAAGCAATAAATCTAGTACCAAAATATATGAAAATAAGTTAAAACCAATCTTGGATAGAATCTTGAAAGTCGCAAACCAATCATGGATAGGATCTTGGAAATCTTGGAGGTAACTTGCAAGCAACTTGGCACCAACTTGTACCCAAACTTCTATCACGCCTATTGAACCTTTCTTAGGAAGCAAGTAAGTCCTTTTAATGTTATAAAAACTTGGCTTCATGTAGGACTTATTGGGGTGCAAGTTTGGATACATTTTTAGGTGCCAAATAGGTCCAATAATGGCCTGATTTGGACCTTCTTCAGAGGATGTCTAATGACCTTATTTTGCAACTCTTTAGCTTTATATTTTATTAAAGGCCCTCTTTGAGATTCCAAAGCTTCATTCTTGTCCTTGAATAGATTTGAGCTTCCTAGGATGCTATCATTCCCCTCTTGATAAGGATTCCTAAGGCAAAAATGTCTATCCAGTCTAATGGTAAAGGGGAATAAGAGAATCGGAAGGTAGATACAAGTTTCAGCAAGTAAAAGCAACAAGATGAAAAATGGTACGAGCTACCCAGCTAATGAAAATTATCGCAGAGGAATATAATCCTTTTGAGTTACCTTCAACAATAACAGAGGTATGTAGAATTGGCCACACCCATCTCAGTTATACCCTATTGGGGGCTAACATGTGTAGTTTAAGAAAAGAACGGGATATTAGGATCCGGCTGGAGTTAGAGTAACCCAAAATGGTGAATGGATTGTTTTTGTTAGTTGACATTTCCGAATAATATTACAAAAGTGCTAATAAATCTCCTTGTGAGGCACCCAGATGGTGCACTCTAGAATATAATAATTAGATGTGAATATTAGCATTATCAAAAAAAAAATCAGAAGATAGGCACTGAAAGCCTGAAAGGGATAAATATTACCTTAGTGTGGCTCGCGTCCCTAGTAGAGCGAGAATGTTAAGCAACCCAAAGATCCACTGGATGGAGCAAAGGGAAGCTAAAAGCAAAAGAATGTCTTGTTCGGGTTTTCAGAATAAAGTGATAGACAGAAATGTTAGCAGGGAAATAAGAAGAGAGTTAATGAAGCATTATGAGTAAAATGTGGTACATGTATGACAATGGTAGATCAAAAAAAAGAGACACTATTACAGAGTATATAGACAAGGGAAGGAAAATACGAGAGGTGACAGGCCTTGAGGCAACAAAAGAGTATAGGGCATAAAGTCATATCCTCATTTCGAGAAATAAGTTTGTGACTCCAACGCGACTACCATAAGGAAAGGTTAGACCCCAGAGTAATAGAAATTAGTATGTCTGGTGAACAAGATAAACTAAACATGAATTAGGGGCTGTATGTGCCAGTTATACAAAGTGTCACCCTCGCGAGTAAGGAATTTCGTTATCCTTGGTACAGAAGGATTACCGCGAGGCGAGTAAGAATCATCGATGATGTGGAAAGATGCTAAAGATGAAAAGGTAAAACATCAATACGTATATCATCGTAGCACTAAATCTTAGTACTCCCCTAAAGGGGGGAATATGGAGTGATGTGGCATTAAGTTAGAATTAAGTGGTTTTAGTAACTATGGAATGGTAAAGGAAAAATATAATAAAAAATGAGAAACGGATGAGATTGCACTTATTCAAATCCTACAGATATGCTATGATTCAAGAACATTATGCAGACACGACGTCAAGGAGAGGAAGTAAGGATTCTTTCCCGAGATGTTATTGATAGATAAGGAGCCAGTGCGAGACGTAAGTTAAGACAAAGGGAATAACCCAAGAGGGATTACGCGGAATACAGATATGAGAATGGACCAACGAGCAGTTAGTAATTGATCCAGGAAGAGCCTAGTTATGGCTAAACAAGAGGATACAGACAAATTAACAGATTGTGCAAGATGAATGTAGTGAACCCCAACATGGGGAATTCAGTCTCGCAGATATGACATCATGATCCTTGAGAAATATTCAGATAGGAGTTGGGGTGGTTAAAGGTACCATATGAGTATTACGGAAATAAAAGAGAATGCCACTGGGAAGACAGTCAAAATATTAGTTCAGAAGCAACCCTACAAGCACAAGGGCGTGGAGATGAGTAACTAGGATAATTATAGGTGAGTACGAACATCAAAAATTCTATCGGGAATATGATATAATAAGCTCGCGGCTTTACTCATAAGAGGGTCCTCCCTAAGTACTACAACAAAAGACTAGCCGAGAAAATAAGGAAGAAGGCTTCAACCTAAGCACAGTGACCTAAAGAGGTAATGATCTTGTAACAACATTCTTACAATAACATTGTACGCACTCCATAAGAAAATGGCACCTATCATGATGGCTAATGAACGGGAAGAAGAAAAAAAATCAAAAGGTGATATTCAAGATCATATGGGTGGTATGGAACTTCAATATGTGTGGGAACTAAGATAAGCTAAGTATGCACGCAATAAGGGGGTAGAAGGACGAGGAAAAGTAATAGCTTACGTTTAAAGAAAGCTGAGAAGGAACGAAAGGAATTATTCGATCAATGATCCAGAGTTAGTTATGCTATGAACGCACTTAAGATTTCGAAGTATTATTATCCATGCAGCATCTATGTTGACAATCATACAGCCGTAGAAGATTCCGGTATAAGTTAAAAGAAAGAATTAAGCCCAGGTCATAGACAAAGGGTTGAATTGTTAGAAGATTGTATCATGGATATTCCATAGCGTCCATGAAGGGCTAAACTAATACCATGAGCTGCAAATCGGAAGATAGCTTAAGCCTACATAAAGGCTGATCAGAAGGAAGAGGAAACTAAAGAGTTACATCAACGAAGTATATAAGGAGTCTGATTATTAGACCCAGAAAATTATAAAAATCGTAATTGAGAACATTGCATAATCACTCTTAATATCAGAGGTACAAGAGAGATAGTACATTAGCCATATTCTATAACGGCTCTTTGATAAAGCCAGTTAGAAGAGTACCAGCCTTATAAGAAGTCAGTATGAAGCTCCCACCGGATTGTGCATGCACCAAAGGTACAAGTATTATAATAAAAGCTTCAAGTTATGGATGTGAATTGTACCTATGTGGAAGGGAGGTCATGAAAGAGATAAAAGATATGATGTGATATTTTAAGGCAAAGGTAAACAATGTACGAGATACTCAAATGCAGAAGGTTGTGAAAAGTTCATACTTTAGATAGAAGGCTAGAAGCGCGGGGATTCAGTATCCAGGAATGATAGCGGCATTATCAGTGGCATATCTTCCAGCCTATGGTTTCTAGGTACTGAGAGATCTAGTAAAGAGAGCAAAGAAGAGTTGGACACGATATGATGTCTCGCTTGATGTTCCAGAATAACATAAGAAAATCTATGGTGCAAGCAAGTTGAAGGAAGGTGGCGAATTATATAAATAGATATGTGTAGGTCGCAAGCTAAAGTATGGTAAAGCAAAAAGGTTTTAGGAAGACAGGAGTAAGGATAAGAAAGGGCGAAGGAGAAGGTGACGAGAATGGATAAGTCCTCGGGATTAAGCCCATGAAAACAAGAAGAGCTGATGGTTTCTCTAAGTTATACAAAGCTCAGTATAGCCTGAATGAACTCAAAGGAGTCTAAGACTAATGGCATTCAGAAGAGATGAAATGCTGCCCTGATAGTACAATGAAGGTGTAATTGTGATAGATAAAGGATGACGATTGGGCCTTCGATTGAGTAATGATTTGAAGAGGATTTCATGAATTGTACGGGATTAAAATACCCACGTAAGTGAATCACATTGGGATGCTATAAAATACGGTTATTGAAGTACAATATCGCCGCTAAGTGGATCAAGAAAATCACTTCAAATATTCCTCGATGCAACGTAAGCCCTAGTGGAAAGGTATTATGTAAGAAGTTTCAAGTTATGAGTGGCATATTGTAGATCAATATTGAGGTGAATCAACAATGGATGGACAAAAGTCACAAAGTATGATATGAGATTAGGCTGCCATTCTTAAGATGAACAGTAATGAGGAAGCATTAAAGGACTTAGATTTATACATATGGGATAAGCAACGAAAGTTACCTGGAGTTCGGTAGCAGACCTCAGTCACGATAAATCGAAGTAAGAGTTATGGTATAGCATGACCTACCTAGATGCAGTAAAGTCATACGAATGGATAACTGGGTCTATGAAATAAGATATAGCAATATTTGTAAGTTCAACAAAGTATAGCAAAGAACTTTAGTATACCTATAGATGCCCAGAGAGACATCTTATCAAGCTCTGTATGTGCTTAAAAAGTGAGGCCTAGAGATTGGCTAAAAACTGGAGGAAAAAGGAGAGAAGAGTCGCATAAGCATATTTACAAGGTCAAAGTCGTACAGGCTGCATGATGGAAGGTAGCAACAGTTACGAGATTGGAAGGATTCCGACCACAAGTCGTGGTGTGGGAAAGAGGCCTAAAGGGGGGAATGCCCTGGCCTTTGGAATTATTCATAGAACAATTGCCGAGATGGCAAGGAGAGTATTACAGTATTCGGAAGACATAAGTTATGAAAATCATAAGTGCATCAGTCAATATTCGAGGACGAATGTTCCAAAGGGGGGAATGATGTTACACCCCATATTTTCGTACGTGAAATTACGCCATAAGTAAATTGATGAAAGTTCGGGAATGAGATTATTTTGAGATTATAAGTATTATGCAATTTCAAACAAGTGATGAATAAATTCGTAAAGGTGAGAGGGTGAGAAAATCGAAGAAAATGAATTCCGTCGAAGTTTGGCAATTTGGGGATAAAATACGATCCAAGCTATAATACCCCGTATTCAAGGACTAATGCCATACAAGGTACCACATGACCATGATAGTGAGGTGTATAAGGTATGTTAAAAGTGAGTAGTATTTCAAGTAATTTGAGATAATTCTTAATTATGTGTGTAATTGGTTAATCATTGGTTAACGGGAGATTAACAAGTTAATCAAGTGATTAGTGAATAATTAATTCAAATATTTGGATAAGAAATACATCTCCCAATGTGGCAGCACATCAAAGCCAAATGGTGAGTCTTAAAGTCACATAAAAGGTGGCACATCTGGAGAAATCTTTGTGGCTTAGTCATCACAAGTGGGGCCCACATCCACTAATACAAAATGCCTTCTCTAAAATCACCAAATGAAGGAGGATCATCACACTTACTAACGGATGAAATGCTTCAACAAAGATCATACTTTTCACTAGTAACGTGAATCACTTCAGCAAAAAAATCAACAAGTGACGGATGAGATTCTCAACATAAATTCATGTGAAATTTCATAACGCTATAGTAGCGTAAAATGCGATTCTAAGAGAGCACGGTATAACCTTTCTCAAGAATATCATACGGATTTTTCTCTACTCCGGTCTTGCCGATTACATGTTGTCGCAATTGACGTGTATTAGAGGGATGGTCAAGAGAACCGGCTCAGATATGTTAAGGCTATCCCTTCTTTCTTTTTGGCATGATCTATACGACACGAACGAAATGAGCAAATGCACAACTTCCATAAATGACTCTATTCATAGAAGTATTAGAGATGCCTATGTTCTTGAATTCCCATATGTCTTATTATTCTATCGTTTGTTCATGGGTCTCAAAAAATACGTAAGTTGATAAAGTTTATTTCATGATATTAATCAAAGGCATAATATTTTATGATGTTCTGAAAGATTTTATTGACGCACTTCTCATGCATTGCATTCATGTAGATTGACCCATGACCAGACGGCGTTATATACGCGTATATATGTATATTATATGTATATCTAACCAACTGGTATACGTTGATGATTTTTCCACAGTGGCCGAAATGATATGATACCTTTATGACATTTATGTATCCTTAGGGGCTTGTAGACATATGTCAAGTACGTGAAAGATTGTATGGCCTTATCAGCCTATGTTCAGTGTAATTTTGGTCTTATAGGCCCTATGTCACATGTATAAGTTTTTATGTCAGATTGGGTTGTCTTATATTGAGTATTCCCTTATGTTTATTCTAGTTAGCCCATGACATCCCGTTTGGCCCATTTGCCAATGACGTACGATAAGAATGATATATAACGTTAGTACTCGGTTGAGTAAGGCACCAGGTGCCCGTCGCGGCCCATCAGTTTGGGTCGTGACATAAACTTTATCAATTATGAATTTTTCTGAGACCCATGAACAGAAGATATAATAATAAGACACATGAGAATTCAAGAACATAGGCACCCCTAGTGCTTCTACGAATAGAGACATTTATGAAAGTTGTGTGTTTTCTCGTTGCATTTGTATCATATGGATCATGCCAAAAGGAAAGAAGGGAAAGCCTTAACATACCTGTGCCGATTCTCTTGACAATCCCTCTAACACACGCCAATTGTGACGAAACACGTAACGGCGAGATCGAAATAGGGAAAAATTCGTATGATATTCTTGAGAAAGATTGCACCGTACTTCCCTAGAATCGCAAATCTTACGTTGCTATAGTATTAAGAAGTTTCATATGAATTATTTTGGAGGCTTCATCCATTACTTAACCAACATGCACATCCCTCTTGGGGCTCACTTTTGGGGATTATTTTCCCCAAAAATCTCTAAATATGCCACCTAATTATATACACCAGAGAGTTATTGATGCTTAAGTCCCCTTGCTGCCACGTTGAGGGTGATGTCCCTTTAAGATTATCCACAAAAATTAATTACCTTGTTAACCTCCCACTAAAAATTAATAATTAACCAATTATCCACATAATTAAGAATTATCTCAAATTACCTAAAATATTAATCACTTTTAACACACTTTATACACCCTCAATCACTTGTCAAGTGATTGAGAGTGATTGTGGTCGATGTCTCCAATGAGATGGCCTAGCCGATCGGGTCGTGATCGGACTCCATACTAAAAGTACGGTGGTATTGGTATTATGAATATTGGTATTGTGAATATTGGTACTGTGAACTGTGGTACTGGTACTGTGAATATTGGTATTGCGAATAGTGGTATATCGGTGCTAAAGATCTCCCAACCAAAAATAATATTTTCTTCGTATTTTGGAAATTATTAAGTTTTAACTTGGCATTTGGATATCATTGATTGTGACTTGATGTTTCTATGATTTTCCCTTTCTTAGATTGGCATTCTATTTTGAAAGTGGACAGTTAGTTTTACATACTAGTACTTGTGCTAACGTCCCTTTTGTCGGGGGTGCTGTATCTTCAATGGATGCAGGTGGTTCATCAGCGGGTAGCTTTGGTCTTCGTTAGTAGTCACTCTCTATGCAGCAGGTTTTGGTGAGCCCTAC